>NW_026294480.1:54518245-55140745 GCF_007827085.1 Peromyscus californicus insignis | reverse complement strand
GTTTCCTATGTTGAAAATGAAAAGGTTTTGGGGCATGAAAAATATCATTTATTTATTTGAATGTCTTCATTCTTTGGGGGTAGATTTAACTTTGTGAATTGCCAATGTCACCAAGAGTCAACAATGATAAATTAGGTAGATGGCCAAGTTGGATAAGACTTTTTTTTTTTTTTTTTTTTTTTTTTTTTTTTTTTTTTTTTTTTTTTTTTTGTGGCAAAACTGAGCAGTCCTGGAAGATCTCTCACACATGCAATTTAGGAACTGGTTACAAAGGGAGAGTTCTTAAAATGCCCCCAGAAAGATTTCGATGTTGGTCTGTGTCCAGGGTGACACTTCAAGGGGAAATCCATTTACATGCATGAATTCTGGTAGAGGTTTAACCATATTTGTCTCATTTCTAGATTCACACTTGAAAACTGGTTCTTGGAAATTTGCAGGCTTGTTTTAAAGATGTTGTCATAATTATCACATGAGATAGTGTCTTGTTACACGGCACAAATTGTCCTGGAACTTACTATGCCACCCAGTCTAGTCCTGAGCTTGTTAACCTCCTGCCTCAGTCTCTCGAGTGCCAGGATTGCCATGCACACCACCATGGCGGCCTCCTGGAAACAGTCTCTTCAACAAAATTTCAGGTGTTTAAGGCAGTGGTTCTCAACCTGTGGGTCCTGACCCCCTGGAACGTCAGAAAAAAGAGATATCTACATTATGATTCATAATAGTAGCAAAATTCAGTGATGAAGTCGCAAAGAAATAGTTTTGTGGTGTGTGTGGGGGGTCACCACAACATGAGGAACTGTATGAAAGGGTCGCAGTATCAGAAGGTTAAGAACCACTGATTATTATTAGTCTTCTTCTCCTTCTCCTCCTCCTCCTCCTCCTTCTTCCTCTTCCTCCTCCCCTCTCCTCTTCCTCCCCCCTCCTCTTCCCTCCTCCCCCTCCCCCTCCTCCTCCCTCCCTCCTCCCCCTCTTCCTCCTCCTCCTCCTTCCTAAGACAAGGCAGTACACTTCCTTACCTGGTTTATAAAGTCTCATGTGTGGCAGTTTTATGAGCTCTAGTCACAGTTTCAACTTCTGTAACCCTGCTATGAAAGGATGACTCAACAAGAACTAGTTAATCAGTTAAAACTTTGCCTCGATTATGAACTCAGGAGGTGCACAATTATGGCACGATTTTCATGTAGCTCTCTCCTTTATGATCCGACCTGTCTCCCTGTAAGTGGATCATGGCATAGAAGCAATCTGAACTCTTACTGCAAGCAGCCCAAATTGCAAGTGACTCAGCTTCAGACAGACTTTAAACTTGGGTGCCTGTGTTTTAACTGTGGGACTTGCTCTTTTCTTGGACTGTTGTATTATTTTATTTCCACTAGGAATTGTGGAGTTCTAAATATTATTAGTGGTTTACCACTTTTGCACACATGTGTCCTATTAATTTTGGAGAGCCGGGAGGAAAGTGACAGACCTCTTTCCTCCCACCCATTCATCTACCTGCTCACACAGACAGGCCCCTGTCTGCTTAGAGTTCAGAAGGGACCACACAGACTCTAAGAAACTTGAGCAGAAGAACTGGATCATGGGTATCTGGGGGTGCGGGGGGATGCAAAAACCTCTAGTAACTAGATTGTTTTGTTTTTTTAGTTCTTGATTGGCTTGAAACAGCTCATGTAAAAATTAAGGCAATTTATAATGTATGACTTTGCTCCGTAAAACCTTTAAAGAAATTCTTGGAGGAAAAAAAAAAAGAGTACTTTTACTTTAAAAAGTCAATAAAACTACATAATAAATTAATAGTAAACTAAGACCATTCTTTCTGAAATGCTATAAGGAGTGGCCAACTTAGGAATCTGTGACCCTAGTCTTTAGTCTACATGACATTATACACACAAAATAGCGTAAGAATTGAAAAAAAAAATTACAAATAAAGATCACATTAAAATAGGCACATTGTAAGTAAAACAAAGGCAGGGAAATCAAAGACCTACATTTAGTTTTCTAGTCATTGTCACGGACTTGTCTTGCTTGCACTTAGTGAGCACCTATTGTATGCCAGGCACGAGAGGGGCGTTGCCGTGGATACAAAAAAAGACAGAACATCTGGCTGGGGGAGGGAGAGAGGAGACACACACGCTAATTAAAATATTACACAGAGTACGTCAATATAAATATGAGCTGATTAGTTAAAGATCACAGCAAGCGACGTTGCTATCTGGGAGGCCCGAGGAAGGCCTCTCGGAGGACGCAATGTCTGCGATGAATTTTGGAGGGCAATGGAACTTACATATGGAAACAAGACACTGAGCGAGCAGGGTGCTTTCAGCGTGAAGGGGGCAGGCGAGGCCGGAGTCTCATGATACAAACGAGCAGCGGGCCTCTCCTTCTCGTCTGATACAGTCCAGAGTCTCCTTAGTGGTGCAGAGAAGTAACTTGCATGTGAGGAATGGGGACAGGGTGGGCTGGGGCCTGTCAATCAAGCATGTGGTTAGCGGCTGAAGTATATTTAGTTCTCCAAACACATTCTTGTCGTATTGACTCCTAAGTGGGAAGGTCCTATGAGAGGTGTAGTTGTTATAGTGAGGGAAGGGTCACTTTAGGGCTGGCTTTCAGGCCCCACCCACCCCATCTTAGAGATCTGCCTCTGCCTCTCCATGACTGGACTATCTTTCCTGATAGGGTAGAATAATGAGAAGACGTAGGACGCAGAGGGTTGAAAATACCGGGGCCCAGTGGAATGGAAAGGGACAGACTGGGCTCGGCAGAAGGAGAACAGATTTCAGTGACTCGCTGTGATGCCCCCACAGCCTAGCATCCAGCCTTCTTTACTTGGGTAGGTGACCCAGGTTTCAGACCTAACATCTCTAAACTCTGCTATCTCTGGTCCCAGGTTCGGCTGCCTGCTAGACATTCCGTAAGCCTCAGCTTTAACAGTCCCATATCCATTATCGCTTCCCTTCTTGGCTAATACTCCATTTCCCTAGTAACCCGGCATTAACATTTTCAGACTCTTGTCTCCTCCCACTACCACGGTGACGCTTCGAATTGGCTCTTCACCAAAGCTTGTCCGTTCTGCAGAAACTCGCCTCATTTCTTCTCCATTCCTGACGCTGAGAGCCTGTACCACTGAACTGCCTTTGTCTCTTCTAGTCTGTTCATGGACCAACACATGCTACAAATTCTCTTTCCAAAGCCCTCTTTTGTTTTGGGAGACGAGGTCTCAGTATGTAGCCCGAGCTGACCTCAAGCTCCTGGTCCTTCTGCCTCCACCCTCGACTACCAGGTTTGAGGTGTATGTCCCCATGTCTGTCCTCCACAGAGGCCCCTGTATCGCCATGCTTCTGTTCAAGAACCGGAAGTGATTTATTTCCTAGTTGCGATAAGCGGTCCAGTTCTGATCTGGTCCTTTATAATTGGGTCAAATTTACAGTCTAGGTGGGCTCTGCAAATGTTCGGCGTTTTGAGCTATTGACGTCACAGTCCATACCCGGAGTGGCTTTCCCTCTTATCTCTGTAGTCGCCATTACGTAAGAACTGGCTGAGATTTCTACCTTTTCTTGGAAATACTGTCGCTTCATGATCTGTCACTGCGTGAGTTAACGTGTATGGAATACTTCTGGGGAGGCGGCATGGGAATTAGGTTAGAGGAATCATGTCATCTGGCTCTTACAGGCGGTCCACCAGACACACCCGCTTTTCATTATCAAGTAAGTGGAGGAGCTAATGTGTAGAATCCAGCCCGACGTGGTCTAAACTCGAGAGCCCAGGCTTCATCATTCTCATCTGTCCCCATTCTTGATGATTTATTATCTGACCTGCTTATTTGACATTATTCTATTACAGACTCTTGTGAACTCCATCTTTACTGTATTTACTATGAATCTCCCACCATATTCTAATCTCGTAATTCTTTGGTTTTTCATATCCTATTGATATTACAATATTTTCTGGGGACTGGAGAGGCGGCTCATTGGCTAAAAGCATTTGTTGCTCTTCCAGAGGATGTGGGTTTGGTTCTTAGTACTCAAGAGCAGTTCACAGCCATCCATTACTTCAGTTCCGGGGGATCTGATGCCCTCTTCTGACCCCTGTGGGCACTAGACATGCACATGATACATATGCGTACATGCAGGCAAAACACTCATGCACATAAGATAAAGCAAGTAAATCTATAAAAGCTATTTTCTGACTACTGAATAAACTGACCAATCTGGCAGATAAACAATGTGGGTAAAATAATTTGGAGAAATTGTCCTTGTCTGCTTATCCAAATGTAAAACAGTAAAGATAAGAAACCGTTCTAATCATCCATCTCAGTCCAATGAATCTGGAGTCCAGCTAGCACAGTGAGGGTGTGGTAGCCACATTCCCATTTGTATGAATGACATTTACAATGCTCTGCTAATTATTGCTTGGCTTGACCGTAATTCATAGAGTAATATCTATAATCTTCAAGTATCTGAAATAAGAGAAAACATCTGGTTATAATTCATGGGTACCACGCCTAAAAGGTCTTTCCATTAAAAATAACACACCTTCTTCATACTTTCACTTATTTGCTTGGCCTAAAATTTGATTTGTATTTTATAAGCAGAAATACACATACTAATAATTAATAATTAAAAGACAACCATTTCCCGGATGGAGAGTTGGCTCAGCAGTTAAGAGCACTGACTGCTCTTCCAGAGGACCCAGGTTTGATCTCCAGCACCCACACAGGACTCTCAGTCATTGGTAACTGTAGTCCCTCCATATGGACTGCATGCACATGATACACAGACATACAAATAGGCCTAACGTCTATACATAAAATAAAAAATGAAACAAAACAAAACAAAAATCACAACCATTCTATATATGACTTGGGTTGGGGGGAGTCACAGTACAGCGATGTACCACAAAATAACCTGGTCCCATTAGACTAAGCCACCTAGTTATGAGTCATGATTATCTTAGTTTGCATAACTACAACACACTTAGGCTGATACAAAGACTTTAAAATCACCCAGCAACAGCACAGTTCTCAAAATATATCCCTGTTAATAAATTATATATGATTATACTTATTTTTTAAGATTTTAAAAAAAGATTTATTTACTATGCATGCAGCATTCTGCCAGCATGTATGCCTACATGCCAGATGAGGGAACCATATCTTATTATAGATGGTTGTGAGCCACTACGTGGTTGCTGAGAATTGAACTCAGGACCTCCGGAAGAGCAGCCAGTGCTCTTAACCGCTGAGCTATCTCTCCAGCCCCATGATTATACTTGTAAAAGCAAGAAATTGGTACTATTAAGATCTTTTAAAAAGCTACAGTGCATTATTAAACTGAACCATGGGCCGATTTCCCTTTGAACTGTTGCCTCTGGTATACCCCCTTCCCAGAACCACTAGCATGCAGTCAGTTAGTAGGAGAGTCAGACAACTATTACAAAAGACCTTTTCTTTCATTTATTACAGACTTGCCAGGGCAAAGTGAGTAAACACTCTATTGGTTATACCAACAGAAAGTTAAGAAAGAATTGTCTCATTTCAACAATGCAATATATTTCTCATGTTTATTATATGTGCCCAAAGGGACAGTTGAGGTCTTCAACAGTGAAGTTTCAACAGCTATATTAATTCTGGCAGTACTGAGGGTGTGACGTCAATAACACAGAGTTGTATTACTGCTGTGGGATGGTCTGTATGTCAAGTGTGTTGCTGATTGGTCAATAAATAAATCACTGATTGGTCAGTGGCCAGGCAGGAAGTGTAGGCGGGACAAGGAGGAGAATAAAGCTGGGAAGTGGAAGACTGAGTCAGAGAGACACTGCCAGCCACCGCCATGACAAACAGCATGTGAAGATGCCGGTAAGCCACGAGCCACATGGCAAGGTACAGACTTATAGAAATGGATTAATTTAAGCTGTAAGAACAGTTAGCAAGAAGCCTGTCACGGCCATACAGTTTGTAAGCAATATACGTCTCTGTGTTTACTTGGTCGGGTCTGAGAGGCTGTGGGACTGGCAGGTGAGAGAGATTTGTCCTGACTGTGGGCCAGGCAGGAAAACTCTAGCTACATATTACCTGCTCAGGTCAATAGTTAATACATCCTCTGAATGACAAGAGTGAATCTCCCTAATGAGATTTTGAGAAGGGAAGGGTGAGATCCTATGTCCTTTGCATGAACTATTAACTAGAGAGTTTGTTCATATTAGTGTAGGTTCCACTGTCTGCTTCCTGAAATGTCCAGCTAGCCTAAGGGCACAGTCCTGGACTTTTGCAAGCTCTAACATTTTTGAATGACCTAAGATGTACAGGATGACATGCTAAGTCCTAGGGGGAGTGTATACAGAAGGAAGGGCGAAATAACATTTAGTTAGCAGCTACTGTGTGGCAAGAACTTTTATACCATATTGCTTTTCATGTACATGTCAAATCTAGGAGATTCGTGTTTGGACTGTCTCCAAAATAGAAACAGAACTTTGAAGAGGTTAAGTAAATAAATTCAGGCTATATGGCTTCTACCAGAGTTGAGATTTGAACCCAAAGCTTCCATCCCAGATTCTTTTCTTTTCTACAATGACATAGAAGATTTTCGAGGACAGGACCATGAATTTAGAGGCATGATAAAAACAGCAGAAGGGACTATGCATGGTAATGCATGTCTGCAATCCCCTGTATGCAGGAGGCTGAGGTTGGGGGGCTGAAAGTTCAGGGCAAACCTGGGTTGCGTTGGGAGATTGTCTAAAAAATCAACAAACAAACAAACAAATAAGAAAAAGGAAGGGAGAGGGGATGGAATGGTACACAGCCCAGAAGAGTACAGATCTGTATTATAGACCATTGTATCTCATGGGTGTGATGTTAATTATCTCAGAGTATGTATTCCTGCTAGAAGGCCCTAGCACACAGAATCAGCTATTTTTAGCCACCTTATACTCTTGGGAATACACCTATGACAATTAACATTTTAAAAATTATTATTATTATTTTATTTCTGTGCATGTGTGTGACTCTGCTTGAGTTTATGAGCACCACGTGGGCCCCAGGAGCCTGGTGAGTCCAGAAAAGAGTGTTGGCTCCCTTGGAACTAGAATTCCAGGCTGTTATGAGCTGCCTGGTGGGTGCCGTGAAACTGACCCTGGGTCCCATGGCAAGAGCAGTAAGCGTCCTTAGCTGCTGAGCCATCTACAGCCCCAATTACAATTTGTTTTTTGAGCATAGATAGAGCTTAAGGACTTTCCCAGAGAACTGAGATTTAGAAACAAGTGTAACACGGAGACAGCTGAATGCTTCCTCCTCTGTTGACAGGCTCTTCTGAAGCCTGGTTAGCGTAACCCAAGTCCACTTGTCCTCAAAGCCTAAAAAGTGTCAGCCTGTGGGGTTAACTAGTAGATGCCTGAGATCTACTAGATTTTCAAAACTGAAATCCAAGGTAAAGATTAGCCAAACAAATATCTGAGAGCTGGTGATCTAGCTCAGTGGCATTCAGGAGGCTCTGGATCCAGTTCCCAGTGTGTTGGAGAGGATGACAAAATCTCATCTAGATGTGCCGTATGAGGGACTATTATATGATGTTTCCTGGTTTTTAATTATGTTATTTTCTTAGTCAATGTTTTAATGCTGTGAAGGACGCCATGATCACTACAACTCTTAACAGAGAAAGCGTTTAACTGAGGCTGGCTTATAGCTTCAGAGGGCTAGTTCACGATCAGTCTGGCAGAGGCATGACGGCATGCAGTCAGACATAGTGCTGGAGGAACTGAGAGTTCTACACCCGGATCCACAGGCAAGGGGGGAGAGAGAGAGAGAGGCAGGGGTGGGTGGAGAGCCACTGAGCCTGGCTTGGGCTGCTGAAACCCTAGAGCCTACCCCTCAGTGACACACTTCCTCCAACAAGGCCACATCGGCTAATCCTTCTCAAATTGTTCAATTTCTATCAAGAAGCGCCAACTCTTTAAGGACCAGGCATTAAATATATGTGCCTATGGGGGCCACACCTATTCAAAATCACCGTGGTCATCAACACTAAAACCACTAGCAGCCACGAGGATGCCGAAGATATGGGTGGAGCTGTCATGACTAGTGTGCTGGTCTTCCTAGGGGAGAGCTGGGTGGCCGAATGAGGTCTGCTCCCTTTGTTTCCAAGGCAACACCTCCCGCACATCTTAAAATTCAGCATGCTCAGACCCACTTGAGGACCAGTTAAAACACAGCATGCTGGACTCAACTAAATAGGACTCAGAAGATCTAGAGTGGGCCCCAATAATGTGCAACTCTAACAAGCCTCCCAAAGATGCTGTTGATCCGGGACCCGCACTGTGAGAACCGCTGTCCTAGAGTAGATGGTAGGCTTGGATACAAGGAAGTGTGTTAATGACGTTTCTCATGGCTGTGACCTGGCAAGAAGCAGCTGAAGGGGAAGGATTTATTCTGACCCACAGAGGATACAATCGAACCCGGCGCAGAAAGCACAGTGGCAGGAACCGGAGACTGGCTGGTCATGCTGCACCCACAGGGGGCGGAAAATAAAAGAGGAAGTGGGGCCTGGCTATGCAGTCGTTTTTGACCTGCCCCCAGTGACCCACTTTCATCAGCAAGGCTACACCACCAAAACAGCGCCACCACCTGGTGGCT
This sequence comes from Peromyscus californicus insignis, assembly GCF_007827085.1. NCBI lineage: Eukaryota > Metazoa > Chordata > Mammalia > Rodentia > Cricetidae > Peromyscus > Peromyscus californicus. The sequence goes on along the minus strand of NW_026294480.1, from coordinate 55,132,125 downwards.
ATGTGTTAAAACATGAGAGTCTGGGAAACATGTCTCAATCAAACGCCAAGAAGTAAGCCTGTCACCTGTGCAAGGGAGGCAGCTCCTGGAATAGCTCCTTTGAGCCACACTTCCTGGTATTCACAACTTTTCTGCAATTTCTCTCCCTTCTGAGTGTGATCCGGACTTAGTGGCTTCCATCAAAGACAACGCAGCAGAAGTGGGAGAGCATATAGTGGTTTCTGTTTGAGGGCCCACCACACTGATTTCCAAAGTGGCTGGTCCAATTTACATTCCCACCAGCCATAGTGGATGATCTCCCCCATCCTCACCAGCATGTATTTTCATTTTCTTGATGACCATTTTGACTAGAGTGAGATGGAATCCTGGTGTAGTTTTAATTTGAATTTCCTTACTGGTTAAGGATGTTGAACATTTTTCATACATTTATTGGCTCTTTATACCTCATCTGTTCATTTCATTGGGCCATTAATTGGTTGGATTGCTTTTTTTCTTTTTTTTTTTTAAGATTTATTTTTAATGTTTATGGGTGCTTTGGCTGCATGTATGCCTGCAGACCAGAAAAGGACATCGGATTGTGAGCTGCCGTGTGGGTGCTTGCTGGGTATTGAACTTGGATCCTCTGGAAGAGCAGCCAGTGCTCTTAACCCCTGAGCCATCTCTCCAGCTCCACTTGTTTTCTTGGTGTGTGTGGCTCCTAGATCACGCACCACACATGTGTATATGTGTGTACCCACCAACACACACACAGTATGTACGACATAGATAGATATAGAAGCAGGATGGGGCTAGAGGAATTAAAGAGGTTAGTGGGGCAGAGGAGGGGGAAAAGGAAAGTACGGGGATAAATATGGTCAAAGTACACGACGTGCTTGTATGAAATTGTTTCTATGGAAACCACCAAACCATCACTATGTACAATTAATGTATGTCAATTAGAAAATAAAATCCAAATAGAATAAACCAAAGTTCCATTTGTGAGTCATGAGGTTAATATGGAACTATTCTCCTGGCAAATGCCTGTTATCCCGGAACTGGAGAGATTGGGACCAGCCTGGGCTCCATAGGGTGACCCTGTCCCAGAACAAAACTGAAACGAACAGCAAAACCAAGCTACACACAAATGTATCAAAGTATTTGAATATTTTAGGACCCTTTGCGTCTCTTAGAAACTGATACCTAAAGGCAGATAAGAACTAAACAAAGCTGTCTTCAAGGCCACAGTAAACATGTAAATGACCAAAAGAGCTGTTTCAAATGGGCAAGACTGAAAATCATGCTGTATCATTTCCAGAGAGGTTTCTTTTTATAGTAGAGAAAGAGACCACAGGAAGCACACCTAAGGTTTTGTGTTCAGTCAACGTATCTTGAAATGAATCTATTCACCAGGCAGTAATAGAATTCTGTCATAAAAGGCATAAAAGATAATTGGTTTTTCTTTATTTTTTCCCAAAGACTACATGACTTTGGTGGATTAAAATCAGGGTGACCTAAATATGAACAGATTAATTTGTATGGAGGAAAAGTTACAAATCATTCACTTAGAAGCTGGCTCGGTGCCCACATTCTAGCGGTGCGCTCAGGGGGCTTGTAGCTGAGCAGCTAATGTCTACACTGAGCGGCTTTCTGAACGTAATTTATGTAGATGAAGTGTGCAGAATGTTTTTATTTGTTCTACATCTCACTGTCTCACCTCTGCATGAACTTCCCCAGGCCAGATCTACTCCAAATCGTCTCACTCCCCTTCTCCACACTTCCCTCCAACGTGTTTGCCTTGGCAACTTTCAGGTTCTTCCAAACAATTCTCCCAAGGAAATCAATCACTCTTGCACCCAGAGAGAAATACTGCACACTCAGTGCGATGACTAAATGAAACATGATTGAGGCAAACCATGTGTTCCCACGTGTCCCGGATTAGGCTGTTTGCTCCAGGAACATGTTCCTAATGTGTTTGGCTTCTGTTACCCCTTGTGATCACAACTTTCACTGTCTTTCGGAATTTATGATTTCAGAAGCAACCACTTGGACTCAGTTAACGAGACATTTTTAGAATGGGAAGCCTGGGGGACTCATCGGGCCGCGTCATTCTGGTCTCCTTTCTAGGCAAGTCTGGCCCACGTAAGGGCACCTGCTGTTTGAGGGATTGTGGGGCAGTTGATCTTTGTTTCCATCCGGAACACCAGACAGATGGCTTATCTAAACGACACGGGCCCATTGTACTTGGAAAGTTCTTCGGTGCATCAGTTGCGTTATTTGGGAAAAAATACTTTCTATGTAGTGAGGCAATGGTACTTAGGAAGAGGCTTCTTTACTGTCCCACAGCACAGGAGTGGAGACAGTTCTTACGAATTTATCATATATTTATAAAGAACTAGACAAGAGAAATTTGGAAGTTCAAATACAGAGGAATGATAAATATTAAGAAGATAGAAATCCCAGCATTTGAGAGGCAGAGGTAAGAGGACTCAAGATCGAGTCTAAGGCTAGCCTAGAAAACTTAGCAAGACCCTGTCTCAAAAGATAACAAAGTAAAGAGAGCACTGGGAATGTTGCCCAGGGGTAGAGCATGGAAGGAAAGAAGGAAGGAAGGAGGGGAGGGAGGGAAAAGAAAAGAGAGGGACACAGAACTGACATATTGAAGAGACCTGGGAAATGGGGTTCTGCATAGTAAGAAATATGTTATTACCCAAAACACTAGGGTTTCCATTAAACTGTTGACTCCAGGGCAGTGAAATGAAACGTCTACACTATCTTCATCCTCAGATGCTGGGGAGGGGCCTCTTTGTGCTTAAAGGGGGCTCTTATGACACTCCATTGTTTAAGATCACAGCTTGGGAGTATAGACAGACGACCATGGATTGACACCAGTTCCGCCACTAACTAACCTGGCAACGAAGTTACCTAACCTCCTTGAGTCTTAGTATTCTCACTGTAAAGAGGGTAAAAAAGGACATCTACCTTGCAGGTTCATTTTGACAACTGTCTAACATGTGGATACAAAGTAGTGGCACACGGTACAGACTAAATCACTGTTAGCTGTTGGCAGCATCATCTTTTTTTTTTTTTTGGTTTTTCGAAACAGGGTTTCTCTGTGTAGCTTTGTGCCTTTCCAGGAACTCACTTTGGAGACCAGGCTGGCCTCGAACTCACAAAGATCCGCCTGGATCTGCCTCCTGAGTGCTGTTTTTTGTTTTTGTTTTTTTTTTTTTTAAGATTTATTTATTTGTTATGTATACAGTATTCTGCCTGCATGTGTCCCTGCAGGCCAGAAGAGGGCACCAGATCTCATTACAAGTGGTTGTGAGCCACCATGTGGTTGCTGGGAATTGAACTCAGGACCTCTGGAAGAGCAGTCGGTGCTCTTAACGACTGAGCCATCTCTCCAGCCCTCAGCATCATCTTATTATTACCACTGGCAGCGATTTGAAGGTGTCCCTCCCAAAATAAGCACTAGAGTCTTTTTATTTCTTTTATATGTTTGAGGTTTATTCATTTTTATTTATGTAGATGAGTGTTTTGTCTGCAGGCAGGCCAGTGCACCATATGTTTGCAGAGTGCTCATGACGGACAGAAGAGGGTGTCCTCTCCCCTGAAAATGGAGTTATAGATAGGTGTTTGTGAGTTGCCATGCAGGTGCTGGGAACCCAGATCTTCTGCATGAGCAACAAGGGTTCTTATCACCAACCCATCTCTTCAGCACCAAGCACTGGATTCTTAGTGCTCAGGGCAACAGTGTTGAGAGGTGGATCCTTAGTGGGAGGTGTTTAGGTCATGATGGTCCTGCCTTCACATGCAGAAAGAGCCGGAAAGGGCTTGTTGTTAAGGGAGTGGGTTCCTTATAGGTGGGCAAATTTCAGCTTCGTTTTTTGCCCCTTTCTCGTGTATGTGATGCCATCTCCAGAGGTCCATGCTTTCCAGCGCTTTGCTCTTGGACTTCCCAGCCTCTAGAACTGTGGGGAGACAACTTTCTGTTCTCATGAGTCGCCTAATCATAGCTGTTCTGTTACAGCAGCACACAGCAGCTTAACACACACCCTTGTTTGACATACCATTTTAGAAGTTAGGATGCAAAGTAAGTGCTGTAAAAATACTCACAAGGATTAAGGGGCCATAAGAAAGGAAGACAAAGTTTCAAAGGGGGAGGCAAGCCTATTCTTGGCCTCAATTTGAGCCTTGAAGATGGGGTGGGACTTGTTATCCAGCGTCCTTCTGTCTCTAGTTTTATGGCGGCATCACACTGATACAGGAGTCTCTCTCTCTCTCTCTCTCTCTCTCTCTCTCTCTCTCTCTCTCAAAGATTTATTTATTTATTACGTACACAGAAGAGGGCACCAGATCTCATTACAGATGGTTGTGAACCACCATATGGGTGCTGGGAATTGAACTCAGGACCTCTGGAGGAACCATTGATGCTCTTAACCTCTGAGCCATCTCTCCAGCCCCGAGTGTCCCTCTCTCATGGATGGAATGTTTGTATTGTCCCCATTCGTTTTTGTTTTGTTTTGGTTCAGTTTTTTCGAGACAGGGTTTCTCTGTGTAGTCCTGGTTATCCTGGAACTCCCTCTGTAGACCAGGCTGGCCTCGAACTCAGAGATCCACCTGCCTCTCCCTCTGCTGGGATTAATGGTGTGCCTTGCCGCCACCGCTGCTGCCATCACCACCACCCGGCTGGCTCATCTTCCCCATTCTTAAATTCATATGCTGTCACCCTGACCCTCAATATGATGAAATGAGGAGGCCAGGACTTTGGGGGGGGGGTAATATGGTTTAGATGAACTCATGTGGGCAGTACCTTCCCAAGAAGAGGAACCGGTTAGAGCTTGCTTGGTCTGCTGCATGGGGACACAGCAAGAGGTGTGACTCTTGCAAGGCAGGAGAGAGTCCCCACTAGGCACCCAATCTTTCCATCCCTGACTTTGGATTTCTGGACTGGAGAGTTGTAGAAGTGAGCACCCGAGGTTTACATCACCCAGCCTATGCTATTGTGCTAAAGACACCTGGGTCAAATAGGCTGGAGCCCTGGGCCCAGCCTGCAAAGATGCCCCCCTCCAAGCAGGCATTTGCATAGGTCCACTGGACACCAGACACTGTTGATGTCATTCTTTTGAGTGGCAGGCCCAGAGGTTGCTGACTCAAGGAAATCTGAGTTACTGTCAGAAGTATTCTCTTGGTGGATTCTGAAGACATCACATTCCACAGTTAGGATTTTTGGGCTGCTCTGAAAGTTTTGCTTTCCTGACTTCCCTCTTCTCTGCCAACCATTTCCCAAATAACAGAAACTCAGGCCATTTTCACTATGTCTTTCCTGTGTTCAACTCAAGGCCACGGATCTCTCTGAGTAAAAGAAGCCACAAACTCCCTTCATGTTTCTCAGAGTCGTAGACAATTTAGCTTTGAGTTGGGGGCCTATACGGACCTATATCAGACAGGTGGCAACCGTCACGAGGTCGATGGACTCAGGATTAGCATAAAGCAGGCAACTGAAGGGTCTATCCAATGGGGGCGTGATCCAGTTCAGATGTCTTCACTTGTGGCTTCCCAAACTGCATAAACAACCTCCGACCAAGAGTGAAGGGGGACACGGATTCATGGTTTCTAATTGTTCATGTAACTTTCATTTCCTTGACTCCTTCTTGCTTTTGGAAGCTGCCACATTGCATTTCCCAGTGATTGCCAGCCAGCTTCGGATCCCTGTGACTGCAGATGCGTGTTTCCCTGTGCATTTGAAGTGACTGGTCAATTGATTTCACCCTGCACCTCTCACCATGGGCAGATTTACTTGCTCCTTGATCAGATCCAACTTGATAGTTTCAATGTTGGCTCATTCACATTTCCTGCCCTTCTTGGTGGTGATCTCCTCACCAAACCAGTCTGGCTGAACCTCATACCCCCCCCCCCCCCCCCCCCCCCCCCCCCCGCAAGACTGCACCACTGAAAAGCTCACTTCAGTAGACATAGCTGAGCCTGTCAGAGGATGACAGTGGGGGATGCCTGATCCCACCTCCAGCCATCCCATTTTAAAAAAACATTTCTGTGTGTGTGTGTGTGTGTGTGTGTGTGTGTGTGTGTGTAAAACACATGCTACAGTGCACATGTGGAGGCCAGAGGACAACTTGTTAGGCAGTTGATTCTCTCCTACCACATGGTCCCAGGATTGAATTTAGATTGTCAGGTTAGGTGGCTAATGTAATGACCTTCCCCTCTGAGCCATCACACCAACCAACCCAGTGCCATCTTTTTTTTTTTTTTTTTTTTATGTTTTTGTTTTAGTTTTTCGAGACAGGGTTTCTCTCTCGCTCTGTAGACCAGGCTGACCTCGAACTCACAGAGATCCGCCTGGCTCCGCCTCCCGAGTGTTGGTATTAAAGGCATGCACCACCGCCCAGTGCCATATTTTTAATGATACCATCACCAGCTAGGATATTTTCACCCAGTTCTCAGATATCAACCAGTACAGAGCTATGGCCTAGTACTTTCCAGCATCTTTACGGATCAAGACTGTTTACTCTGAGGCCTCATTTGTCCACTGTCAGATCTCCATTGACTTCAGCTTCTCGATTTTTCTTAGACAGTGGCCAGTGGCTTTGCAATGACTCAATGCAACAGCTGTTTAATTGCGTTTGGACCAAACTTAACAGCTTTACTGGAGAGAAGTTGAAATGAGGCTTCCTTGGGTGAGTTTTGAGAGAGGAAAGGCCAGAGGAAGGAAAAGCTTAACCGGGACCAAGGGGTGTGTGGAAGGTGTTGGCTTGTGTGAATCCCATGCTGTTTGTGCTTATGCTGGGACCTCTTGGCTCTGGCTCCCTTTCTTAAGACAGATTTTTCTTCCTTTCTTCTTTTTCTCTTTTGTTGACTTGGACAGGAAAGGGCGTGCGATCTTTTCATTCAGCCCAAACATAATACAAGAAGGCTCCCGTGCTTTGGGGGACATGTGGTTGTATTCTAAGGGACATCTGCAGAAAGATAGTCTTGGGAAAGAGAGCCTTCCCTAGAACACAGAAACATGTCCGGAGCGAGTGATCTCCGTGCGCACAGATTCAATAAGCCCAACCGCACTTGGCTGGGGCACAAACCTAATACGGCAGCCCATATTGTTGCTCGGGAGGTCTCCAGCCAAACCGACTTCTTGTAAAAATAAATACTCATCAGCAAATATTTTGATTAGTTAAAAATGTTCGAGATGGCTAGGCCCTCGCTCCCCTCCTCCCCGCCGCGGCGCTTCCCGACCCGGCCCCGCTCGATGGGAGCCCGGCCCGCGGGCGCCCCGGAGGTTCGGGCGCCGGGCTCGCTGCACGCGGTTCCCTGGGCTGCGGGACGCGATCGCCGCCGGCCGCAGGCAGCCTCGCCCTCCCCGAGGCCGCCGGCCCGGAGCCGCGCGCAAGCTCGATACACTTACTTGCCTTAAGCTCTTTATTAACTCCCCCGGAGGAGCGCGGCTGCGGCTGTGGTTGCGGCTGCGGCCGCGCCTCCTGCGCCCCGGTGGTCTGGCTCCTCCGTGCGGCGCACATGCTAAACAGATTAACATGCCTTGGCTGACCCACGCTTCGCAACCCGCGGATAGGGTTTCTGCAGCTCCATGTGGAAATTAACCTATCTGTACCCGTGGTCAGCTGCGCCCGGCTGCTCCCGCTCTGGCCGGGCAATGCAAACAAACCCAGGCCGCTGGCCCCCTCCGTCTGTGACTCTTGGCCTCTCTCCCCCTTTCCTGGCCAAATATTTATTGGAAAAGAGGTTCTCCTCTTTGGCCGAAGGTAGGGCACATTTCTGAGAGTTCTTTATTGGTAAATGATTTTTTGGCAGGGCCAGGCACCCTTATGTGGGGGGTGGCCGGGAACTCATTCATGGTTGGGAGCTTTCTACCCCTTTGCAGGCAGGGAGCTATTTGTGTTTGTCCAGAGCACACTAGTCCCGGCATGAAAAACACTCAGGCTGTCTATAGATTGCTTTTGCAACAGCTCCTCTGTTTAACAGGATGTTCTGCTTTGTTCTAGGGCAAATTCCCACTGCTCCGGCACTGCCTCCTATTCGTACCCAGTAAGCACTGTGAAGGAATTTTTCTAGATTTTCTTTCCCATTTAGATGAACTGAAAAAGGTTAAGAGGCTAGTGGGTACCAGCCTGAGCCCAAGACTTAACCACCACTGCCTCTTCCAGAAATCCAGGGCAGCAGAGGGATTATTAATGGGCCTCCAGTTCACTTGCTAAGCATTTTCCGTCTGTATCCCATTATTCAAACGATAATAACATTTAGGCAGTTCGGCTTTTCACTAGATAGAGATTGGAAGGAATCTGTGCGGGCTGGATGGGGCTGCTATAGTGACCACTATCAGGGAGATGGAGAGGGCTCTTCAGATTCCTTACCATGGCCTTCATCCTGAAAATGTCTCCACTGTTTGGGAACCAGGAATGGCTATTTTCTGAGATAACTGCTATTCTTGACTTAACCATGGTCACCCTGCCTCACTACTCAAAGTGAGCCCAGGCCATTTGAGGTTCCTGGCCGGCTGGCCATTCCTCCCTGGCTTCTGGCAGTGTGGCATCATGTTGGGGGTGGTTTGGGTGTGCCTCCAGGGCCGTTTCTCAAGGCTTGTGGCAGCTATCCATCCAGCTTGCATTTACTTTCCAGTGCCCTCTGCTGCCTTGGCGTTAGGGAACTAAGACCCACAGGTGGCACCCATCAAGCTGTGTGACGGCAGCATCCACGTGGCAGATCCATAGTAGACCCAACAGGCAGGGGCACAACCGCCCATGACTAGAACCCTGTGTCCCAGCCAGCAGGGTGTCGGGCTGGCTCTGTTGGTTCATTTGGCCGGTTCTTTCTAGTTGTGTGTTTCTTGGATGGATGGCATGTTCCTGAGCTAGAAAAGGCTTTCAGAGTGCAAGCTTCCAGAAAAATAATCAGAAACCGATCGGCAGCACAGTTTAGCTGGTGGCAGAGGAGATGAGCTAGCGCTGGCCTTGGTAATACATGCATAGTTAAGAACGGCATCGAAATGAAGTTATAAATAGACGCGCTGAGGAGAAAGAAAAATCACTGCTCTCCCCAAATATGCACGGCCACGAGAAATCTAGATTCTTCTGCTAAGGCAACAGAAACCACTGGGCCTGAAAAGAAAAAAGAAAAAAAGAAAAAAAAAAAATGAGGCACAAGGCCCAAAGAAGCACAAGGCTGGAGCCAGCCCAGAGCTGGACTTCCTTGTTACCTCTGGTATGGCTAACACCTCAGAATTCATTCCAGCTCTGGATGGTGGGGTTTAATCAGAGGCTCCCCGGGAGAGCATGTCTCCACATTTTTCCAGCCAGGCAGCTGGCACCCTGACTTCTGGGGAGCCCCTTTTCTTCCTCAGCACCTCCACTCGATATTGTCCATATGGATGCATGTGTGGGAATGCACATTGCAGCAACTTTTGTCTTTTGTCGTGAAGGGCTGACAGGGTAATAAACACTCCCAGGCTCCCTCCTCCAGGAATTCCTCCTCCTCCACCCTGTGTGGCTCTAGCCCTGTGGATAATATCATTACAGGACTAAACAAATAAACAGTCGGTCCGAATCAAGCACGGGGCGCTGGGGACTGTGCAGTTCCTCTCTGCAAAGATGATCCACGTAAATTTACACTCCCAGCTTGGAAGGCCTCCAGCAGCCATGAATAGCTGTTCAGTTCTGTCAGGCGGGGAGGAGCCGGGGCGCTGGGCTGACCCCAGCTCCGGCTCTGCTCCCATCAATGTGAGCTTTCAAGGTTCTGTTTTCCTTACCATTGGCAACTGGGATCAGCAAGGGCCAGGAACACTCTTTATGAACCCTGGGCTCAAAGGAGCGACTTTGACTACAGAGTTAACGTATTAAACTCAATGACACAGAGGAAAGCCTACCACACTCCTGCCAGCCGCTTCCTCTTCCCATGTGACTCCTGTGCTCAGATTGTCACTGCTCCTGTTGCTACAGACACCGCTGCCGTTACCTCGGCCCCAGCCACATACCTCGGCCCCAGCCACATTCCGCAGGCGTGTTGGTTCTTCTGCAAGAGACCATGGACTACAGTAAGGGCTGCAGCATACAGTCAAATTCTGACCAACAGAGTATTTCATATAGGTTATCTTTCCCATTGAGGACATACATTGAAATGCCATACTCTAAGTATGTATAGTTCCTGTGTGGCAACTCTATGAAAAATTTTTTAATTCATAAAATTTCTTTACTGGTAAGAGTTGTTATCACAATAACTTGAATACTACCCTCAATTACCATATTTAAAAGTGATGCTTTATTTGGTTCTATCACTATAAGTATGCCGTGTGTAACAGTTCAAAACCCAGAGTCTGTATCACAGTTATGGAGAACAGTTTTGGTATTTTCTTGTATGTTTCCCTTTTACAGATGAGAAGTTCTGAAAAAACCTGTTATTTGCAAATCTGGGTTTGAACATCTGTTTTTTTCTTTCTTTATTTTCCAAAACAATTTCATAAAAGACTTTCTCACTGAGCTCCAACTAGGTCAGCGGCTGTTATTTGCCCCCATCTACTGTTCTTTGCTTCCTTTTAATAGCAAAATCTATTTGCTAAGCTTAAGGCTACCTCTCCAGACTACATTTCCCAGGGTCCTTTGCAGGTCGGTTTGGCTAAGCGGCTAGGATTTGGCCAATTGGAGATAAGTGGAAATGTGTAAACCTTCTGAACAAATGCTTACACAGAAGCTGCCACTCTGGGCACTCTGTTTCTTGCAGCTTGGCACAAGGGTACATAGTGGTGAGGGGGAGCTTTGGAAGGATGACAGAGCAACACAGTAGAAGGAAGTTCTGACCCACTCTCACATATCTTTTCCATAAGCTACTTCCTCGAGAGACTCGCCTATTTAATTTGAGATGCTACCATTTGATCTTTGTTAAAACTGAAACTGCTGTTTCCAGCATGGCTCCAGGGTTGGACCTGACTTGGGTGGTGAGGAAACGGAAGAAAAGCAAACACACATAGACAGACAGACAGAAAAGCTGGGACTGAATGAACTGGGCTCTCTTCCAGAGAAGCCACGCACCCCAGAAGCTCAGCATATTTATTGTACACAGGTGAGCAGAGAGGCAGGGTGTTGCGGATAGCTGAATGCAAGGAGACAGGGTTTATGGTATCCATGTGAGCCAAGGTTTAGCTGACCTTGGTAGGAGCAGTCTCTGTAAGAGAGCGGGCTTCAGCCGGGCGGTGGTGCACACGCCTTTAATCCCAGCACTCGAGAGGCAGAACCAGGTGAATCTTTGTGAGTTCGAGTTCAGCCTGGTCTACAAACTGAGTTCCAGGACAGCCAGGGCTACACAGAGAAACCCTGTCTCAAAAAAAGAAAAAAAGAAAAAAAAAAAAAAAAAAGAGAGCAGACTTCAGGCTGTAAACATAAGGGGATGGAGAAGGCTTCGGTGGACATCTTCTGCACACATACAACATTCATGCTCAGACCAGGAGGGAAGGTTTGACTTTGCCATTTTCCTGGTGGGTTTGAGGCTTTGGGGTACCTGGCATGGCCATGCTCACGCCAAACAGTGCACATTCACTCAAGACTTTATTCACTCCCTACAAGCAACCTAATAATTCAGCAAATGCAGCAAGTGTTCTGAGTTTATTTTCTCATATGAAACAGTGGGGCTCTACAGATCATAATGTACAATAAAGAATAATTTTGAGTCATAATTCAGAAAACAAATATTAATAAATGCGCATGCATATTCTAGTGTCTATTGAATACAAGAAAAGACATTTTTCCTGGGGGATGCCCTAAAGGAAAGGGGAGAGCACGATACAGGTGACAGGACAGTAGAGAAGGGGGGATACGAGATGTGAAAAGGCTTGAGCAGGGGTGGGGTGGGGAGATGGGAAGATGAAGGGCCAGGGAGGGAGGGGTAACCAAAACAAAGGGTATATGAAAAGTCATATGAGGGGCTAGAGAGATGGCTCAGTGGTTAAGAGCACTGGCTGTTCTTCCAGAGGACCATGGTCCAGTTCTCAGCACCCACATAGCAGCTCACAATGTAACTCCAGTTCTAGGGAATCTGACATCCTCAAACCGACATACATTCAGGCAAAACACCAATGCACATAAAATAAAAATAAAAAGTTTTAGAAAAGAAAAATCCGCATGGAAATATATTGTATAAGCCAATTAAAAATAGAGCTAAAAAAAAAAAAGAGTTAGAAGATAGACATCTGTCAGGCTGGACAATGCTATCTCTAAAAGCCATGAGTTACTGAATAAAAAATCCCAGGCAGCAAGGCCCCGGAGGTCCCTAACGCAATAAGGCTACTGTCATTCCCCTTGTTTACCCACCAGAATTAACTGATCAACTCTGTTGTTGGAGACTTCATGCGCCATGCTTTTAAGGTCTAGAGAAACCAAGCTGGCAGTGAGCTGGATGCTTCCTTCCACCTTGAGCTTTCATAGCATTGAAGGGTGCTGGTTAGCCTTCCTGGGGAGAGCAGGCACCCGTGGTCTTACCCAGTCATGAACCTTATAAACTACAATATCACCCTCCCAGGCAAGACTGGCCTGTCGGTACAGTAGCAGCATACCTGTCACAGGGGGAGCCAACAAGTCCATGACTGCATTTGAAGCCCAATCCACACGAGACAATTCATGTCTGACACTGTAAACCGGGCCAAAACTTGTGACTGTGGAGGTCGAAATGCGAGGAAGGACTACATTACTGTTATTCAACTAAATTGACATTGGTGCTAAACTGGTTCCCAAATATTTTACAGCCATAGATGAATGCTATTCTCAGCCTTCGTCAGAGAAGTTTCTCTCTGCAATTAAAAGGTGAATGCAGACACTCCTATCTGCTCAGGGTGCTGAGAATAAATGACAGCTGAGTGCTCCACCCTAATGGGACATTTATGCCACCTCCTCTAAGTCTCACGAAACGTCACGGAAGAGGAGGCAGAAAGGCTATGAAATACTGTCTTCTGAGCATAATGCAGTGATTGTAATCATCTCATAGCAGCTGTGGCTGTCTGCCCTGGGCCTGTCAATAGTCAATCAAGTATCTGGGAGGGGTTCACAGGCTCCCATCCCTCCCCACTGAACTATTGGCAGCTGATGGATTCTGGGGGAGAGGCAATCAATTGTGTACACACTGGTGAACCCACCAGGCTCCATTGGATAGTGGCAAGCCCAAGGTCACCCAAACAAAAAGGCATGAATGTGGGGAAGGGGTGTGTAGGGAGGAAGGAGGGTCGGCAGGAGTGGGAGGGAGGACAAGAAAGGGTGTGAGGTAAGAGAGATCACATTGCATTTTACACACATGTGACATTGTCAGAGAACAAATGCAATAAAAGTTAAAAATCAGGAGCTGTGCTGGGTGTGGTGGTGCATGCCTTTAATCCCAGCACTCAGAGGCAGAGACAGGCAGATCTCTGTGAGTTCAAGGCCAGCCTGGTCTATATAGTGAGTTCCAGGACAGCCAGAATTACACAGTGAGACTCTTGTCTCAAAAAACAAAAACAAACAAACAAAAAATCAGGGGCCGTTAGAGTCCTAGGTAAAGACAATCAGAGTTAGAGATCTAGTTTAATCTTGTTTACAAATTGAGAGTCAAAGTCTATGTCTGAATTGTAAATCAGTTTCAAAAATGGTGTCCGGGTTGGAAGTATGTTCAACAGCAGAGCACTTGCCTTGCGTGAGTGAGGTCCTGAGCTTGATCCCCAGAACTATATACATATATATTGTGGTGGTTTGAAAGAAAATGGCCCCGAAAGGGCATGGCACTATTAGGAGGTGTGGCCTTGTTGGAGGAAGTGTGTCTGTGGGGGCGGACTTTGAGGTCTCTTTTGCTTAAGCTTTCCTCACTGTGACAGTCAGTCAACTTCCTGTTGCCTGCAAGATGTAGCACACTCAGCTCCAGCACCATGTCTGCCTGCACGCTGCCATGCTCCCCACCATGATGATAATGGCCTGAACCTCTGAAACTGTAGGCTAGCCTCAATGAAATATTTTCTTGATAAGAGTTGCTGTGGTCATGGTGTCTCTTCAACAGCATTTGAAACCCTAAGATATACATAATACACACACACACACACATACACACACACACACACACACACATTTCTCTCTCTAATAATTTCTATTCTTTCTATCAGTGGTACCCTACATTCAAGACTCAATTCCAGACTCTCCCCTTTACTCTCTGATCAATCATGCTTCATTCTCTGACAGTACAAATGTCTTTTCAAAATAAACTGTAAAAATTTCAAGGGATGACTGTGTGTATATATGTAGATGTGTGTGTGTGTGTTCTCACACATGTGTGGGTGAGAGTATACATGCATGTGTGTGCACGTGCATGCGGAAGCCAGAGGCCAGTCTTGGGTGCTGTTCCTCAGGGTACTGGCTGGTTTTGTGTGTCAAGCTAGGGTTGGCAGAGAGGAAGAAGCGTCAGTTGAGGAAATACTGTCTTGAGATCCAGAGTTACAGAAAGTTATCAGCTACCATGAGGGAGCTGGAAATTGAATCCAAGTCCTCTACAAGAGCAAAAACTGCTCTTCACTGCTGAGCCATCTCTCCAGCCCCCATGCCCAGCTTTTTATATGAGTTTAAGGGATTGAACTCAGGACCTTACGTCCGTACAGTAAGTACTTCACTGACAGAGTTATCTCCCCAGACTCCTAATTATTTTATTTATTTTTTGTTTTCAATACATCCTGACTGAATTTTCCCCTCCTTTTACTCCTCCCAGTCCCCCCACTTCCCCTCTTCTCCAGATTCACTCCTCGTCTGGTTCCCTTCCGAAAAGAGCAGGTCTCCCAGGGATATCCACTGAACATGGCGTAACAAGATACAGTAAGACTAGGCACAAACCCTCCTATCAAGGCTGGACGAGGCAACCCAGTAGGAGGAAAAGAGTCCCAAGAGGAGATGAAAGGGTCAGAGACGCCCCACTCTCACCGTTAGGAGTCCCGCGAAAGCACCAGCTTAAAAACCGTAACGTTTTCAGAGGACCTGGCACAGACCCATGCAGGCCGATTGTCCTTCAGTCTCTGTGAACCAGACCCTTAATTCTTAATAATAGTGTTTAAAGTTCTGCTCATGATAGGTATCAGATTAATGACTTCTGACTTGAATAAACCATCAGAATATTTGTCTGATTTTAAGAGGGCACAGTCAGTAAAACCACCCAGTTGTCCCTGGAACGGGAACTACAGTGTGTGAGCCACCCCTCACTGACTGGCAGCACTTGTTTCCTTATTAGAAGAGCATGGTGGCACCAGCCCTGGTGACTCTTGTGTTCTGTCACTTTCTTTGGCGTCTGCACATGAAGTGGCTTCCTTGAGTTGTTTTTCTTCACTTGATCAGTGTTCCTAGATCTAAACGTGACTCTCTATTTCCGTCCTTTCGCATCTCATCAGAGCCCTCCCCAGTTCAGGAATTCTCTCATTCACAGTACACGTTATAGCCCGTGTTCTTTAGTGTGGCTCCTTTAGTGTGGTTCGACTGTGAATACTCAGAAGATACTGACCGGCCTGGGTGATGACTGCATGTTCACATGTGCGTGACCAGCATGGCATTCTATTAGAGAGAGAGAGAGAGAGAGAGAGAGAGAGAGAGAGAGAGAGAGAGAGAGAGAGAGAGACAGAGAGACAGAGAGACAGAGAGACAGAGAGACAGAGAGAGACAGAGACAGAGACAGAGAGACAGAGAGAGAGAAAGAAAGAGAGAAGAAGAGAGGAGAGAGGAGAGGAGAGAGGAGAGAGTATAAAGGCTGAGAGACAGGCACCGGCAGCTGGCTTCTCATATCCTCTGGCTCTAGCAGCGTGATGTCTGGTACAGGCCTCTCTCACTGTCATTTAAACATTGCTCAGAAGGAGACAGCTGGTTCTCAGACTTGCAAAAGCTTCAGTTCAGATGAAAAATGCCTCTGGCCTTGCCTGTAAGTACCCCTTCCCCTGTGGCGTCTCCTTCGTGTCCTCCTGCGGTTCAGGAGGGGTTGCACCCCAGCCTGGAAGTGGAGGTGACTTTCTTCACCGACAACACTTAGCCAAGGGCTGAAGGAAGGAAGGGAGCAGGAGAGGCAGCCATCCTCTGTCAAGCTGTCAAGACAGGAGCATGCATGCTTTTGTCAGGGCCGTAAGGAACCTTGACAAGGATGGCCTTACGGCTAATTCTACGTCAACTTGACTTGATCTGGGTTGGGGGGAGTCAGATTAAGGATGATTTGGGGGGCGTGTCTTTGGGGATGTTAATGAGATTAGTATTTGATTGGTGGACTCATAAAAGAGTGATGGGCATCATCCAGTCTGTGAGGGGCCTGAATAGAAAAGTAGGCGGGAAGAAGAGTGAGCCCCTTTCTTGCCTGCATTCACGAGCTGGGATGTTGATATTTTTCTGTCCTTGGACTGGGCTTTATACCACCCACGCCCCAGTTCTTGGTTCTTTAATCTGAGACTGGAATCAATCTCACCAGCTTTCCTGGGCTTCCAACTTCAGACAGTGGCGCTTCCCAGTCATATATATGTTCCTGATCTTGCTCTCTGGAATATTCAAACGAGCTGTCTTTCGCATGACTTCTTTGGGACTCAGGTTTTTTCTAGCCTGACATATGAGACAGGGATGCCCCTTTTCATGACCAAAGGATTGTCTATGGTCCTGGAGATGAAAAGCGAGTTTGTAAATGATTTAATGATTAAAAAATATATCCTATTGGGACTAAAGAATTAATATTATTTGAATTTACATGACTTGGTCTAGAGGGAGAAAAGAAATGTGGAATACCTCTATAATCATGCTCAAATACAAGAAAATTTGTTGACCAGCTGTTCTCAATTTCACCTGTAAAGAAGGGAAGATGAGAGATGGATCTGAGAGGCTCCACAGGGAGCTATAAGACAGACCTGTCTGACACTGTAGATCGGTGCCTCTCAAATTTCCATGTGGATAAACTCCCTCCACGATTGGTGAAAATACACGTTCCCAGCTTCTACACTTAGCAGTTCTGACCCAGTGCATCTGGAGTCTAGCCCAGAATTCCCCATTTTTAATAAGCCTTGGCCCTCCAAGGTGAATGGAGGTGATGGGTTCCTAGAGCCCCTTTGAATGACGATTAAGTAGATGGGGGAATGGATTGGATCCTAACAGGACTTACTGAGTCTTTCTTCTCTGGATCACCTCATTGTTTTCATTCTGTTTGACCAGAGGAGAGCTCACCATGTGTTGGGGGTGTGTACAGGGTTAAATAACACCCCCTTCAAATTCACATCCTCCCCAGAAACTTTATCATAGGATACAATTTGGAAATAGGTCATTGGAGATACACTTTGTGCTACAGGACTTCCCCCAGGGAGATGAGGAAATGATGGACAATGAACAAATGCCTGTTCCCCTCAGACATGGCACCAACGGCAGACAAGGAAAAGATGCCAAGTCCAGAGGGTGAACTAACAAGTTTGCAGATATCATTTATAGGTACATAGGTGAAGGGTTACTCACAGGGAGTGTGGGAGACCCCCCCCCCCCCCGAAAGAGATTCCTTAGTGGAAAACCTCAGCCCAGCCTGGGAGGTGACGTCTCCAAAGCTGTGTAGATGGAGCGCCTCATTCTGTGGACCTTTAACCTAATATGTACGGTAGCACTTCCTCAGATCACATGAGGCTGGGGCAGGATGGTATACTGCTGGAGGGAGGCAGGAGGGAACAAGTGACCATATTCTCAGGTAAGGGTTTGATGACCTTGTTCCCATTCCTCCCGTCAAGGAAGGCAGGGGGCCCAGGCTTGGGAGGGCTCTGCACAGGTATGCATAGCTGCTTTGGTTTCAAGATGGCAGCAGGCCATGACATGCCTGGAGGACACCATTCCACAACACCTAGTTAAGATGAAGTCATACTTAATAGGCAGGATGGGCCTATTAAGATGGCTGGAGCCGCACAGGCAGAAGGTCATGTGACAACTGAGCCTGAGAGGGAGTGAGGCATCTATGAACCAAGGAGAGCTGGTGGCCACAGGAAGTCATGAAGTGACAAGGAAAGGTTCTCCCCTCAAGCATTCAGAAAGCATAGCCTCACTGACAGCTTCCAGAGCTGAGAGAGAATGCTTTTTTTTAAATTTAAATATTTTTATTTTATAATTAATTTAATTTTACATATCAGCCACAGATTCCCCTGTCCTCCCTCCTCCCGAGAATGCTTTTTTTTTTTTTTTCAATCACTTGGCACCATCCAGTTTCTGGCTGTCTGTTATGGCAGCCCCAGGAAACTAATTCATGGACTTTCACCATGATTCTGCCAACAGGCTGAGAAGTGACTAAGCTCTCAATGGCAGCCTTTATTGTTTTACAGCTCTGTCTGAGTCCTTTGAAAGAGTGTGGGCATTGAACTCTTTGCAATTGTGTCCTAAACTAGGTAAGTGGTTTATTAACGTTTATGGCATCCTTTTTTAAAAATGCTTCTAAAAGGGCTGGAGAGATGGCTCAATGGTTAAGAGCACGGTTGCTCTTCCAGAGGACCCGGGTTCAATTCCCAGCACCCACATGGCAGCTCACAGCTGTCTGTAATTCCAGTTCCAGGGGATCTGACACTTTCACACCAATGCACATAAAATAAAGTCAAAAATTCTTAAAAAAAAATGCTTCTAAAAATTGATCATATGGGGCGAGGAGAGGGGCTCAAGGTGCAGTCCCTGTTTAGCATTCATGAGATGCTGGGATCCACTCTCATATATATACACAGAATATAAACATAGAAACAAACATGTATGTTCTTCAATATTTCAGTCAGGTGGGATTTTAATACTTATGAGATTATAAAAGTGAATACACTTATTTTTAATAATAAGCAGAACACTCCGGATTTTTATAACTGAACATAAATTTGTTTTGCAATCGTGTTGTTAATTGTGAATACATTTGTAGTTACTTTTTCCTCCTGCTAAAGTTCGAATAGTTCAAGAATAAATCTGATTTTTCACTGGTTTGAAGTGATGGTGATGTTTTTGTACAGAATGTTTAATCTATTAAAATTAGACCTGGATAAAAAAATTCATAGATGAAATTCCTTATAACACGTATTAAGAGAACCTCCTATTTTGAGGGGTACCACTTTGTAATTGCCAAGATGTAACTAATAAAGTTCTGTTTTGATTGTTCTTTTTTTTTTTTCAGAGAACCTGATTTCTAGAAAGCCACCAACTTGCTGGTGTTGAACTTCAGTCTCCTGCCTCTCAGATGGGCGCCATAGAACTATGGAACACACTAGAGAAAGGGCAGTGAGCTCATAGCGTTGCATACACATCATTTTTTTCATGCTAATAAAACACTCAACTGAGTCATTTTCCCTGGCCACTTTTCCACTGTGGAAAAACCTAAATCAAAGCCCATGACTGCTTTTATTGGCAAACAGTAGATAAATCAGGGATGTGAAAAGGCAAACAGGATTCAGCACAAGTGAGTCTCGGAATGGACTCTCTGGGTGAAAGGTTTATTCTGTCGGTTTTCCTCTTGAGACACTTAGGTTTAAGGAAATGTTTGCGCTGCTCTAGAGAAAGAGTTGGTTGTGTGTTTTTCTTTTGTGTTTGGACCACTCTGGAAGTAATTCCTTAGGGCCCAATTATCTAACATATGGCGATGTAGCAAAGGCCCGAAGCAAAGGTCATTTGGATGTTGTAGACAGGAAAGAAGAACATCCATCTTAGAGAATACGCGTCAGGAAGGGCGAAGGCACAGGCTGTGGTCAAAGAGCCAGGGAAAGGGAGCAATTCCACGCAGAAAACGGAAGTGTGGCTTTTGCTTTTACTTTTGTTTGTGTTTGATTTTACATGAGAACTGGTTATGTGGGGGCCAAAGGAAACCTGTTGGTGATAGACAAGGTGTGGAGATCAAGTCGTCACTGCCTGTACTTGTGACCCGTGCTGCTGAGCAGGGCACTGAACTCAGTAGACCCCACACCTGGAACCTATTGTTGCTATCTTAAGATTCTTAATATTTTCTTTCTTTTTTTTTTTTTTTTTTTTTTTTTTGTTTTTCGAGACAGGGTTTCTCTGTGTAGCTTTGCGCCTTTCCTGGAACTCGCTTTGGAGACCAGGCTGGCCTCGAACTCACAGAGATCCGCCTGGCTCTGCCTCCCAAGTGCTGGGATTAAAGGCGTGCGCCACCACCGCCCGGCAATATTTTCTTTTAATTGGGCCTTATCATTGTATTTGGTCCCAGGTCTGCAAAATATGTGACAGTTCTGCAAATATGGTCTATTCTAAACTTTGTTCTTTTAGATGAGAAAAATAAAATCCTGGGACAGTAAATGACTTGGCTGAAGAAGCAGAGCCAGGAACAGATGAGTCTGGCTTCTCTAGGTCAAAACTGCAACTGAGATCAAGTTCAAAGGGTCTCAACAAGGAGAAATGCCTTCCCACACACACTGCAAAAAAACTTTTACAGCATCATAAATGAGCCAAATAAAGCATTTGGAACAAAGTTCTGGACATAACTGGATTTGAAGCAGACCTCATACTGATTTTTCTTTTTTAGGATATGTCTAAAAACCATGGGCTGTCATATTGAGTTTCCTTGGTTCCTGAGGTCTGGGCATGCTGGTATTTGCCCATCATCTTCTCACCCAAAGAACCCTGTGGTCAGGATCTCTAAGTACAGGAGCAAGTTGGATGGTTTTTCTAATTCCACGGACACATGACGGTCCTATTCTATTCCTGATCACTGCTGTGCTGTGGAACAACCCTTTTCTGGACTATGAATATGTATTACTCTCATTGGTTAATAAAAAGCTGACAGGCTGGTAGCTGGGCAGAAAGTTAGGCAGGAAAGCCAAACTGAGAATGATGGGAAGAAGGAGGGCAGAGTCAGGAGACAAGATGCCAGCCAGCTGCTGAGCAAGCAGGACATGTAGAAAATGAGGTAAGAAACCATGAGCCATATGGCAAAGCATAAATAGAAATATGGGTTAATTTAAGTGTAAGTGTTAGCTATTAAAAAGCCGAGCATTTATAAGTAATATTCAGCCTCTGAGTGGTTATTTGGGACTGGGTGGTTGGGACAGGAAACATCCATTTACACTGCTGTTCCAGTGAAAATGGGTTAATTTTGATAATGGTGTATGTTCTTGCAAAGCCAGAAAGATAACTAAGGCCAGCCCTGTATCAGCTGTATGACAAGCGATACTACATGCCAGAAGGGAACCATGTGGCTGCCTATGGAAACCAAAGGGAACGAAACTCAGCAACTCATCCCGAGGTGCATTCTCAGTTCACTGTGTCTTTAGGCACAGTACTGTCAGGACTCAAACTTTTGGTGGATTATAGACGAGGCAAGGCATAGCCAGTAGCTGCTTTTAACTTTAAGATGGGAATAGAAGGTCCGCTTTTAACCTCTGTCTCAGTGCACTCTCCATAACTGTCTGCTGATAAACAACATTTAGAAAAAATATATATTTATAGTAAGTTTACAACTCCATGCATACATAGCAGACTGAAATTCTGAAGGAGCAGAAAAGTCCAGGGAATTCCCCAGACTCATTTCTCCCTATGAGAAATCTTTAACTTGCTGTTCCCTTTATGTAAATCAGAGGGGGATGGCTAGGTTGCTATTAGATGATTCACAAAGGGTATCTGAAATAAACAAACAAACACTACCACACTCAAAGAGACTGAGAAGTCCCCCCGCCCATCTTTCTGATGTCCTGCACATGCATTCTTGTTTGAGGAGGTGGTAGGGATCTCAATGGCAAAAAGAGACACTGTGTGGAGAATGTGGCTCACACTCTTCTGTGAAAGAGATAGTCAGGGTTTTCTTACATACCTGGTGTGGGTGTGGAAGGGTGAGGCACCAGATCTTTGCCATGTGAGGGTCAAGCAGAGAGAAGCAGAGAGTGGAAATAATACAAGGAGACTCTCCTGAGACATTTATCTTGGCAGCGTTTGAAATTACAGCATGCCGGAGCTGAAGAACACTAATCTTTCACATGTTGTGTTTGTTTTGGAATCGCTGTGTAGTTAGCTTCTTCTTGAACTTAAGGTCCCCCTGCCTCAGCCTTCCAAGTGCTAGGTTTGCAGACAGGTGCCACCACATCCAGCTTCACTTAGAGTTTATAGATGAAGAAACCAAGGGCTAAGCAGTCTGTGGTGGTCATTTGGCCAGTTGGTAACAAAAGTGAGCCACTAGCCTCCAAGTATATTTCTTTCATGGAATGTGGAGTCTGGGAGAATGCTTACTGCAGAGGACTTCTGCAAAGAAGAAGTCAGTTTGTGTCAAACATTGAGGTACAGTGACCTTGATTTGGGGCATTGATTTTTCAAGGCGCTTATATTGGGACTATGTCTTTAAGTTGGCTCTGGTTTTGGTTGCTGTGAAAATGACAGAGGATTCATCCCAAGGACCTATTTCAAATGTTCTACACATTGGTCACAAGGGCAGAGATGAAGAAAGTGTAGGTGGAGTTTTCCTGTCCTGACCACCTGGTCCCAAATAACCTACTCAGAGGCTGAATATGAATGATAAATGCTGAACCGATAGCTCAGACTTGTTACTAGTTAACTCTTGCACTTAAATTAACCCATATCTCTACTTATGCTTTGCCATGTCGCTCATGGCTTGTTACCTCATTTTCTACATGTCATGCTTGCTGGGTGGCTGGGTGGCATCTCTCTTGACCCTGCCCTTCTTCTGCCCATCATTCCCAGTTTGACGCTCCCACCTAACTTTCTGCCTGGCTACCAGCCTGTCAGCTTTTTATTAACCAATGAGAGCAATGCATATTCACAGTGCAGAAAAGGATTGTTCCACAGCGAGGAGGGGCATAGCTATTGATCCTGGGCCACTTAGAGAGGTCGGTCTTCATAACCACACACACAACAGCAGTCTTAGAGAGCACAACCAAAGCCCAGACTTGCTCTCTCTGCTGAGTTCTGCTTCTGCAGCTGGACTTCCCATTGGCCCAAGGAGCCTCAAGTTCCTTAGTGTGCTTCTACTTGGCATGGAGCACAGTGGAAGAGACTGAGCAAGGAGCATCAGGAAACAGTTCCATCGGATTCAGCTTCCTCAAGGTAGTAGCAGCTTGAGAAGAATCCAGGAGGACTGAGTTCTGTGCACAAACACAAAGCTAGGCAACATTGCTCTTTTTGAGGGCTGCATGTTCTTCCAGTTGACTTAAGAATGGAAGTCATGAGGCTAGTTACAAAAATATTGTCGTGCCAGGCATGGTGGCACATGCCTTTGATCCAAGAACTGCAGAGGCAGAGGCAGGCACACCTCTACATAGCAAGTTCCAGGCCAGCCAAGGCTATACAGTGAGACCCTGTCTCAAAAATAAAACAACCAAAACACCATTGCCTCTGGACATAGCTAGTTGATCTATCCCTACTATCCCTATATATGCATATATATATATATATATATATATATATATATATATATATCAAAAGTATATGTGTATAAATATATTTAAATATATACCTTTGAAATAGTTCTTAATTGGTAGGCATAGTGGCATATGCCTGTAATCCCAGCATATGGGTGGTTGAAGTAGGAGAATCATGGGTTGAAGGCCAGCCTGGGCTACACAGTGAGAGCCTGTCTTCAAAACCCCAAATTTTAAAAATGAAATTAAGCAGCACACAGTGACTTGGAGGAGCTTACTGGACAAAGAGAGCTCCATCTACTCATTGTCAAATACTGTTCAGACCGGTGAAAGCTGCTTGTAAAATAGTTTTTAGCCATGTGTACGGGTGCTTACCCACTCCTGAGGTTGAGCTGAAGTATCAGTTGAGCCCAGGAGTTTCAGACCAGCCTATAGGCAACATAGCAAGATCATATCCCAAAGCAAAATATGTATCATTAATACAAGTTAATAAAAATTTTCCTTAAAGCATAGGTCTTAGTTAGGGTTTTCATTGCTGTGAAGAGACCCCATGACCATGGCAACTCTTATAAAGGAAAACATTTAATTGGAACTAGCTTACAGTTTAGAGGTTTAGTCCATTAACCTCATGGCAGGAAGCATGGTGGTATGTAGGCAGACATTATGCATGAGAAGTAGCTTAGAGTTCTATATCCAGATCCTCAGGCAGCAGGAAGAGAGAGTGACACTGGGCCTGGCTTGAGCATTTGAAACTTCAAAGCCTGCCCCCCATGACATACTTCCTCCAACAAGGCCACACCTCCTAATAATGCCACTACCTATGAGCGTATGAGGGCCATTTTCATTCAAACCACAACAGCATATAAAACTACCATTCATCAATTCTTAACATTTGCACCCACTAGCTTAGCGATTTGTTATAAATCATGTGCAATCTTAGTGGTTATAGTCCAATTTTTAGTTTTCCTACAGTGAGAGTATCAATACCATGCAGGGCGTGCTTCTCAGTTCACCATGCTGCTGAGACGTGGGAACCCCTGTTGCGATGGTTTGAATGAGAGAAGTCCCTCACGGTCTCTAGCATTTGAACACTTGGATCCCAGCTGGTTGGTACTGTTTGGGTAATACTCAGTTAGGGATTCTATTGTTGTGATAAAAAGGGCCATGACCAAAAGCAAGTTAGGGAGAAATGGGCTTATTTTGTCTTACACTTCCAGGAAGCGGTTCATCACTGAGGGAAGTCAGCGCAGGAACTCAAGCAAACCAGGAACCTGGAGGCACGAACTGAAACAGAGACCACAGAGGGATGCTGCTTACTGGCTTACTGTCCATAGCTTGCTCATTCTGCTTCCTTATACAACCCAGAATCACTAGCCCAGGGGTGGCACCATCCACGATGCCCTGGGCCCTCCCACATCAATCTCTAATTAAGAAAATGCCCCCACAGACATGCCTACAGTCTGATATTTAAGACATTTTCTGAATTGCAGTTCCCTCTTCTCTGGTAACTCTAGCTTTTGTCAAGTCTGACAAACGAAACAAAACGAAACAAACTTACCAATAACCATAAAAGGACCACCAGCAGCAAACCAACCTGGACAGGGAGGTTTAGGCTTGCTGGAGGAGGAGCGTCAATAGGGGTGGGATCTGAAAGTGAAAATCCTCACCTTGTTCAGTTTGCTCTCCCGGCTTTAGGACTTCACTTAAAGATGTGAGCTCTCAGCTTCTGGCTCCCACTGCCACACCTCCCAGCCGTGAAGGACTCACATGGCTCTGGAACTGTAAGGCCAAATGAACTCTATTTTCTGTAATATGAGGCCAAGTCAATAACAATTAATGACAATAATACCTGTGCTGGCCTTGATTAGGCAGTCTCTCCTACTTCCTTTCCTAACTTTGACATCCTCCTTGGCTTCCCAGGATCCAATTTTTTCCTGGTTTCAAGCTGTTTTTCTCATTGAGGCTTACAGTACTGATGTCCCAAATCCCTTACAATCCTTAGCTATAAAAATGCCTTGATTCTTTCCCCCCTGAGTCCACATGCTCACTAATTTCAGTGGCCGTAAGCGCAGGATAAGGTGAGCAGAGCACTGTATCTTTAATTAGGTATTCCCCAAATCCCCTGTGGTATGTGCAGTTTGGTTTGGTAAGTTATATCAAGAGGATTTTATGTGAGGGGGATGGTGTGCGAGGATTAATAAACTGTGCTTTCTAAATAGCTTTAGATGTCTTGAATGAAAAGTGTTTTTCAAATATATGGCAGCACTTAGAGTAACAGACATTGCCTCAGCCCACAGAATAAATTTTCTTTGGGGGAAATGTCTTCTCTGGCTAAGCCTGGATAGACTGAAAGTGCTGTAGCAATTCCACACTTGACAGCATGGGCTGCTACAATTTATCCATCCATTGATTCAGAAACATGACTAGATATTTATCAGGTGCCAGGAACTCTGCTAGACCCCATAGGTTAAGGAACACCCTCTCACCTCGGGGTTGGGAAGGAACATCTGCAGGTGGGGGTGGAGTGGCGAGAGGAGGGAGTAACTGACCTGCAGACACCAGGGGAGGAGGAAGCCAAGCGCTGGGAAAGGCTGGAAGGAAGCAAGCTTGGAGCCTGGTTGAGGCCTCACCCAGGCGTCACAAGGGATGCTTTTGGATGAAGCCTGGAGGAGAAGCAGGAATTTTATAGGATTTTTTTTTTGAGAGTGAGAGAAAGAACATGAAGTTGGGTGAGTAGGGAGGTAAATAAAATAAATATTATTTTATTATTTTATAGTCCTTCTGGGGAAGGAGTTAGGGGAGGGGAAAGAACATTATCAAAATATATGAAATTCTCCAATAAATAAAAACAAAACAATTTCAAAAGGAAAAAAAATTGGAGCAAATTTAAATAAATAGCAACTTACAAAACTGTTATAGAGGACACCACATATCCCCTAACTTAATGTGGTTTTTTATTTTATTTTTTTTAACAAAGATAAGGTCTCACTCACCAGAGGTGAAGGGTCACCTTGAACTCTGGATCCTCCTGCCTCAGCCACCCACGTACTGGGATTATAGGCCCATCACTGTGTTTGGCTTGACCACCCTCCACTCTTAACATCTGGCACTTTCATGGTGCATTTGTCAAAACAAAGAAGCCAGCGTTGGCTCAGTTTATAAAGTACGCTCTATAACCCTTTTCCATTTATAAAATGATTTTTATTTTGATATTTTGTATGTATGGGTGCTTTGTCTGCCTGTATGTCTGTGCATCACGTACATACCTGGTGTTTCCGAATGCCAGAAGAGGGTAGAAGATCCCCGGGAACTGGAGTCACAGACAGTTGTGAGCTGCCCTGTGGATGCTGGGAATTGAACCCCGGTCCTCTGGAAGAGCAGCCATTGCTCTAAACTGCCGATCTATCTCTCCAGCCCTCTATTAGCTTTTTCAGTGCCAGTTTTCCCAGTTGTGTCCCCTCACTGTTTCTGGGTCCAGTTCAGACAACTGCAATGTCTTCATTGTCGTGGCTCTTCAGTCTCTGGTCTGTGACAGCTTTTGTCTTTGTTTATTTCCATGCCGCTGACTGTCTTGAGGACCAGACATGCTATAAAAGTTTCCTCCATCTAGGGTTGTCTGGTGTTTTCTCATGGCTCAACTGCAGTTCCGGGTTTGGAGAAGACGGTTGCAGAGGAGAACTGCCCTTCTTAGGCCATGTCAGGGGCGCCATGGCCCAGGTACATCACTGGTGATACCGAGTTGAAAAGTCTGTGTATAAGGTGTAGGGGCACACAGAGTGCTTGGAGGTCAGTTAAAAGTCCAGCGAAACTACAGGCAGGGTGCTGAAAAGGGAGCCGTGAGAGGAAAGCCATGTGTTGGTACAGTGCTTGTATTTTCATAAAAGGTTTTGTGGGAGTTGTTTCGTTCAAAGCCTGGAAGCATAAGGTAGAATGATGGGGAGCATTGTACTCCTTGTTAAAAGGTGATGAAACAGGCCCAAACCTATGAAGGGGAAGACAGAAGGTCACACGGACAGTGGCAAGGCCAGGACTTACAGCCCTCCACAGTGTTCTTTGCTCATCATCTTGGTCACTGCATGATGGAGAGGCCACGGGGCAGTTGTAGGAATGATGGGACAGTGTCTGTGTCATGGCCGAAACCTTATACTCTCCCCCAACTTTTTAGTTAAACTGTGCTCATAAAGCTGGGCAGAGTGAAGCCAACTCTTAGTCTGGAGGCATGAAACCCTGCTCAGGGCCGGGGACATTTCCTTCTGTGCAGCTACTCACCACGAATCTTACACTTATGTCCTGAAAGGGATATACCACTGTGGCTCTGAGTGTGGGACTGTTCGTCATTCCCAGTAGCAAATGCTTCTATTTGCTAGCAATATCCACTAGCAATCAAGGAAGATCAATGCACTCTTTTGATAGCTAAGAGCTAATGGCACACTTAGTTGACTCAGATCCAGATTTCAGGGACAGCGTGAAAGGAGAGTGAGCAGTTTCTCACTCCTTCTTCCCCAACAAACAGTAAGATTTTACCAACGGCAGGAAGGAAGCCTCAGGTTGGCTAACTGTGAGTTCCCATATACCACCTTCTTTGGATCTTACACTAGCTTGTTTATTTCACAAACACATGTCATATACACACCCATGTCTAGATTTGTGTTAGGTAACAGGAAGGTAAGAAAAAAAATATCAGTAAAACACTTTGCTCTGAGAAGCCCACCAGTGGAGAAACCAGCAAGGAATAAAAGAAAAATCAATCAATCAAACAAAACCTCTCTGATCTTTAAGGAAGGGATGACGGGTGCTGGAGCCAGGTTTGTGGATCAGGCGTGGGGGTGGACAGTTTGTGTAACAGCTAACAGGAGAGAGGAGAGTGTAAGTTGCTATTTTGTTGCTGTGATAAAACACCATCACCAGAAGCAACTTAGAGAAGAAAGAGTTTATTTTGGTTTACAGTTCCCGAGAGGTAGAGTCCATAGTGATAGGAAGGCATGGCTGCAAACTGGAGCGAGAAGCTGAGAGCTCACATCTTGATCTCCAAGCCCAAATCAGAGAGAGCACACTGGAAGTAGGGCAAGACCTTAAACTCTCAAAGCCTGCCCTCAGTGACATACTTCCCTTGTCCAGGACACACTCCCTGAATCTCCCCCAAAAGCACCACCAGCAAGGAACCAAGTGTTCAAATGCCCAAGGTTACGGGCAAGCCACATTATGGGAAGCAGCATTGCTGGGTCTGCAGAAGGGGACTCTTTGGTGCTACTGGAGCGTAGTGAGGGTGTTGGCACAGTGAGAGGTAGCACAGGACAACCTACCTCCAACTCCAGCCCTGCATCTGGGAGTGGGTTGGAGACCCCCAAGGTGGGGTCCTCCAGCCTTCTCCCTTCTTCGCTGCCACCCATCAGCCAGCCAGCAATTTGGATCTTCCTACTTGATCTTGGAAGTATGTGTTGAAAGTGTAACAGTGTTTGGTTTGTGATGGGTAACAGATTCTCTTGCAAGTCAATTTTGCATAGCTTAAGGCTAAGTAGAAACATCCTACTGTCCTTCATGTAGTCTTCCTGTAGAACCTTTTTTAATTACACTGTGTCACGTGGCTTCCCTATAGTTCCCAAAGCTGCTAGATGCTTAAAAAAGGCCAGGATTTTTCCAGCTCCGATCTCATTAGATCGGAGTACAAATTCCAAGAGCAGCCTCCCAGAAAATAGAAGTTCTTTTTATAAAACAGAGTGGATGTGTGCATGAAAGATACATTGTTTATTTTCTTGGCACAGACTTAACTCTAAAATGAGATTACTTAATTGGAGCAAACATTTCCTGACATGCTGAGAAGGAGTATTTGAACCAAATCTCCTCTCTTCGATTCAGTCTTGGGTGGATGTGTGCTAGGCTATTTAAACCATGCAAATCTCAAACGCAATCTTTCTCCCTACCGAGGCATTCAGTTGGGAAGGCAGAAAGTAACCGGATACAGGAGGCAACAGCTTGGGATCAATTATGATTTTTCATTGGGAAAGTTCCTGGGTTTGTGGTTACTGTAGAAGTTTATTTATTTATTTATGGGCACAGAGCATCTTCAATCTGGAAGCATTCAGTTAAATTTTTCATAGCACGAGTCTGCTCCTGACTCTGCTCCTGACGCTGGTGTGTAGAGTAACCCAGCTCACTTTTAGTAGTTCTTTTGAGCTATTTTTCAGACTTGGTGTCAGTATTACAGTATGTACTAGCACATGCATTTTGTCTGTGTAATATGTATACTTATAGATATGATATATAGACTAACTTTAATTCTGTGACTATTCTGTAATAAAATGTTATATATGGTTGTATGCAGCTATATAATCTACATTATTTACTACTATCAATAAAATAATATGCACACTAGCAAAATTGGTCTCAGGGCTTGAGAGAGGCACAGGGGCTAAGAGCACTTCTTGTTCTTGTAGAGGACGTGGGTTCAGTCCCAAGCTAGCTTACAACCACCTGTAATTCCAGTTCCAGGGGACCCACTGCTCTCTGTCTCTGTAAGCATTTGTGTGCACACGGTGCATGTTCATAGACTCCTGCACACACACACTTACACATTAGAAAAACCTAATCTGTCTACCTATATACATGTGGTAGTTTGAATGTAACTGGCCCCATAGGCACTATTAGGAGGTGTGGCCTTGTTGCAGGAAGTGTGTCACTGTGGGGGCGGGCTTTGAGGTTTCCTATGCTCAGGATATCACCCAGTGTGTCAGTTGACTTCCTGTTGCTTGCAAGACGGAGGACTCTCAGCTCCAGCACCATGTCTGCTTATACTCTGCCATGCTCCCCGTCATGATATAACAGACTGAATCTCTGAAACTGTAAGTGAGCCCTCCCAATTAAATGTTTTCCTTTATAAGAGTCGCCATGGTCATGATGTCTCTTCACAGAAATAGAAAACCCTAAGACAACATAAGTGTAAATATTTTTATATATTAAGTATGTATACCTATATACATACATACATGCATGCATACATACATACATACACACATATCCTAGAGGTAGCTAGTTGTTCAAAGAGCCTTTATTCCTGGGTGGAACAAGGAGGTGTCCACCTCATGAGAACTTATTTCCAAGTCTTTCCTTGAATCGGGTAAATCACCATGATGAGTTTTACCTCCAGAATGTGAAATGACATGTCACTCCCAGGGCTGGCCTCAGATTTGAGGCTCCTCTCTAGGTTCCTCTTGCCTCTTTGAGTTGGCTGAAATGTAGGTGTGGAGACTCAGCTTTGACCAGGTGGGTAATGGCAGGGTCCTAGGATACTACTACAAAATAGGGAAGGGAACTTGGGTCCATGAATATCCACATGGAGCAAAAAAGCTTTGGCTACCTGGATTGTTCACCTTCAAACTGTGCGAAGAAAATAAACTCCTTAGTTTGTTAAGCCACATAATCAGACAGGGTTCAATCAGAAAGCCAAATCATAGGGCTGGGCTTATAGGTCACTCAGTTGGTTGAGTGTTTTTGCCTGGCATACACAAGGCCCCCATTTCTGCAGCCATATTTGCTATGAAATGAATTCTTTGATCAGAAGCAATGCTGTGTAGAATGGCACAGAGTGGATATGACATTCTCTAAGGCACACATAGTCACTTAGAAACATTATAAGAAGGAAGGCAGGAAGGGTGAGCGTCCACTCTAATGAGAACAAAGCGCTGTTACAGAAACAGTCCAGTGTAATCAACCTGTCAGCAAGTAGCTGGCTGACCTCTCCGGGAGCTGTGCCAGTGTAGGAGCTCAAGGGCTGTGGGCAGATTAGGCACTCAGTGGTGGTTTTAGCTGGATCAGCCCTGATGAGTGGAAGTCTAAATGTGGAGCCCATGCAGAACTTCCATCCTTGCCTCCATGGCCGCATTGTTCATGAGCTCACTGGGTAATGAAAGTGGATATAGAAGAGGGATGGCTGAGTAGGCCAGCCTGCCCACCTGACCCACCCTCCCAGGAGCATTCACATGGACCGACCCTTCATGCCCATTCAGAAATGCATATTCACGTGCCTTTACCTATATCCCCTAATCTTCAGTGTCCAATCAACTTCTTCCCATGACCCTGGCCACTAGCCAAGCTACTACTCATAGGGATGGCCACCAACTAAGCTGCCACTCATAGTTTGAGTCTGCAAAGATCATCCCTGTCACCATTCTTCCTTCTGGCTGAGACAGGTGATAGGAGTTGATATCTAACCTAGGAGACGCAGTCATGGTTATTTCCCAAATGATTCCACTACACTTCTGGGGAACTTTGCAGCTTGTCTTCAGCTCATAGACATTGACCCTGGAATGCTATCGCATGTACATTTCTGCCCCAGCAGCCTTCCATCTGGCACACAGGCATTTCGATAATATTTTGCAGTAAGTGGATGGATGTGGCACTTGACCATGACACTGGCGAGACTTTGCGAGGGCATTCGAACGTAGGCCAAGTCTCTACATCTGCTTGAGACTGCACAGCACATGAACACTGAGACTCATTCTGCTGAGCATGTGCTGAACATCTTCTAGATGCCCAATTACTATGCTGACTTTAGAAAATGTGGATATGTGTGCCTGCATATACGCAGAAGCCCAAGGGTGTCAGCAGACAAGGTTAGATCCCCTCAAACTTGGGTTACAGGCAATTGTGGGCTCCTAGCAAGTGCTCTTAACTACTAGGCCCTTACAGTAACTTTAAAAATACTGATTGTTGGACTACATTAATTTTAAAGATCATGACGTCAATGGTGTGACATTAAGTTTATTTCTTGTCTAGGTTGAACATCTATGTGTATCCGAACCCGGACAGTTATAGCTACTGCCACAGAAGTGCTCAAAATGGGTAGAGAAATGTCTTGTGTACTAGTAATTATGTCTTCAGATTGCTGTCTGTTAAACTGTCTGTTCCTAAGCTCTGCGAGGCTAAAGGCCATTCCAACACTGGAGTTTTTCCATACTCTCCTAAGCTTTCCTTGGTGTTTGGCACATGAAAGTGCTTTATAAATAATTGCTCAGAGGATGAAGGGGCTGTTTATCAAGATCATGTCAAACACTAGTAACTCTCTGAGATGCCTCAGGTTGCTGACCAGAGAGAGCGGCATCTATTTAGAAAGACCCGGGCCAGGGCCAGGACAGCTGAGTTCTTTCTTTAGCTCTGCCTCTGCCTGCTTGTGTGACCTTGGATAAGGCCTGCATTTTTTTTTAAGGGCCTTGATTTTTCTGATCTGAGGATATTTGGGAGTTGAACAGCAGCCATGGGAGGCCCTTGGAGCCCAGAGGTGTTTTGTTTAGACTGTATAGTGTTCTGAAAACAAAACAGTATTTGTGGGTGTGGCTATAGTTCACTCGACAGCACTTTCCTAGCAAGCACGGAGCCCTGTGTTGGATCCTCAGCACCACAGAAACCAAGTGCCATAGTGCTCGACTGTTATTGCAGCACTTGGATTCAGGGTCAGGGGGATCAGAAGTTCAAAGTCACCATCCGCTAAAACTCGAATGTAAGCTTAGCATGGCTACCTGGGACCCTGTCTCAAATCAAACAAATGAACAAACAAACCAAACCAAACAAACCAAACCAAACCAAACCAAAATGCTCCTATATTTTTGGAAGCATTTGGAGACACTTTCTGGTTTCCTAACATCTTGAGATTTTCGAGTCCCAGTCTGGCCCCTGGAGCCACCTGACCTTATAACCCCTGAACACGACACTTCAATATTGACATTATCCACGTCCAAGCCAGTGGAGTAGACGTGGGCCGGAACTGGAGCCTGTTGATCCTTGCTGGATACACAGTCCTAGAATGGGGTCTGGAATGCAATGGATGCTTGTTGGATGAGTTAACAAGTGGATAAGTGAGTAATGAAAATGAGGATGTGGGGGACCATGTCAGGAGACTCCTCTCTAAACTCTTGTCTTCTCCAACCTCTCAAGGTCCCCAGTGGAGGGCCACCTGTGTAAAGGCTGCCATCTTCAAGGGACACGGCTTTGTTTAAGCACTAACTGCTAGGGAGCAGAAGCATTTCCTGTGCAAAACTGAGCGCCTTGTGTAGTCCTCAGTACTGTAGATGCTGTTCTGTGTCCTCCACTGAGCGTGTTCCCTGTCTCCTGGGCAAGTTACCATCAACTACCGCAGGACGCAGCCGAGGAACTTCCGGGGAGCCTCCTGCTGGTGTGCATTTCTTTTTTCTTTCTGAGAATACAGACCCACAGCATTGCTGTTAACTCTCAATAAAACTTTTTTTCTTTTTCCTGGAAGCTGTGAAACGTTAACGTTCAATTACACTACATGTCAGCAGAATATCCCATACAGGCCTCTCTCCTCAGCACCAGTGAGTTCCCCCAACGTGCCTGTTCTGGGGGGCAGGGGTAAACAATAATTGGCTCACTTTTACAGGCACCTTGGGAGGGATTTCTAAAGTCAAACTTTAGTCCTTTAGAAATAGTATTAAGCAACCTCACACTGTCTCTCAGACAAGGAAGGGAACAAGACCAGCTAAGCCAGGAGACTTGAAGAGACCAATTAAACTTTCTAAACGAACTAGAAATTAATGCTGAATTAATCTATATTTAGGCTATCACCTTAGATTTTTCTGGCTCCGTTTATTTGTTGTACAAATCTTCATCTTGTAGGTTAATAATACAACTTGATGAATTTTGTTTGACAGATCCAGGAGGGGAAAAAACCCATGTCAAATCCCACACAGAGAGGACTAAGCTAAATTTTCTCCCCGTCTTTTGGCATTTAACGCAGGTTTTCTGGTATGGCAGCTTATACCTATCATCCCAGCACTCAAGAGGTGGAGGCAGGAGGATTCTGAGTTCCAGGCTAGCCTGGGCTGCCCAAAGAGACCCTGTTCAAGAAGAGAGAGGAGAAGGAGGGAAGAAACAGAAGAAAAGGAACAATGTAGACCATGGTCTGGAAGCTGAGGCCTGCGTCTGAACTTCACTCCTCTTGGTAGAGTGACATTTCATTTTCAATGTGGACACAGGGACAGGGGCTAGATCTGGTCTGTACCCCCAGAGCCCGCAGTGGTCCTGTCTGAGAACATTCAGTAGAGACTGGCATCTCTCCCCAGACATGCAGAAGAGGCCCTTGTTTTTCCTGGGCTAGTTCTGTTTCCCTGGAAATATCCCAGTCCAAGTTTCTGCTTTTCATTTCCCCTGTGTTTGTGGACAAAGGAGCCAGGTGCTTTCACTCTGCTCTGGTTGCCCATCAGGGTCCACAGTTGGGGGAGTCTTGGGAAGGTAAACACTCGGAAGAAGCTGGGCCTGGGAGGTCGCAGTTTTGCCTTGGGAAATTAGGCTGAGCAAGCACAGGACCATGTCGTGTCTCCGTCAAGGGTGAGTCTGGACTGTGAACTGCTAAATAGCCAAGTGAAGTTTATTTCTGCATCACTGGCTTGCATTACGTATTGATTATCTCATCACCTGATTAAAAATAAATACATGAAAATTCCTTTTAACGAGAAGGTGCATAGTAAGCTTCTGATTTGAGACAGAAGTGGATCATGGAAAAGGTTATCACGTGGTGACCTTGAGGACAATGGAAGAAGCAAGAGGCTGGTTTGCAGGAACAATCCTCTGTTTAAGCAGGAATAGCCTGCTTCATTGCAGAGTTGAAGCCCAATGACATCACTCCTGAAATTTAGTACATGTGGAACTTACGGTTTTCTTGGGGATAGCCACCTTCGTTATCTCCAGAGCCAACAAAAGTCACTAGAATCTAATTGTACTCGAGAGTGCTTTTGTTTTGAGTACTTCCTTGTCACCGTGAAAAGAGGTTGAGGACTGTAATTTTCTGCCTTGCCAATGAGTTGGCCTCAGTTTGGGGCCTTCTAAAGAAGTTTTGTGATGAGTGAGAAAATCATGATGATCACATGTCAAGCAAGAACTAAAACAAATGGGTGTAGGGAGGCCCTGTGATGAGGTCATGGTCTTCGTAGTTTCTGTTCTTCTCAAAATGACCTGTGCATCCCTGTAGTGAGGGATGTACAAAGCTTGTGGAAAAGACAGAACCCTTGCCTCTCCCATTTCCACCCCCTGAAGATGAATATACCCCAAATCTCCAGATGGTTATCTTGGTATTTGCATCCTGCTGTGGATGGGACGTAGTTTAGATGTTAAGAGCCCTGTCTTCGGTGTAGCAGTGTCACGAGGGGACATGGGCCTGTTATGAGGGAGGTCCTAGTGTGAGGCAGTTATTGAGGTCACCGCTCTAGGAAGGACTAGAGATTCCTCTGGGAGGACTTGGTAGAAGGTTGTTGTAAAAGAGTGAATCTGCCCGTGTCAACATGTGACCTCTCCCTCCTGCCCTGATGCCACCCCCTGTAATGTGGGTGTCACCGTGTGATCTCTCTCTCCTGCCCTGATGCCACCCCCTGTAATGTGGGTGTCATCGTGTGATCTCTCTCCTGCCCTGATGCCACCCCCTGTAATGTGGGTGTCACCGTGTGATCTCTCTCCTGCCCTGATGCCACCCCCTGTAATGTGGGTGTCACCGTGTGATCTCTCCCTCCTGCCCTGATGCCACCCCCTGTAATGTGGGTGTCACCGTGTGATCTCTCTCCTGCCCTGATGCCACCCCCTGTAATGTGGGTGTCACCGTGTGATCTCTCTCTCCTGCTCTGATTCCACCCCCTGTAATGTGGGTGTCACTGTGTGATCTCTCTCTCCTGCCCTGATGCCACCCCCTGTAATGTGGCACAAACAGGCAAGCCCCCTTGCTCCAGCAACTACCATCCTGTCTAGACTCAAACTGTGAGCTGTAAAAACCTCTTCCCGCCACCGCCGCCACCCCCCCCCACAAACTGTGTGGCTTTAGATATTTAGTTACAGCACTAGAAAATGTATTAACGTAGAAACATGTTTCTAAATCTCACGCTTTGACTGCTAATCCTTGAATTTATACTTTTAAATATTATCTGTCATATCTCACTATGAAAATAAAGATCCTCTCAGGACTACCCCTTTGACATTCCCAGGACTCGGCACCATCCCACTCTGCAATCCCGAATAGTTTACATACTTTCAGTTGTATGGACGCGTATGGTCCCATTTAATGACCACTTAGAAGCTATTGACAACTGCACTGTGTGGCTTATCCGGATTGATTTTCTTATTTTTATTGTTAGTCTCTCTCTCTCTCTCTCTCTCTCTCTCTCTCTCTCTCTCTCTCTCTCTCTCTCTCTCTCATGTGTGTGTGTGTGTGTGTGTGTGTGTGTGTGTGTGTGTGTGTGTGTGTGTGTAAGTGAGTGTGTGGAGGTCAGAGAACAACTCTGTGGAGTTGGTTCTCTCCTCCAACCTTCCCACGGATTCCAGGGATGGAGCTCAGGTCACCAGTCTTACTGGCCCCTGTTTGCACCGCCTGGCTATCTGGTATCTTGAGCTTCATGTCCTGGGCATTTATTAATTTGATATGTCCCAGTAATATCTTTAGCTCCTAGCATTAAGACCCAGATTTATTATTTAGAGGGGTCACCTTAAAAGCTCCCAGCGTCCCCTTCTTGGGTCATGGGGTGCTAGCACAGTCCTTTATTTTAAAGGTGTTTCCCTTCTCTGTTATTTCTAATTAGACAGATTTCTATTCCTCAGTCCATCAGAGCCCAAGGGCCCGGGATCTGGAGTGATTCCTTGTTGGTGAGAGAGGGCTTTGCTGGGAAACTGCTGGAGCCTGGACGTCAGGAAGCTCCACAGAAGGAGCCTTGCGCTCCTTCCCACTGGACACTTGGGGCAAGCTTCCATCAGCACCAATCCCATTTTCTGCATGTGTTAGTTTATATGCCATTTTTTTATTTTATTTTTATTTTTATTTTTTTTTTTTTAGCAATACTTTGCAGCTTTTCTGCAGGAGACCCACTCCCGGAAGTGCAGGAAACCGCTCAGGCCAGAAACCAAAGGACACTTGAGGTACTGTTTGGAGAACACGTGTAAGATGTTAGAAACCACAACATCCCACACCTGTGGCAACATCAACTGCAGATGTGTGTGCGCTCTAGAGCCCATTTTAGACTCAAATGCGTACGGCTTCTAAGAAACAAAGCCAGGCTGCGTTTGCGTAGGTCCTCCCAGCAGATGCCTGACCAGGCAGAGGTTGTGCCTCTGGAACAAAGAGAAGGCTTCATCCTAGAGGGTTCCCCTGCCTCAGGCCAAGGTCAACAACTGATGCTCCCCCCGGGGCAGTTTGGGCCCCAGAGGTTCTGCTTGCTCACTCAAAATGAAGAGAGAGCCCAAACGACCCAAAGAACTTAGGCAAATAGCTGCTCCGGCCCCCATCTACTCACTCATTACTGTCTGAAAGTAGTACTTGTTGCCTCTGGATTAGTTCTAGGAGAGCCAAATTTTAATTCTGTTAGTTTTAACTCCCTCCCGATGGTGTCTTCTGAAAGTGGACCCAGGGCCCAGGGAGGGAGCCGGAGTGTGGTTAAGGTGACAGGAAACTTTCCATTGACAGGTCCGAGTACCTTATCAACAGATTTTATCTTTATTAGCTTCCTATTTAAACCCCAGCCATAAACACCATAACCATGAACAGTTTCACTGTTCAGGATATATGAACGTTCTCAAGATTGATGGCTATCTACAATTTTGGGCCAGATCCAAGGCCATAAACTCCTGTGTGTTGTGAGAAGCGGAGGAGGCAGGGAGGCTGTGAGCAGGGGAGTATTGTATAACACCTCAGGAAGCCTTTTAGCTGGGGGACTTTTTTGATTTTGTTTTTTTTTTCCTGTATTGATTCCCAGGTTCTTTCTATTGAAGACAGCTATGAGACAGGGACATGGGCAACCCTTGGTGAGAGAGACACTAAATGCTCTTCCATTAATTTTGTTCCTGGAGGAGCTTGCATGGACAGGGCTGAGGGACAATTAGCTTCTGAAATGGCACGTTCCCTGTTCTGTTCCTAGGGCTTGAGAGGCCATAGATCTTCTTTGAAATGCACAAAGTGATAAATAAACCAAGGTGACTTTTGCCTATGAGGTTAGAGAGAGGCGTCTTCAGTTACCGAGTCTGTTAGGTTATATACTGCTCTGTAACAGTCCACCCTCACGCTGAACTTAAACAGTCATTATCACACAGTTTCTATGGGACAGAAATTCAGGAGGGGTCTAGCCATTCAGGCTTCAAGTGCTGGTCAGAGCGCGTTCTTCTAAGACAACTCCCATACATGCTGTCAAGAGGTTGCAGTTTCTTGGCACCTGGGGCACTGTCCCTGGGACTTCTTCAGTATGTATGACACAAAGACAGACTCAAGTGAGTGAGTCAAAAGAGAGCAAGCAGAAGCCACTGGGTCTGCTATGACCTAATCTCGGGAGTCACACATTGCTATTTGCATAGTAGCCTATTATTTATAGAATTCAGCTATACATCATAGTGGACACCGTAAAAGTGGGGCCACCAGAAAGAGTGACCCCCTAGAAGCGACCTCAAGGGTTGGCTACCAGGTCTGAACGACAGACACGGTCGAAGAATGAAGCGAACTACAGTGATTATGAAGTATGTGTCTGAGATAAGCATGGTTCTGAATATTTCTTATGTGCCCTCAGCACAGGTTGGTGCCTATTATCTGTCCAAGACCACCTGACAGGCTCAGAGTATAGAATGGGCATTAAATACCTACTGTTGTGGAGAGAGAGAAAGAGAGAGAGAGAGAGAGAGAGAGAGAGAGAGAGAGAGAGAGAGAGAGAGAGAGAGAGAGAGAGAGAGGAAACTGGCCTATTCCACCTAGTCGTTTGAGCCTATATTTCTTGCACATGGGAAATAATATAGTTCCTTCACAGGCCTCTGGTAGCTGCAAACCCCAAATCCATAGACTAGAACCTAAGCACCCAGACAGTGGTAAGTGTTGTTTTTTACAAACTGACTGCTTTCACCATCGACATCAGCTTGAGAGAGGAACACAGTGCGCAGGCTTTGAATCCTGGCCCTCATATAACAAGACATTTAGATGTTGAAAGGGATTATGGGACCAGGTTTTCTTTACCTCCCAACTGCTATGAGGTAAGCATTTTCTTCACTGTAAGCTCCCACTATGACTGATGTACCTCTCTGCTACAGGGCACAACACAGCCCAAATAAACTTATATCCTCTTTGTAAGTTGTTTATCTTTGGTATTTGATGGAGATAACACTCAGAAAGATAATTATAACGTGCTGTAGTTGACTTGTGTGTACGCTTGGAGATAATTAGCTCCTTTGAGGTGTGACAGCTTGAAATCATAAAGACAACTTGGCCTTGTAGGGACATTAAGATTTCATAGGGCGGTGTAGGCTCAGGGAAGGCAGCCATGTTTATAAAGGTGGTGGACGTTGTGTGTGTGTGTGTGTGTGTGTGTGTGTGTGTGTGTGTGTGTGTGTGTGCCAGCGGGATCTAGACACGGGAAACTGAGGAGTAGGGGTGGGACCCTATGAGAGGTGACGGTGCCTGCCACTAGAAGAGGTCAGTAGCTGGCCTCCACTTTTAGAAGGTCCTTGGAGCAAGGGCAAGGATGACACAGAGTGCCACAGGAGTCAGTCAACAGTCGCATCTGTTCGTCCCGGTTCTTAATGTTTGGGGTTCTCACCCGTCAACAAAGCTGCGGGAAGAGGGGCTTTTGTGACTGTTTCCAGGGAATTGTTCTGATCTTTCCAGTCTTTTAAAATGAAACTGTTTGCTTTTAGTATGTCTGAAAATCTGGAAGGTATAACCAACCAGCGTCTGAAGCACTATCAACCTGAAGGTTCGTCCTTATTTTCTTGAACGGAGTTCCCCGAGTTTAAAGAGCAACGGGAAAGCAGAGCCTGTCTGCACCAGGAGATTCAGAGCTAAGCTGGAGCCAGCAGGTCCGCTTTTATTCAAAACACATATCAAATCCTACTTCAACTTATCTTTGGCTTTCCCTGCAGATTTTAACTGTCTCCTCTGGGTATCCTCTTTCTAGAATTCCCTGCTCCGGCCAGGCACACAGTCATTGGTAGTACCCCGGGGCTTCTGCAGTTAGAAGAAATGTGGCCCCAGGAACACTAAGTTAAGTCCCAAATCTGGTGAGCCCAGGACAAAGAACCGCGCTGCAAAAGACCCAGAAGGTCTGTGGAGCCCACAGCCCAGACACGCTGTCAAGCACGCCCTGCCTCGCTGGGATGTTGAAGTGGGTCTGAGTTATTAACCACAGTGAATAAGACAGATGCATTTCTCACACAGGACAGGCTTGCCTGATCCAGGCTGTTTCGCTCCGGAGACAAGAGGTTGACTGGCAGTGGAGAGTGGACCCGCGAGATCCTCAGCTTTCCTGGGTTCCTAGGCCTGGCCAGCGTGGGGCGGGGGGGCGGGAGACAAAGAACAGTAGCTGTTCCACACGCGTGCAAGAGCCTCGCGAGCTGCCCCAGGCTCCTTTTCCACTCCGCTGCTTGGCTGGCCGGGCTGTAAACCCAACCTGACGTGGGCTCATTAATTTGGCAGCGACTGGAAAGCTGGGCCATAGCAGCACAGCCGGGAGGCCTTTGTGGACCCGGGGTCAGGTCAGAGGGCAACCGAAACAGCGCTGAACCCTGCACGGTGAGACTCCAGAGACTGGAGCCCCGGCCTCCTGCCGCATCGCCCCTGCGCGCCTTCCGGAGCCAGGAACCCGCGACCCAGCCGGGTGCTTCCTCCTCACCCAGTACCCGAGCCCGAGGCCCGACCGAGGCCCCCTGCTGCCTTCAAGATGCAGCCTCTGGGGTGCAGCCACCGAGCATGGATGTGAAGATGCGCAGACGCAGGGATGCGGTGATGCGCAGGTGCGCGCCTCTCCTAGATGCCATCTGGGGCTCCGGGGTGGCTTCTTAGGATGCAGAGCATCCCTGCATCTGGGTTACCCTGGGTTTAGGAGTCTGTCGCATGTCGGCAACAGGCTGGGGGCGAGGGGCCTGTTCCGTGTTTTACAAGTGGCTCCAGCACAGATTAATTTTTAGCAATTTTCGAAAAAACAAAGCGGCCTCCTTCTGAGCCTTTAGGTGACTCGCGTGACATTTAGCAGCAAAGAAAACTATTTCCTCTGCCATTCAGAGCTAACCACGTGTAATTAGCCCAGAAGTCTGTTGTATTTTGGGAAACTGTTTGCGATATCCCATCTGTTTTCATCTCGGGGTTCAAACGAGTCTGTGTTTACCCTTCTGCTGGGGAAATCGGTTTACATGCGCGGCAATTTCGGTGGACACTGAGGTATTCCCTTGAACTAATGCTGCGGGTCCGACAGGCTTTGTACTGCTAATGACCCTTCATTATGTCTGTCAGGAGACATTTACACAGCTCCACCGTCGGTTCCATAAAGGAAATTAAGACCTTAAGCTTATCATAACTATTTGTAAACCAATTGGTCTTCGACGATGGCCAGAGAGCGGTTGGGTCACAGGGGCAAAGTCTCCACGGATCAGCTATCTCTAACTGTGGCCTTCAGCCCTGCTGACTTGGCCTCTGTGTCCCCAACCTCTAGCCCCAGGTACCTCGAGTGATCCTAGAGCTGTGGCCTGGCTCCTCAAGCCACAGATCAAGAAAACTCAGGTCCCACATATTGCTAACCTGGCGTATTTCAAAACTAAGAATGGACTGGGCCATAGGTAGTTCGGGTACCATCCTGTGATCTCTAGGACCCTACACGGAAGTTCGTCACTCTCCCAAGAGGCATGTCTCTTGCTCCGGGACTGAGGGCACAGAAAATGGCCAGGTCACGGATGTGTGAAGAGCCAGCCTGACAGAAATGTTGGTGAGGGGTACTTTGTTTCAGGGGTGGGCAGACAGGTCTGGGAAGTGGCCGCCCAGGAGGCTCCTTGCACCCCTGTGAGGTCCTCTGGCTGTGTAATCTGAGAAATTGCTCCCAAATCACTTTGGATGCCCTGGCTGAGAGGCCTACAATCAGGCCCTGGCAAGTGTGCAAATGCTGATTATGCGGGTGTTGCCTCATCCATCCCCGGGGGAGGAGGGGTGACAAGCCTGGCTTGTGGCAGGCAGGCTGCTCTCCCGGCAGATACTGAGGTGGGGTGGGGCCCCAAGGATCGGGAACACAAAAGAGTATGGAAACGAGGCTGTTGACAGCCACACCTCTATGCCAGCTCATTGTCTCTGGATCCTGGGAGACGTGAACCACTCTTTCTGATAACTTGATCTTCTGCTTAGGGTGTAAAGACGCTTGCTGCCGGAGCCTGGTGCCCCGAGGCCCAGCGGAGCCAGGTAAGGTGGAAGGAGAGAACTCCACAACGTGGTCATCTGGCTTCCACATGCGCACCCCTTTCCCAGAATCGGGGCGCACATAATAGTAATCTTGTAAATATTAGTTTAAAATTTTAACTACAATGTAAGATCCACTCCAGCGAGACGTCTCACACCGCTTGTGGAGAAACTGTCATTTGCTTAGAGCTGTGTATCCAACAATGAAGATGTGTGTCCTGGCCCACAGGACTCTCTCCCACTTGCTTGGAGTGAAACCGTTTTAAAAGAGGAGGGGTATTTGTTGCAGGAGGCAGGACCTCCATACCATTACTATGGGAACAAGTCAGGTTGCTTGCCCATATAGACACGTGAAGAAAGGCACAGGTCTGAAAGTCGGTTTTCAGGCCAGGCAGGAGAGGAACCATAGAGGAGGTTGGGAAAGCCACGGGACCCAGATTAGCCCTTGTTTCTTTTCCCACCTCTGCTCCTGCAGTGGGCTACACAAAACACCCGAGCTCACTGTGTATCGTCTCGACTGTTCCAAGGTACACTGGGGTTATGGAGCCCCATTTTCTGGCCATTGACCCAGTTCCCTGCCTTGCTATTTGCATCAGCACAATACACACGAAATCTCTGTGATATATGATCTATGTGAACTGGATTGTGAGCTAAGGTGTCACGTGGCTTTTTTTTTACCCCTGCTAGGACTTCAACAGCTGTTCTGGACAGGCAGCACCCGAAAAGGACTGCTTCCTTCACGGGGTGAATCTAACAGGCTTAATTGCCTGAGAGTAATTTTCAGAGTGCTTGAAATCTGGTACATGATTAGGGGGATAACTGCCACAGAGCACCGAT
Organism: Peromyscus californicus insignis; assembly: GCF_007827085.1. Taxonomy (NCBI): domain Eukaryota; kingdom Metazoa; phylum Chordata; class Mammalia; order Rodentia; family Cricetidae; genus Peromyscus; species Peromyscus californicus. Next base: position 55,088,797 of record NW_026294480.1, on the reverse strand, counting down.
TGCATTTCTGATAGACTTTGAGAGCTTTTCTACCCGGTCTGTGTTTGAAAGGAAATCATTCTTCCTGTTTGAAAAAAAAAAAAAGTTTAATTCTGTACTGCAAGTCACCTAACAGAGTTGCAAACTAATTGGGAAACATTTGCTGGTTTGATTCATGAAAACACACGCGCACACACACACACACACACAAACACACACACACCTCTCTTCTTTTTGGTTTGGTATCAGACCGCTTACTGAGAGAACGCTGTGTCCTGTAAACGCTCACAGTCTTGTCTGTCCTAAAGGTGCAAATGCTTGACCTTTGAGTACCTTTTCATAGCATGCTGCTCTGGGAAAGGGTCTCTATGCGTCAATAATGTGGACTGTGTAGGCAGCTCAAACGGCCCGTTTCTTCTGTCATCTCAAATCCAGCTCGTTTAAGTCTAATTGACTGGAGACCTTCCTGTCTTGCCCAAGGTCTTTAAGGATAATCAAGCACAAATATCGTAGGCTATGAGAACAGGCCAAGGCCAGAGTCTGCCTCCCTGTTGGGGTAGCCTGAAGCAGCCTAGGTAAGAAGGCTTGATACTTCTGTATTCACCACCCATCTCCCCTCCTCTGCATCTGAGAGTCAAAAATCCTGCTTCCCCCAAGATGCTTGAAGCTAAAGACTCACATTTAAAACACACGCGTTTGAACAGTACTCCAGTTACAGCTGAGCACATTGCTCCCTGGCAGCGTACTCAACAAATTTTCATTCAAAAACAAGGTAAACAAACAAAACCCCCAATTTTTTTTTTAAAAAAAATCAACTTCTCAATTTATAAGTTTTTAAGACTCATATTAGGTAGCCCAGACTGGCCTTGAACTTCAGATCCTCGTATCTCAGCCTCCCAAGTATTGGGATTACAGACATGCAATACCATCCCTGGCTTCCCCTAATTTATTCTTAAGCACTCAATTTGCATTTCTTCCATGTGTCTATTCATTGGTGGGTCAAAATTTTCTCAGCACACAGAACATCTATCTGGCCATTAGTTTTTCCCTTCTGGAAACTTCCTTTATCTGTTTTCAGGAATGACCAGGGGATCTAGGGTTGGGTATATGGGCAGTGAATGAGACCTGTAACTGGAGAGGCCATATCTTTGGCAGGCAGTGGATGAGGCAGAGGGGAGAAAGACAGAGAGATGGATCCAGCTTCTAAAATGTCTTGGCATATTCTAGCCTTTTCCTCTAACACAGATTGAGCCTTTGGAAATAGAAAATGATTATGTGTATTCTGATTCCAATGAAATGATGATTATACATAATGGAGATAGAACATTCTAGTTCCAGCATATATATGCTGAATTTTTTGTCTGTTTCTTCTTGCTGGACATAAAGGTGAACTATAAAAGTTACCATTTATCATATAGATAAAGCATAGAGAAATGTTTTAATTCTAAAATCTACAGGATGTCTATGTTCTGTAGACTGAGTTCTAGTGACATACAATTCACTTTAGATTCTAATTAACTTTCAATTGTATTTTAGCTAAGTTAGCGTTACCTTACTTACAAACTATGTTTTTATGTATTTGTTTATTTAGGGTATTTATAAAACATTCCCATCATTTTAAGACTGTGGGTGAATGGAAAATGGCTTAGAGAACTTTCAGAAATGTGATGACCCCTTGTAGCCAAGCCTTACAGAAACAAGAAAAACAAACCCTCTAAAAACCAGCCTAGGACAACATTCCCTAACTACTGGGGAATATAAACCGAAGAGTGACATCTTTCATCATGCGAGAAGGTCGGCTAATGAGAGGCAAACCCAGGAATGATGTGCTATGTATGTCCTCCCTTATGGAGGACCCCCTGCCTCCAACTCCCCAGAAAGGCAGGTTAGGGGGGACTGGGGAGACTGATCTCACTGAAGGAAGAGGAAAGTGGAGTATGTGTCCTAGATAACGTGGAGGCTCTGTGTTGTGTGAATAATCCGGCGAAGAGCTGTGTATTTCAGCTCATCCCTCTTCTGGTTCCACAATAGAGGGGAGAGATCTTTTTAGGTTGCTGCTTGTGAAGGGCTGTAAGAGAGGTTGGTGTTTTGTGTTGTAGCGTTGCTATCTAGACATGGATTTTGAGTCTCAGTTGTGACTTTAGGTAGACTGAAATCTTGGGCAAGTCAGTTTGCTTCTCTTGAGTCTGAAGTGTTCTTCCCACAAAAGTGTTCTTCTACCCTTGTCTTTGTGTGCGTGTGCCCCCATGCATGGTCTTCACCAGCTGTGACTCACAACCGAGCAACCCTGAACAGTGATGGGCAGCTCAGTTCCACGTTTCACCTCTTCTGACAGTGCAGGGGCCACAGACAAATACTTAGTCTCTTGAGATTGACACAGGGCCTGGAGTTAGATCAAGTGTAATGAGGCAGAAGAAAAGGCTACAGGGACACAGGTGAGGTTCATCTGACTTTCGTCAGGCGTGTTGAAAGGGTGACATGAAGCAATGGTTTTCATAGGGGGCTCTGAGGCCTTCTTGCCTGTCTGGGTTTTCTTACCAGTGACCCTTACTAGATCTCAGGGTTCAGAAACCCATGATATTACCTGCTTCCCAACACTGCAGTAGGGTGAGATGGATGAGTACCTGCAGAGCATTGGGGTGCTGCTCAATAGCGTAACTGGAGAGTCAGAGGGTGGGATTTGACTTAAGGGTCAGACTAGCTGAGTCTGCCTTCATCATCGTGTAGACTAAGAATGATAATGATGCCTGGTGGTGGTGGTGGTGGTGGTGGTGGTTAAATGGATGGTCTATGATGCCTGCCTGATGGTGGTAGTGGTGGTTATGGTTTAATGGACGATCTAGTACATATCTGCTTTTTGTTTGTTCTTTGGGACAGGTTCTTGCTATGGAGCACTGACTGGCCTTGAACTTGAGATTTTCCTGACTCAGCCTCCTGGGCGCTGGGATTATAGTGTGCACTACCATGCCTTGCTTCAGACTTGTGTTTAGTGTTATTGCTTTTAATATGTATCATTGCAATGCACCCAACAGCCAGCCTGAGGAAGATAATGGACATTCTGAGGTCTTCCTATGATTCTTACTAGTCCATGCCTACATTGTCTTGAAGATCTCTTTGGGATGTATCTATGGAGGAGAAAGGGGCGTGGCCCACTGGCCTTATAATGGGCAGACCATACCACACCTCACTCCTCCATGTTCACTCATAACTGGTCATCACCTGCAGTTCCCCTTTGTGCTCCCTCTTCCTTCTGAACCATTGACTCCAGGAAGTCTTGCTGTGGTGTAGACGGAGAGATAGAGGGTGGGATCAACAGACAGTTCTTGGCTCTTAATTTTCATAAATTGAAAGGAAATGAAAAGTGGAACCATGGGGCTGGAGAGATGGCTCCATGGTTAAGGGCACTTTCTTCCTTTGCAGAGGACCCAAGTTCTATTCCCAGCACCCACATGACGGCTCACAACAGTCTATAACTCCATTTCCAGGAGATCTGGCACTTGCTCTGGCCTTCTTGAACACCAGGCATGTTCCCAGTACACTTACATACATTCAGGCAAAACACTAATACACACATATAAAATAAAAATGTGGAAAGAAAGAAGAAAATCAGAGTTGAAAAGATTAAGTTTTTTCTTTCTTTCTTTTCTTTTTTTTTTTTTTTTTTTTTTTTTTTTTCGAGAAAGGATTTCTCTGTGTACTTTTGGTGCCTGTCCTAGATCTCGCTGTGTAGACCAGGCTGGCCTCGAACTCATAGAGATCCACCTGGCTCTGCCTCCCGAGTGCTGGGATTAAAGGCGTGCACCACCACTGCCGGCAAAAAGATTAAGTTTTTAATTAACTGAATAATCTATTCTTAACATGTCTATAGATTCAGAGTGCTGTCATTACTGTTTTAAGGGACAGGAAATAAGGACTTTCCCAAAACATTGCAGTGCCTCCACCCCATAGGTTCCTCTGAAAACCCTTTCCCTGGGGAGTGGGCTTGAACTCAGCAGAGAGCGGAACACCCTTAAACACCCCCACTTCATCAGTCCGTGATTTAAACAAAGGCTGTGGCATTCTTCCACAGCTGGGCAGACCAGAAATGGGCCGGGCAAACTGTTCCAAGCTAAGCCCCGAATCCCCAGATTGCAAGGCCTTTAATTTATACCTCTGTGTAGCTTTGCTATTGACATTTATTAGCCGAGAGTGTGGCTGCCAACACCAGTTTGGGGTAGATTGTGGTAAAAACAGATTTCCTCCTTACACATTCTAATCAGTGCGGAAGGACTGTTTTGATTGAAACCGTATCTCAGCTCAAAACCTCTCCACACACAGAGACACACATGTACAGAGTTTAAACTGTATTTATGGTTGGTAAATGTTCTAATTATGGGGCTGCGTGTGTTCGGAGAGGAAAATTAAATCAGTGAGCATGGGAGGTCATGCCGCCCTTCCGCTCTGGTTTGGGCTCCTTATGGTTTTCGGTTTTGAGAAATCAATGCCGTGAAATGGCGGGTGACAAGCCAAGCAGACCTGTGTCTCCTGGTTGATTTACAATGTTATCTGCAGATTGTTGTCCCCCCCCCCCCCGCCCTCTTGATGAGATGAATTTTTGATTCTTTACTGCCTGCTTCCGTTAACACATCACAGAGCAATTTCTAACAAGCGTCCCTCCTGGATAACGTCCCAGGCCTTGCTTTCCATATTAGGACACATGAAATGCTGAAGGAAAGATGGATGTCATGGACACTATGCCCAGTGCTCAGTCCTATGCTGCGGTCGTGAAGATGATGAGTAGCCTGCCAGCCATCGGCATACCCACCCTTCTCTGAGACAGAACAGAAGTTCTGATGTCCTTTACAGTGTCTCTAAGGGCAGCCTTAGGGCTGGGGTGGGGGCGGGGTGCCTTAGTCAGTAAAGTGTGTGCTTTGCAAGAGCACAGACCTAAGTTCAGTCCCTAGAACCCACAAACAAGTGTAGTGCACACTCATGGTCACAGCATAAGGAAGGGAGAGAGAGAAGGATATCTGGGGCTTGTTGGCTAAACTGACGAATTCTAGGTCAGTAAGGGACCCTGTCTTAAAAGAGGTAGACAGCAGCCCTGAGGATGACAAATGAGGCTGTCCTCTGGCTTTTACACACAGGTGCATGAATGCACTCTCTCAAACTCATGCACATAATAAAGGAGAAAAAAGAGGAGGAGGAGGAGGAGGAGGAGGAGGAGGAGGAGGAGGAGGAGGAGAAGAAGAAGAAGAAGAAGAAGAAGAAGAAGAAGAAGAAGAAGAAGAAGAAGAAGAAGTCAGAGCTACAGCAGACTGAGGGGATTATAGGGTTTTGAGATGGCTGTTACTGTCCCTGTACTCAAGGAGACTGTAATTTTCAAAAATGGCCACAATCTACCCAGGTCTTCTCTACCACAGTAATTTTGCTGCTACAGGCAAAATGCCCCATGGTCTAGGCTTGAGTTGACAGACCACTGAGGAAAGTTCACCCACACTCTCAAGCTATTCAGCCTATTTATGAATACCACACTTGCCCTTCCATGCAGTGTGGTGTAGCCCTGGCACCGTCCACCGACTGATCTCTTTGCTGACAGTTGAGAGTAGTCTTCTGTGGCAATCCAATGGATGCCTTGGGTTGGATCCAGATGTTGAGCTGATTAATGTTGGAGTCAGCACTACCAGCAGCCAGGCCACATGAGTGCTAATCCCCAGGAAGCAATCCTTGTGGGTGTGACATCAGTGACCAGTGACATGTCTATAGATACTAAAGCAGGTGCCAGGACTATATCTGTTCAGTGGAATTCCCAGAACACCCTGCAGGATGCCATCTTCCAAGCAGAAAATTGGTTTGCTATTTTTCATGTTTCCTAACTCAGGGGCTGTTTTTTTTTTGTTTTTTTGTTTTTTTTAATCAATAATTTCTTAACTAAGAAATGCAAGCCAGGAAGGCGCCAGTAGAAAAACTCTCATGCAATGTCAGGACATGACTAGGTTGTAAAGAGCATGGAAAAGAGCAGAATGGTAAATCAACATACTTCAACAGTGCTTTTGATGCTCCAAAACAACCACAATCATTTTGCTTTCTCAGTCTCATCTCACATCTCCATGAAGAAGGTTGATCCCATAAAAGATACAGGGTGTATACCTTGAAGCATTCATTCCATGGATGCAAGAAGCTATTCTCTTTCCGTATCTTCATGAGCTCTGATGAGATGGGTAAAAGCCACATGGTTTAGTCAGTGGCAGAGCCTCCATAACCACAGACTCATCATTCATCATCCCTGCCCATCCTTTGGGCCACATATTTCTCGAAGTATGGTCAAGCAGCACCAGTGTCATCCAGACCTGCTAGATGGGCCTCTGGAGATGGGGCCCTCTGTTCTACCATGTCCTCTAGATTAGTCCAGTGCTTGAGCTAAATTGAGAAGCATTGGCTTAAGCCAACTCTTCCCAGTTTGAGTTTCTGGATACCAGGGCTCAGTGGACACAATGATGAAATGCCACCGGCCGTTTCCAGAATTTCATAAAATAGTAGAAAACACGTTAATATTAGCTTACAAAACTGTGCATTCATCTTGTGCCACTGATGGATGCACACTGGGAGAAGAAATGATGATCGATTAATGTTGATACTCTTTTGTTATGTATTGGTTACTAATGTGCTCTGTTTTAGACATAGGGATGGCCAGAGCTGGGGACATTCCTGTTCTCAGGATGATTGCAGGCTTTAAATGGGTTATTTTAACACTATTTCATAAGTGACAAAAAGATGTAAATAATTCTATAATAATAGTAATAATAATAATAATAATACCTCAAGTCCCCAGGGGATAGAAATCTAGAGATGAGGCGATGTCACTGGGTGATGAGGGTGAGGAGGGGAGGGATGGTAGGCAACAGCCAGCTGGATGCCTGCTCCTTCATCTTCTTGTTCTCATGCCAGCCGAGCCCACTTCTGGGATCTGCCCCCACCACCCGTCTTAGAAGGCTGGCCTCTCTCCTACCCAAGTGTCCCGATCACAAGAAGCATCCACTGAACAGACTCCCAGAGGACCTACATTCAAGTGAAAATCTTCAAAGAAGACCCTCAACTTACATTTTTTTTTGTAGACCTGCCTTTAAAAACAAACAAGTAAACAAAACAGGATCTCACGCTACAGCCCAGGTTGGCCTGGAAATCACAGTCCTCGGGCCTCTGCTGCCTCATCCTTGATTATACTAGGTGGTTCTCCTAGAAGTCACTTCTCTGTCTAAGCAAGGGCTTGACACCAGATGACATGTCTACTCGGAAAACATGACTTTTAATCTATGACCATCACTTTAGAAAACACACAGGTTTAATTTCAGTTCGACAATTTCCCAGATACTTGTCTTTTAAAAACTGATGGTATGTTTTGTGTTTCAGCAAAGCGAGGGAAATCTCTGCTTAGAAAGCCCTCTGCTGAAGTGCCCTCTGCCTGCGTGGATGGTGGGCCCAGCTCTGGGTGTGGCTTTAGCTTTGCTTCCCATTTGCTTATGACCTCACATCCAAATATCTGTGCTCCAAGGGTGCCCTGTGCAGCTACAAGACAGACAGGTAGGCAGAGGGGAGATGTGAGCACAAAGAAGCTTCCTACCCATGCCTGACACTTACACTGAGAATGTCAGCTAGCATTTCTTCTTCGGGGGAGGGGGTTCTGCTTCTAAATGAGGTGTGAGTGTTCCAGAGGGTGGTAACCTTGTCCCATTGAATTATGATGAGAAAACAACTCAGTGGCCTGCAGAGCCAAAAACAAACCTCAGAACTGCTTAACTCATCCGTCAAACAAACTGTATTTTAGGAAATGCAGGACAGAGAAAAATGCACAAAAGAAAAGGAGATTTATTTATTTGTACAGGAGTGGAATGACAGGCGTCTGAGTGGATCCAAATAGAGTTTGGAGAGGGAAAAAAAATGTGATTCATTGCCAGCTATTAAATCTTGTTTATCCTTTTTTAAACTAACCAGAAACACATTTTGGAAAAATCCAAGTTAACAGTTGAAGCAATGGGAGCTGCTTCGGGCACTGCCTTGGCTCCCTGCCTGCCAAGGGGAGGGCAGGAGTGCCGTGAGTCAGCAGTTCGGGGACTGGAAGGGTGAGCGCCCCAGAATGATCCAATAGCCACCCAGCCTCTGCAAGGAGTCCATCAGTCTCTGCAAAGAAGGGAATGCATCTCAGGGCAGCCAGAAGACAGAAGTTTACGTTACTTTGAAGGACACAAAACATTTTTCTAAAGACACAATCATCAAGAGTGCGCCATTTCCCTGGGTCCCATTGCGACCTCCCAGGCAGCCAGCCGATTTGACCAGTGCTGACTCCAGACACAGACATAAGACTGAAATTCTTCAGCACACTTGACAAGTATCTGAAAGCTTGGCTGGTATCCCAGTTGTTGGTGGAAGAAATCTCTGCAACGCATGTGCCGAGGTGGCCCCTGTGTACTCCCCTGCCAGGGCCTGGGAGGGAACAACCTCTTCTGGCTGCTGCCACCGTCCACTAGCACCCTCCTGGGGAAATGTATTAATTGTGTTACTGTTAGTGCCCTTACACGGAGAAGAGATGAACTTAGCCGTAGACGATAATAATTCAGTTGATTTAAATAATCATAAAATGTACACATTTCAGAGGGTGGGGAGAGCCGTGCAAAAATAACTTTTCTGGAGCAAAACCCTGACCTCCTTCTTGTTTTTCAAGCGAGTAACTCCAGCCTGAGGAATATCTAGGGCTGCTGGTCTCATTGGTGGCTGCAGATGGGACTCTTCTGAGTCCAAAAACTCCAGAAACCATCCAAGGGACTCAGCCAGAGAATTGTTCTTCGGTCTCCCCCTTCTGCATGGTGATCCAGGTGGAAGGGACATCCATGCGGTGCTTTGCCAGCTTTCAAGCCTCAATACACTTGGTAAAGAAAAAAATCTATGCCAGCTTCTGCTCTTGCTCTTCCCCACGAACCTCTGCACACCACCCCCACCCCCGCCCCAGGTTTTCTTCTCATATTTCTCTCAACACTGTAGGTTTCTTGATGGTAAGAACTGGGCCTTATCAATCTTATTTCTTAGCAGGGTACCTACTGTATAAAGAAGGCCTTGAATGTAGTAATTAGGCTGAGGCCTCCTGTGAATAGGTACAGAGGCTTTGGACCTGGTTACAGCATGGGCCATCTGGGTCTGGTGGACACATGTCCTAGGTGCAGGTCAAGACATCTTTCTCCAAGTGTCTACCTCAATATCTAGTGTTAGGAAATTGCTTTAAAAATACTTTTAACTCTAGAGCCAACATCGTAACCTTAACAGAAGAAACTTGGGCTTCTCATCTGGTGGGGACTCAGCATCTGCACTGAGAGTGAGAATCCATTTGAGATGTTGTCACAGTTCCTATGGGATAGCCTTCGTGAGAGGAGCACAAAATGGTCCAAGAGGTAAATAGAAAGAAAAACTGGGAAGAAAGCTGTGTTGTTTCCCCAGGCTGGCAGTTTTCAGAGGGACTAGACAGAAAAGTCACAGCATGTATAATGATTAGTTACCTGCCAACTTGGCAGAATCTAGAATCACCTGGTAGATAGACCTGTGGGCATGCCTTTGCAGAATTATCTCGATTCCATGAACTGAGGTAGGAAGACCTGCCCACTGTGGGTGGCACCATTCCCTAGGCAGATGATCCTGTATAAGAGTGAAGAAAGTGAGCTGGGCACTAGTGTGTGTGTGTATGCATTGCTCCCTGTTACTGATTATGGATGCTCTGTGACCAGCTCCTTCAAGTTTCTGAGACCGTGTCTTCTCCATCACAATGATTATAACTTGGAGCTGTGAGCTGAGTGAAACCCTTTGTCCCTTAAGTTATTTTTTGCCCAGTATTTTAAAATAGCAACAGGAAAAGGAACCAAGGCAGCATGCATACTTCCCTCCTGATCTCTGAGAGAAAACCTGAGTCATGATTTGAACCTGCAATTCTGCCCCCCCACCCCTGCCACCACCACAGGCTTGTGTATGGAAAGCTGAGGGGGCCCTGAGTAAATGTGTAAAGAAAGAGCAGATGAATTCCTGAGGGAATGTGTATTTCTTGGCACAGACACACCCATGCAAGGACCAATGCCTCAGATCCATGGGAAGACTACAAAGTGTCCCCTGGGCCCCCAGGCTCGGATGGGTGAGAAAGCCTTCCTCTGGTCTAAAGTGCAGATGTTGGCAGTATGTGCAAAACCCAGCACTCACAGTTTCCCCCTTCCAGATAGTTATAGCCTGAGGTTCTGGGTTGTGGATGGGGCCATTCTCCTAGAATGCACACTACACACCCAACCCCAGCTTTCTCACACATGTCTGCTCTTTCTTCATCCCCTTATTACCCTAGTCAGGTTTTCCAGATCAAGCCTTTCTGGATGTGGCACTCATATTTAAGACCTGTTTCCCAGTTGCTGCCATTTTTCCAGGAGGCTGCCTGTAGGAAGAGGGGTCTAGATGGTGGAGGTAGGTCACAGGAGTGGGCATTTGAAGGGGATGACCCTACCCCTGGTTCCGTCTGCTCTCAGGCTCATGGGGAGCTACTACCTCACACTACTCACTGCCGACATGGACAGGGCTCCTCAGCCATGCATCCTCTACTATGATGGGTTGAAATTCTCTGAAACTGTGAGTCAGAGTAAATGCTCCCTTGCCTTTAGTTGTTTCTGTCAAATATTTTGATTGCAACAATACAAAACCCACTAACATAGTATGAGACTGGGCCAAGGAAGCTTGTTCGTTGGAGCCCAGCCTGCCTGTCCTCTGGCTCTCACTCAGAACATGTGAGCCAGGCATTAAAAAAAAATATTTTCCCAGGTGGTGCTAAAAAGGAAAATCCTATCAAGTGGCTGGAGAGATGGCTCAGTAATTAAGAGCACTGGCTGCTCTTCCAGAGTTCCCAGTACCCAAATGACAGCTCACCATTATCTGTATCTCCAGTCCCAAGGGATTCGATGCCTTCTTCTGGCTTCTGTGGGCACTGCATGTACATGGTGTGCAGGCATTCACACTGGCAGGACACCCATACATATGCAATGGTTTTTAAAATAATTTGAAAATAAACCCTATAAACTGTTTGGACGTGTTCTTTTGACTACCTGACCGGGATGGATGCTCCTAAGAAGGACGACATAGGATGGAATGCAAATAAGACCCAAGCTCATGCACTGTGGAAACAGGCTGACAGAGCAGGCATTGGAGGGGAGGCCTCTGAGACCCGACAACTCTGGCCTGGCATCCTTTATCACAACATCTACCTTCTCCCTCTGGAGAGTCTGTGGTCCCAGCTACATTCCTGCACACCCCACGACTTCCCCAGGGCAGTCTCTGGCCCAGAACCTCACCTCATGAGCCTGGCAGTAAGGACAACTCTGGGGCCATTTTGCTCCAAGCTTTGGTACATGGGACCAGAATAGCAAGAAGTGGTGAAGTCTATGACCTGAAAATTTATTTCCAGGTACTCAGAGAACAGAGGATAAATCTTCACACAAATTTTGGTACACAGATGCTCAGAGCTTCATTGTTCCTAACTGAAAAGTAAGAAATGCCCACCAGTTAATGATAGGTGGGCAAAAGGTATTTTGTTCTCACAAATGGAGTGCTATTCAACCATAAAACAAGTACTGCTACATTATAAAACATGGCTGAATGAAGCACTTACTTATATTTTTCTATTATTAAATAAAACTCAGGAGTCAGATATCAGGGTAAAAACCTGATTGATTAGAGAAGCAGTGGAGAAGTGACCAGTGACGCCTCTCTCTCTCCTGCCCCCATCCAAAAAGCCCATGAATCTTTCTATGCCCCTCCCTACTACTTCCTGTGTCTCTCTATATGTATCCTGGGTCCCCCAAAACCTCTGTGGTTAATCCCAGTCAACCAATCACTGGCTCCGCTTTCTAATTCAAGGTAAACTTTATTGTTAGTCTCAGAGTGTCAGTGCAAACAAATATCTACAACATTTCCCCCTATGTGTCTAAATAAAAAGGAAAGGTTTTAACTCTAATATAGAAAAACTAGATACAATAAGAACAGTTATCAGGTATTGTCTAAATAAAAAGGAAATGTTTTATTTAACAAAGTAAAACTATATGCAATAAGAACAATTATCAAGTAAGAATTACATTAGCAATGTCCAGTCCATTTGTATTTGGCAAATTTGGAGAAAATACTCTATTATCTATCCTAACTTGGTGAGTCCAAAGTTTTGTACCTAATTCACTTTCTATCATAAATTGTATTACCAGCCTAGAAATATCTTTTTAGACCTTAAAACATTTTCATAGATAAGCAAGCTTTTATGTTTCCCAACCTTATACACTTAACATCTCTTTTGTGAGTTTCTTTTCTGAATATGGTAACAAGGAAAACTGTAACTATAACTATCTCATCTTCAACCCTATCAGAGACCTGAGAAGTAAACAGGAAGTGCAGAGCAAACAACTTCCAAAACTATAGAAATGACAGAGACATCTGGCTGTCTGGACAGTCATCCACAGTCCCTCTGTAATCTTGGGGCATCCATCTTTGGCCTATAGGCCTAGAATATCTGATAGACTTTCCTGTGAAGCAGGAATTTTGAAGGATTGTCCTACCTTGTCTTGGCAAAATTTGGTGTTGCTTTCTTTTGTATCCTGCTCATCTAATTTGGATAGCATACTGTCAGCACTTGAGACAAGGGCAGTTTCTTGCCCAATAGCTAGTTTTGCCACAGTGAAAGCAAACTCCATATGGGGGTTCTCTGATGCTCATCATCCTTGTTTGAAGTAAATTGGTGCTGCCAAGAGCAGATGTGTCTCACTATCATGAAAAGCCTTGTGTTAGTAAAATATTTTAAATGCCATATTCTGTAGGTCTCTGAAGCATTTGAGGACCATCTGACTATCTAAACTATATCTTTGTTGGGCCTTGAAAACATACCTAACATGACCACAAATTTGATTGTTATAGATGATTTGCTATTAACCTATGTTTCTTAATTATCCTAAATAGTTTGTAGTAATAACTTTCAAAGACTAGAACTTTACATGACATTGATAACTGAGCTGCATAGGTACAATACCTTAAATAAGAGTAGAAATATATATACAGTATAACAAAAATAACCTTAAATTTGTTTCAATATACAAAAATACCTTAAACAAGAGTAGAAACATATATATATATATATTTATATAGTAAAACAAAAATAATCTTAAATTTGTAGCAGTATACAAAAATCCATACTAATGATAAATATTTGAGACTAGTAGTTGCTTTTTTTAGTTTAAAAGTAGATTCAATAATCTACCTTTTTATCCCATCATTTCCATATCCTCCCTTTTTCTTTGCATAAGGAGATCCCTGAATCTAATCTCCTTTGCTTAGTTTCCTCTATGACTGTGACCAATAACAACTTGCAACCAATCCCTAAAGGATGATAAACACCCATAACCCATCAAATGACCAAAACTACCCACCCTTCCTCTTGGAAATATGGGTGTCACGTTCTTAAAATTATTCTTAAAAAATGTTCTTCCTGCTGTCTGGGGGTATCTTTAGGGGATCCTGAGAAAATTGGGATAATGGTCAAGTCCTGGAAGAGCTAGCTGTATCATTTGTTGTACAGTCTCTGTGTGATGGGAAAGTTCAGGTCTTATCCAAAGTCCTGGCCAGAGTAGTCTGTGAGGCTGGACCCTTTCAGCTAACTGCTTTGAAGTTGTCCTGGATGCAGATTTTTGAGGAAATTGCAACAAGGGCACTCTGAGAGGCTGGATCACCTGGGCTACTTGTCTTCAATGTTGTCTGGTCTTTTTTTTTCTGAAAACATACAAACTTTTAAAGATAACATACATATCTGCATTAACACAGGTAGGTAGATGAATTTCTAAATGGTCTTATTAAATAAAAAACACAGAGCCAAATATAGGGTTAAAAGCCTTAGAGATCAGGGAAATAGGAATAGCCACCAGCCAACCTTACCTCACCAGCTCTACAGCTTCCAAATGTGAGCTACTTCTTGTCTTACCCATGCCTTTATTGCCTTGTTGTTTTGCCCTCTCATTGGCTATCTTAGCCCAGCTACCTCACTTCCTTGTCACTGCCTGTCTGTACAGACCTCCAGGTCTCTATAGTTGGTACTGGGATTAAAGGTATGTGTCACCATGCTTGGCTCTGTTCCCTAGTATGGCCTTGAACACATAGAGACCTTGCCTGCTAAGTAATGTAACTAAGGGCGTGTGCTACCACTGCCTGATTTCTATGTTTACTTAAAATGGCTTGCTATTTCCTCTGATCTCCAGGCAAACTTTATTAAAGCACAAATAAAGTATCACCACATTTCAGCACAAATAAAATATCACCACACAAGTAGGAAATGTACAGTGTGCACAAATCAGCTAAAGATGATTCTCTGTTCTGTTTGAACAGGTAAAAGCCCATTTGGATTGCATAATCAAATGGTAATATAAATCTCTATCCATGCCATTTGAAAGGATGGCATATAATAATAAGTCATGAGGACTTTGTAGCCAACAGGATTTATCATGTCTCATCCAGTCTCAGAGCTGTTCCTATGTAGAAGTATCAGCTTATACATCACCATCTTGTGGTTTTTCTTGGTTTCTTCCTTCTTGTCTGCAGCCAAGATTTTTAGGAGGTCTCCCTCAGTCAAACTTGATCTTTATTAATTTTGAAGGAATCCATAGATTTTGTGTTTCCTATGGAAACAAAAGCATAACCTCTCTCCTAATACAGTACATTTTCTGACTTCCATTCTAAAGTTAAGACATTCTTAAAGTATATTGGCTGGTTTAATTTAGCAGGGTTTTTGTTATGATCCATTGCCGCTCTGAAGTATTTGCCCTTCACTCATCAGCATTCAAAAAATTCAAAGTCAGCAAAACACCATACAGGATCTAGACACCCTGTGTATTTCCTATCCTTATGTCATTTATTGTTTTTATAGTACTTTATTCTTTCTTTAAAGACTTAATCTTTTTTTTTTTTTTTTGGTTTTTCGAGACAGGGTTTTTCTGTGTAGCTTTGCGCCTTTCCTGGAACTCACTTGGTAGCCCAGGCTGGCCTCAAACTCACAGAGATCCGCCTGGCTCTGCCTCCCGAGTGCTGGGATTAAAGGCGTGCGCCGCCACCACTGCCTGGCGACTTAATCATTTTTAAACTACTTATTTATTTATGTCTATGACTATACCCAATACCCATTTTCTTCAGCATTTAAGCACGTTCTGTACCTGCTCAGAGGTTTTGTTTTGTGTTTGTTTTTGTTGTTGTTGGTGGTGGGTTTTTTTTGGTCTGGACCTGGCTTTATTAAACACCTTCAGTGTGTTCTCCGACAGCATGAGCCAAGCCTTGAACTGTTAGGCTATTGTGGCTACATGGCTCCGCTTAGCACATGGTGCTGGTAGCTGGTTCTGCCCCCCTCCGTTCCATGAGAGCCTAGCCCTCATGCCTATGGGTACCGCCCAGAACCACACTTATGCACCCTAACTCTGGGAATTTGCTGAGTTCATGCTGTGGCAGGCATTTCTATCTAGTCCCCCATTCTAATACCACACCATTCAAGTGCTCAGCTGCACAGCAGGACCTCTTAAAGGAGCCACAGATGATCCTTCAAAATACTGTGTAAGATATCAAAAATGGACAAATTCATAGAAACAGAAGTGTGGGAAGAAGTGGCAGTGACTTCTGATGACATATTCTGGCATTGCAGGCTGGTGATGGTCGACTACACTAAGACCACCACGTCATGTACTTTAGAGTGGTGGATTTGGTTGGGGCTGGGTGTATATAATCAATTGTAAAGTACTTGCCTAGCACAGTTGATCCCCAGCACTGCCTAAAGTGAGGGAAAAGTGATTCTGTGTTGTGTAAATTATCTCAAAAATACAATTAGAAAGAAAGAGTGCTGAAGGCAACTCACAGGAGCAGCAGCCCTCTTTCCTTCTTGAACCAACGGTGAACCTTGTAGACCCAGGGGCTGCCTTCAGGATGGATGGGCTCTTCTCCAGCCACACTTCAGCCACCGTTCCCTCACTCCTGTGTGGGTGTTCTGTTCTGAATATTCCTTTTGGTGCCATAGTGTGAATAGATTTTGAGGCTTGGTTGATCTAGGGCACTTAACTGTGCTGTCCCCGGCAAAGCCTGGGGGTAAAGAGACATCACGATCACCCGGATCCTGAGGATGCCACAGTTCGCTCTTCCAGTCTGCCCGTCCCCTTCCTTAGCAGGTGCGATCGCAAACACGGCCCTTACGCCATGTGTGTCTATGTAGCGGCAAGTGTGACGGTCACTCGGGACCATCTTCCTCCACGTGGAAGCCTAGGCACTGGCTGTGCCCACTCATGAAGGTGCCCTCCCTGCCCACCTTTCACACACGACACCCTGCTCTGCACCCCAGGTGGATGAGGCTCCTTTCTCCTGACAGAGGTATCAAAGCCCAGCATTCCCATCCTCACACACCTGGCCTCACTTCCAATAAGCACAGCAGAGGAGCCTTTTCATGTCAATGGGTGACTGAAAGACAGCGTGGGAGGCTTCTCATCATGCTAATCCTGGGAAGGACAGGAGCTCCCAACCCACCAGGGCAGGCATGCAGAGATGTTTCTGGAGTTAGAACTATGCTTTTCTTACTTGTCTTAGTGGGTCAGTTTGAGGGCCATAGAATGAACAACAGACAGATATCCTGGACAGAGCAAGTAAAAGAGAGTTTGTTGGCAGCTGCAGGGTGCTCAGGTATTGACAAGAATCCTGGGGAACCAGGCTTGGGAGAGGAGGCAATCAAGACAACTATAGAGAATGGAGACTTGGATTCTAAGAGTGAGGCCTTGGCTAGAGCAATCTGCCTATAGTAAAGCTAGACCTTTGGTTGTGCTGCATCCCAAGTCTTGAGGAGTACATCTGTCTGAGTCTTGTGACAAGTCTGCTGATGACCTCTGCCACCATGAGAAGGAAAAGGATCTTGTCTCTTGGCTTCTGTGGTAGATGTCTTTCCACAAGAGGAAAAGTTTCCCCCCCCCACTTGAAACAATGAGGTGCTGATAAGGGAGATAGTAGAGGGGCAGAAGCTAGCCATCATGTCTTACAGTTGGAGTATAGAATAATCACCCCAAACACACATGAATCACAGCTTCTCTCTGAGTGAGTGTAGCAAAGTGGTGATATGTTTATAGTGGGGTTAAATGTGAGAAATTCTTGCACAGGTGGCATCTGGGCATGAGCTAAAGGAATATCCAACAATGACATTAGCTAACTCACTTGCTTGGCTGGGCACACTTGACTACTTCAGGGCAGATAAAGTGAGCTAGAACATGGAGCACCTATACAGCGAATCTGAATCATATCAGATATTAGATTCAGGCAACCCTAGGTGACCGGTGTCTTCGGCCGTTTTTTTTCTATGAAAATATTTAATAGGTGATTAGCAATCAGAGAAAGGGATGAACAAGACTATTAGCATTGAGAACTGCTGTATGCAATTAATGTGCATTCATATTTTATGTATTTCCACACATAGGCTGTTAGCCCATGAGAACAGCATACTAACCAATGAGCAGTGTGCACCATCCTGCAGGGTTAGCAGATGAGGATCCAGCCATGTGACCCTCCGTAGAGTGTGATAGGCAATGCTTTGAAGTGGGCTGTTTACTTTGCTGTGACCTCTCCGGCAATTAAGTTTCATTCTGGCAACGTGTTGGACAATAGAGTTGAAAAGATTCATTGTGATAGATGTGGACATGTTTCAAGGAGACAGAAACTGAGAATCATCCAAGACCACAGGTTTTACAACAATCTATATGCCCTCTGAAGATGGCTGAGCAAACACTGGGTACAGTTTGGCAGGCAGGAGGATTGGAAGGAATTCTTTGATGTGATGGAAGAGCCCACAAGTATCCCAACAGCTTTGGAAGACTGAGCATCACTTTTGGGAGCAACAGAGGAGCTGTCTGCAGAGGTGCATCATGGGAGTCGGAAAGAACAGAAGAGCAATTGCTGAGACTGTCTGCTCATCATCGCCTGAGGGAGGGACCAAGTGATGCTCCCTCTCCTTGGAAGGCCCCTTCCTCCTGACATGGAAGATGTCAGCATAGAAGACTCAGCATGCCTCAAGAGCTGCCCTTTCCGTGCTGGTTCTCCAGAGTCTTGACCCTCATCTTCTTTGCAGAACGATCCCTTGAGGCTACAGGAGAAGGGAAACCTGTGTATTTCCATAGTGCTCCTCACGGCTCTGTAGTTTCAGTAGGCACACCATTAGGAGTCTGGGGGTGGGAGGCGGGTAAACCAAATAACTAACACTCTTTATGCCTCTTTGCATGTAATCTTAGCGATGAAGTGCTGGGCCAATATTTTATTGATTATAAAGAATTATGAGTAATAATGGTTGTGTTTTTGGAAAGTATGTAGGGAAAGATAAGTAAAAACAGATTTTTTTTTTGGTCATGGCCATGAAATAACTGCCATGTTAGTGTATAAGGGATATTTCTGAAAGAATAAGGATTGCTTTTTGTTCTAAAGAAAGGTTTCTAAATGAAGAGCATAATGCAATGCTAAAGATTAAGAATATTGGGCTGGAGAGATAGCTCAGCAGTTAAGAGCACTGGCTGCTCTTCCAGAGGACCTGGGTTCAATTTTCTGCACCCACATGGCAGCTCACAAATGTCTGGGACTCCAGTTCCAGGGAATCCAACACCTTCACAGATACATGCAGGCAAAACAAAACCAAAAAAAAATTAATAAGGAATATGCTTGGAAAATCTAGAAGTCAGTATGAGAGAAATACTATCATCAATAAAGGGCTAAAATATAAAGTTGGCTACATTGTTTATGAAATTTCACTTGCAAAAAATTTGACTTCAAGAAATGGTACATTGAATTGAGTTCAACCAACCAATGTTTTCTTCATATTACTGAGATTTGTCATAAAATAGCCATGCATATATATAAAACTTTATTAATACTCTAAAATACTTAAAGTCTATGTGTATATAGACTAAGTATTTTATTTGTTCTGTATATAATACAGCTTCTTTTTAAAAATGGAGAAATGTTAAAGCAGTGTTTCACAGACTTAGGCAACTCTCTCATTTAACTATGGGTCTCTAGACATAGCTTAGGATGGATTATTTGTAAAAATTAAACATTAAAAACAGTCATTGCACCTGAGACCTAATAAACTTCTCTGGGAGGTTCACAAGAAAATATTTTATATTTCTGTTAATGCATGATTCTTTCCATTTCTCTTTCATGCATTCACTTCAAGATGTAAAATAATAAAATAATAATAATCATCATCATCATGATGACAGGCTCTCATTGATTGGGTGGGAAAAGGAGATAGATCAATAGTATATGGGGGGGCTGGAGAGATGACTCAGTGGTTAAGAGCACTGGCTGCTCTTCCAGAGGTCCTGAGTTCAATTCCCAGCAACCACATGGTGGCTCACAACCATCTGTAATGAGATCTGATGTTTTTTTCTGGCCGGCCGGCAGGCATACATGCAGATAGAACACTGTATACATAATAAATAAATCTTTTTTTAAAGAGTCTATGGGAATGATCCAATACGATATAGAGTTGGCTTTAAGAGAGAACAAGAATTATTGTTCTATAACACATATGGAAATACTGTTACATTAGTCTTATGTCATATTAAAGTTACCTAAGAAACCCCTTAATTTTTGTAGCTGTAGCCTGAGATACCTGGGGGTGTATCTGTTCCTTTTGCCTGGAACCTGCTTTAAAATACTCCTCCAAGAGGGAGAGAAGTGAAGCAGCTTGTGCCCACTCGTAGTTCTTTGTTTGTTTGGGTGGTTTTCTGTGGTTTTCTTTTTGTTTTCTTTTAGATGGAGTCTCACAATCATGCTCTAACTGGCCTGGAATTTACTATGTAGACCAGGATGGTCTTGAACTCACAGAGATCTGCCTGCTTCTGCCTCCTGAGTGCTGGGATTAAAGGTGTGTACCACCACACCTAGCCTGTTCATAATTCTTAATTATGAGTGATACGATTATGAGGTTCACTGTTCCATTTTTACATAGGATTGAAATTATTCAATATGGAAAATCTTATTAAAATTAGGCAAGTAGAAGAAGTGGAACTCAGGGCAGGAGGAATACAACAATTCTTCTTTTGTGAGACAAGCTTTCTCTGTGCAGCCCTGGCTGCTCTGTTCTGGAACTCTCTCTATAGACCAGGCTGGAGTCGAATTCAGAGACTCACCTGCCTCTGCTTCCTGAGTGCTGGCATTAAAGGTGTGTGCCACCAAGCCTGGCCTGGAATACACAAGTCTTATGAGGAGCCTTGCTCTATGTGGGGAACAGATGAAATCCTGAATGAATGTGTATAGTGGACACGATCACCACCATATCAAAAACTCTGGTGCCTCAGACTCATGGGAATAGCAAGGCCTTCCCCTGATCTGGGTATGGATGTCAACAGTGTATACAGAGAGCAACAACCACAGCTTCCTCTTCCCTGATGACAGCGGCTGAGACTGCTCTGCTCAGAGACCCCTCTGAGATGAGATAACCAGCTCCTCCTCATTCATGCTGAGTTCCCAGGCTGCTGCTGGGGCATCCTCCTCAGAACACACAGCCACCCAACACCAGCTTTGCTTTTCTGTCTGTTGTTTCTACACTCCTACCATCCCAGCCAGGTCAATCCCAAAGCTTTGCATGTCACAGCAACTATAGAGGAAGGAAAAGGCATAGGCAATGCTTGGCTTCTTCTCAAGATGTTGATGGTAGCCCATTTGCTTTTTTGAAACAGGAGAAGCTATAGAATGTTTGAGTGCTGATATGGGAGCATGGGCGAGGCAGGCAGGGTAGGCATAGCCAGTGTGCTGTCCTTGAGTAGAAAGAAGGGACTGCTGGGGGATGTCTTTCTGTATGCTGTGAATATATGTTGTTCCCACTGGTTAATAAATGAGCTGCTTTGGCCTATGGCAAGGAAGCTTAGAGGCAGGCAGGAAATCCAAGGAGAGAGACAGGAAAGAGAAAGGCAGAGGAACAACATGTAATGACACTCAGGTAAAGCCATGGAAAATGTGGCAAGACATAGATTAATAGTTATGGGTTGAGTTAAACTGTAAGAGCTAGCTAGCAAGAAGCCTGCCATAGGCTATACAGTTTGTAAATAATATTAAGCCTCTGAATGATTATTTTATAAGTGACTGTGGGACCATGGAGCCGGGCGGACCAGAGGAACTCAGAACCAGAGAAAACTTCTGGTTACAAGGGATGGAATCTATTAGATGTGCCACATTCATCCAGAGTCAACCAGAAATGGCAGAAAGGTTGGGGAAAGGACAGGGGCTAGATTGGCAGGATGGCTTCTATTTGTTCTGATAAGTCGCAAATGAGGTCATGGACCCAGGATAAAGAATGAAGAGAACCCATTGAAGGCTTAAGCAGAGAGGAAAAGGTGAGGGAGAGAGGCAGGGTTGCCTAGGGAAAGGAAACAGAATCTTCAGAGATGACCAGAGACCTACTAGAGGCTGAGACCAGCCAGGAAGTGGAGAAGCTATTTGTGGTTGTGTTCCATGATGCCTGGTTTTCACTCTCCCCCATCACTCTCGTTGGTACAACTATGACCAATTAACTGTCTCTGCCTAACTGCCTTGGGGAACGCAGTCTGCTGGGATATAGAGGAATCCGGAAGTGAGAAAGTAGTTCTGCCTTCACAAAGCAGCAATCAGCCAATAGGGCTTTGCTTGCTGTTATGGACTCAGTATTTATGTTTCCTCGAGACTCGTGGGTGAAACCCTACTGGCGGATAGTTGTAAGGCTGTATGGTAGACAAGAGGCATTGAAGATGGATATAGACGGAAGATGTCAGTGAATGCTGGAGTTGTTGCAGTGTGGGAGAAGGTGTGGAACACAGAAGGCTGAAATTGAGATTATGAGGTGGAGAGAATTGGAAATGGGGTTAGCATTATCCTTAGAAGAGAAGAAATGAAGAAACTAGAAACCCAGGGCATTGGACTATGACAAGAGCAGAATCAGAGAGATTGAAGCTTGTGTAAAATCTTCAGGGACTCACCTGATGCTCCTTGGTGGTCAGGCATCAGGAGAAGCAAGGAGAGAGAATTGTTTGGAAGATAAATGGAGAGCAAGGAGGTGCCTGCCCCAGCTTAGGACCATGTGAAAGGACTTCGGGGAGACGGCTCCTGCAGCATCACAGTCCCATCCAAGCTCGAAAGCAAAGGGGTATACAGTCGAGTGGTGGAGAACATTGTCGGTTGTGTTGATATTGCTGTCAGTTTTAGAGAACATCCAGGAGAAGTCTGGGGATGGAAAAACGGTGGAGGGCTGCTCACACCGGGGATATCCTGGGCTCTGTGGGAATGTAGCTGAGTGAGATGGGACATCTAGAATCTTGGGCTTCTTGTTATGATTAAAAATGAAAAACAAAACAAAAATAAACTAGGAAGTGCTGGAGGATGTCTTTCTGTACGCTGTGAATATATGTTGTTCCCATTGGTTAATAAGTAAGCTGCTTTGGCCTATGGCAAGGCAGCATAGAGCCAGGCAGGAAGTCCAAGGAGAGAGACAAGAAAGAGAAAGGCAGAGTTTGGAGAGATGCCAGCCCCGCAGCCCAAGAAGCAACAAGGTACCAGCAGACCAGTAACACCATGGCTACATGGTAGCATGTAGTTTAATAGAAATGGGTTGAGTTAAGTTACAAGAGCTAACTAACAAGGAGTCATTGGCCATACAGTTTGTAAATAATATAAGCCTCTGTGTGTTTACTTGGGACCAAGCAGCTGTGGGATATGGGTGGGAGAGATTCATCTGGACCGAGGGGCCAGGCAGGACCAGAGAAACTTCTGACTACAAGGAAGCAAATGAGGAAGTGAACAGCCCAGGATATATAAAAGTTTCTTTCCTGGTTATTCACTTCTTTGGCATATAAAAGGAAGAGTTTAATTATGACATTTTCATACGTGTATGCCGTAGTATATTTTACTTACATTAACTCTTCCTTGTCTCTCCTCCCCACTAGCCCCCTTCCCTGGACCTAGCCCCCTCTGCTCTCACGTCATATATAATATGTCATCCGGTTCTCAGTCATACTGTCACCCCCTGGTGACCTCCACTGTCCTTCAATCTTTCTCTCTCAGGGACAAAGTCTGTTTCTTTGTTACCCAGATTCCTCTCATCGGCCGTGTCTTATGAAGGCAGTTTCTAATGTGCTGCCGTTCTTTGGAAACCTCATATGAAATGTTTGCCTAACTCAAACCCCATGTTTCATCTATTCTTCCCCTAGATTCAATCTCTGGCAGTCTTTTTTTTTTTAACTCTGTATTTTACCTTTGTCAGATGTAAGAGTTGAAATTATACGGTTTGTGGACTTTTCAGATTGTCTTATTTCACTCAGTGTGTATATCTAAGCTTCCTCCTTGTCATTACACAGCTTAATGGCCCATTTATTTGCAAGACTGAATGATAGTTCATCGTCTGATGTACCATTGTCCGTTCATGTTTGAAGGGCATTTTGGCGGCTTGTTCTGGACATTTTGAATAGAACTGTGATCAACATAAACAAAAAGGTTTATGTGAGTATGTAAGTTATAAAGGAACACAATTGCTCACTCATTTGGTAAAACAAAACAAAACAAAACAAAACAAAAAAAAAACTATGTTCAGAAGGAACAGACAAGCTGTCTTCAAAGGTTACAGTAACTGTAACATTAGTCACAGGGCTGGTGACATGGCTCAGCGGGTAAAGGTGCTTGCTGCCAAGCCTGAGTTCGGTCTCCAAGACCCACCTGGTAGAAGGAGAGAACCAATTCTCACAAATTGCCCTCTGATCTTCACACATGTGCCATGAACACACACATAGACACACACCACATGCAAGCACATGAATACATACACATACAAGCAATAAGTAACTGTCACAAGAGGTTTTTAAATAAAATACAAAAGCCCAAGACATTACCCATTGTCTCACATCCTTACCCACAACTGGTGTTGATCTGTGTTCTTATTACAACTAAGAAAAAAAATCATTGGCAGACATTTTGTAATCCTGGCTCCATATGATGCCCCAAGTCCTAGCAAATACCCTATTTCCACATTCTGAGAACCACATTTCTGCACTAACATGATTGCAGGAGAATTAGAGGTATTCTGTGGGCAGAGACTTGAGAAAGAGACATCCTTCATAGAGGATATCCTGCCTTGAATCCAAAGACTCAGACATGGACATTGTCTAGCCAAGGAACACAAACTGTGAGTCATCAGCTGTCCTGACCCAAGCTGCATATGTCATGGGACTTACTTCTCCACAGAGACTGGATTATGTACTGTTTCAGAATCTCAGCTTACATCTCCAGGCTAAGTATGGCAGCCTACAGGCACCCAGAAAACTATGGATTTACCATTTCCCGAGAAGCATTACCATCAGCAGGGCATGGCACGAACAGCCAACCTCTCTCCTAATCAATCATTAAGCCCAGCTTTCTTCCATTTTAAATCTTTATTTGCCACACTGTGTTGGGAAGGTTTCTTTGGGCATATGAACACACTGAATAGCCCCTTAGGAATCCAGTTTGATTCATGTTGGTGGCGTGGGCATGCCCCACATACCCTTTCTTGTCGCCTGGCTCTGAGAAAGTAGTCTTTGTCCTCACATGCAGAAGATTTTAGGAAGAGGGAATATTTGAATCTCTTGGGCTTCTCGCTAGAAGGTAAAACAAGACAACAGAACAGCAGGGCTTGCTTTGCCTGCTTGACTGGCCCCTTGGGTAGAGAGCTGCCCACCCCTGGCAGGCTCTGCTTCCATCCAAACCAAACTTCCCCCGGTGACCTCAGTGAAAGATGGTTTACATCACGAAGAGAAAACCATTTATTTATTTGTAATAACTTCAAGTTTTATGGACCCACAGGAGGATATAATTTAAGTAAACATGAGCAAACAATTCCAAGTACCAAGGTTTTACAATTTGCCAGGTCAAAAGAATCATCAATGGAAATATTTCAACATTAAGAATGGAGAGCTACACGAAAACTCCTTTTGAACGGGGCTGGGGAGGTGGAGGTATTTCACAATGTATATTTTCGCTCATGACATCCTGGGGTCTTAGGAAAAGACAACTGAGTTTCCAGGAACCATTCTGAGCAACATATGACCTAAGAGAAGTGAGCCCTCTAATGCTGCCCTTGTGGGGCATTAGCCCCATAAATAATGTAGGCAGTACATGAGCTGGTCTAAATAAACCTCTTGAGCCTTGCTTTGAACACAGTGTTGGAGCAAATTACGTGGTGTTTTTACTAGGGTTTTAAAGACAAAATAAAGAGGTTACCAGGAAAGGGAGTGAGCTGAATGGCCCCTTGCTGTTGAAATATGTTGGTCTTAAAGTTCCCTTTCTGTTAGCAGTCATCTGTCAGTGGTGTGTTTATCTACTAAAACATCCAATATCATGAATCCTTAAAAAATTATTTTTGAACCGTGTTCAACTTTTTTTTCCATACTAGCGATTGAACGTAGGGCCTACTATATGCCAAGGAAGCACTCTACCATTGAGCTACACCCCTGCCTTTCCAATCTTCTCTCTTTTAGAAGCATGCACAAGTTCCGCACCCAACAGACCCTCACCTTGTGCTTCCAGGGAACACAGGCTGGGGAGGGCAGATGTGTATTCGCGATCACTCACTGGTCTCACCATAGGTACATACCCTCACTAACTTACTTATAAGCATAGGTGTTTGACTTCCTACCACACCTTCCCCAGCTGACCTCTTGGAGGGTGCAATCGAATCTCGTTTATATGTGTAGCCCTAGATCTGCACTGGGGCTCTTTTCCTAATTTTGCAGCTATCTGCTTTTCGAGATACCACGGTAAGTACTGTGGCAGTTTGCTCTGGAATGTACCATAAAGGCCCATTGGTGCTTTACGAGGTGGTAGAATCTGTAGGAAGTAGAGCCTACGGGAGGTTAAGTCATTATGGGTGTGATTGAAGAGAGTAGGGCAACCTAGTTCCTTATGTCTCTACCACTGAACTATTGACTCTGTTCACCCGCTTCTGCTATCATGTTAAAGCCTTTTATTATTTCTGTTACTTGACAGTTTCATACATGTACATTATATTCTGTATAATAGACATCATGTATAGTATACATTATGTTCTCATTGTTCTCTTCCCTCTTGTCTCCTTCTATCCATCTCAGCACTCCCTCATCCCTAGCAGTCCCTTCCCAGGTTCATGGCTTCTGCTCTTGTTTTATGACCCACTTAATTTAACCAGAGCCATCTGTGACACCTTTGGATTGGAACTATCCATTGGATCCTGGTGTGGTCACCAGTGTGTACACAACCAGAGGTCACGGTTCCCCCCCTCTCCCTGAATCTATCGGTAGCAAACAGTCCAGCAGTGAGAGCTAAGGTCCCCTGAACCCCTCCTCTATTTACACCTGACTATTAATGGGCCCATTCTTGGGCAGCCCCCAGCGCCTGTGACTTAGTGTTGGCGTTGGTTGTGTCTTGCCGTGGAGGTGACACTTCACAACTCTTCTCTCTTCTTCTTGCTCTTAATGTTTCTTCTTCCCCTGCTCTTCCGCCAAGTTCCCTGAGCCTTGAGACAAGGTCTCACTACATTACTCAAATTTGCCTCCTGCCTCGGACTCCCATGTAGCAGGGATCACAGGTCCGTGCCACCAGGCCGGACTTTTCTCTCTTTGGTGTCTTAGCCACGAGGTGAGTAGTTTTCTCATGTGTGACCGTGATGTGCTGCCTCCTCATGGACCCAAAAGCAATGAGGCTAATCAAGCATGGGCTGTAACCTCCAAAGCTGTGAGCCAAAGTAATTTTCTCTTCATGAGCTGGTTAGTTCAGTTGCTTGTTATGGCGAAGGAAGGAAACCGACTACCCAAAGCGCCCAGAGTCGGGAATGAGGACCAGAGTCTAAAAAAGTGATGAGGTCGTCTTAAACAGCCTTAGCTTAAGGAGAAGAACTCCCACTTCAGACGACAGCTCAGGATCTCAGCCTGGGAGTTAACAAACCCTTGAATAGCAAGCCTCAAACGCCATGTTCTTGGACCTCCATAAAACCTTTTACAGAGGAGAGATTTCCTGTTGGTATTAATGGATTTTTCAGAACCTCTCAACATAGTAACTGACTCTCATTTGCTA
The DNA here is from genome assembly GCF_007827085.1 of Peromyscus californicus insignis. Taxonomy (NCBI): domain Eukaryota; kingdom Metazoa; phylum Chordata; class Mammalia; order Rodentia; family Cricetidae; genus Peromyscus; species Peromyscus californicus. The sequence continues at coordinate 55,061,689 of NW_026294480.1, read as the reverse complement.
GAAGTTATGGCCATCATGGGTATACCTGCACAAATTAAAACTGACAATGCTCCAGCATATGTCTCTGTTAAAATGAAACAGTTTTTTTGCTTATTACAATATAAAGCATATTACAGGTGTACCACATAATCCTACAGGTCAAGCAATTATAGAAAGATCAAACAGAACTCTAAAGGATATTCTAAATAAACAGATAGGGATAACAAAAAACCCCAGAAACAGACTGCATAATACTCTATTAACTTTGAATTTTCTCAATGCCAATGAGAAAGGAACAACAGCTGCAGAAAGACATTGGATAATAAAAAAAACTACAGAATTAAATCAACCTATATACTTTAAGGATGTGCTGACCTCAGAATGGAAACCAGGATATGCGTTACGTTGGGGACGAGGTTTTGCTTTTGTTTCTACAGGAGAAGATAAGCTGTGGATACCATCAAAATTGATAAAGGTTCGATTTGAACAAGAGAGACCTCTTAATTAGAGGAGGTGATAGTTCATCAACCAGCATGAACATCCAATTTAAACTAACTTATACCAGTAACACATGCCTTTTCATTTAATCAGATAATAACTTGCCAGAAAGGAACCTCCCCAAAATTAGTCTTGGGGAAAGGTTTTTGTTTTTGTCTTTTAGGAGAATGAAGGCTAAGGAATCTGAAGAACACTGGATTTCTGCCTCTGGAATGTTAGGATTAAAGGCATGTGCTACCGCTGCCTTTATCCTAAGTATCTAGTGGCTTTTCTGTTCTCTGACCCCAGACAAGTTTATTAGGGTGCACAATATTTTGGGGAACACAATACCACCACATTTTCCCCGTTTCTCAAGTGCAGAAACTGAGAACTAAAGGGGTTCAGCTGCTTTTGTCCCCGAGGTCGGAGAGCAGATTTAGAGTGAAACCGGGTCTTTGCTCTTCAGATTTAGTTCGGTTTGGGCCACTGTAACTTTTCTTGAAGTCAAGATATTGGCCGTGTCTACTTACATTTTTCTTTGATGATAACTTTCTTAAAATATAATTTATCTACCGTAAAGCCCACCCTTTGAAAGGCACATTTCAGTGGTTTTTAGTATACCCACAAATTCATGCAGCCATCCTCCCTGCATAATTCCCAAACCATTCCAGCACCTCCCGGAGGATTCCCATGAGCATTAGCGGTCACACCCCACTTCTCTCCCCCTGTCCCCTGTGTCCCACTCCTCTTCCTGTCTCTATCTGTTCAGATGTTTGATCTAAGTGGAATCACATCCTGTGGCCTTTTGTGTTGGTTTATTTCACAGGGCATGTTTCCCAGGTTCATCTGTACTGCTTGTCAGGGCCTTCCTTTTAATTGCTGGACTTTATTTCTTGGTATAGAAATATCATATTTTGTTCAGCCATTCACTGAACGGTGGGTGTGTCGCTCCCATTCATTGGCTATCTTGCATAATGCTGCTATAAGCATTTGTATACAAGTGGTTTTTATGAAGCTATGTTCTTAGGTCTCAGGCATATATCTAGGGATAGGAATTATAAGGTTCTATAGTAATTGTGTATTTAAACATTTTGAGAAACTAAAAAAAAAATGTTTTCCAGCGTGATGCTCCTATTTTCTGTTCCCATCATTGATGCACAATAATTACAAGTCTTCCACATCTTCATCAACATTTATTATTTTCTATTTCTGATTATAGCTGTCTTGGGGACTATGGAATGAATCTCACTGTGATTTGATTGGCGTTTCCCTGCAGGCTAACAATTTCCATATGCTTGATGATCATTTTAATATCTTGATATTAAATATTTACATATAAAGATGTTTAAGTCCTATGTTCTTTTTAAAAGATTTATTATTTTATATGTATGGTTTAGCTTGCATGTATATCCACACACCACAGGTAAGCAGTACCCTCAGAGGCCAGAAGAGGGGTTCAGATCCTCTGGAACTGGAGGAACAGGCAGTTGTGGGCCACCAGGTGGGTGCCTGGAACTGAACCTGCATCCTCTGGAAGAGCAGCCAGTGCTCCTAACCACTGAGGCATTTCTCTAGCACCCCGTTTCCATTTTTAATCAGATTGGCTTTTCTTATTGAGCTGCCTTATTTATATAGTCTCTGTATATTCTAGATTCATTTTCTTACAAAATAACCTCCAAATATTTCATCCCATTCTTTGAGTTCTTTTCATTTTTCTCAGTGGTATCTTCTGAAATATGAACACTTCAGTGTTGATAATATGCAACACATACTCAAAAAATACTTGGTGCCTTTTAAAGTTAAGAAACCATTACTTAATCTACTGCTTAATTCAAGATCGTAACAGTTGCTCCAATTTTTTTTTGAAAAAGCTTTATTGTTTTCATTCTTATACGTGAGACTATTTTGAGTTATTTTGTATAAGGAGTGAAGGAGAAGGATGCAAATATTCAGCTATGCTGACACACTTGCCCGAAGTCAACCTGCCATTGTACCAAAAATAACACAATACAGATTCCAGACATAAGATCTGAAACTACGTCACTACTGAAGAAAAACTGAGGGGGACATCTCATTGACATTGGTCTAAACATGGATTTATGAAAAAGAAGAAACCTCAAAAGCATGAGAAATAAAAGCAACCTGGGCAAATGGGATTCCATCAAGTTGGAAAGCTTCTACTGCAGAGAAAATAATCAACGGAGAAAAGAGATACCTTCAGAATGAGAGAATGTATTTGAAACTATTATCTCATAAAAAGTTAACATCCAATATATAAGGAATTCAATTTAATAACAAAACCCCATTTTAGAGCAGGCCAAAGACCTGAACTGCCATTCCTAAAGGAAGAGATGAACATAACTAATTATTAGGGAAATGTAAATCAAAATCATATTGAGATTCAATCTCAATCCAGCCAGAATGACTCTTATCCAAAAAAAAAAAAAAAAAGATAAAAGATAAACAAAACCACCCAAAAGATAACAAATGCCAGTGAGATACGGAGAAAAGAAACCTTTATGCACTGTTGATGGGACTGTAAATTAGAACACTCATAGAAAACAATACGGAGGGACTGGAGGGATGGCTCAGCACTTAAGAGCACTGGCTGCTCTTGCAGAGAAGCTGAGTTTGGTTCACAGAACCCACATTGTGCAGCTCATAACTGCTGGTCACTCCAAATCTAGAGAATCTGATGCCCTTTTCTGGCCTTCACAGGTACCTGAACTCATGTGCACAACACACACACACACACATACACACATACACACACACACACACACACACAAGACATGTATGTGCATCTCTCTCTCTCTTTCTCTCTCTCTCTCTCTCTCTCTCTCTCTCTCTCACACACACACACACACACACACACACACACACACACACACACACACAGACATCAGAAGCTGATATCAGGCATCTTCTTCTACCATTCTCTGGCTTAATTCTTTGAGGCAGAGTCACTCACTGAACCTAGAGCTCATCATTTCAGTTAGGCTAGCTGGCCAATGAACTCCAAGGATTTCTTCCTGTCTCTACTTCCCTAGTGCTGAGATTACAGATGCACACCGCTGCTACATCCAGGTTTATACATATGTGAGTGCTTGGGATCCAAACTCTGTGCAGCAAACCCTTTACTGACGGGCCATCTTTCCAGTTCCCTTCTTAGGACAGTTTATGTACTAAACCAGGTTGTCTGTCAGTATAAATATTTTTACTTTTTATTTCTAATTTATGTGCAGTTTATTTCTCTTTCTTGACTAATTGCTATGGCTATTGCCTCCAGCACTCTGTTGAAAGAAGCCTTAGAAACAGGTATGCTTGTCTTTGTCTCCATCTTCAAGGAGGCAATCATTTTGACCATTAGATGGCATCATGTAGGTCTTTCTCGGATGTCTTAATCCCATTGAAGGAGTTCTTTTCTGTTCCTGATTGGCATTGTTCTTTTGTTATGAAAGACTGCTGAATTTTGTTACATATTGCAGATATTGAGATGGATGTGTAGTATCTGTCTTTTATTGTCTTTTACCTTACACTGATTTATTCTTTATGTTGACACAATCTTGAGTTCCTAGTATTAGTCTTGGTTATGTTAACAGTCCTTTTTTTATATGTTGCTAGATTCAATTCAGTGATATTTTTAAAAAACCATTTTTGTATCAGTATACACAGGGAAATATTAGTCTTTAATTTTCTTGTGTCTTTAATTTTTGTGTCAGTATAGTATTGTTCTTACAATGTGAGAGTTACTGTTTCTATTTTGTAGAAGAGGTTTTAAAATATTTTTATTTATTCTTAGAAAATTTTGTATGTCTGTGCAGTATATTTTAATCATACCCATCCCCACTACCTCTGTCCAGTTTCTCTGGGGATCCCACAACCCATCTCCCTTCCAACTTCATGTACTCTTTTACCCTTTAGCATTTATAAATATCCTTCTTTGTTTTTAGAAATAACATTTATCTTAGATATGTTTACTTTATTATTATAGCCAGTCTACTCATCTTTTGATGATCTTCACATGATATCTTTCCCCACAAATTTGCTTTTACTCTGTCTTTTTTTTTTTTTTTTTTTGGTTTTTCGAGACAGAGTCTCTCTGTGTAGCTTTGCGCCTTTCCTGGATCTCGCTCTGTAGACCAGGCTGGCCTCGAACTCACAAAGATCCGCCTGCCTCTGCCTCCCGAGTGCTGGGATTAAAGGCGTGCGCCACCACCGCCCGGCTACTCTGTCTTTTAAAGTCTAATATGCTCTTCTGTTAATAATAGGAGATTAGAGATGGCTTCTGGGTTTTGTCTGTTTATTTGTTGTGCCAATCTCTGTCTTTTGACTGGAGTTTCAAAATTTTGCTTCTAATGTCATTGTTGATAATATGGGATTTATGCTCGTGATTTGCTATTTTTCGTTGATGAGTGTTTTCCTATTTTATTCCTTTATTTCTCAGTCAGCGCCTTCTTTTGCATCGGGCAGATATTTTCTATTATATCATGTTGATTCCTTGATTGTTTCTTTGGCAGGTGTGTGTGTGTGTGTGTGTGTGTGTGTGTGTGTGTGTGTGTGTGTGTTTTTTCACATGCCTGTGAACGCCAGAGGTCTGCCTTGTTGTTGTTCCTCGGGAGCTGTCCACCTTGTTTTGTTTTGAGACACGTTCTCTCACTGGGACCTGAGTCTTGCAGATTAAGCTAGACTGGCTGGCTAGTGAGTCTCCTGTCTCGTGGGTTCTTCTGTCTTCACCCTCCCAGGGCTGGGAGGATAAACACATGCCACCATGCCCAGCTTTTGGCATGGCTTCTGGGAACAGCACTTAGGTCCTCATGTGTAGGCAGCAAGCGTTTTACCAACTGAGGAATCTCTTCATCACCTTGACTTGTGGTTTTCAGCTTTGTCTGGTTTTTTTTTTTTTTTTTTTTTAGTAGTTTCTCTGGAGATTACAAATAACACCTTAATTTAGAACAACCCGGTTTGAGTTAATGCCAACTTCATTTCAACAATAGAGAGCGATTTTGCTCCAATATAGATGTTTTATCCTTCTCTCTTGATCTATTATTATCATCATCATATTACATCTTTGTACATTTTAAGCCCACAAACAATTTTCTACCTGTTGTGTTGTGCAGTTATCTTTTAAACCATATGGGAGAAAAGGTTATAAAGGAAACAATTATACACTGCCTTTCACATTTGCCCTGTGTAGTTATTTTTTACTGGTGGTTTTTATTTCTTTGTGTGATTTGAGTTATTACCTAGTGTCTATAGTTTCCACCCAAAGGGCAGGTCTGATAGCTAGGAGTTATTTTCACTTCTGGTGATTTAAGGAGATCTTAAGTTCTCTAAATTTTCAATGTTGTTTTCACAGATATAGTATTTTGGACTGATCGTCTTTTAACACTTGGAATACATCATCCTGCCGCTGTCTGTCATTTATGGTTTCTGACAAAAAAACGTTAGGAAATTATCCCAAGAATTGATGGGGGAATGAAAAACGCTTCTGCACAGCAAAGGAAACGACCATCCGAGTGATGGGACCAGCTACAGAATGGAAGGAAAACCCTTTCCAACCGTATATCTGATAAGGAAGTAATGCCTTGACTACAGGAAGAATTTAAAAAAATTAACCACCTCTCCCCAAATAATTCAATCAATAAGTGGGCAAGTGAATTGAACAGATAGCCCTCAAACAGTGAAATACAGATAAACCACAAATATTGTTTAAAAGTTCAACAGTCTTAGTCACCAGGGAAATACAAAATTGTCAATGTATTCAAATTCCATCTCGTCCGAATGAGGAGCTGAAGAGATGGCTTAATGGTTAAGAGTACTGGCTGCTCTTCTGGAGGACCCAGGTTTCATCCCCAGCACCTAAATGGTACTACCAATGGCCTGTAACTTCAGTACCAGGGGATCTAATGCCCTCTTCTGGCTTCCATGGGCAATGCACAAATGTGGCACAGATGTCAGAGTAGGCAAAATGCCCGTGTGTGTGTGTGTGTGTGTGTGTGTGTGTGTGTGTGTGTGTGTGTGTGTGTATGTGTGTGTGTTGAAAATAGAAAGAGGATTATGGGATAGAAGAGGAAGAGGCCAAAAAGGAGGGAACAGAAGAGAATTAGAGAGGGCAATAAGGAGAAAAACATAGAATATCACTCATTTTCTTTCACATACTGTATTAATTTTTTTTTTTTTGCCATGATAAAGCTCCAAGAACAAAAAGAAACTTAAGGCATAAAGAGTTAATTTGGTTTACCATTCCAGAGGGAGAGTCCACAATGGCAGGGAGGCATGACAGTAGGTGGCTGGAACAAGAAGTTGAGAGGTAAGATTCTTTTCTTCACCTGCAATCAGGAAGCAGGGGGTGTGAACTGGAAGTGGAACAGTCATGGCTCTCAAAGACTTACCCCTGTGACACACTTCCTCCAGCAAGGCTGTATCTCCTCCAGATGCCATAGCCTCCTCAAACAGCACCGCTGACGGGGGGGGGGGGGGGGGGGGGGGGGGGGGGGGGGACCAAGTGTTCTCGGACCTGAGCCTACGGCAGACATTGCTCATTTAAACCGCCATAAATGCAGAACACGGGCTTAAATATATACACAGAGACACATGGTAGAAAAACAGAAAAACAGAAGGCAGACTATTTAGGGGAAGGGGACCAGCAAAAGTGGAGGGGGGGGAACAAATATGAGCAAGGTACAATGTATGCTATGAAAGACGAAAACATCACAGTAAAAGCCACCATTTTGCATGCCAGCTTAATTAATCAAAACGTCAACCATTAGTCTTAGGAGTATCTGTCATATGCATGGACTGCTTTCTTTTATTGTTGTCAAGAATCTGTGATTTGTGTTTTAACAGTTTGAAAATATCCTTTCCAGGTGTGGAACTCTGAGTTTATCCTGCTAGGAGTTTGTTGAATTTCTTGGATGTGCAGGTTAATGTTTTAATCCAGTCGGAAGCATTTCAACTATCACTGGTCCAATTATTCTTTCTTCTACTGTCTCTCCTGTTTCTCTAAGGATCCAATTATGTGCCCATGGGCATGCTTTGTGGTAGCCTACAGATTTCTGATGCTCATGTGTTTGTACTGATCCCCGGACTGGGCAGCCTCCTTTGGTGAGTCTTTGAGTTTCCTGACCCTGTCTTGCTACCTAAAGTCTAATGGTGGGCCCTGTAGTGGTTAATTCGAAGTGTCAGCTTGACTAGGTTAAGGAATTCCTCAGACAGCCGAGAAAGCACTATTTCCATGTCTGTGAGAGTGCATCTAGAAACAACCGGAATTTGAATCCATGAACTGGGTAAGGAGAACCTGCTTTTACCCAATGTGGGTAGAGGCACAGCAAAGTTAGTTAAGGACCCAAAAAGAGCAAGAAAGTGAAAGAAAGGTTAAATTTACATATTTTTTTTTACTTTTTTTAAAATTTACGTACATACATTTCTATACCAAGATGCAGATCTAGACCTGAGGTAGATGGTAAACAGGCAGAGTCCTAGTCAGCATTAATTATCAACTTTATACAGCCTGGAGTCATCTGAGAAGAAAGCCTTGCTTGAGGAATTGCCTAAATCAGATTGGCCTATGGATATGTTTGTGGGGGATTGTCTTGATAATTGATATAGGAGGGGCCAGCCCACTGTGGATGGTACCATCCTAAGCAGGTAGAACCAGTCTGTATAAGAAATCTAGCTGTCTTAGTTAGGGTTTCCATTCCTGTGATAAAACATCATGATCAAAAGCAACTTGGTGAGAAAAGGATTAATTTCATTTTACGGCTTATAGTCCAACACCTAGGAAAATCAGGGCAGAAACTCAAGACAGGAGCCTCGGGGCGGAACAGTGTAGAGGCCATGAAGACATGTTGCTCACTGGCTTGCTCTTCCTGGCTTACTCAGCCTGCTTTCTCATAAAACCCAGGACCACCAACCAGCTCAAGAGATGGCACCGCCCACAGTGGGCTAGGCCCTCCCACATCAATCATCAAGTTTAGAAAAGTGTCCCAAAGGCTTGCCCACTGGCCAGTCTGGTGGGAGAATTTTCTTACTTGAGATTCTCTTTTCCCAAATGACTCTAGCTTGTGTCAAATTGACATACAGCTAGCCAACACACTAGCTAAGCTGCAGTCTCTGTGAGCCAGCAAGCGGCATTCCTCTAGGGTTCCTCCTTCAAGTTCCTGCCCCGACTTTCCTCAATGATGCACTGTAACCTGTACAAAAAGCTTAAAGAAGCTTTTTATGCTTCTTCCCTGAGCTGTTTATGGTCATAGTATTTGTCACAACAGAAAGCAAACTTAAGTAGACAGACTGGAAGACAGACAGACGGGCAGGCAGATAGATAGATTGATTCTGAACTTTGGATAACATTGACTAAAATAAGTCCCTTGTTATTTTTTATTTCAATTATTATTCCTTTCTGGTCCCAAGACTCTATCTGGCACTGTTGGTACTTCCTGTTTTCTTACTGATGTCATCTATTTAGTGAGGTGTCTTTCTCCAACTTTAATTCCTTAGCCATGTTTTCCTTTAGTTATTAATATCTGGACGTGTCTATCATAGCGGACAACGTCTCCGTCTTCCAAGTCCAATGTCTGGGCTTCCTTACAGAAAGTTGTCACTGACTGTTCCACCACCGACGTCGAGGCCAGAGTTTCCAAGTCCCTTTGTGTGACTCCTAAGTTCTCCTGGCAATGATGAACGTAAACTGTCAAATCCTAGAATCAGACTCTTTCCTCTCCTAGCAACTGTGACGCTATGATTGTCGCTGCTTCTGTTACTTCTTTATTAACAACTTCTTGACTCATATAAAATGCATTTTTTTTTTTTGTCATATGGGGTCATTGAAGTGTCCACTTCAGTGGTGGCGAAGAAACTTCATTGGATGCCTCAACAACTAAATTTCCCATCTTTTCTGATGGGGCCTATGGCATGTCGCAGCATGTTTTTTATGTATATGATAACTCTACCTTAGCATCCATGTCCTGCTGTCTCAGAGCCTGAAGGCTAAGGAGAAGCAAGAACTTCTGGCTTTCTTGTGCTCCTTCCTTTCTTCCTTCCTTCCTTTCTTTCTTTCTTTCTTTCTTTCTTTCTTTCTTTCTTTCTTTCTTTCTTTCTTTCTTCCTTCCTTCCTTCCTTCCTTCCTTCCTTCCTTCCTTCCTTCCTTTCTTCTTTCCTTCCTTCCTTCCTTCCCTCTTGGCATGAACAAAATTCTAGATATTCACAAGGTCCCTTGACTGCATGTGACCCACTAGATTCTCAGAGATACATTGAATATTTTTGCAATTTCTCTATAAATGGCTCTCTTTCTCTTTTTAAGTTTGTTTGTTTGGTTGGTTTGGTGGGAAGAGACAAGATCTCACGGAGCCCAAACTGATGTTAAACACCTGATTATCTTATCTCTATCTCCTAAGTGGCTTTTAAAGATTCTTAGAGTACCTCTTAGCTGAGACTGGACATGCTGCCTTGGGCATCTGTGACATTAAATAATTGTAGCCAATTGTTTTCCGTGGATGTCTTGGGGGAAGACGTTCGCACACAGCTCTGATTTGGACCAAATAATGACAGATCTTGGACTGGAGCTTTGCAGCAAGCTGCCAACTCATCCAATAGTGACAATCTTTGGGGGAAGAAAGATTTTTAAGGGAGCTCCAAGTCTGTCTGCTTTCTCCAGTGACTGTTGGATTTCTGGTTTCAGTTCCCATATTTCCTAGACTGTTGGCCTTTCCGATGGCCATGGACGTGGGCGGAGGGAGTGGAATTGGATTCAGTGAAAACATGAGGCTAAACCTGATCTGGACTGTCCAGGGTTCTGAGGTCAAATCCTGATCCAAGTATTTAGTCAAAAGACAAAGTAAATAAGTCGCACATCCTCGCTGGCGGGGCTTCCTTGCTAAATAACAAGGCTGTCAGTATTTCCAAAGAAACTGTAACTGACAAGGCCAAGTGCTGGCAAGGATAGGGAGTAATTCAAGCTCTCGTCCACTGCTGGTGGGAATGCAAAATAGCCCGGCCACTCTGGAAAACAGTTCACCAATTTTGGATAAAGTCAAACATACACTTACTGTTGGACGCCACAGTCTCTCCGTATGATACTTACCCATGGGGAAAGAAAACATGTCCGTGCTAACATCTACATGTGAATGTTCAGAGCTGCTTCATGCATATCACAAAACCAAGGGAGAAAATGTTCTTCCACTGGCAAAAAGATAAACAAAGCTAGGTACAACCACACAGCGGAATTACATCTGGAAATGAAAAAGAACAAATTTCTGATATTCCAATAACATGGGTGAAGCTCAGTGGTTCACACCAAAGGAGACCAGACTCAAAGAACTGTAGATGGAATGGTTTTATTTATAGGATGGTCTACAAAAGGCAGAGGTCATCAGAGCCTGGAGATGAGAAAAAAAATTGACTGTGAAAAGGTATGAACTATTTTGGTAGAGGGGATGATGTAGCCGTCGAATGTTTTGATGGTAGGGGTGGTTTGGTGACTGTGTGTTTTCTACATTGAAAATATGTATAAATGTGCAATAGTGAATTTATTATCTGTTATACATTAATTTAAAAATAAGTTAGAAATAGGAAAAGAAGGAGGCAGGGGGAAGAGGAGAGGTTACTTTTGTTCTATTGTTTTCAGTAAAGAAAACCTTTATTATCATTATTATTATTAATTATTATTAAATTTATTCATTTATTTTACATCCCGACAGCAGTTTCCCCTCCCTTCATTCCTCCCATTCCCTCCCCCCATTTCCCCCTAATCCACTAGTCCTCTGTTTCTGTTCAGAAAGGGGCAGGGCTCCCATGGGTGTCAACAAAACATAGCACATCAAGTTGAGTTTAGGCTGGGCAAGGCAACCCAGTATGAGGAAGAGGTTCCTGGAAGCCAGCCAAGGCATTAGTTAGGGACAGGCCCTGTTTCCACCACTAGGAGTTAAGTTACACAACTGTCACACATCTGTAGAGGGCCTAGGTGGGTCCCATGCAGGCTCCCTAGCTCTCGGTCTAGAGTCTGTGAGCTCCTATGAGCCCAGGTTAGTTGTTTTTGTGGGTTCCTTTGTGATGACTGTTGGCAATCTCCAGCTCGGGCCCCATTCCAAACCCCGCCCAGATGTTCAGCTGGGAACTTGGTTCCACTCCTCCCATTCCAAACCCTGCCCAAAGCAAACCTGCCAAGCAGCGGCTCCTCCTGGGAGCTCCTCAAGACCGCCCCTACAGGGTATTTAAAGTCCGGCCCATAGACTTGCTATGTGATTTCTTTCCTTCCCCTGAGATCACCCAGGGATCATTAACATTGGACTATTAGTTTGGTTTGATTGGGCTTATTGCATCAGTGGAGTTACCCAGGATATTTTTAAAATGCTTATCAATGACCTTGACTCCTGGTTGGTACAATCCTTCCTCCCTCTATTCAACAGGATTTCCCTAGCTTGGCCCAGTGCTTGGCTGTAGATCTCTGCATCTGTTTCCATCAGTCATTGGATGAATGCTCTCTGATGACAATTGGGGTAGTCACAAATCTGATCACAGGGGAGGGCCAGTTCAGGCTACCTATCCACTATTGCTAGGTGTCTAAGTTAGGGTCATCCTTGTAGATTCCTGGGACTTTCCCTTGCACCAGGCTTCTACCTGAACCCAAAATGCCATCAAGACGTCTCTTTCATTACTCTCCCCCTCCACCCATCCCCCCAACCCAATCCCTCCTGCTCCCATCCCCACCGGCCCCCAGTCTACCGAGGATATCTCTTCTATTTCCCTTTCCCAGGTAAATCCATGCATCCCCTTCAGAGGAACGCTGAATCTAAGCTGACCAGATTCAATCCATTGCTGGAGCTCCAGCTGAAGATGCTCTTGGTAGCTGCCTACTCCCTGAAGGCCAAGCTTTGGTTATCCTGTAGGTAGAGACCATGGCATAAAGAAAACCAGGCACCGGCACCATAAGTGGACTGTGTGACACATAGCATAGAAACCATGAAGTTCCTTTCTTTTGAAGTATACCTGCTTGTTTGGTCACACTTTTGAAGTCTATGTAGAAAGACAATCAGCTAAATAGAGGTCGTGTACAAGAGGGAAATAAGGAAGGCTAACCAGCCAAGGAAAGATGTTCAGGTATTAGACACTCAAGAAGGAGAAGGTTGAACACCTCCTGCTCTGGTTACACACTGTCTACAGAGGGCATGCTTCACTGGATGTGGGTTTGGATTTGCACTACTTTCTAGTGTGAAGCTCTGGAAAGGTGCTGGGGGCAGGGTGACTGCCATCCCTGTGGAGACACACAGTGACCTTAACTGTCAAGCTTCATCAGCTTATAGTCTTGAACTTTCTTCTCAGGCAGGATGAGGCTTTCTCATTCCATGTTAATGGATCAAGATGATGCAAAGCAATCCCTGAGAGAAGCTGATGGGGTAGGGAAGTTGTGGGTACATCCCTGTGTAGTCGGGAGGTTTCTCTGGTCCTGCCAAGCCCCCACAGTCTTATGGCCTGCTTATAAAATAATCACTCAGATGCTTATATTAATTATAACTGCTCGGCCATCAGCTCAGGCTTATTACTAACTAGCTCTTAACACTTAAATTAACCCATAATTCTTATCTATGTTTAGCCATGTGGCTTGGTACCTTTTCTCAGTTCTGCCTTGTCATCTTGCTTCCTCTGTGTCTGACTCCTGACTCAGCCTTTCCTCTTCCCAGAATTCTCCTCATCTGCTTACCACACCTATATTTCCTGCCTGGCTACTGGCCAATCAGCGTTTTATTTATCAACCAATCAGAACAACACATATTCACAGCATACAGAATGACATCCCACAGCATCGCTGAGCTGTCTGAGGCTGTTTCCTTCCCCTCCTTTCTTGGCTTGTTCTGTTAGAGAGGAAGACCACTAAAGAGGGATGGGGTGTCCTCCTGGTGTGGGGTGCCCCCTGCCTCAGAGAAGCTGCATTTTGGATGTAGGGAGCACAGTGGAGTCCTTGAAGGCCCCTCTGGGTGGCTGAGAGACCGCAGTCTGTAGAGCAAGCATCCACAGGAGTCACAGCTACAGGTATTTGCGGGAGCACACTTGGCGCTTTGGTGGGAGACTCATAGGCAGCATGTGCACTTGGGAGTTGGGACCGCTCAGTTGAAGCCTCCAAGGGGAGATTGAAGTCACTGCTTAAAGTAGGTGTTTCAGGGCTGTGTAGATGGCTCGGCTGTCAAGAGCATGTACTGTTCATCCAGAGGACCACATTTAGTTCCCAGAATCCATGTCAGGAGGTTCACACTACCTGTAACTCCAGTTCAAGATGGGCTTGATGCCCCCCAGCCTCCATCCATGAGAATTTCTGCATTCTCTCTCCCTCCCTTCCTCTGTCTCTCTGTCTCTCTGTCTCTCTGTCTCTCTGTCTCTCTGTCTCTCTCTCTCTCTCTCTCTCTCTGTCTCTCTTTCTCTTTCTCATCCACACACACAAAATTAAAAATAAAAAAAAATAGATCTTCTAAGATGACTGTTGCCTGCCAAAAATGGCAACAGGATGGGGGAAAGTGAGCAATCCAGCATGCTGGGGGATGTGCTCAAGAGTGGAGCATTTTCCTCTTGATAGTGGATGGAGTGAATCAGAGTATTTACAAAAACAACATAGCATCTTTGAATCCCCTTACATGACACAGACTCTCATTTCTGGTGATTCTCAGGGTCTTTATAACTTTTCCTGGTTTCCTTTGGTTCATCCCACTCAACCAGGTAAGTTATATTAAAACAGAGCAGCCCTGAGGAGCAGCAGATGGCAAGCTGGGGCTGCTGAGTTGTAGACGGTACCTTGAGCTCCCAGGGAGCCTCTTGGCTCCATGCCTCTCTCTGGACTTATTCTGTTACTCTTACAGTCTTGGTCCATTTCCCAGTGTGACCCACTTGTTCCCTACGTCCCATGAGGGAGTGTCCAGTTCATTTATCCAGCTGTTGGACTGCAGTCTAGCCTTTAGGCTGGAAGGGTTGACTTAACAATGAATCTGTTGCACATTTTTACTGTCCTGTGTGGTGGTATTGTGTTCCCCAAAATATTGTGCATGCTAATAAACTTATCTGGGGTCAGAGAAGAGAACAGCCACAATATTAAACATAGAGGTTAGGCAGTGGTAGCACATGCCTTTAATCCTAGCATTCCAGAGGCAGAGCTCTACCTTTATCTCTGTGTGTTCAAGGATACAGCCAAGCATGGTGACTCATGCCTTTAATCCCAGGGAGTGATGGCAGAAAGCAGAAAGGTATATAAGGCATGAGGACCAGGAACTAGAAGCTGTTGGCTGGTTAAGCATTCAGGCTTTTGAGCAGCAGTTCAGCTGAGATCCATTTGGATGAGGACTCAGAGGCTTCCAGTCTGAGGAAACAGGATCAGCTGAGGAACTGGCAAGGTGAGGTGGCTGTGGCTTGTTCTGCTTCTCTGATCTTCCAGCATTCACCCCAATAACTGGCCTTGGGTTTGATTTTATTAATAAGACAATCTAAGATTCATGCTACAGTCCTGTAGCTACTTCCTCTGAACTGAAACATTCTCCTTAGAGGGAGAAGAAGGGTTCCTTAGACTTGGGGAGCTAACTAAGGTTACAAGGTCCAGGAAGCTCATGAAGGTTACAAGGTCTTTTCCAAATTGTGTAAGTTGTAAGTGATCGCAGGAGCAGAGGATACGCTCTCTGGTGGAGCTGCCTGCAGGTTGAGCAGGGAGCTCAAGGCATGCAGCTCTCATTAGTTCTTGCCAGTGCTGGGGGGGGGGGGGGCAGGTGCCTTCTGGTGATGCATCTGCCTTTGACTCAGCTGTCCTCCAGGAAGCAGTTCCTCAGCCATGCTTCTATAAGGAACCCTTGCAACCTTGACTAACAAGGGATTTGTGTGGAATCCTTCCTCTGGTCTGCTGGTGGTGCCCTGGCTGGGGTGACCGGATGTTTGTTCATCTCCTCAGGAAGAATTAGTGCAACCCTTATTTGTAACTAATAAGGAGCATGGGTGTGTGGAGTTTTATAGTAGAGTATGTGTGTACACATGTATGCATGAATGCGTGTGCACACATGTATGGAGGCCAGAAGCCGACGGCTAATGTTTCCTACATGGCTCTCCACTTTCTCTTCTGAGACAGGGCTTCTCACTAGAATCTTGATGCTCACTGGTTCTGGTAGACTGGCCATCAACCCCAAGGATCCTTCTGGCTTCATCTCCTCAGTGCTGAGACCAGAGGCAGGCTGCCATGCCTGGTTTATACGTGGGTGCCGGGGACAGAATTTGGGTCCTCATGTTTACACGGCAAACCCTTTACCCACTGAGCCACCTCCCAGCCCCGTTAATAGTTTGTGATAACAAAACACTGATAACTGACACTGAACTTTGCTAGAGAATGACTTACATTTCCTAGAACTTTACATGTTGACTCCTAATCCTCATGGAGTCTGTATTTGGAGGTAGGACCTTTGAAGAAGAAATTAAGGGCAAATGAAGCTGAGAAGGTGTCATCCTCACTCAGCTACATTGCCATTCATATAAAGAGAGGAACGGAGACCAAGATATGCACACAGAGAAGGGACCAAGTGAGGTCACAGCAACAAACTGACCATCTGCCAGCCAGGGAGGATCATGGGAGAAGTTAAACTCGCCTGTGTTCAGAATCTAGAATGATGAGAATAATTTTCTCCTAGTTAAGCCACCCTGCCCGGGGCATTTTGTTGTGGTATCTGCAGGAGACTGTTACCTTACTGTGAACTGGATCCAGTTAGGTGCTTCATGTTCATTATTTTATTCACTCTTGTAAGCAAGGTCATGTGATAATCCCCAGTGCATAGATAAGGAAACACCGGTGAAACAAAATAGCACTGAGCCTTGAACTCCAGTCTGCTAACTGCTAACAGTGCACCTAAGTTCAACACAAGACCACCTCAGAAGGAAGCCTGCGGTCCAGACTGCTCCCAGAGATGGGGCCTCTCTATGTTGGGCTTTTATACTTGTGTGTGTGTGTGTGTGTGTGTGTGTGTGTGTGTGTGTGTGTGTGTGTGCAGGTGCACAGGCACATTTGTGTGCATGTGTGTGGAGGCCAGAAGTCCATGGCCTGCCAGCGTTGTCCATGGGAAATAGAGTAATCCTGACTCTGACAGGGACAGAAGGCCTGTCGTGGGCTCCCATAAGGCTAAGTCCATGTCTTAATGGAAGGAATCTGTGACTATACCATATATGGTGCAATAGTGAATACCACATTACACAGCAAAAAGCGTGATTTTAGGAGGAGGAACTTGTCCTGGTTTATACAGAGGGGAAACCTAAATACTTTCCCAGGTGCCCAAAGAAAGAGACAGAGATTGATAGCACAGATGGAGGAGGGGGCAGACGCACAGAGGAGAAGGCGCTGTGAAGACTGAACACAGAGGAGCAGCTACAAGCCAAGGGATGCCAACGGCCTGGGGTTGGACATTGTGCTTCTGGACCTAGGAGGAAGTCAATTGTGGTTGAGGTCACCCAGTTCGTGATGGCAGCCTTCAGAGACTCCTTAGACGCCTCTGTGACTCCTCTGAAATGAGCATGTGAAGTCAAGGTGGTGTCTGTAGCCCACTGGTGACGATGCTACACTTCCCTCACCACCACCCCATAGTCACCAACATGTATGAGAGTGTTGAGTGGCTGTAGTCAGAAGGTTTCTCTGGTCCCACCTGCTGCCTGCCCCCGTCACTGTGGTCCAGACAAATATCTCTCACCCATGGTCCCAAAGTGCTCAAACCCAAGTAAACACACAGAGGCTTATATTATTTGCAAACTATATGGCCTATGGCAGGCTTCTTGCTAGCTAGCTCTTTCATCTTAAATTAACCCATTTCTATTCATCTATGTTTTGCCACGTTGCTGTTGCTTAATCAGTCTGCTGGCATGTTGTTCCTTGGGTAGCAGGTTGGCTCTCTCCAGACTCCACCTTTCCCTTGCCTGTCTCTCTCCTTGGATTTCCCGCCTGCCTCTAAGCTGCCTTGCCATAGGCCAAAGCAGCTTATTTATGAGCCAGTGGGAACAACATATACTCACAGTGTACAGAAGACATCCCCCAGCAAGTGACTAGAGAGATGGCTAAGGCTGTGGTGAGTATCTGCTGGGCGAGCATGAAGGCTGGGGTTTGGATACTTGGCAGCCACCAGAAAGGGCTGTAGGGCAAAGGGGTCTGGAACCCCCACCCCTGAGGGAAGGGGAGCAGAGACAGGTGGATCCTTGGGCAGATAGTCTAGCCAATCCATGAGCTCCATGTTCATTGGGAGACCCCGTCTTAACAATAAGGTAAATGACACCTGGTTTTAAAGTGTGACCACTCTCCCAAAGCAGAAACTGCCTGGAGGGTGAGGGAAGGAACCCTCCAGGTAAGTCTGTTGGTACCAGCCCCCAGTTCTGTGTCCAGATCTGATAGTTTCCAGACTCTGTGACACCCCTTACCCCCACCCCTCACCCCAAGCCTCAGAGAACCACATGATGTTTTGAGCAGTTTTGAGAAAACCAGGAATTTCCAGAGTAGAAATGGAGGGTCCCCGAGGCCACCCAGGACAGGTAGGGAACAGGGTGAGGCGCACAGGCAGTGGCGGGAGGCGAGCCACCTGGGAGGTCTAGGAGCCTTCAAAAACACTGGACCGAACAGGATAGCCACAGCACGGTGGAGGGGCCTCCGGGCCAACGCCAGGCACCTGTGAAAATAGCAAATACTTGAGCCAGAGACTCTGCATATCCTGCCCTGCTCCCAGAGGCTCCCCACGGAGGCGAGGATCACTAGGCCAGGGTGATGTGTCTCCCACGGTGTCAGCGTCCCCTGGGCCCCACAGGAATTTGACATGTTCAACCAGCTCCAGGCTGCAGAAAAGATGCAGGAGAATGAAAAAAAAAAAAAGGAAAGAGTGAGGAGGAGGGGGAGGGGAGGGGAGGGAGGAAGGGAGGGAGGAAGAGAGAGAGAGAGAGAGAGAGAGAGAGAGAGAGAGAGAGAGAGAGAGAGAGAGAGAGAGAGAGAGAGATTATGATTCTCTAAGACATAGCTTTGCCCTCCACCCTCCTGCTTGCCCAGGCTGAGGGATCCTGATGAGCCAGAAAGTTCTCTGGGAAGCAAGGGGCTGGGGAGGCGGGTGAGAGGCTCTCCCCCACCACGCAGCTGACAGACACTTGAGAACTTTCCTTCCCAAGCCTGTATCCTGCTGGTTCGGGGCAAAGTGTGCAGGTTTCCCACCAGGATCAGTGAGGAAACGGGCTGGTTTGGACTCAAACACACTGATTTGTTTTCTCAACAAGGCCCCTGGCTCCATTCAGGGAGCCAGGGAGATGCCCGCTTTTCCAGGGTGCCTCTCCCTCTCGCGTTCTGAGAACACATCACCCAGTGTCTGTAAAGCTTCGGCTTCTTGTTTGACATCCCTTATTTACAAAGCAAACAGAACGTTCCTTTTAACACACATCATGCTAAGTTTATTAATGTAGAAAACAATCCCAGGAGACCGACCCCGGGGGCCCCCGCAGAACCTGCCAGCACATACTCTTCAAAAGCTCAGGCCGTCAGATCCTCCAGGACAATATTTCACACAATGGAATAAAAATAATATTTTTCTTTGGGCCTTTCCAGCCGCTTTTGTGGCGAGCAGACAGAAATTATTTTTTTACTCTGCTCCCAGACCAGAACCCTGGATGAAGCTGCGTTTATTTGTTTAACACAATGATTTCATCCTAAATGTCTCGATGGCAAATAGTTGGTGGCTTAATAAAGGGCCTTTGAAAAGGAGGCTGGGGCTGGGGAAATGTGGGACCTGTGGCTCCCAGGAGCCTGGTGGGCCACAGTCTGCTGAGATTGGGTTCCCCCCCAGTCTGTTGGGGAGCCCTGGAGGGAGGCATGCTACTGCCCCCTGGATCACAACATTTACACCGCTGGCCCTTGGAGAAGCCAGGAGGCTGCGAATTTGGTCCCAAATGGCAGGCCTTCTCCAAGATCGGCCCTGTCAAACACAGATGGACACAACCCACAGGCAGATACTCAGCCCTGTGAGGAGAAAAAGAGACCTTTGTGTTCATTTCTGCTTTTCCCTGATTAAAAATGATGTCTTATGTCAACCAAAAGTTGGCTGCTATTCTGATGCCAGCTGGGACTTCTGCAGCCAGGCCTCTTGATTAGAAGGGAGAGGGAACCCAGCCAGCTTAGGCCTCAGGACCCTCCAATCAGCAGACACTTTACTGAGGCAGCTAGGACCAAAGCTCCCTGGACACTTCCAACATGCAATCAGAAGTGTCAACAAGAACTCCAAAGGGCTGTGTGCATTGCACTCTTTTCCTTGGAAGAACTGTAAAGGGAGTGAAATGAAACAGAACCCAGAAGAAAAGAATCAGGAGGAGGTGAATGCACCCAGCTCTTCAGGTGCCCTGGCCATCAGAGCCTTACCACCACCACGTAGAAGAGGAGGATGGTGGTGTGTCTCAGGACTCACAGCTGTAGACGGAGCCCGATGAGAACCAGGCATCTGTGTTCACAGTAGAAGGAGAAAGGGGCCAATCTAGCCCTACAGCTGAATGGCAGGTTTCATTTTGGCAACTGGGACTTGGATGGAACATCTCCCCTACTTCTTCATGACTCAATCTTATTCGGTTCCTGGAGACTCGATGCCCAAAACAACTTATTTAGATCTGACTTTGTTGTTAGACTCAACAGGGGAGAAAAGACTATGTTCACACAGATAGCTGCTTCTAACATTCAATCAACACGAATTCACTGAAGGTTGTATTGATGAATGTACACGAGTATAAACAAGACAATCAGGCCGGCTCCTGATAATGTTCTACTGTTGATTAATTGGCCTGTCTTATTTTAGTTTCTTTTTGCTCCGTGCTTTTGCTCTTGTTATTTTACAAAATGAAAATATCCTAAGTTGTTTATTTTTAAAGTTGCTCGATTGGGTTGTGGGCCTCTTGCGCATCATGCTATCAAGCACAGCATTTGGGTGACTACTTGATACCATCTCGTGATATAACTTACCGTGCAGGGTATTCTCCAGCCCCCAGGCTGGTGGCAGCATCCAAGTTGATCTTGAGGACTGCCAGGCTGTGTGGGAGGTATGTGGAAGGTGGCCCCAAAGCAGTTAGAATCTCCTTTCGTCATCTCAAAGTGGCTTCAGATTGCCTCCAAACCCACGGCCTGCCCTGCCCCCACCCCCTTTCATCTCTTCGACTGTTTATTTTCCTTCTTCCTTCCCAGACCGGAAATAAGTAGGTATTAACTCTTCAGACCTGCTTGCTATTTTACACTCCCAAAGAGGTTTCATGGAAGTGACATTATCTGATTGTCATCAAACCCCTGCAGCATGGGCATGGAGGAATGACCCCCATTTCACATGCAGGAAGTGTTTTTGAGTGCTGGCATTTTGGTAGTCACTGAAGGATAGACCCAAAGAAACTGGTTCTTGTCTCCAGGAGTTCTTAGTCCAGGGGAACCTTTAAGGAGTTCAGTAAATGATGGTTAGTCTTATTTTTGGCTTGTGTGACTTAGTTCTATCATACGGGCAATCAGTGGCTCAGGGAAGTGACCTTGCACACCCTTGCTTTCTGGACTCTAGCCTGCTGTGGGATGTTCTGTATGGCAAATGTGTTGCTAATTAGTCAATAAATAAAACATTGATTGGCCATTGGCTAGGCAGGAAGTATGGGCAGGACAAGGAGGAGAATAAAGCTGGGAAGTGGAAGGCTGAGTCAGAGAGACACTGCCAGCTACCACAATGAGAAACAGCATGTGAAGATGCTGGTAAGCCACGAGCCACGTGGCAAGGTATAGATTTATATAAATGGATTAATTTAAGTTATAAGAACAGTTAGCAAGAAGCCTGCCACAGCCATACAGTTTGTAAGCAATATAAGTCTACTTGGTTGGATTTGAGCGACTGTGGGACTGGCAGGTGAGAGAGATTTGTCCTGACTGTGGGCCAGACAGGAAAACTCCATCGACAAATGGCGTCCAACGTGGTGGCAAGAGTTTCCACCTAAAAACTGAGAAAAAAGATTCTAAAACAGAGCTAAAAACAGTTCTTAATTGTCTCTCTCAAATGAGCGGCAGCTGCTGGTTTGAGCTACTAGTGGGTTCCTGGCATGCGTGCTCGACCTGCGATATGGCAGGAATGAGGCCTCTGCAAGTGGCACATTAAACTGCGTGGTGGATTTAGAATTTGCAGGTACAAAACATAAAAAGAGGTTTCTGGGCTACACGCTGCTTGGATAAAAGCATAGACCTACGATAGCTCCCAGAGCCAGTGGTAAAGTACCACGGCCATGTTGGGAAGCTGAGGTGGGCGGAGCCAGCAGCCACAGCTGCTGCAGCTTAAAGCAATAGATTCACAATAAGACAGATTCAGATGTAATAGTTTAAAATGTGTGTAAAATATACGTAGGCTTGAAAGAGACAAAAAAAGGTGATATATACAGTTATATAAACAAATACATAGTTTTAAAAAATAAAGTCTTTAAAGAGACAGTAAAGGCCGGGCGGTGGTGGCGCACGCCTTTAATCCCAGCACTCGGGAGGCAGAGGCAGGCGGATCTCTGTGAGTTCGAGGCCAGCCTGGTCTCCAAAGCAAGTTCCAGGAAAGGCGCAAAGCTACACAGAGAAACCCTGTCTTGAAAAACCAAAAAAAAAAAAAAAAAGAGACAGTAAAATTAATATAAAAAATAAGCTACGTGAAGATGAATATTACACAGAGAATCTGGGTTGTGTTGTCTTTGGGATTCTTAACTGCAGAGAGATATTTGATTGTAAAGGAAGCTGAGTTAAACCAATATGCATATTTTAAAGATATCTTGACTTCAAAATTTGGATATAAGGATATGTTGCTTTGGAAAAGAGTCTCTGCTTTTGTTCCCACAGAAAGCCAGAGGCTATGAATTTGTTCCAGATTAAGATACATCAGGTTTGACCAGCTAAGACCCCTTGAAAGGTCTCCGATGACACCGTGGCCCAGATGATCCAACATCCAGATGGTTTGAAGGCAACTGGCTCAGACAATACAGCCTCATGGACTACTCCATGATCCTTAAATTTTCTTTGTGTCCCCATAAAATACAGCGCCCCCCTCCAGCAGGAAGTAGTTAGAGAAGCTACGCCCAAATTCCCAAATTATATGTGATTTTACTTTGTTAAGGTTAAAACCTTCCTTTTTGAAAAAAAAAAGGGGGAAGTGCTGTGGGATGTTCTGTATGGCAAATGTGTTGCTAATTAGTCAATAAATAAAACACTGATTGGCCATTGGCTAGGCAGGAAGTGTAGGCGGGACAAGGAGGAGAATAAAGCTGGGAAATGGAAGGCTGAGTCAGAGAGACACTGCCAGCTGCCACAATGAGAAACAGCATGTGAAGATGCCGGTAAGCCACAAGCCACGTGGCAAGGTATAGATTTATATAAATGGATTAATTTAAGTTATAAGAACAGTTAGCAAGAAGCCTGCCACAGCCATACAGTTTGTAAGCAATATAAGTCTCTGTGTTTACTTGGTTGGGTTTGAATGACTGTGGGACTGGCAGGTGAGAGAGATTTGTCCTGACTGTGGGCCAGGCAGGAAAACTCCATCTACACTAGCCCTTATACCACTTGGCATGACTGATGACCGTTAGCCAAGAGTAGACCCAGCCTTGGGAGGGAAATCAGGCTGGGCAGACGGTGGGGATTTCAAACCCCTGCCTCCCTCTATCTCAAGCCCTAGTGCAAGTTTCTAAGTCTTGAATCAGCTCCTAAGGGGAGTGAGTTGGTCCATCTATTGAAACTTTCTTAACGTTGGTAATAGATCAAGTGCCATTTGCCTTTTAATGGACAACTATTTGTTTGAGAACAATTTTTTCATTCTTTAAGAAGAAAAAAGAAATAACAAAATTTTTCCATGGTCCATTTTTCATTTTGATGCTTTGCAAACATTCTTTTGTTAAGTTATGTTTGGGGGGGGGGGCGGTCACCATGACATGCGGAACTGTCACAGCATCAGGAAGGTTGAGAACCACTGGCTTAGGATCTAATCACCACTTTGAGCCTATGAACTGTTTGCTACAACAGAGGCCATGGATGAATGCCCCTTTTGGAGATGAGCAATGGATGCTCTGAGGGATTAGGCAACCAGTGCTCTGTTATATAGTAAGAAATGGACTTGGAGTAGAAGCCCAGTCTACTGCCTCTAGCACTGTCCATTTCCCACCATTGTACCCTTGGCAAACCATGTATATCATCCAGGCCACGGGGAACTATTCAGCCTCCATGGGTGTGATAGTTTTGAAACTCCAATTCATAGTGCACTGACTAGCCTTCCATTCATTTTTTGTCTCTGAACAGTTCCTAGCACTTTGCCTTGAAAACAGCCGTTGCTGGTGCTTCCAGACTGACTGGGCTTCCTCCAGCACTGGTGGTGACTCCTACCTTACATCATCATTTGCATGGGGCTCCGACTCCTAAATAATAGAGCATGCTATTTTAAGCACTGCTGGACCATATTCAGTGACGGCAGACTGTACTTGAATCTCACTTCCATTTCTGATTAGCTATTGACCTAATGCAATTGCCCAGTCTCTCAGCATACACATCTGCTCCTGTGTAAACTGGGCATTCAATCATTCCGTTGTTTTCAGAAGAAGCTAATACAAAAACGAAGGTCAAATTTTGTCACTGTCCCTTGTGGATATGTTATGGTCCCCTTACCAGAGATCCAGCAGCAGGAGTAGACAGTTTTTAAAGGAGTTGCCTCCTGAAGACTTGGAATACCCGTGATCTCACTTGATGCCTTGGTTCCTCAGGAGCTAATTGTTAGATCCAGAAGGAAAAAAATCTTTCTAGGAAAGCTACCTTCTTAGCACATGTGTCTTTACAATGATTTCATAGTTCATCATATAGATGCTTGTGTAGGAATGTAGACCCTGGGAGCTTGTGTGTCATGCATTTCTGAGATGGAAGATGATGCAAGATCTTTAAAACAGAAGCAGATGAAATGAAATCAGAGTTGACTAGACCGAAACTGAACAACATTTGATTTTGCTCTTTCCAAATAGTGAGATCTTTGCTGATAACACATGTATTGATATAAGAAGGCAATGCTCACTAAAGATTTACAGGCAGTCTCTGGGAACATCTAGTTGGTGCCAAAAAACCATGACAGTGCTGTTTGGGCAGGAAAATTGATTTGTGTCAAGGAGAGTTGCTTTTGGCTCTGGAAGATATTTGAAGTCACTTCTTCATTGTCTTTCCCCCTCTCCCGTCCAAGATACACTTGTTCAAGTACTCGGTATGCCTGGGTCTGACTAATGCCAGCAAAATATTTTCTAGAGTGTTCTAGTACAATTTCTTTGTCTTCTTCACTCAAGTGTGAGTCTTACTAAAGCAGACTCTGACCGGCCTGCAGTCTTCCTTCCTTCCTTCCTTCCTTCCTTCCTTCCTCCCTCCCTCCCTCCCTCCCCCTCCTTCCCTTTCCCCTCCATCTCTTCCCTCCTGCCTCCCATTCTTCATTCCTTTTCACCCCCCCTCTTCCCTTTCTTTTTCTTTTTCAGAGGATCGAGGTTTTCCAAACAGTGGTTTTATTTTGAAACTTTCAGAAAGTAATATGATCCTTTCTGAAATAATTATTTTGGATCTCAAAATGTAACCTGATGCTCCCAATCAACATTTTCTCTTCCTAGAACTCGGGCTATATTAGGGAGCCTCATTAAGTTATCTAGTCAGCCTGCCTGTTTCCAGTCTGGATCAAATCTAACACAGTTCCCTGTGAGATTACCCACGGAGTTTTTATTGTAGCCCACCTTGGTTGACTTGCAATGCGCATTCCTGACATGTGTGCAAATGTAAATGATGTCATTGGTTAGGATACTGAGTTGAGCACTCTGATTTAACACCTGGCCTAAAATAATCCACTTTCTCATTCAGAGCAACCAGGCAACAGAGTTACTTTAAGACCTCAAACTGTTGCTAAATACAACGAAGTCTCCATTCATCATCATCAGATCATTTTAAGCTCTGTGACAACTTTTTACCACCTGCCGTTTCTGTCACAGGTCAAAAGAGGACCCTCAGACAGAACAGTAACACAGTAACAGTAACAGAATGAAAATTACATAAAGTCTTCATTAGAAAAGTTAATTTTGGCCCCCCAAACATCATTTTTTATGGATCCCTATAAAACCGTGTGTGCTAGTAGTTACTTTTCTATTACTGTGATAAAATGCCATGACCAAGGCAATGTATAAAAGAAAGCATTTAATTAGGCTAATAGTTCCCAAGAGTCAGAGTCCAGGACGGTGGAGTGAAGGTGTGGTAACAGGAACGTCTAGGAGCTCACATCTCAGATAGGAGCTGAAGACAGAGAAGACACTGGGAATGTCGAGGTCTTTTGAAACTTCAAAGCCAGTGACACACCTCCTCCAACAGGGCTACACCTCCTAATCTTTCCAACCAGCTCCAGCAACTGGGGACCAAGAATTCAAGTAGCTGAGCCTATGGGGCCACTGTCATTCAAACCAACGCTCCATAATTCCTGGTAGTTGGGTTTTCAAGTCTCTGAATGAGTTTCTTGGTTATGTTAGTTCTTAAAAGTTCAGGACACGTGACTTTGGGGTTGTACGTAAAACTGGTCATAAGTAGACTCCAGAAGATGGAGGGGAAAAGAGACTAGGCAGCTCAGGAAGTGAGGGCTCGCTCTGGACTTTGTTTGGTCTCACACACTCACTAGTCTTAGCGCTGAAAAAGCCAGTCAGTTAAAAATATCCATGGGTGTAGTGAGGGAATGCCCCAACAAAAGCCTGCTTTCTTAAGTCAAAGGACTAGGAAACAGAAAAAAAGTAAATACTGTTTTTCAACCAAACACTATAGAAGAAACTTCAGCTTTATCCCATCATGGCAACAAAGACGTAGACTTCCAGCCACACAGGACTCTAGTGAAGTACTCCAGGCTCTCACTATAACGGAGCCAGAGGAAGTAAAATATGCAGCCAGGACTTTCATTCCGTCCATTGATAAACAATCCCCCCTCTCCACCACGATGTCATTGAGGACGACGTGGGGATACTGGACTTCCGCCCTCACCAGCAATAACCAGGCACCCCTTTCTTCTCCACTCAAGTTAAAAAGGAAGCTAAGTGATAGTCAGGATGTTTACAACTGCCCAGTGATAACAAAGCTACTACAATCCAATCTCAGCAGCATCATATGGAGACCCAGAATTTCCGCTTCCACCCAGAAATCATGAGGACCACTCCATTCAGATATCAGTGGCAGCCAAGTGAGGTGCTGGCCTCCTGCCTCCACCTGTTCATTACAAGCTGATGCCCACTTCTTAGTTACTGCGGGGCTTTTTAAACTAACAAAAAAGAAGGTTAAACAAACCTCCCGAATCTCATAGTCAGTGAAGAAACACAGTCCACGAGGAAACAGTCATAGACGCTGACACTGTGATGATATTTTAAAGTGGATATGAGTTTTTAAATAGCCTCAGTGAGCAGTTATGAACACATTTGAAATAGACACAGAAAGCCTTAGCAAAGAAATAGAAAATGTAATGAAGAAAGCATGTTGAAAAGATTTCATGACCTCATCAATAGAATGAGGACAGAGGAAGCTTAGTGAACCAGAAAAAGGAATAATAGATGTTGTTCACTCTGAGAAACAGGTAAAAACAAATGCAAACAAACAAAAAAACAAAACACAGCCTCAGGGCCTGTGAGACTAAGACTCTTAACTTTCAAGTCCTTAGCAAAGAAAAGGAAAAAAAAAAGAATGAAAAGGAGCGGAAGAAATAACAGCTAAAATGTTCTGAAATTTTCAGGTGAAATAACTCTACCAATTCAAAACACACACACAAATTTGAAGAGGAATACACAAATGAGTTCTTCATAATCAGACTTCTGAAGAACTAAAGACAAAAGTCTTGAAAGCAGCCAGAGTGGGGAAAAGACAGCTTACTTTTAGAAGGAAGACCGAAGGCCAGGGGTAGCTAATGAGAGCAAAATGGCTTCCTGAAGGAACTACCTATCCAGATCTTAGCCTGGTGAAAACTGACCTTCTGAAACAAAGGGAAAGAGAGACATTTCCGGCTGAAGGGACCCCGGGAGGATCTGTCACCACCAGCTCTGCTGTAGAAGGACGGCTCTAAAGAGTTACCCAGACAAAAAGGAAGTAAATGAAGGGATCTTGGTGTACCGGGATGGAAAACACACACACTAGGCAAACACAAGGGTGAACAAGATGTACTTTGCATAGTTTGGATTTTTGAATTATACTTATTTTAATTATTATTAAACGATAATTGAGAACATTACCACGTTGTCTGGCACGGGTTTAGATTATATGGAGAAAACGTTGGAGTTATTTGCACCATAAATGAGGAACAAAAAGGGACATAAAAGAAGGTGAAGTGATAATAGGGTACCACAGCCTGAGTTACTTATAATGGATAGAAATGTGTTACCTTGCTGCTCCAGAAGCTGGGAAATACAAATCAAAAAACGGGCCTCCACCTAGGGCCTTCTTCCTGCTTCATAACACTGCAGAAAGGTGAGAGAGAGAGAGAGAGAGAGAGAGAGAGAGAGAGAGAGAGAGAGAGAGGAGAGAGAGAATAAGTGATGAGGTCACTCCATGCTAACAAATCCGCTGCTGTGAATAGCGCATTTGTTCACACATGGGGGGTTCACAAGGTTCCACTTCTCAATACTGTTATAATGGCAATTAAATCCTAACCAGCTTTTGGAGAGGACCAGCATGACAACCACACCATCACATTCCTCTCCATCACTTGAACTAGTGAAAAGATGTCACAAGTAGACAGAAGCCTACTGTGAGCACATGGCATCCTCTCCACAGAAACCTCTGGTGGAAATCACACTAACGGTGCAGCTACTACAGGTGATGCAAATGGAACTCTAGAAAAGGAACAGAAAAGACAGGGCGAAAAGCAAATACAAAACAAAGAACAATAATGAAAAGAGAGGCGTAAGAACCAGTCAATAAAATTATATTAATTATAAATGCTCCAATTAAACTAATTAAAGGACAGAGAGTAGCCAAGTGGATTTAAAACTAACCTTGACCTACTATAGTCTGTCTGTAAGAAGTTAGCTTTGGGCTGGAGGGACGGCTCAGTGGTTGGGAGCCACTGACTGCTCTTCCAGAGGACCCGGGTTCAACGCCCAGCACCCACTTGGCAGCTCTAAGCATGTCTGTGATTCCAGTTCCAGGGGACCTGATACCCATGGCAAAAACATCAATGCACATAAAATAAAAATAAATTTAAAAAAAACTTTAGGACTGGAGAGATGGCTCAGAGGTTAAGAGCATCGACTGCTCTTCCAGAGGTCCTGAGTTCAATTCCCAGCACCCACATGGTGGCTCACAACCATCTGTAATGAGATCTGGTGCTCTCTTCTGTGTACATAATAAATAAATAAATCTTAAAGAAAAAATGAAGAAGTTAGCTTAACTGCGGCTACAGAGGCTGTCGAGATGGCTCAGCAGTTGAGAGCACTGGCTGCTCTTCCAAAGGTCCTGGGTTCAATTCCCCACAACAGCATGGTGACTCACAACCATCTATATGGGAGTGGGAAGAGGTTGGGAAGAGTGGAGGGAGGGGAAACTGTAACCAGGATATAGTGTATGAGAAAAGAAGCTATTTTCAACAAAAGGGGAAAAAACATTTATAACTTTAGTCTCAGGGGGTCTCATACCTTCTTCAGGCCTTTGATGACACTGCATTCATCATATGGCGTGCAAATATACATGCAAACAAAACACCCATAGACATGAATTAAAAACAAAGGAAAATTAAATAAAATATTTTTAAAATATGATTATAGGGGAAGTCTGAAAATAAAGACTGGACGAGACATTGTACAAACACCAACCAAACACAAACAGGAGTATTTGTGTTCATTTTAAATAGACTGTAGAGCAAAGAAAATGACCAAAGGGCCATTGCACACCAACCAAAATGTCAATCCAAGAAGAAAAACAACCTGAAATATCTGTGCATCAACCAGCAGAACTATAGACTGTCATTCAGAATAGACAACACTGACAGGAACTGAAATCTATATTATAGTTGGAAATGTCTACAGCCCTGTCAACTGCTTGCAGGGAAACATTAGGAGGCTCACTGGGTATACAAACCATACCTAAGGGCAGGCCTTATGCTCAGCAGTGGATGGTCAACACAAAGTGAATTCAATGTTATTTTTGGAGAAATTTTTTTGTCTTGTAATGTGTTGTTTGGGGTCTTTTTTTTTTTAACCTTTACTAGTCTTTGCTTATATATTACGGTTTCCAATTTTGTGTTTTTATGGGTTTTGTGTGTGTATGTGTGTGTGTGGGGGGTGTTTGTGTATGTATTTGTGTGTGTGGGGGGGGGTGTTTGTGTATGTATTTGTGTGTGTGTGTTTGTATGTACATGTGTTTCTCCTGTTTTTTCTTTGTTATTTTTCTATTTGTTTCTTATGTTTTCTTCTGTGATTTTTTTTTTGCCTGCTTCTTTTCTTTTTCTTTTTGTTTCAATTTTTTTTTGAGACAGAGTTTCTCTGTTATAGCAGCTCTGGCTGTCCTGGAATTCCCTGGTCTCAAACTCACAGATATCTGCCTGCCTCTGCCTCCCAAGTGCTGGGATTAGAGGTGTGCGCCACTGCCGCTCAGTGTTCCTGCTTATTTTCTAAAGACAGAGAGAGAGGCTGGGCGTGGTGGTGCATGCCTTTAATCTTCTCACTTAGGAGGCAGAGACAGGCAGATTTGAAGCCAGCTTGGTCTACACAGTGAATTCATGGATGGCCAGAACAACATAATAGAGAGACCTTGTTTCAAAAGTGATGGTGGGGGACATGGAGTTTTGTGAGTTAAGATATTGGGGGAATCTGGGAGATGAGGGAGGGGAAACCGTGATCAGAATATTGTATGAAAAAAGTTGATTTTAAAATAGACATATTTCACCAGAAAAACAAAACGAACAAAATACCTCAGGTCCTCAGTTGCAATGATTAAACAGCCTCAGACCCTTAGGGGAAAAAAAGACTGAAGGAAAGCACACTGCAGAGGGAACTAGAAAGAAGAGATAATGACAACACTATTGACCAACAGGCCGTGAAGGATTTAAGTCATACAGAATGTGTATCCAACCACAACGCAGCAACACCAGAAGTGGCCGCCTCAGCTCAGGACCCTAAGCATCTCAGGCCTCCCAACCCCGTCCCTCAGCTAACCCTGACTCCCATCTCCCCCTCTGGATGGCCACAGAACTCCAGCTATTTGGCTTTCAGTGCCCAGGAGCTTTTGACTTGTTGCTGGGCTGACTTTACAACTGGTAATGGAGAGCCAGGCAGAGCTGGGACATCTCAGTGACGGGAGGCAGTGGATGTTACACTGTGGTTGGTTTTTTTTCCCAGATTTTTAAAAATTGTGTGTGTGTGTGTGTGTGTGTGTGTGTGTGTGTGTGTGTGTGTGTGTGTATGTGAGCACAGGAGAGGTAGAGGAGCACAGACCTATCATTGTGGGACAACCCCGCCATAGCTCTATGCACAAATATGATTCAAAATGAAGCAGACATTTCTTCATACTCTGTGCATGCTCTGGGTGCTGAGCTCTGTGTTGACCATTATAAGATACAGGTTAAAAAATAAAGAAGGTCTGGCTCCTATGTAGGAGGAGTTTGATTCATGGCTTGGGGAAATGGACCACACACAGATAAGGTAGCAAAAAACACGTAGAGGGCATTAGTGTCTAAGCTACATCATGGGATGGGACCTGAAATCAGTTGAGTTGGCTGGAGTAAGATCTGCCCTTCCCTCCCTTCTGTGTACTCTTGACTAGTCTATCATGCTCAGCGTGGGACCTCTCAGTTTGAATGAAAAACACTGAGGATTGGAAAGGAGACAGAATAAACATAATATGAACTTCTCTGTGATATTCAGAGTGCAAGAAATATCATATTCCTTTTCCTTGATAAAATAAACCTGGTGTGTGTATCTCTTCTCCTCTGTGTTGAGAACCCCAGGATCAATTGTTGGGGGTTCTACATCCTCCCTTAGGGAAGAACCTTTGGGCTTTCTGGCACCAGGCCACTGTCCATCTAGAGGAGATGACCTCCCTAGAGTCTCTCTCTCTGCACTGGGTTTGGTCTCAAGGACTGTCAGGGGTTCAGCGTCACATGAGTCAGAGGAACAATGTGTACGATTCTATTACCTCAAAGTCCCTGGGCAGGTGGACCCAAGTGTGTATAGACATCTATGTGTTAGGAAACAGTGTCTCAAAGTCTTGGGGAACCCTCTGGTCAAACTCAAGCTCATGGTACCCATTACTTCCTTGTTAGACCTCAGCCATCTTCCCACACTCAGGCTTTCATCTTTGAAACCAAAAGCCCAAGAATGGGTTACCTCCCAGGAATCCTTTGAACCACCCTCCACACAAAACCAATCCACCACCAAACAGACAAGCCAAGGAAATAAGTCACACAGGGTAGTGTATGCCTACAATTCCAGCACCTGGGAGATAAGATTCAGAGTCCTAAGTTCAAGGTCAGCGTGGAGACCCAGTGTCTCAAAAAAGCCAAAACACCACACACACCAAAAGCAACCAACCAACAAACAACAACACTCATAAAACAAGACTTTTTAACCTCTTCTCAGCACACGTGTACGCACATGGGCAAACACACACACACACACACACACACACACACACACACACACACACACACATACACACACGATAAGAATGCCTGCCTTGAGTGATTTTCTGAGGACTTAGCTCTGCACTTGAGGGGTAGTCAACACTGAGTAAGCAATGGCTGTTGAAATCACAGCACCCTACTTCCATCACTGGGAAGGAACAGCAAGTCTTGCCCATTAGACTTTTCCTGGGACTTGAGCCACATAGAAAATACTGGAGTAATATCTGTTGTAGAATATTATTTTAAGATGTGTTACATTTGTTTAGGCTGTGGAACATTTGTTTAATGATGCAAAGATGTGTTGCATTCTTTTATGTTGAATTTGTTTAACTCTGTGAAGCTGTGTTACTACTATGCCTGTCTAAAACACCTGATGGCCTAATAAAGAGCTGAACAGCCAATAGTGAGGCAGGAGAAAGGAGAGGTGGGGCTGGCAGGCAGAGAGAATAAATAGAAGGAGAAATCTGGGCAGGAAAGAAGAAAGAGCAAGAGAACAAGGAGAGGAGGATGCTAGGGGCCAGCCACCCAGCCACCCAGCCACCCAGCCACCCAGCCACCCAGCCACCCAGCCAGCCACAGAGTAAGAATGAAAGTGAGATATACAGAAGTAAGAAAAGAAAAAAGCCTAGAGGCAAGAGGTAGATGGGATAATTTAAAGTTAAGAAAAGCTGGGTAGAAACAAGCCAAGCTAAGGCCAGCCTTTTATAAGTAATAATAAGACTCCATGTGTGATTTATTTGGGAGTTGGGTGGTGGGCCCCCCAAAGAGTAAAAACAACCAACAACAAATGTCCACTGGTGGTGATCTCATTCCCATAGTTGGAAAAGGACAGCTGGAGCAATCATAGCTCCCAAGTGAGTTGAGACAAGGTGATGCGGTGGCCTGGGGGTGAAGCCTAGGAAGACAATGAGTGCTCATCCCAGAGCAGGGATGTGAGGGGTGGAAGGTGTGGTCCTATGTCTCTAAGGGACCCTGCGTCTCTCCTGCTGCTCCAGGGCGCCTGTCACCCTAGTCATGTGGCTTCTGGAGAATGACATTTGCAGATGACCAGGACAGAGTTCATCTGTCCCGAACAGAAACTCACAAGGAAAATTCTCTCTGGTTTCTGTCTTCTCTCACAGGGCAGTGTTACAGGTCCAGGAACCCAAGGTTCTAGATCAACTGTGAGGGACCCTTTGATTGACAGGGCTTAGAAAGGTCAGCCACTTTACAGAGTAAAAAGAGGGATTAGGCTCCGTGAATCATTCTTTTGGGGTGGGATTTTTTTTTTTTTTTTTTTTTTTTTTTTTTTTTTTTTTTTTTTTGGTTTTTCAAGACAGGGTTTCTCTGTGTAGCCTTTCCTGGAACTCGCTTTGGAGACCAGGCTGGTCTCGAACTCACAGAGATCCACCTGCCTCTGCCTCCCAAGTGCTGGGATTAAAGGCGCGCGCCACCACCGCCCGGCTTGGGGTGGGATTTTAAACAGTGGGGAGACATTCTGGGATCCAGGCTATTTGGAGGTCCTTTGTCAGCTGCAAAGAGTATAGCTTGTAGACCATTCAAAAGGGGCCTGCTCCACATGGGTTAGAGAGATGTCTGGCTGGCTTTTTCTTGGAATAAGCAAAGCTTGAAGAGGTACCATTTGTTTTCAGTCAAACTGACATCATATTCTCCCTAGGGGGGCAAGGGCAGAGGGGCTGTGGTGGGGCAATTTCCCAGCACAACTCCAGAGCAGAAGGTCTAGTCGACTAGCTGGAAAGCCTGGGTTCTAGGCCCATCTGGTCACTAACAGGGTAAGTCCTCTCCCCGGATCTGCGTATTTTCTGTCTGTGGAAGGGGTGGGACCACCCAAGAACATTGAATTGCTGACCCCTGGGCCACATCCAACCTGTAATCATGTTTTTCTTGGGCCTACTCATAATTTTTAAGAGAATCGTTTGCCTGCTTTGGAAAGGGTATGCATGCTCCACCCTGACGCCCGCCACCTGGGATTGTGTTATACCAGCCCGATCCTGCCTTTGGAAACTGCTCTATCCCTACAAACATCTGCAGCCATCAGACTAGGGCACCTTAGAGGCGTCCGGTCACCAGCTTTCCTGGTTCTCTGGTTTTCAATGGCTCCTTCTAATTTCCAGGGCTGCCACACACACCACCCTCCATAAATATTTGACAATCCGGGCTTTTGAGTCAATTATTCTTTTCAGAAAACCAGAGAGATAAAGGACATAATTAACTACCTGGGAGAAAATGAAGAGAACAACAGCTATAAATAGCAGAGTGGCAGGTTGAAAAGCTGAGCCCCACTTGACCTTCCCTGGGCTAGGGTGGTCTGACCCCTGCCTGGTATCCGGGGCTGAGTGAAGCCAGCTCAGCTCACATTATACAGAGCTGCAGACTTAACACAGTCAAGCAACAGGAAGCCTCGGTGCGGCTGTGCAGAACAGGGGCCAGACAGGTGTGGGATGGGGATGGCATGCCTATACTCACACCTTCGTGCAACCAAAGCGACACCTTGCCTCTGCATACTCTTTCCAAAAGCGCCTGTGCCGGAAGTGGATGCTCCCAAACTCTTCTTAGGGGTCTGCGCACTGTTGTGTCCTTCCAGCCTTCCATCTTGCCCTCAATTCGTGGACCAGATAAATGGAGTTTAAGTGACTTCAAAGTTAACACTGAGCAGAGCCATCCTCAACTCATTCCTGAGTGGGTCCTTTTCTCGTTATGTGACGAGAGCGCCCCAGGCAGAAGACACACATTGGAGAGTTTTGTTGGTTGCTTTTATTTTATTTTTTTTTCGACCTCAAACCTTTGCAGTATTGGGATAATTACGGCTTTGTAGGGTTGAGTACTTGAAGCTGTCAGGAATTTGAACCCTCTTCAGAATCAGTGATCAGCGCTTTGTAATGGCAGCCTCTCCGCCCACCTCCAGTCCTAAATAAAACACGCCACATCCTGAGCTCACAGGACCTCCTTCAGAGCACCCCACCCTGGGCACACTTTATCATATCCAGAATGCTCCAATGATGGCTCTTTTCTCATTCTCCTGGACTCCTCCCCCACTCCATGCCATGCTCTGCTTGGAGAACATGTTTGTCTTACC
Organism: Peromyscus californicus insignis; assembly: GCF_007827085.1. NCBI lineage: Eukaryota > Metazoa > Chordata > Mammalia > Rodentia > Cricetidae > Peromyscus > Peromyscus californicus. The sequence goes on along the minus strand of NW_026294480.1, from coordinate 55,026,514 downwards.
TGAGAGAACATGAACCAGTGGGGAAGCTCAGGTTTGTCTCACAGTGTGAGAAAGGTTTGTGATCAAGATATTCAGTCAGTAACGTGGGGACCAGAATGTGTGGTCCCCAAGGCTCAAGGGTAGATGGTAAACTGAGCAGGGAAGACAGTGAAGGCAGAGACTTGCCCATCTGCATCCTGGCATCCAGATCAATGCTGGGAACACAATGAGGTGGAGATTCTGCAAATGTTAGCTGAGTCGATTCCTGAATGAAAGAGATCTTTTCCAAAGAAGGTCTGAAACCCATCCTATCATGTGACCTTCAAAAAGAACCCACCAAGCAAAAAGCAAATTGCATAATAATATGGAATGTAAATGAAAAATAATATGTATCCCATGGTATATTTCTGCTTTAATTTTTTTTAGTTTTATTTTAAATTATGTGTATGAGTGGAGTGTATGTTTAGGTGTCCAGAGAGGCTGGAAGAGGGCAACTGGAACCCCCAGGGCTGGAGTTACAGTCAGCTCTGAGCTGTCCTGTAAGTGCTGGGAATTCAACTCAGGTCCCCTGGAAGAACAGTCAGTGCTCTTAACTGCTAAGTCATTTCTCCAGGCCCTTGTTCTAAGTGTTTTTTGAAACAGGGTTTCTCTGTGTAACAGTAACAGTAACAGCCCTGGCTATACTAGAACTCACTCTGTAGACCAGGGTGGCCTCTAACTCACAAAGATCTTCCTGCCTCTGCTTCCCTAGTGCTGGGATTAATCCTCACCACCACCACCTGGCTTATTCTAATTTTAATGTCTATACATTTAGAAGGTCACAGACAAAAGCTGTCAAAAAGTTGTACCTTGCACAGCCAGGAGTCACCGCCCAAGCCAGTGACTTTGGGGTAAGCAGAATACCTCATTTTGCATAATGTGTACTCTTGAATCATTCAACAGAGGGAAGCAGGCCTCTATTACTTTTCAGTTAACAGATAAGGAGATGTTTTAGACCTCACTTGGAATACATCAGCTCTCTGATATGTGATTCTACAGAAAGGGATTGTTTAGTTCATCGTCACTCAAAGTCATGACAGTTTCCTAACTTAAGATTTAAAAGAATTTAAGTGTGTGTGTGTGTGTGTGTGTGTGTGTGTGTGTGTGTGTGTGTGTGTGTGTGTGTATGCACATGAGTGTGAGTACCCTCAGAGGGCAGAGCATTGGATCCTCTGGATTATGGGCAGTTGTGAGCCACCTAATGTAGGTCCTGGGAACAGAACCATCCTCTGTAAGAATGGTACCCCCACTTACCCACTGAGTCTTCTCTCCAGGCCCAGTGATTTCCTAACGTCTAAAACAAATGACCTCTATCGACCAATGCCAGCAATGAGGGCTTTAAAAAAAAATGCTACTAAAAATGTTAAGAAAGTGGTATGCGCTACATTTAGACTCAATGTTTATTTACTAAACAAACACTAATTGAGGGCTGTGACTGTCTTACAGGCTTTTAAGCAATACAATTAAGAAATTGTAGAAAGAAGTCACAGTGGGCTTTATACAGTGGCCTCTCAGGCTGAGGAATGTCCTAACCAGAGTTGGCTGGACTCTAAATTCTTCATCTTGGTAGTTTTTTCCTACCTATGTCATTTAACAAGATGTGGTCATGTGATGTTTTCCTGCAAATTCATCATAACTATAAATGTGGGTGCATAATAATGCAGAGACCCAGTGTAAACAAAGCTCCCAATGAGGACGCTAGCTACCCCAGAGACTTTCTCTTTTTTTTTTTATTGCAGTTTGAAGCCATTAAAATATTTTCTCGTGATTTATTTTTCCTGAAGATAGATGTAGGAACTGGTCTATTTTTTCACATTACAGTGGAGTTTAGTTTTAAAAATATTCTCCTTGACCTTGTGGTGAAATGCGCATTATGATACTTCCTCCTACTGACATGCGCAAACGCGCTATTCATCAATGGGTGTTTTCCAGCACACTTCTTATTCTTCCAAGAGTATAAACATAGCAAAGCCCTTTACCGTCAAAGGAGTGTGCAATTCCAGTGTGCACTTGGAAATTAAGAACAGGGCCATCTGATTCCCCATAAACTTCTTTCTTGTTGGCTCCCTTCCCCTCCCCCACACCAAACCCATAACTGTATCGGACCCAGTGCTAAATCAAGGGAAATGAGACGTGACCTATTAAAAAGGAAATGAATAATTGGAGAGAGGGGAAAACTGCATTGGTGGCTGGAAGCATGGACATCATGGTTTAACTCTGCAGGTTTATCCTGCCACCATACCCAGTGAATTGCTTCTGGGTGGCACGTCTTCCATCATCAAAATTACCTCATGACATCAGCAAAATGAGTCAAATTGTGTTTAGGTTCTATCAACTTCATAATTTTTTTTCAAGATCCTTTTCATGGGTCCTTTTTAATGAATGGATGTATACATAGCAACCCCCTTGGAATGGCTGTTAAATCCCCTAGAACTTGAGCTAAACCTGGACTTAAATGATTTGTGTAAGTGGGCTCATGGGTCAATGTTTCACCGGTAAAATTATTAGCAGAATTCCTTGTGCCTTGTAAGTTCCAGCAGGACCGACCTTGTCCCTCCTGGTGAGCCAGCCGTACAGGAGCAATGAAGGAGGGTGGGAAAGCCCAGACCTTACAGATGCACCACGCTGCCAGAGTTCAAGTCTGAAAACAGCCTGCAGATGGGAAGTGTCAGCATCCACATATCATGTTAATAAGTATCATTATTATAATCAAGGCGTAGGCGGCCTGGCTGTACCTCTTCACGCTCACACGACAATGTTTGCCTTAGAAATAAGTCTCATAGCTATTAAGCTCTGTGTTCTAGACCTTGAGTTATTCAGATTTACTCCTTTGATCTCATGAGTGTGAACAACTATGTATCAGCTTAGGAAATTCTTAACGGTCTACACTGGAAAGAACAAGAATATCTAGGAACTGAAGAGTGGGTTAGGAAATTATAGTCCATTCACAGAACAAGGATGTTAATATTCATCAGTGATATCAATTATTGATCGATAATTCTAGTCAGCAATAGAAAATAATTGACACCTCATCATGGGGGAATCTCAAAAACAGCATGCTGATTTTTTTTTAATTCACAAAAAGAGAACATAGTACATGATTTCATTTAGATGAAATCCTAGAAACAGCAAAAACTACTCCATAACAGTAAGAGAAGCTCAGGAGCTGGAATGGAGATCAACCAGCTAAAGGGTACCAGGAAGTGTGGGGGGGGGGGGGCGTGATAGAATGCTCTAGGTTATGATTGCAAGGGATGGCATGAGGATGCAAATGTTTGTAGAAATTCAATTGTGTCCCGAGATAGGTTGTATTGTACATATTCTTATATGAGTGTGTCGGTTTGAATGAAAACGGCTCCCAAAGGCCCACAGGGAGTGGCACTTTAGGAAGTGTGGTCTTATCAAGTGTGTCACTTAGGGTGGGCTTAAAGTTTCAGATGCTCACTCTTTCTCCTTGCTGCCTGCAGATCTGGATATGGAACTCTCAGCCACCTCTCCAGCACCATGTCTGCCTGCATGCTGCCGTGCTTCCTGTCATGACAATAATGGACTAAATCTCTGAACTGTAAGCCAGCCCCAGTTAAATGCTTTCCTTTATGAGAGTTGACGTAGTCATGGTGTCTCTTCACAGCAATAGGACGCTGACTAAAACAAAGAATATAGTCCATTTTAATACAACAGCTAAAAAGTGTCAGGGACAAGTGCACAGCCCTCAAGTCCCTTCCTGGATGACCGGAAGTGAGGGATCTGAACCGATGTAGCCTGGCCTTTGTCCCCTTTCCAGCTACAGCGGAAGATGTACCAAAGAAGGAAAAGAATGTATTTTGCTTTCTTTTCTTTATGTACTTCTCATAAGTAGTATTAATTTCGCACTAAGTTAATAAATAATAAAGTCTAGGGAAGGACACTTGTACCTGAGAGAAGTCACCCTGGCCCCAAGTGGATGTGCTCACTCATATAGTATGAGGTGAGTGTGTATAAAGGCATGTTATACTGCATACCTTCACCAGGATGAGTTTATAAAACTCCCCAGGGCTGAGGTACTGGCTCAGAATCTGGGTTGGGTACATTTATGGGACCCCAGCTTCCCTGAGCAGAAAATAATAGGGTTTCAAGCACCTAGCCATGGGGCGAGCTGAAGACAGGTTATACCAGCTGTTGTGGTTTGGAAGAAAATGGCCCCCATAGGGAATGGCACTATTAGGAGGTGTGGCCTTCTTGGAGTAGGTGTGGTCTCATTGGAGGAAGTGTGTCACTGTGGAAGTGGGCTTTGGGGTCTTATATATGCTCAAGTCATGCCCAGTGAGACAGACCATTTCCTGTTGCTTGCAAGATGTAGGACTCTCAGCTACTTCCTCCAGCACCATGTCTGCCTGCATGCTACCATGTCCCACCATGGTGGTAATGGACTAAACCTCTGAACTGTAAACCAGCCCATTAAATGTTTTCCATTATAAGAGTTGCCATGGTCATGGTGTCTCTTAATAGCAATAGAAACCCTAAGACACCAACCTTGAATAACTTCCCAGAGTGTTAAAGGCAGAATTAGAACCTTCTGGGGGTTCCTAAAGACTTTCACTGATATCAGACCTCCTCTTCCTATAGTTTTTAGTATTTAATTACCAACCAACCGACAACAAAACAATCTGGTCCTCCTCCCCTGGGTTAAAAGGCAGCAAATCTTTTAGATTCTTTGATTTGTATTGTCACTAAAATTCAGAGTAAATCAGAGACAGGGCTGTCTGTGGTGGCTAGACTTCATGGTGACTGAGGCATAGAGAAGAGGAGCAAATAAAGATATGTTAACCTCAGAATGGAAACCAGGATATGTCCTATGTTGGAAAAGAGGTTTTGCTTTTATTTCTGCAGAGGAAGAAAGGCTATTGATAGTAACAAAATTAATAAAAATTTGATTCGAACAGGAAAAACCCCTTGATGAGGAAAAATAATAGCTTGCCCACCAATATGACATCCCTACAAGTTATTTAAAAAAAGTTAACAAACAAGGGTTAGGGCAGGGTTCTGTTTTCTGTCTTTACAGGATAATAGAAATGCCCATCTTTCAGAAATCATAAGGCCTTGAATATCTAGATGTCTACAGCAGAAGAAGAACCTATTGGTACAAATCTACACAGGATAATATCTCACTGCGTAGTATCTATGTCTCTTTTAACTCTAGAGAAACTCATGGTTCCAATTCAGTTATAAATCAAACTGGCTTCGGAATTGAAATATGGCTCTCTCCTTCTATAAACCCAAACATGTTGCTAAAAGAAAAACTTAAGAGATTATGTCTCATATCAGAAGAGCCATCTGATATGAGACAGAAGAAAACCAATAATTTAGGGACCGTTGTCATCGAGATTCTATTTCTTTCCATGCTTGTCCTTGCTTTCGGAGAATCCTTTGTCTATTCAGAATAAATCCAAACTTTCCATTTTGATATTAAAATGTTCAAATTTTCTACAATTAAAGTAAGTCTTTCCAACAACAATCTCTGAAGTCTCCAGAAAGAAAATGGGGCCCCACAACAATGACTCTACCCAGTCCAAAATGATGCCATGATATCCATGTATATTACTCAATGACCAACTTTGGACTGAAAACTCTCCAGGACAGTTCCAAGATGAGATGGCCCATTATACTACACTTCTAGCCAAAATCTCAGATAACCTTACCCATTACTCTGAGACTGGCTGCAGAATCTATGGAGAGCCCTATTGAGACCTAACTGAGCTTTGTTACAGCATGCCACACCCACTAAGAGAAACTGTCACCCCCTAAACAGCAGGAAACAATTCTAAGAAGACAACGCCCCCTCTTCCGAAGGTTTCATGTTTCTCAGGGTTATGGATGCTGGTTATAGGGTTGGGGATGGAACAAAAATTAGACTCATTATTCTCCTTAAGAAAAGAAAAAAGGGGAATGAATAGGTATAGAATATTAAGGTAGATTATTGTATATACTAGTAAACTAATTTAGTAAAATATCAGTCTTAGATAATTTGCACAGTTATGGACTCTTGTATGTTGATACAAAAATAAACTATTTTTATATTCCTATTTAAGATAATTTACATATTGAGAAAAATACAAAACTATATTTGTTGTATTGTACATATATTTCTACTCTTATTTGAAATATCTTGTATATTGATACAAATGTAAAATTATATTTGTCATACTGTATGTATGTTCTATCTCTGCTTAGGATATTTTGTATATTGATACATGTTTAGGATTGTTGTCATATTGCATATTGCACTGTACATTTCTGCCTCTGTTTAAGGTATTTTGTGTATTGTCACAATTTGAGGTCATTGTCCTTTTACCCTACATTTGTTTACAGACTGTTTACCTCGTTTATATGAAGCCTTAGCACTTAGGTTATTTAGGTAGATAAGACTTACAGATTTATAGTCACCCATGCTTTTCATATCTGCAGTTATGTCAACTAGGTTGTCCAGATTTACAGATACGTAGGTCAGATGGACAGGTAATCTTCAGACACTTCATAGACCTAGAGAATATGGCATTTAAATAACTTAGAAATCTGTTGACATGAGACACGATTGCTCCTGGCAGCACTGATCTGATCCCGAGAGAACGTTGGGCTTCTGAGACATTTCCATTTGGAAGTTTGTCTTCTTCCTGGTGCATAATGGCCTGCTGGGCAAAGAACTGCCCATACCTTGACTGCTGACAGTATGAACGCTGTCCTTTCTGGACAAGCGGGACACAAGGAAAAGTAGCTACTGAACTCTGCCAAGACAAGGTAAGATGGTCATTCAAAATTCCTGCTTCTGAAAATGGTCTGTCAGATATTCTAGGCCAGTAGCCAAATTGGATGCCCCAACAGTGCTGAGAAACTTTAGGTGACTGTCCAGGCTGCCAGCTGTCTCTGTCTATTCTCAAAAGATTTTCGAAAATTGCTTGTGTGCATTTTCCTGTTTTCTCAGGTACTATTATATTCCTTCTCAGGTCTTTGATGGAGTTGAAGACTAATAATTACAGTTACAATCTTCTCGTATCTTAGCTAGAACATATTAAGTACTAGATTCAGATTCTTTAGGATAGGACAGCTTTTAGAATAATCTCTGTAACATGCCATTTACGTATGTTCTGGACATCTCTGGATTTTAGTATGTGTCTCTTGTTTGATGCTGTTCTTGTTGGTTGTAGTTCCACTTTGCTTAGATCATTGCCCGTTATTTCTCCTGGACAATACTTAATAGTCATTCCTATTGTATCTAGTTTTGTGTTAGAACTTTCTTATTTAGACAAAAGGGGGAGATGTGATGGGAGCTGTTTGAGCCATGCCCTGAAGCACCGCCCCTAGTGAGGTAGCAGGTAACTGTTACACCTGCCTATGACCTTGAGCTACATGCCCCTGGGGCATGACCGCTGGAGGACCTTAAGACCTGGGATGCATGTATGTGGCTCTCACTTCGCTACCTCATGGTTTTGGATCCTGGGATGGACCAGGGCAGAGCTCTCCAGAGAACAGCATTGGACCATGCCTCACCCTTCCAGGATCCTGCAACAAATTCCTTTATTCTGTCTTATGAGTTAACCCCCAAATAAATTCCTTTGATCATTAAACAGACTCCGTGGATTGCTAGTGATATAATCCCAATAGACACCCCACACACAAACAGCTCTCCTTCCAGATGTTTCTGTGAAAACCTTGGGCGTCAGTAGGGAGAAAGGGTACTCACTTAAAATTACATAAACCCAACAGAAAACAGTCATTTTAAGATTAGCTTGCTGTGTATCATGCTTCTCCAAATGGCCAGAAGCAAGTTCCACTGGGCTCTGTTTGACAGGCTGGTTTTAGGGAAGCCTTTGAACACCAATGCTTGTGGTCCTGCAGGGCCTGGGACTAACTGACCCGTCTGTGTACTGTCCACTGTGGAAAGAGAAACTTCCCCGGTGGCATGTGAAAGAAAACACCGAGCAAATCCCAAAAGGGTAACTTTAAACCAAAGCCCAACCAAGAAAGAGAGTGGAAGAGAGACTGCCAGCTGAGGCAGGGTAGAAATAAAAGTCTCATTGTCCTGACAGGGAGGGGATTGCGGCTCCCAGGCTCCCAACCACGCTAGCGCGCTTGCCCTGTGGCTTTGCGGCACGTAGACGCATCTGCCCTGGAGAACACATTCCAGTGCCAGGGTGTCAGGTAGCCTTCACCCCAAACTCTGCAGCCAGTGGGGGGTACTCACACTGGAGATGGGAGGTCACGATGTGGAAAATCATTTGGCACTAAGGAGCCTGGCACCATGTTCACCAGGACATAAAGGAATGACGGATCTGGAAGTGGTGGACTCATGGGCGGAGTCAAGGATGGGTTAGGAATAGGGGAATAAGGAAGGAGAGGTATCCAAGTTCAGCTAAAGCTGGGACGTGGGAATCTGCCTCCAGGAACCAGCCCAGGTTCCAGATTTTAGTTTCCCATACACACTTGCCCCTGAGATCCTGGTAGTCAACTGAGAAAGATCCCCACAACCAAATCCATCCAACGGCTTATGGCTAGGAGCAGAGGCTGCCTGAACATCCATTTGCTTAATAGAGAGCCCTTCCAGGAATGTGAAGCCCTGAAATAAAGGCACTTATTAATTTATTTTCATTTTAAGTTTTGTTTTTTTTGGTTTTTGTTTTTGTTTTTTTTTCCAAGACAGAGTTTCTCCGTGTAGTTATGGTGCCTGTCCTGGATCTCGCTCTGTTGACCAGGCTGGCCTTGAACTCACAGAGATCCAGCTGGCACTGCCTCCCAAGTGCTGAGATTAAAGTTATTTTAGGCTGGGTGTTGGTGGCACACGCCCTAAGATAACTGTTTTAAAGAGCACGTATGAAGACAGGTATGACGCCAAATGAGAAGCACCCAACTGTTGATCCAAGCACTCAGGATTGAAGGAATCGGACCGAGGCCAGCCTGAGCTACCTAGGGAGTTTTAGGCCAGTCTGGGTTGTATATTGAAACCCTGTCTCACACACAAAAAAAACCCAAACCCCTGACAGAGAGAGGGAGAGAGGAGGGCAAAGGGAGTCGGGGTGGGGTGGGGGGAGCGGGGGAGCAGATAGTTGACTGAATTGAGCAGAGTGGAAAGAGGCTGGTGTGGATGTCAAGAGCATGAACTTGAGTCGGTAACCACGTCACCTGATGGCTTTGTCTCTGGCATCACCCAGAGAGAAGGGGTTGGACCTTCAGCGTCTGTTCCCTACCTGGTGCCCTGAGAGTCTCTGGGCATGGTCCTTCAAGATCGAAAGGAGAGACGTTTGCCTGCTAGTCCTTTTATTCTTTCATCCATTTTTACTTCACCTTTCCACAACTCCTTAAGGCTCCCTGTCACCTGAGACTGAAGCCCTTCACAGCCCCTTATCAACCCCCCAAATGGAGGCAGGTAGAAGGGTACAGACTGGGGTGCTGGGAGTGCTGAATGCTGAGGAGGAAGGAGGCCGCCATGGTGACCAGGGCCTAAGGAGAGGGACTGGGTCACAATGAAGACAGGCCTGGAGGACTTTGCCATTTCCGCCCTAGGTCCAGCACCATGTCTGCCTGTATGTCTCCATGCTTCCCACCATGATGATAATAGACAAAACCTCTGAACTGTAACCCACCCCCAGTTAAATGTTTCCTTATAAGAGCTGCTGCGGTCATGGTGTCTCTTCACAGCAATAGAAATCCTAAGACAACTGGTTTTAGCAGCTCATATATCTGAGTGTCTAACGTGAGTCACCTGATGGCTTTGTGTGTGTGTGTGTGTGTGTGTGTGTGTCTGTGTGTGTGTGTGTCTGTGTGTGTCTGTGTGTGCATGCTCACACCCATGCACGGAGAAAAGTTTAAAATGGCCAGAGATACCTTGAGCAACTTACTAATATCAATTTGCGTGTGTTTCAGACTGAACAATTTTGTTAATCAATTCATTTGAAGAATCGGGCAAGATATTTGCATTTTGAAAACTTGACAGAGAGGGAGTTTATACTCATATAATCATTCAAAGGAGGTAAACACCACATCCAATTTGTTTTGGGGGATTCACAGTTATCTGAGAGTAAGAGTTTCATTGTAGGGCTGGAGAGATGGCGGTGTGCATGCCCTCTCTCTCGGAAGAACTGGGTTTGGTTCCTGGTCCCTCTGTCACAACTGTAACTCCAGTTCCAATATGTGTTGGCTTCCACCAGCATCTATACTTACATACACGAACACACACACACACACACACACACACACACACACACACACACACACACACAGAATTAAAAAATAAGAATTTATTTTCATTCATCATTGTGTCTTTCACAGAGGTGTCTGTGTATAATCTGTTAAGAATGTGCTTAATCACTGAATACCTACCTCCAAACAGACAGGGTATTTTTTTAAAAAGATCAAAACATAGTGAATAAGGACAGATCGTGTACATGCAGCTGCAACGATATATAACGGGTTCCTAGAACATTAGCCAAAAATGACCCTTGAACTAGAAACTAGTCTAACCCTCTCATTTCACAGATTAGAGTCTAAATAAGCCATCTGAGGTCACAAACTAATCGGTACCAGAACCTGGCATCGAACTCCAGTGAATTTCGCCCCCTAAACCACCCTGCCTTGAAGAATGCGGAAGCATAAATAAAGAGCCTCAGCCCTTATATATAGTCTTCCTAAGCCATCATTATGGAGGAGAAGACCGCAGCTGTTTTGATTGCCACCTGCAGAAGTACTTGGCGGTCGGCTGCCTGACATATTTGTCAGGCCCATGTGAAAGACGCTTTGAGAGCCCAGGCGGAGTGAGAACGCTTTTTATTTGTAGGTTGGAACTGAGCACTCTCCGCTCGCTCGCTCGCTGGCTCTCTCGGGCTGCTGGCTTTCCAGTGACTTCAGCGTTGCCGCTTTAATGCTTCAGTGAGCAGCAAATTGGACCACAAGAGCGTCAATCACGCGATCCTGCCCAGCCACACCCCCTCCAACCAAGCGAAGTGTGATGTTTTTGCTTGCTCAAAACAGCTCCATTCATAGCAATCGTGTGGAGGAACCCTCCATCCAGGGGGTTCCGTGTCCCTCCAGCATCTGCCCCTCTATGTGATTCTTCAAAGCTGGATGTCTGTTGAGTTGTGTCCGGGTCACAAGCCGCCAATCAGATGCAGAGCCACAGGCTGCTGCTGCTGCTGCTGCTGCTGTTGCTGCTGCCGCTGCTGCTGCTGTCCGGGTGGGTGGAGCAAGCAGTGGCCAGACAGCATTAAGACTCAGCCAGGAAATTAGTGAGGTGCAAATTGCATAGCGGTGACTGCAGGGCAAGAGGAAAATTGCAGACCATCGCCTGAAGAGAGAGAGAAATGGCAGGGTGGTATTTTGGAATTTGGCAACAGAGAGTCACCGAGCATAGTTGTCATTGGTTGGGGGTGTGGGGATGTAACAGCTTTTTAAAAGGAAGCACAATACGCCAACAGAAAAGTTCAGGAACCCTAAGGGTTCAATTCCTGCACGCCCTGTACCCTGTAACCTACATCCAGGTCAAGACAGAGAGCGCCCTCTTGTGTTCACTTCCAGTCACCCCATCCAGGGGGAACTGCCATTCTGCCTTGCTACGCCCTTGTGTTCACGCTTAGGCCAAATGGCAAGCCAGGAGAAGACCAGTTACTGGAGTCCTTGATTTTTTTTCCCCCCACAGCTCAGCTTCGGAGACAGAACCTGGTAGCCTGCTGACCCTGCCCAGCAGCCCCTCTGGCACCTGTGGCTCTTGACAGGGTCAGATTAGGAGACCCCCTTGATGACAGACTAGGAGGAGACCACCTTGAGATGGCCCTCGGGACTCCCATCTTGCAGAGCTAGCCTCTGCCCTGGAGAGTCTGGCTGAGGGTGTAGTAAGATGCAACTCCTCTAGGGTCCTGGTCATGTTGTACGGTGTTGGGCTGTTCGCAGAGGACTTCTTATGTTCCTTTTTGGGGTGTTTTTGTGGTTTCTTCTTTTTCCCTCATTGGAGGCTCTCTGAATTTCCTTAGAGTGGTCAAGCATCAGGGAGGAGTATAGGCTGTTTTGCACTGGGGGTTTTCCTGTTAGGCAACAAACTGGGGCCTTGCAAGGCTTGGCGGCCACAGTGCTGATTTTTGTGGCCTGGAGTTGCGGCTGGGTTTGCTTAGCTTGCCGCTGGCTGGAGGGGATGATTTTACCACGAGAGTAGCAAGCACTGTTCCGGAGAAGAATCAAGCGTGTTTTAAATAGGTTTCATATTCTGGCTGTGAGCTTGGGTTCGGCTTTCCTCCGGCGCATAGGGTCTTGCGCACTCGTGTGCGTGCCTGAGAACCCCATTTCAAGTTGAGCATCAAATTAACAGCCGTTGCTCACTTTGGCAGACGCCCCGAAACCGAAGCAATACACGGAAGATAAACACGGCCCCCGTGCAAGGACGACCCGCAGATTCGTGAGGCGGTCTGTATTTTAAAAATAAAATGGGGTGGCAGTGGGATTCCTTCTGTGTCTCCTGTGGTGTGACAAGGAGGAGCTGGTGGCCTCGAGGAAGGTCGGGCTTCCCAATGGTAACTGCACCTTCTTCGTCTTGCTGAAAGGAGGTTCTGTGTCTCCCTTAGCTCGCCCCCATTTAATATTCCACCCTTTGCTCTTCCCTGCTAAAGCAGCTCAGGATTGCTTAAGTGTCAAGTCCAGTGAGAAATTTCCTTCAACTGCAATCTTAAATCAGCCCCTTGGTGGAGGTGGCACTGTTGACCCATCCGGCCACCACGTTTCTTCTCCGTTGGCCACCAGAGGAGCATCCCTCCAGGTCTTTGTCCTGCGTCTCCAGTTCCTCCAGCTCTGTCCCCTCGGCAGTCTCTCCTTCCACTTGAGGTACTGGCTTTGGGCTCTCCTGGGCTTCTATACCCAGCTGCCTTTTTCTCTCCACCCTTAGTCCCATCGGCAGCCACCACATCTACACAGCTCCGGTCTCAGGTGGGTGTCTCCAGGTAATGGTCTCCCTGTCAATCTCCCGCTGACTACTGGCCTCTCCATGACCTCCCCTTAAGCATCTGGAGCCACCACTCCCAGCCCAGCTGCCCATTAGAGTCACAGTAAATTAAAAAAAAAAAAAAAAAAGGAATCCCTGTGTGGATGTTACCACCTGAGCTGGTGACGTAATCCATCTGGATAGCCCTCAGCCTTGATTACAGTCCCCGACTTAACCATGGGCTCATCTTAGGATTTTTCTTCACCTTTACAATAGTTTGAAAATAGAAATGTATTTCAAATTGTTATGTTTTCTCCTAAGTAGAGCACTCTTGAGCTACTGGGCAGTGGCAGCATACTGCCGGTCCCAGTCAGCCATGAAGACTTGAGGGGAGAACAGCCGATTGATACCCTGGTTTACCACATTACTAAGCCAGGATATATGATAGGCTAAGCATATAAAGTGCATTACTTCACTTACACTACCTCAGTGCATGATGGGGGTATCTGGACATCATTAAGTTGAGGAGCAAGGCCAGGTAGTCTAGTGAGTAGGCAGAAATCAGAGCCCCGAGGCATGAAGTACACATATACAGATGTGGAAAGGACTTTGTCTAGGAATCCCTTGACTCCCAGTGCAGATTTCTCCTCCAGGACAGTAAATCGCCATGCTGGCCCTTACTCTCCCGAAGGTCTTAGGTGTACACAGTGACTCTATGACCCACAAGGATCGGGACTGATGGAACAAATAACTGAGGCCATAAGAAGTGCCTGGTTCAGAAGACCAATTCTCTACTCCTCTGCTCCCTTCCAAACGCAGTACATGCCAGAGTGATGAGTTCCGGGTGTTCTGAAAAGCTCAACCGCTTTCATAAATTCTCCCACTGCTTCTTCACATCCTACAGTAGAAGGACCTGTCCCGGATGAACAAAGGGGCTGAAGAAAGCGCTTAGAAACTCCTAGAGTCATAGTTTCCTGTCTTTAGGAAAGTTGTGGAAACCCATTAAGGTAGCACAGTGACACACTGTCACATGTTGTCCCAGCAGACTCAAACTTATTTCTACCGTGGCCCCAAATGGCTACAGCTACCTGTGAGTCAGAGGTAGCCATACAGAGTCTCCTGTCTACTCACTGCTTCACAAGAGAGGAGATGGCTCAAGTGGACTTTCAGTTTCCTGACTCTTAGCCTAACACTCACTGCACAACTCCAAGCTGCCCTAAGAGGTGACGCTCCTGTGTGTGACTGGGCTTGACTTGTCTCATTATGTGTGTGACTGGGCTTGACTTGCCTCACCATGTGTGTGACTGGGCTTAACTTGTCTCCTGCCATCTTTACAAACCATAAGCCCTGGCAACTGTCTGGGGTGCAGGGTCATCTGGAAGAAACCAAAGCTGCCGTTTTCCCGTTCTCCTCATCCTGCCTCCTCCTCTGTTCAAGACCCTGGCTGCAGATGGTTCTTTGCCCTCAAGCTTTGATGATCTGGTGATCTCTTCCTGCTATGCTCTAGGGCAGCGGTTCTCAACCTGTGGGTTGCAACCCCTTTGGGGGGCCGCATATCAGACAGATATCGTGCATATTGGATATTTACATTATGATTCATAACCGTAGCAAAACTACGGTTTTGGAGTAGCAATGAAATAATGTTATGGTTGGGGGCCACCACAACTGGAGGAACAGTATTAAAGGGTGGCAGCGTTAGGAAGGCTGAGAGCCACTACTCTAGGCTATCTCAGGGGCTAAACTTTTAGCACAACCAACTGAAAATGATTCAGCCTAGGTGAATGCTGCTTTCTGGTACCAGACTAACCTGTGCTGTGTCTCTGGGCTAACCTTGGACCAGACACAGATCCTCTCTAAGCCTCAACTTTTTTTTTTATCTAGGAGATGGGTTTCATTTCCAGTATCAGGCCGGTGAGGTGTTTGTGAGGATGGAGACCATCACCTTAAAGAGTGGTCCTCAGACATAGCTGCATGGTGCAATTGCTTAAGAGCTTTAAAAACCTGATGCTTTGGTGTCATTCTAGAATTCATTCCAGTCATCTCAGCATCAAAATTTCAAAATTCCTCCACACGCTTCACACATGCAGCCAAGATGAAGTAGATGCCTGGGAAGGTCTCAGTACAGAGCATCTCAAAGCATCACTTACTTCTCTGCTGGGGTTGTGGTGGTAAAGCTCCCTGACCCCCAGAGCTTCATAGCTCTCTCCAGGGAGGACTCTGGCCTTCTGGATTCAGAAGAAGGACCTTCTGCCCTCTTCCTCCATCCCAGTCTGCCCAGAGCTTCCACTCTGAGCTCTCCAGAAACAGTGAACTGGGGAGTTAGAGAGGAAGTGCTGGGCATCCGCTCTCAAGCATCAGCCGGCAGAGCCAGGCAGTTGGCTCAGACATATGGTCTTCCAGAAGGGTTTCTCTTTTTCTCACTGCCTGTAAAATGGGAAGGGACTGCCATTATTCCTCCCTTAGACATGAAAGATGCAGCACTAAACTGTTTCCTCCGGCTTGTTAGTTACTAGCTTCCAGGAAGAAATGGGACAAAGCCAGCCTGACGCCATTCACAGGTGGTGCCAATAACTGGGAGCGGTGGTCTCAGACTGCCAGACCTCCCCCTCTTGATCAGTTCCTGGGAGCTTTCCTAGGAGCTTTTTCCATCTGCCACTCAGTTCTGCCCTGGAGCTCACCTGCACTGGGTGAGCAACTCTGTAGAGTGGTATCTATGCTGATGACCAGTGTGAGATGTGACACCCCTCAGAGATGCACAGTGCCCTGCCAAAGTCATTACCAACTTTGTGGTCTAGATCAGTCAGAGTCTGGAAGGAAGGGGCAGTCAAGCCCATGACAAGCACAAAGGCACCTGGGTGCACTAAACACCCTGCTACCTGCACCCTGCATCTGGCAAGAGGGATTCCTGAGCCCCTGTGCACACTTTGAGGAGGGTTGCACCAGGATCTCAGGGAGACCCAAACTTCCTTGCCTAGGAGAGGATCTAACCCCAGAAGAAATAGCTCAAGTGCCTGGCTGTCCACTCCATTGTCTGCCCTGGCTCTCCAGAAGAACAGGAAGTCCATGCTGATGGTTCTTGATCCAGTGAGGATGGGCCTTGAGCATGGACAAGGGTTTCACTGGGTGAAAAACACATGTCACAATCACTACACTTTGGGTTCCAGTCCTGGCTGTAGACTGCCCTAGCTGGAACCTCAGATAAGCCTCAGTTTCTCCCAGTTTCAGTTGGTATACTGTCCTGACCAAGAACTCAACTCTGGATTCCTGTGCACTCTGGCCATTTTAGGACAGATTAAATAATCTCTGAGTGCTCGGGTTGCTGATCTGTTAAATGGGATCAGGACATTCCTTATAAGTAATATGAGGAAGGAAGGGATGTAAGACACTACAGCAGAAAGCATATAGTAAACAGATCGTGTTTGGTATTATTAGTCAAATAGATGTTGCAATAGCATCAGCTGAGATAATATAGGAAGAGTTCTTGTATTACTAAGAGGTGGGTAAGTAATACCTATTACAGTCACTATTACTCCCAAGGATCCATCTCCCCTACCACCTCCTCCTCCTCTCCCTCCTCCTCCTCATGTTCTTTCTTTTCCTTCTTCTCTCTTTCTTCTCTTGTTCTTTAAACCTTCCCACTCTGAACATGCTCATCCTCAGAAAGAACTGCCTATTTTCCTTTCAGACGCCATTAAAAAACAAAAAGTGAAAAACCAACCCCTGACTTAGTGCCCACTGGTAATTTCTCTGGGATTTGGAAGGGTCTTAGCGCTGTTAGCCTAGTACAGCACTTTCGTCTGCAAGAGGGCTGTGAGAAACTTACATCCTGGGCTTAGGGAAGCGAAGAATAAACACGTTCACAGAAGGACTCTTCGGATGGACTGTTTTATTTCTCTTTCGTATTTTTTTTTCTTGGTTGTTGATGGTCCATTGCAGACCGATGTGATACTGATGTGCCTTAATATTAATGGGTCAGAGCTGAGGAACCGCGGGGGCCCAAGCGAGATGTTTATTGTCACTTTCTCCAGCTGGCTCCCCAAACCCCACCTCTGAATTCTGCAGGGGAACATCTTCGGGATTGCACTTGAATTTAAACATCCCAGCCTCTTCAGTCATTAATGTTCTGCTTAAACAAAAAGCGGGGAGCGTCCCTCTTGCCTGAGATCGAAGTGGTAATGTTTAACCCCTTATATCTCAATCGCAGCCAGGGCAGGCATCTGCCTTCCAAACTGCCCACAGCAGGGCGTATACTGTAAAGTATTAAAGGTGACCCCAGGCAATGTGAGTAATAAATGTGTCATAAAAGTCCGCCATTGTGGTTAGATTCGGCAAGTTGCACGCGCCCAATAGCACTAGCCTGGCAAAGCATACCGATAAAATGAATTCTTCTGAAAAGGACACTCTCGGCCTCAATCTGTGGCATGTACTCTCCTCTCCTCATTTCTCCTCCTCCTGTGCTTCCCAGCTCTTGGCTGAGTCAGGGTCTTAGCCTAGACCCATGTCACCTCAGGATCTGAAGGCCAGTAAGGCCAGCGCTCTGGCTCCGCTGACCTTCTTAGGGAGGGTGCGGCCAAATTTCTGCCTTTAGGTGAAAAAAAATCTGATTCCTGCCTTTGGCCTCCAGTAAAACTCAACGCAAACCCTGAAGCAAGTGCAAGCAGCCGGGATAGCCCGGGAGAAGGGCCCAGGGCCAGGAAGTTGGTGCCAGGCGGAGAGCACAGTTTGCGTGTGAACCCCAGGGCGTTCACAGTCGCGCTGGGGCCACCGACAGTTGTTTGTAAACTCCTTGCGGGCATCGTGGCACCCAGGACACCATTGCTCTTGGATGCTTTTCCTCCTGAACGCCAAGCGCCAACAAAACAATCTCCCCCTAGGCATTCCAGTGCACTGCGGGTGCCCCACGTACACGCATTTCGTGAATGTCAAACAACAACTTTATTTGCTTTTGTGTAGAAAGACTAGCAAGCAAACACGGAGCCATCTTTCCGGGCCTCTCTTTGATTCTGTCTGGGATTTGCTAGCGTTTACTCTGCAACACGCCGGTTTGTGGCCCCGGCTGAAAGCCCCAGGCGCCCATCCCTCCGCAGCTCAGAAGAAAGCCATTGTAGGGTTTTATCAACCCCCCTCCCCAGGACCTCGGGTTTCATCTCTTTCTTTCCCCCCCTCATGTTCGGTTTGTTTTCTCAAGACCTAAGCAATTTTTAATGTACTCTATACTTCCCGCTTAATCCTCATCGTTTATTGTATAATTATAGTTTCAAAGTGATTATGTAATTAAAATCATGTTTCGTTGAAACAGGACTTCAAAAGGGCGGCAGACCCCCGCTCTGGCATTATTTTCTAGTGATGTAATAATTTCTCTGTGATATTTAAAATAAACACATTAGTTCAAGAATTCTAAACATGTCTCAAAGTATATAGTAGGCTTGATTGGCACGAGGCTGGCTTGTAAAGAAATGGTAAAACCCATCACTAGTTTAATATATTTCTATGCTCCCATGCAGGGTAAATTACAGGATAATGGGGCGCAGGCGATGGTAAGCTCTGTTTATATAATCCATTTCTTCACACGAGTTCCCAGTGCCTTCCTTTCCCTTTGCTGTGTGTGGTGGTTCTCTGATCCCCTGACCTCGGCCATGTGTTTTCACTTTTTCTTCTGATCTCAATTCCATGACCAGCGGGGAATAAAATACAAATTGAATAGTAACCATTCACAGGCCGCTCTTTTCAAACTGTTGTTAAAACCTCTTTGTCTTGTCTAGCGGTTGATAGATAAATGCGTTGTGTTTCTCCTGACTTTCCCCCCTGCCTTTCTTCTTCCTTCTTTTTTTTTTTTCCACCCCTCCTTGGCCAAGAGGGGGGAAAAAAAAACCCTCCTCCAATTATACGCTTTAAAAATTAAAAACCCACACCTCCTTTCAAACCATCTTCGGGGCGTCCCGCGCTCTCCGGGGTCGGCCCATTGGGTAGGCGGCTGCAGGATTCACCACGTGGAATAAAGGAACGCGGCAGCTGAGCGGGGTGGGGGAAGGCGAGGTGCCCCCGTGTGAGGTCCCCGCCATTGTCCCCTCCTGAAGGTTCATTTAACCGAGAACCTGTGCTGCCTCTGATCTCCTCGCCGAGCTCCCAGAATGGGCCCGGCTGGCTGGGGCGGCCCCTCCTAGGAATTCCTGGGGCTAGGGGGCGAGGGAAGTTAGAGTGATGTGGGGGGGGGGGGGGGAGATAAACCTCCGCCTTGGTCCTTCACCCGTCCCCCACTCCTTTTGATGGCTCGCCCCGCAAGGAGGTCGAGGTGGACCCGAGAACGAGCTGTTTTACAACTGAAGTCCCCAAAGCGACACGACGCCTCCAGGTTTCTGACCTGCCCTTCCCAGATCCCTCTCGCTTCCACCTCCGGGGCTGCGGCTCCAGGCCGGTCTAGCAAAAACCACTAACAGTAATTCGGCGCTCCGCAGCCAGCCCCTCTCTTCACCAAGAGCTTCCTTGGAAGGAGGGAGGTCAAGGGCGCGGCTCGCCTTTGTTACTCCACTGCCAGCGCCCGAGAGGGGCGGAGGGCGGGCACGGACCTGCTCCCCTGGCGCTGGACCGCTGGGCTCAGCCTCTGGGATTGCACAGAGCATCCATCTCCTGGCGAGCCGGCCTGTGCCGCCCGGTCTGCAGCAGAGAGCGCCACCACGGGTCCCCGCGGGCAGTGCGGGCGGAGCCCACGGCGGGGCGGGGAGCTCGGTGCTGCACCGCGGCCGCCGGCCGCCGCCGGGTAAAGTTTCCCGGGCCTCGCTGGGCGATGCCGCCTGACAGCGCCCTTCGCCGTGGGCCGGGTACCTGTAAGCTGAGCCCGGCTCACATGCTTCACATTAAAGCTCCGTGCCCGGTGCCTTCGTGCTTTTTTTTTTTTTTTTTTCTTCCTTCTTCTCCTCCAAAAGGGTTCTTATAAACTTCCCTTCGTTTATCTAGCCTGGTTTTCATTGCTACAGTTTTGCATGGGTTGACTTTGTTTAGTTTATTAACCCACGGGGTTACTTTAACTAAACATTTGGGCTGAATACTTTGGGATTGGATTTCAACGTTTTCTAACGAAATTACGGAGGTTTTTGAAGCCGCACAGAGAACGCTGTGTTGAGTTTATTAGTCAATTTAACAGACTATAAGTGGGGGCGGGAGGGTGCGTTTAGGACAGTTCGAGTTCGTACCCACCCGACGGAAGAAGCTAGCCAAGCCTTGAGATAGGGTTCCACCCGTGGGCCACAGGGCTTGCACCCCGGCCTGGCCTCGGGATCCGCTGGCTTCCTCCGCTCGCTGGCAGCCTAGCTTCTGAGTGTGCCAAGCTCCGTGGAACCCAGGCAGGCGACCAAAGGCAGGACCCTGAGACTAGCTGGGAGACCCAGAGGGTCCCTGCCGAGGTTCCCCTCCTCCGCTCTGACCGGAGGTTCTGTTTGGTGCCAGCAGCAGAGTGTTTGGTGGCTTCCCATGCAAGGGAAGGAAACCTGGTTGTGGTGGAATCTTCCAGAAAGAATAGCGCGATCCATGCATAACTGTCTGAGGTGAACTCGAGGGACCAGCTGGACGCTTCATCCCGGGCCAGGATATTCCACCAACCACCCCCGCCCCCTCGAGGCTTTTCCCCTAAACTTAAAGAGCTGGAATATCCCAAGGGTTGGACACATTGGGAGGCTCAGCCTCCCACCTCCCACCTCCCACCTCCCACCTCCCACCTCCCACCTCCCACCTCCCACCTCCCACCTCCCACCTCCCACCTCCCACCTCCCACCTCCCACCTCCCACCTCCCACCTCCAGCTTGGCTTGAGCCCGAAGGAAGGAAGGTAAGCCCGCATAGCCTGAGAACAGGGAATTTTCTCCACCACTTCCTACCATTCATAGACTTGCCTTTCAGATTTGAGCTCTGGTGTCAGCTAAAATGTTCGTGAACTTTCTGCATCTCGGACAAACCTGAGCGCTGTAGGGGCGGTCAAGTGAGAAGCCCCAGAAAGTGGGTTGTGGGTGGAGGGCTTCAGCTTTCTGGGGCAATAGTAGGTAGGAGGGAGAAAAACATTGACATTTCTTATCCTAATTCGGGGCTGGATACGTGAGTGCCACACCTTGAAAACAGGTGTTTTCACTACCACACCAAGCTACCGGGACCCTGACTGTCAACAAGATTTTATTTTGGATGCAAGAAGGTCAATATTGGAAAGAGTCGAGTAAGAAAAGATTCTAGCTTTGTAATTCAGCCTCCCCCAATTTTTGTTTTGGAGGAAACTACTGTTTGGTTTTCGTGTCTTATTCTAGAGAAAAAATTGAAAAAAAAATCCAATGCCTACCACTTTGTTCTGTTCCTGACTTCCGCCCTCCAACATCCCGAGCGCTTGCTGATTCCTGCAGGCGGCTGAGAGGATCTCCTCTGGCGAGCAGTTTATTTGCCTTGGCCTGTTTTCCTTGGCCTTGCTCTGCCAATACCTCACTGAGGTTGATGACTGGAGACCCTCCCCCCTTGCAGACATCCATTGTATCAGTGGGGTGGTTAGTTATTTGAGTTGGTTAGTTAGTAAGTTGGTTGGTTAGCTAACGATCTGGTTGATAGGTGGTTGCTTGGTGGGTAGGTTGGTTAGTGGGTTGTCACTGCAGACTTATCTCCAGTCTGACTTACACTTCCTTGGGATAAGCTCGGCTACCAACCGCTCACTGACTAATTGATGGTATAAAGCCCTTTAGGATCCTTGGGGAGTCAGATCGTCACTTTCCTCTCCTCCACATCCACCCCCCCCCAGTCTAATCCCCAGCTCTGTAACAGAACACCCTTCCTCTCCGACCCCCATCACCTCTCTGACCCTCTCCTCCAATCTTCCTTCCTCACACTCATCCCATTATCCCAGCTTCCAACACCAGCGGGCATTTCCTGGGAACACGCAGCCCACAAAGACTGCCAGGGAAACAGGTAGGCTAACTGCAGACCCTCACCTCTCCTTCCTCTCCTCCAAACCCAACCCCTGATTCTCATCCACCTCAGAAGCACACCACCTGCTTCGGCCTCCCCGTCCTGTTTGCCCCTGTCTCCAGGTGATCAGCCCATCTTCTACTCCAGCCTTCCTCCCTACTAACCCTCTTATCCCAGCCGGCATTCTCTGGGAACCAGCCAGCCAACCAAACCTGCCAGAGAAGCAAAAGGCCACCGAAGCAGGCAGGGTCACTCTCCTTCCTCTCCTCCGTGTCCAATCCCCAGTCTCACTCCCAATAGCCGACTATCTAATGGGGGCCTCTCCTCACTCTCTGTCCCCATTCCCAGGGGACTCAGCAGATCCTGATGGAACACCCAGCTTTCCCTTCCACCTGTGGTTCTCCTAGCCCATCCCCATTCCCAAGTGTCAGCTCCAAATACCTAGAAACACATTCTACCTGGAACCCCTCGTGGCCACCCCTATCAATGCCCAGCAGAATTTACTGCTGGGCAATACACAGCCACTACACTCTCCTAAGAACCAGAGGGCAACAGAAGACATGGAACAAAACACTCACCCAACAAAGACAAGACCAGACATCATCACCTGGAATTACACTCATCCCAAACCCAGAAGCCTAGATGCCACCATAAAAACACAATCAGTAATAGCCAAGATAATATATCTCCACCAGAGCATAGAACCCCTACTACAGTAGGCCCTGAGTGTCCCAACACAGCTGAATCCCAAGGAAAATAACTTGTATGAAAATAACAATTGCATGTATGAATATGATAGAGGTCCTTAAAAAGGAAATGAATAAATTCATTAAAGAAATTTATGAAAACACAGTGGAAAGAAATTAATAAAGCAGTTCAAGACTTGAAAGTGGAAATAGAATCAATAAAGAAAACCCAAACTGAGGAAAAATTGAAAATGAAAAATTTAGGAACTTGAACAGAACGTTCAAGGGCAAGACTTACTAACAGAATACAAGAGATGGAAGGGAGGTTATCAGGCATTGAAGAACAATAGAAGAAAACATTTAGGAAATATGGGATACCATGAAAACATGAAATCTAAGAATAATAGGTCAAAAGCACAGAAAATATTTTCAACTAACTCATATAAGAAAATTTCCCTAACCTAAAGTAAGATGCTTGTTGTGGAATATTAGTTGAAGATGTGTCACATTCTTTTATGCTGTGGCACATTTGTTTAATGATGCAAAGATGTGCATTCTTTTATGTTGCATTTGTTTAACTCTGTGAAGCTGTGTTACTTTGCCTGTCTAAAACACCTGATTGGTCTAATAAAGATCTGAACAGCCAATAGCTAGGCAGGAGAGGGATAGGCGGGGCTGCCAGGCAGAGAGAATAAGTAGAAAGAGAAAGAAAGAAAGAAGAGGAGGAACGAGAAAAGGAGGAGAGGAGAATGACAGGGGCCAGCCACCCAGCCACACAACCAGCCATGGAGTAAGAAGGAAAGAAAAGATATACAGAAACAGAAAAAGGTAAAATCTCAGAGGCAAAAGGTAGATGGGAATACTTTAAGTTAAGAAAAGCTGGCTAGAAACAAACCAAGCTAAGACTGGGCATTCATAAGTAAGAATAAGCCTCCATGTATTTATTTGGGAGCTGGGTGGCAGGCCCCCAAAGAACAAAGAGTAAAGAGTTAAAAAAAAAAACACCAACCAACTACAGATGCCTATTAAGGTACAAGAAACACACAGAACACCAAATAGACTGACTAGACTAGAAAAGGAAGTCCTCTTGCCACAGAATAACGCAAACACTAATCATGCAGAACAAAGGAAGAATATTAAAATCTGCAAGGGGAAAAGACCAGTAATATATAAAGGCAGACTTATTAGAATAACACCTGACTTCCCAGTGAAAACTCTAAAAGCCAGAAGGGCCTGGACAGATATTCTACAGACTCTAAGAAACCACAGATGCCAGCCCAGACTGCTATTCCCAGTAAAATTTTAAATCACACTAAGTAGAGAAAATAAAATGTTCTGTGATAAAGTCAAATTTAAGCAACATCTATCTACAGATCCAACTCCACAGAAGGTGCTAGAAGAAAAACTCCAACCCAAAGAAGTCAACCACACCTAAGAAAACATGTAGATAAGTAATCTCAGACCAGCAAATCAAAAGAAGGAAACACGCACACGCATGCGTGTACACACACACACACACACACACACACACACACACACACACACACCACAACAAAGCAACAGGAATCAATTCAGGCTCATTGATATCTCTCACCATAAATTGTCTCAATTCCCCAGTAAAAAGTCAGACTAACAAAATGGATGTGAAAACAGGATCCTTTCTTCTGCTGCATCAAAGAAATACACCTTAATACTAAGGTGACGTTACCTCAGGGTAAAAGGATGGAAAATGATATTCCAAGCAAATGGACCTAAGAAGCAAGCTGGTGTAGCCATTTTAATATCTGACAAAATAGACTTCAAACCAAAACTAAGCAGAAGAGATAGGGAAGGACACTACATACTCATCAAAGGAAAAACCAAAATAACATTCCAATTCTTAACATCTATGCACCAACAAGGGCATCCAAGTTCATAAAAGAAACACTACTACAGCTTAAATCACATACTGACCCTCACACACTGATAGTGGGAGACTTCAACACCCCACTCTAGTCAACAGACAAATCATCCAGGCAAAAACTAAACATAGAAATGCTGGAGCTAACCAGTGTTATAAACCAAATGGACCTGATAGATATTTACAGAACATTTCACCCAAACACAAAAGAATATACTTTCTTCTCAGCACCTCATGGAACTTCAAGACTTTCTAGAATTCCATGAAAAGTAATCCACAGCATACCCAAACTGATGAGACACAAGGAGGGTGGTGCTCAGAGGAACATTCACAGCACGAAGTGCCTACATAATAACACTGGAGAGACTGCATACTAGTAACTTAACAGCACATCTGAAAGCTCTAGAACAAAAAGAAAAAATAATACCCCACAGGAGTACAATGCAAGAAATAATCAAACTCGGGACTGAAATCAACAAAACAGAAACACACAAACAAAAACAACACAAAGAATCAATGAAACAGAGTTGGTTCTTTGAGAAAATAAGTGAGATTGACAAACCCTTATCCAAACTCTTAGAAGACAGAGAGAAAATATACAAATTAACAAAATTAGGAATGAAAGGGGGGGTATAACAGCAGACACCAAGGAAATCCAGAAAATCATAAGGACATGCTTTAAATACCTGTACTCCACAAAATTGGTAAATCTAAAAGAAATGGGTAATATTCTTGATAATACAACTTACCAAAGTTAAATCAAGTTCAGATACAATTTAAATAGACCTATAATCCCTACTGAAATAGAAGTAATAATTAAAAGTCTACCCACAACAACAAAGTCCAGGGTCAGATGATTTTAGCACAGAATTCTAGCAGAGTCTCAAAGAGATAATGACAATACTCCTCAAATTATTTCACAAAACAGAAACAGAAGGAACATTGCCCAACTCATGTTATGAGGCCAGTTACCCTGATCCCTAAATCACATAAAGACCCAATAAAGAAAGAATTACAGATCAGTTTCCCTTATGAACATAGATGCAAAAACTCAACAAAATACTTTTGAACTGAATCCAAGAACACCTCAAAAAGATTATCCTCTATGATCAAGTGGGCTTCATCCCAATGATACAGGGATGATTCGACATACATAAATTGATAAATGTAGTCCACCATATAAACAAACTGAAAGACAAAAACTACATGATCACCTCATTAGATGCAGAAAAAGCCTTTGACAAAATCTAACACTCTTTTGTAATTAAGGTCTTGGATGGATTAAGGATAGAAGGGACATACCACAACATAAGGCAGTTTACAGCAAGCCCATACTCAGTATCAATTTAAACAGAGATAAACTCAAAACAGTTCCACCAAAATCAGGAACAAAACAATGTTGTCCACTCTCTCCATACCTATTCAAATAGTGCTTGAAGTCTTAGAGCAATAAGACACTGAAGGAGATCAAGGGGATACAAATTGGAAAGGAAGAAGTCAAAGTATCTTTACTAGCAGATGATATGATGGTATACATAACTGACCCTAAAATTCCACCAGGAAATTCCTACAGCTGATAAACAGTTTGAGCAAAGTGGCTGGATATGAAAGTAACTCACAGAAACCAGTAGCCTTCCTCTATATAGATGACACGGACTGCAAAAAACAAAACCAAAACAAACAAACAAACAAAAACAGGGAAACACCTTTCACAATAACCTCTAATAATATAAAACATCCTGGTGTAACTCTAACAAAGCAGGTGAAAGACTTGTATGATAAAAACTTGAAGACATTGAAGAGAGAAATTCAGGAAGTGATCAGAAGATAGAAAGATCTCCTGTGCTCATGGATCGGTAGGATTAATAGAGTGAAAATGGCCATACTACCAAAAGCAATCTACAGATTCAGTGCAATCCCCATCAAAATCCCAACACAATTCTTCACAGACAAACAAAAGACAACTTTCAGCTTCATATGGAAACACAAAAAACAGAGACACCAAACAATGGAATCAAATCAAAGGCTCAGACATAAGTCCACAGACCTATGGACACCCAACTTTTGACAAAAAATAAAAATAAAAAAAAAGCTAGAAATACACACTGGGGGATGGGGAAAGTATCTTCAACAAACAGTGCTGGCCAAACTGGATGTCTGCACGTAGAAGAATGCAAATAGATCCATACTTATCACCCTGCACAAAACTCAACTCCAAATGAATGAAAGATCTCAACATAAAACCAGATACACTGAACCTGACAGAAGAGAAAGTGGGGAATAGCCTTGAACTCACTGGCACAGGAAAAGATATTCTGAACAGAACACCAATAACACAGGCACTAAGATCAACAATTAATAAATGGGACCTCACGAAACTGAGAAGCTTCTGTAAGGCAAAAGACATCAACAGGACAAAACAGCTGCCTATAAATTGGGAAAAGGTTTTCACCAACTGACAGAGAGCTAATATCTGAAATATATAAAGAACACAAAATGACTAAATATAAGGATACAACCCAATTATAAATGAGGTACAAGTATAAACAGAGAATTCGTAAAAGAGGAAACTCAAATGACTGAGAAACACTCAAAGAAATGTTAAACCATCTCAGCCATCAGGAAAATGCAAATCCAAACTACTTTGACATTTCATCTGACACCTGTCAGAGTGGCTAAGATCAGCAAAACAAGTGACAGCCCATGCTGGTGAGAATATAGAACAAAGTGGACCCTTATCCATTGATGGTGGGAGTGCAAACTTGTACAGCCTCCATGGAAACCAGTTTGGCAGTTCCTCAGGAAGATGGGAATCAATCTACCTCAAGATCCAGCTATACCACTCTTGGGCATACACCCAAAGGGTGCTTCATCCTAGCACAGACACTTGCTCAACCATGTTCATTGCTGCTCTATTCATAATAGCCAGAAATCGGAAGCAACCTAGATGTCCCTCAACAGAAGAATGGATAAAGAAGATGTAGAACATTTACACATTGGAGTATTACTCAGTCATTAAAAAAAAATGAAATTGTGAAATCCACAGGTAAATGGATGGAACTAAAGAAAAAAAAATCATCCTGAGTGAGATAACCCAGACATAGAAAGACAAATACGGTATGTATTCACTTACATGTGGATATTAGCTGTTAAGTCAATGATAACCAAGCTACAATTCCTAAAGCCACAGAGGTTATGTACAGAGCAAGGACTAAGGGAGACAGATATCCCTAGGAAAGAGAAATAGACTAGATAGTTATGAATGGTTTTTTTTTTTTTTTTTTTTTTGTGTGTGTGTGTGTGTGTGTGTGTGTGTGTGTGTGTGTGTGTGTGTGTAATGGGAGGATCAAGTGGCAAGGGAAAAGAGGAGGGGGAGTGGAGAGGGGGCTGAGGGAGAGAATACAGGGAGAGGCAGCTAAAATTAAGGGCCATTTGAGAGGTAGTATGGAAATCCAATACTGCAGAAGCTTCCTACAATATATACATATATGAAGGTGCTCTAACTGAAATCAAATAAGGGGGAAGACAGTCTCAACTGGACATCGTCTTGTCACCAAATGAAGCTTCCAATGCCAGTTACATATAATTGAGTTGGGGGCCAAAGGGGTCCCCTGAGAACCCCTGAACAACCCAAGCTGTTGCCAAGACTGTGGGCTGCTCTCCACAAACTGACGACAAAGCCCCGTTGGTGGAGACAATACCTACACACTGATTGAACATGGAGAAGCTGAGCTGGTGCCTACACAGAGCCATCCCACCTACATGCGAGTGTCTTTGGTACAGGAAGGCACTCTGCGGGCTTACCAAAAGAGAAATGTAAACACCAAGCCAGCCACAAATCCTTTGATCTACAGTGGTGTCCTGTCTGCAAGATACACTCATGCAACTGTAGGTAGAGTTTTCCTGCCTGGCCCACAGTCAGGACAAATCTCTCTCACCTGCCAGTCCCACAGCCTCTCAGACCCGACCAAGTAAACACAGAGACTTATATTGCTTACAAACTGTATGGCCATGGCAGGCTTCTTGCTAACTGTTCTTACAGCTTAAATTAATCCATTTCTATAAATCTATACCTTGCCACATGGCTCGTGGCTTACCGGCATCTTTACATGCTGTTTGTCATCATGGCGGCTGGCAGTGTCTCTCTGACTCAGCCTTCCACTTCCCAGCTTTATTCTCCTCCTTGTCCCGCCTACACTTCCTGCCTAGCCAATGGCCAATCAGTGTTTTATTTATTGACTAATCAGCAACACATTTGCCATACAGAACATCCCACAGCACGCAATGGTGGCACAAAGCTTGTGGGAGTCATCAACCAGTATCTGATTGGATTTAAGGCCCATTCCGTGAGGTAGAATCCACACCTGACACTGCTTGAGTGACCAAGAAGAACCTGAGACTAGATTGACGAGAGACCTAGGGTAAAACCAAATACTACTGTTCTAAAAAATAAAATAAGCAACTATACCACCAAAAAAAAAAAAAGCAATAAAATGACTCCTAATGACATTCTGTTATACTTACAGATCAGTGCCTTGCTCAACCATAATCAAAGAAGCATCCTCCTGCAGCAGATGGGAACAAATCCAGAGACCCACAGCCAGACATTACGCAGAGAGTGAGAGATCTCAGAACACTCAGCCCCAAACAGGATGTCTCCATCAAATTCCTCCCCTCTGGGCTCAGGAAACGCCAAAGAAGAGTAGGTAGAAAGATTATAAGAAGCAAAGGGGATGGAGGACACCAAGGAAACAAGGCCAAAAATCAAAAGGGTAGACACACACATCATCTCACAGAGATGGAGGCAGCGTGCACAGGGCCTGCATGGGTCTGCACCACATGGGGTCCTAGAGCTGAAACAAGTGGACACATGCCCCTAGGCCTAGCCCAGAAGCTGTCTCCAACTGATAACCAGCTGCAAATGAAAATTTAGTTTCCTGCAAGGGAGTCTCACTGGACAAACAAACTACTCTTTTAAGTGGAGGCTGAATGCCCAGCAGTCGACGGCCAAGAGAAAGCAAACCCAATGACATCTTTGGGGGTCCCTTGTCTCAATGTCCTGTCAGGGCTTTTCCTTTTTTAAAAAATTTTTTATCTTATCCTATCTTATATTTTAAATTTAAATTTCATTTTACACATGTATTTTTTTCTCTCCTTTTACCCTACGGGAACTTTGTATACATCTTACGGCTTCCAGTTTAGTGTTTTTATGGGATTCTGGGGAGAGAGGAATTTGGGATGCATCTAGGCCAGTGAAAGAGATGTCAGTGAGATGTGGAACAAGTCGGACATACAGAATGGGAGAGAGGCAAGAGCCACACGGTAGAAGGTATAATTAATAGAAACTGGTTAGTTTAAGTTTTCAGAGCTAGTTGGGAACAAGTCTAAGCTAAAGCCCAAGCTTTCATAATTAATAATAAGTCTCCGTGTCATTATTGGAGAGTTGGCGGTCCATAAACATCCAACAAGAAAGTCCAACTACACCTGAGTGAGCAAACGTGTGGGTCTCTGCCTCTATTTCTGTTTCTTGTTCCATTTCTTGGGCTCTTTCCTTCTGTTTGTTTTGTCTAATTCCAACGTGCTAGTTTTTACTTTACCTTACTATATTTTATTATTATCCCCTGGAAGACTGTTTGTTTTCTTCTTTTTTTTAGATCTATTTATTTATTTTTATTTTATTTGCACTGGTGTTTTGTCTGCATGTGTGTCTGTGAGAGGGTGTCAGATCTTAGAGTAACAGATAGTTGGGAGCAGCCATGTGGATGCTGGGAATTGAACCCGGGACCTCTGGAAGAGCAGCCAGTGCTCTTAACCACTGAGCCACCTCCCCAGCCTTGCCTGTTTGTTTTCCAATGAGAGACAGCAAGGAGGTGCATCCAGATGGAAGGGGGGGTTGAGAGGAGCTGAAGGAATAGAGGGAGGGGAAACCATGATCAGGATATAGGATGTGAATAAAGAACTTACTTTTCAGTAAAGGAAAAAATACATAAATATAAAATTATCTTAAAAATAAACTTTGATGTGACAAGCTTTCTGGTCAGATTATCTTTGGATCGCCAGCCCCTAAATAACGACACGGAGACATATTATTAATTACGAAAGCTTGGCCTTAGCTTAGGCTTTTTTCCAACTAGCTCTTATAACTCAAATTAACCTGCTTCTATTAATCTACCTCCTGCCACTTGGCTTTTACCTTGCCTCAGTATGGCACATCACACTTGCTCAGAGTCTGCTGGTGAGATCCACATGCCTAGATTTTTTTCTCTCTGATTTCTCTCTGCCCCAAAGTCCCCTCTATTCTCTCCTGCCTAGTTTTTGGCCATTCGGCTTTTTATTAAGCCAAGCACAGTGACACATCCTCACACAGTGTAAACACATATTCTACAACACTTTGGTTGTATTAAAAAAGAAGAAGAGGAAGAAGGAGAAGGAGAAGGAGAAGGAGAAGGAGAAGGAGAAGGAGGAGGAGGAGGAGGAGGAGGAGGAGGAGGAGGAGGAGGAGGAGGAGGAGGAGGAGGAGAAGAAGAAGAAGAAGAAGAAGAAGAAGAAGAAGAAGAAGAAGAAGAAGAAGAAGAAGAAGAAGAAGAAGAAGAAGAAGAAGAGCATTCCTGAGAAAATTAAAGGCACCTGGTTATTCCAAGCAAGCTCCACATTTGTGAGTGGTGGCAGGAGACACACTGGCTGTGGTTCACAGCAGAGAGCAGTGAATGGCTACTTAGGGGTCCATTTCCAATGGGTTTGTAGTGCCTGACCAAGATCTCTCAACTTGGGACAGATACACATCATCGCTCAAGCTCTGAGTCACTGGGGAGCCACTCAGAATTAATTTTATGGACAGTCCTCTGTATTTCCTGATTTTTCGGGATAGAAAAGCAGACTCCTGGGAGAAGAGGAAAACCTCTGTCTATTTCCCAGCATCGTTGTGGTCATTTATCCCCTCTCTGATTCCTCTTACTACATACAGCTCTATTCATGCAGCCAGTGGCCCTGAACTGCTGGGTATCAGAAGATGCCATAAGAGCTCTGCTGCTCAGTATTACAGGAGTGAAGCTGTGTGGCCCATGCCAGGACATTTTTTAAGTCCTGGCTCTCCCTCCAGCCATACATCAGTGATCAGCACTTTCAGAGCTAGAGCTGGTGTGGTGGTTTGAATAAGAATGTCCCCCCTAGACCCATGTGTTTCCTGCTTGGCTCATAGAGAGCAGCACTATTAGGAGGTGTGGCCTTGTTGGAGGAAGAGCGTTACTGTGGGGGCGGGCTTTGATGTCTCATATGCTCAAGCTGCACCCATTGTGGTACACAGTCTCCTTCTGCCTGTGAATCAAGATGTAGAACTCTTAGATCCTCCAGCACCGTGTCTGCCTGCACACTGCCATACTCCTGCTGTGATGACAGTGGACTGAACCTCTGAAACTGTAAGCCATCTCGGTTAAATGTTTTTACTTGATAAGAGTTGCTGTGGAGCCGGGCAGTCGTGGAGCAAGCATTTAATCCCAGCACTCGGGAGGCAGAGCCAGGAGGATCTCTGTGAGTTCGAGGCCAGCCTGGTCTACAGAGCGAGAAGTAGCTGTGGTCATGGTGTCTCTTCACAGCAAGAGAAACCCTGACCAAGACAGCTGATCTGACTAGTTTTGATGTTTCACAGTCCTGCTTTCCACAGAGAGTTGATGAAGTGTGTCCCATCCCGACCACACAAAGGGTTGTCCTTCATTCACCCAGTACTAATTGCCCACTGGTAAAGGCAGGTCCTATGACTACAGCGAGGGAGAATATGATCAAAGGCCCTGCTCTCATGGGCCTTCCATCCTGTTAGAGGGACTATAGTAGATATTCTTGGAGCTTAACTCCATAGTACTCAAGGTCAAGACGGAGAGACCCTTTCATCTCCAGCTCCTCTGGTCCCTGGGTACCCATCGTATCTCTAGGGTATTTTGCTCAGTCTTGTGGTTCAGCATTTCACCTCCAAACTTGGAAGATTTTGTGAGATTGCCCAAGTCTACATGCATTCAGATCCTCTTAATGTGAAATATTCATATGATCCTGTCTGGAAGTTTAATTGTGATTATAAAAGGAAATCTGGTCAGTTCTGTGGAATAGCAAAAACAGACATATGCTCCTCTCTCTGGCTCCCCACCCATGAAAAACAAAACAACAAACACCCTGGAAAGATTCTGCAGTTAAAATAAAAAGCAGCTGGCAATAGGCCCATTGTGTGATGATATTTAGACAAATGTTTCCCAAGGTTGGGATGATCTTATAAAGACAGCATTGGGAAGCAGGGGCTTCGGAAGAGGGGGAAAGAGAGGCGCCTGCTTACAAAGGGGTTAAGTGATAACACAATGTCATTCAATCTCTAATTTGGTACCTTTTGTTTATTGTTTTTCCCCATGCATCCTGGGAAACATGTCTTTGGCTAAGAGGGTGAAGAAAAACTGAAGGCTTTGATTTACAAAAATTAAAGCCATGACTAGCTTTGGGTTGAGCTTCAGTCCCGGGCCTGGAAAGCCTCGCCCTCCTCCGTCTCCAATCTTTCCTGCCCCAGGGAAGAGTTAAGAGTCTTAAGTTAATGCAGCTCTTCTGCGATCTGGGGCCCTGACTTGTTTGACCCTCTCCCAAATTATTGTAATCCTGGGTCTGGAATAGATATACAGCTGGTCAGGGAGACATGGCTGCCTCTGTTTCTGGGTGGCTGAGGATCAGGAGAGCGGGCCTGGGGGCTCAAGAATGGAGAGGAAGCCAGCACCATGGGCAAGCTGCCCAACTGTAAGCAAGAAGTGTCCTCTCTTGCCCACTTCTGTCCTGGTCGTTAGATATTAGACATTCACACGTTAGTGTGAATCTGAAGGCCATGTGTTAAACCACCCAGAGTGGTTTACATTTTAAGTTTAGGCTTTGATTTTAGATGAAAGAAATTTATTCTCATTAAAAGAATTCCAAGTATGTGAACATAACAGAAGAGGCTGTTGGTGTGAAAGAGAATTGAGGGAGAGATAGGAAATTCTCTGCTAAGCTGTGGAGGCTGCTGAGCTGGGGGGGTGGGGGTATGCTGGTAGGAATCCTACCACCCAAACCAGTGATAGGTAGCGTGGTGTGCAGAGACTATACAGTAAAAGTAGAGGAAAGAAAGATGGTGGGGAGGGTATTTTTACTTCATAAAGGGACCTATCTGCTTTGTGATTCTAAGGGAAGAGACTCCAGGAAAGATGGCGGATTAGAAGCCGCATGTGGCAAGGTCAGAAGGAGTCAGGGTAAGAAAGCTGAGACTCTGAGGTGGGAAGTGCAGACTACTGGCTGCAGCAAGGAGACCAGCTCCTGTCAGATTTTACCACAGGCCTTTGTCCTCTGTAAGTGAGAAAGACACCGGGCTGCTCTGTTGAGAACCAGAACTGAGCATGCTCAGAAAGCCGGGGTGAATGTAAAATGTATTCAGTGCATTATGTCCTGGTGTTGGCTTTGGGGCTTACTTAATACTTTGCCAGGCTGGTCTCCAGGTCCTCCTGCCTCCGCCCTTGAGTAGAGGAGACTACAGGCGTGAGCCACTGCACCCGCTAAAGCAAGATTTTATTCCCTTTTTAATCAAGGGGTTTTAAAATATAAAAACTGTTTTCTGAGTGGGTATATATACCGTGTAAAAGTATAAATGAACACAGAAAAATATAGAGATAGTAAGACAAACTCAAACTCCTGCCCAGATATAAGCATTACAACATGTATAAAAACTATTGACTTATGATTGTCTACATGCATGGCTACCTAGAACTCACCATTTACAGAAATAGAAGGCACTTACTTCAATGAGCTTACCTCTTCCTGATGGGGCCTGCATGCCTTTCCATGCCAACGTGCACCTAGAATACAGATTTCTCTGTTTGGTCTCTCTGCCCATCTTCCTGTTTTTCACTTATTCTTTTTGTCTGTCTTGGTTCTTTCTTTGGTATAAAATGCATAGACCAGTGCACAAATCATACTTGTTTTGTATAATGAGTTTTCACAGCACACACACAGCACCTACAACCCTTCCCAGCACCCAGAACAACCCCCCCCACACACACACACCTTGTTCCTTTGCAACCCCTGGCCCTTTCCAAGATAAGCACTCTCTGGACTTTCTATAGCCTGGGATTGGCTGGGCTGGGTTTGAACTTTACATCAATGCAAACCTATAGCGCGTATTTGTTCCGTCTTCCACTCATCATCCGGCTTGTGAGCATCACCCACGCTGTGTGTGTAACATCTATTCACCTTCATGGCTATATGGTGTTCAATTATATACTACTGGAGCTGAATTTCATCTACCTCATCTACCATTGGTGACAATCTGGGAAGTTTCCAGTTTGGGTCTATTTTGAATGCAGCTGCTGTGGACGGTGTTAAAGGTGGTTTTGTAGTGAGTACTGGCACATATTCCGGGGGTATATACGGAGAAGTGGGGTTGCAAACCACGGATGTATGCTCACTTTCAGTGGACACTGCCAGATGTAGCATCCTTTGTAGTGGCCACACGGAATTCTTTTCTCTTCATGAACCACATGCACATATCCTTTTGACCTTATTCCCACTGATGGGTGCTTATCTATTTGTTCCCCTCACTTCCTCCAAAAAGGAGCTGAGTCGTCAGGAGACTGATCTCTGTGCTGAAGTCATTTAAGGCTCGGGCCTTCCCGAGGTGTTGTGGCCTAAGAAATCATCACTTGCTGGGTCACTGTTCACACATGGAGGAAAGATCAGTTTTGTCGTCCTCAGCACAATGTTTTTATGAACAACAACTAGTTGGAGTCCACCTCCAGAATATGAACGTCACCTCAGTCCCCAGTGCTGCTAGTATGTGAAGCTGAAAGGACCAAGCAGATGCCATAACACGCTGCTCAGTCTTTTCTCAGAGATCAGGCCTCAATTTCAGTTTCCTGAGACTTGAGCAAGCAGTCTCTGGGAGGGCCGTGGACAGAAGACATAGTCCTTGCAGTAGCTCCCTTTCTGCACGTACTCTGACTGTTCAAGGTTCAGTTGTTTACTGTCTGGGACCCCTCACCAACTTAGAGCTACGTGCATGGGCCAATGTGAACGTGCTAGGCCAGCCAGCCCTCATGGCAGCTCAAGGACAGAGCCTGGGACTTGTCCAGGCTTGCCCCCAAGATGATAACTGTAACCCCCAACCAGTAAATTCAAAGGTTACATACCCTTACCCAATTATATGATGCCAAGGCTTATACCACCCTGCTTGCAGTTTTTCCCTTAAAAACCCCTCACCCTGAGAGCTCTAGCCAGTGTGTTGGACACGGACCAAGCCTGGGCTTGCTTGTTATCAATAAACCCCTGCGTGTTTTGCATCGGATATCGGCTCTGTGGTGGTCTTGCTGGGGCGCGGGGGGTGGGGAGGGTGTCTCACGACAAGGCCACAACAAAGCCAAGACAGTGTAACCCACTCAGCCACAACCTTCTCTGTGTTTGTCCACACCAAACCAGGTGAAGCCATCACTGAGCTAAAAGGCTCCAAATACCAGTGAACATATGCAAGAATCATTAGATGTCTTAGTCTGGCTTTTTAAAAACTACGTCATGCCTTTCTCTGGCTCGTGAATCAGAGCAGTATGAAGAGTGTGAACTGAAAAGTCTTAATCACTTTGATTAGCTTCATCTTTATTCCCCCAGGGCTCCTGCCACCACAGTCCCATTCTTTGTTACTCTTTAATCCAATAATTTAATTTAATTCAATAATTTTTTTTTTAGATTTATTTTATGTGTGTGAGTGTTTTGCCTGCGTGTCTCTATGTACACCACATCTGTGTCTGGTGCATCCCCTGAAACGGGATTTGCAGATGGTGGTGAGCTGCCATGGGGGTGCTGGTAACTGAATCTGGGTCCTCTGCAAGGGCAACAGTGCTTTTAACTGCTGAGTCATCTTGCCAGCCCCCACATAGGCCCTTTTAATCTAAAAGGAAGCACAGGACCCCCCATCTTCTGACTTAGCTCTTTGGCCAGGACCCCCCTTCCCATCAGTACGCAGGGAGCACCGAGTGTCATGCGGTCTGTTAGCGAAGGTCTGGGCTATCCCACAGCTGTTTGAGCACACCCTTGCTGTCTTCAGTCTGCCCATTTTAGTTCTGCTCTTTGCTTGTTTTCCAACACAGTTGTACTGGCAGCAACAGAAACTGCCAACTTTCCTCAAAGGAAGAAAAATAGATAATTTGGCTACTTATGAAAAGGAAGTCTGCGCCTGCTTTTGGCTCCATCAGCCACACTACAGTCTTCAAATAGCTTGCCCCTGAGCTGGAGGCCAGAAGTCTCTAGAAAGGTCTTCACATGTAGTTTCCACTGGACCCCTCTTTGTGTGGACACAAACACCCCGCTCTCAGGGGTCAGTGTAGTCAGAAGCTGAGGAAGTTTCTTTTCTCTGAGAGCCTATGAGGTGGTATGGCTACTCCAGCATACACTGAGGATTGGATCCGGAGAACACAGACTGAAGGCTGAAGAGAAAACCCAGAGAGAGAAGGCATCAGCAGCAGACTTCGCCTCCAGCCTCGTGAGAGATTTTCAAAAGAGGTGATGTTGAAGCTCGGCTATGGGAAGATTCAGCAGAAGTTTCCAGAAGGAAGTTAGAGATTGGGTGGTGTCTCAGTGAGGGTTTCTATTGCTTTGATGAAACATCATGACCAAGAAGCAACTTGGGGAGGAAAGGGTTTATTTGAGTTACACTTCAGCATTGCTGTTCATCACTGAAGGAAGTCAGGACCGGAACTCAAACAGAGCAGGATCCCAAAGGCAGGAGCTGATGCAGAGGCCATGGAGGGGTGCTGCTTACTGGCTTGCTTCCCCTGACCCACTCAGCCCACCTTGTTTATAGAACTCAGGACCAGCAGCCCAGGGATGGCACCACCCACCATGGACTGGGCCCTTCCCATGGATCACTAAATGAGAAAATGCCTTACAGCTGGATCTCATGGAGGCATTGCCTCAGCTGAGGCTCCTTCCTCTCTGATGACTCCAGCTTGTGTCAAGTTGACACATAAAACCAACCAGTGCGGGGCGGTATGTCCCCAAACCATCTAAAGGTGGTTAAAGGTGGCTGGTGTGGCTGGAACAGTGATAGGTAGATAGATAGATAGATAGATAGATAGATAGATAGATAGATAGATAGATAGACAGACAGACAGACGGGTGGGGGGCAGGGGGCGGGCAGGCGGGTGGACGGATGTATTGGCAGATGGGCGGGCAGATGGATGTATGGACGGACAGACAGAGACAGACAGACACAGAAACACCAGAGAGAGTGTGTCTTACTCTGTACCCCTGGCTGACCTGGAACCCTCTTATGTAGACTCGACTGGCCTCAAACCCATAGATACCCACTTACCACTATCTCCCAAGTTTTGCATTTAAAGGTGTACACCCCCACGCCTGGGTGTGCAGAGAGTCTTGATCAGAAGTCAGCACATATTCAGTAAAGACACAGCCATTGTGGACCTCACTGCAGAGCTCATCACCAAGAGAATAACTTTTGGGGGAACTCTTATGATTCCTGAGTGGCAGATCTGTGTGAGAGGAATCTGCAGACACAGAAAAGGAGACTGGACTGCGCAGCCCATGAAGCTGGTTCAAGCAAACCAGAATGCCTTTTACCATATTTTTCTCATTACACAAGCAGTTCATTATACTCAGTGGGCACAGGAGGTACATCTGCTGACTACGTTTCATTTGTTCACTCAGCAAATATTTTATTGAGCATCGAGTCGAGTTACACGTAAACAAAACAAGCATAAGGCTCAGTCTTGGGGAGCTAGCAAGCTGCATTGTGAAACTTACCGTTCCATTTACCATTTATTCCACGTTTTAAAAAATGGCACTGGTTTTTGTTCAGCTCCTTCATGACGAGATGAGGAAGTTCCAGAGAAGTATTTTACTATCTTACTCCTTCATTCTTATAACTGTGAAGAAGTTTGGATAAAACCTTTGGAGGACACTGGCCTACATCATCCTGGTCATCACCTGCTCTGTGTCCATATGACCGTGACCTTTGTTTTTCTCCTCTGAAAATCAGATATGACAATCCTTCATCATCGTGCTGTGGGCACTACATTGGTAGCATATATAGAGTGACGTGTCTAGTATACACAAAGGCTTAGTGAATGGCCCTGCTGTGTGCTCTGTGGGTACAATAAAAATGTGTCAAGTCTGGTTTCTGCTCCACTGGTGTTCAGTATCTACTCAGGAGGCCAGAGTCAAATGCAAGAACTAATTATGGAGCGGGGCCTGCCAGCATATCATTAAGCGGTCTGGTAAATTATAGAGGGCTAACTATAAATGCAGTCGGAAGGCAGAGGAGGAAAAGATGGATTTGGGGGTAGTGGAGGGTTGGACTTGTGCCTGGCCTTGCAGGAGGAGCTCAAGGGAGGTTAGGAGGACACCCAGAGTAAGAAGTGAGGCAGAGTGGGCCTGGCTTGTCTCATGGGGTGGAGTGGCCTGAATGGAAGGAAGGAACCAGATCATGGCAGAGCATAGGGAGCCAGTCGGTATACAGCATGTAAGGAAACAGGACTCAGTCTTTGAATCCTGGTTAGGCCAATCTCAGCCCAGGGAAGAGGAGAAGGCTCTCATTGAGCAGTAGTCTTTGCTCTGAAGAAGGAAGGCTGGTGGGTAGGGAATGGCTGCTCTTAACTAGGGCTGGTACAGGAGCCCTTAAGGCCCTAGTGAGCCTCCGCACAAGAAAGGGTCTCCAACTACATTGAGAGCAGCGTGGCTTTCACTAGGGAATACACTACCTAGTTTACAAAAAACACCCAAGGCAGTTTGTCTTTTCAAGTCAGTCGCAAGGTATTCCCTTCGAGTTTAACCATGCAAGAGGGTGTGTACAGTGTTTGTGCCTATTTGGAACAAAATGTTCCAAGACATTTGGCAGAGGCATGGAGAACAATCCTGTTGCCATGGTGCTGTCTTTCTGGCTGACCTGGGATGGGAACTCTCAGGACATTGCTGCTTCACTGCAAGACCAACCTCAGGGATGTCTGGTTTCTGTGTCCCCGAATTATGTAGGAGTGCCCATCACAGCAGTACTCAGCAACCTGTGGTCAGGCATGCCCAATGCACGGAAGAATCCTTCTGACCTTAATTAAGGATAGGGCCCAAAGGGTTTCAGATATACTACATATATTGTAGGCTTCCTTCTAAGCCTAAAAGGGAGTGGAGAATTACAAAATACGGATTGATCATTCCCAAGGGAGGATGTTATCATCACAGCTGGGAACCTGAAATATTCAATAATCTAATTTAAGGTATCAGTGTTGAAAAATCATGTTCCTAGCTTACAGACTTAAGAACAAAAGCAGACAGCCATCAGATAACCTGCCTGCCTGGGACTGAGGAGAGATTAGGCGGGTCAGGGGCCTCTGCTTCGCTGACGCATGGCACTCGGTGGCTGTAAGCAGAGCAGCCATTGGTGAGATGGCAATATCCATCTACTCAAGAATATTTTATTAAAATTACTTTTAAGGATGTTTTGAATTTATTCCTTGATAGTTCTATACATGTATATACTGTATCTTGATCCAAACTACCCTGAATTCCTCCCCTCCCCTCCCTTCCTCCCTCCCCCTTTCCTTAAATAACTCACTGG
Organism: Peromyscus californicus insignis; assembly: GCF_007827085.1. Classification (NCBI taxonomy): domain Eukaryota; kingdom Metazoa; phylum Chordata; class Mammalia; order Rodentia; family Cricetidae; genus Peromyscus; species Peromyscus californicus. The sequence continues at coordinate 54,986,439 of NW_026294480.1, read as the reverse complement.
ATACAGTTAGTGTTCCCTGCAGGCTCATGGGTGTGGGACTGTCCACCAGGGGACCGTCCCAATAGAAAAGTGACTCCATCTTCCCCAGCAGCCATCAACTGCTGGTAGATCCTCAGCTAGGGTAGAATTTCCTGAGCCCCTTCTCCTCCGTGTGGAATATTGACTGACTCCATGCTTTCCAGGTCTTATGCAGAGAGAGCCATCATAGCTGTGAATCCATGAGTGTACTAATGGCTATGTCATGTCCAGAAGACAGCATTTCCGAGCTTACTTCCCCCATTCTCCCGTTCTTGCTTTCGTTCAACCCCCCTTTCGCAATGTTCCCTGAATCTTAGAAGGGGTTGAGATGTGATAAAGGTTTCATTTAGGGCAGCGCACACCACAGTTACTTCAACTAACGATAAGTCTAAGCATTGAGTGCTGCTCACTACACAAAAAAGTGTCTCTGATGAAGGTCGACAGTAGCACTGATCTACGTAATAAGTATAAATATTTAGAAGCCAGTTTGGCAATGTGTCCATTCAGCAAAACAACAGTAGTAGGTTCCTTTCTAGCACCTGTGACCAGGAGCTTTTGCCCAGGCATGAATTCCTTTCTGTGGAGTAGGCCTCAAATCCATGAGAAAGCAGTTGGTTAGTGTCCTCCAGTCAAGCCACTCTTGCTCCAGTAGGAACATTCGCCTGATGGGTCAGTTTCATAGCATTCAGGTTCCACCACTAGGTAAGTCAACTGATGACTTTTCTCTCCCATCAGCCCACATGGCATCTCTGTGGCTGTGAAAGCTAGTCATCAAGGAGGCAGTTTCCAGGTCAACTCCAGCTTGATTTCTTGATGTCCTGCAGCCAAACTGTTGTGTCTTCAGCAACAGGGTCTTACCACCCAGCTATGGTAGGCAACCAAGAGTAACAGCAAGAGTTCAGGTTGTTTGGGGACCTCCTGAGACTTCCCCCGACCAGTGCTCATAAGGAGGCACTGATGGCTTTTTTATAACTGGCACTAAGATTTTCACTTAATAACTCATGTCTTCCAGGGGAAGAATTGTGGACCCATAGAGGGTATATCTACTCAAACTACTTCTTTAATTTTTTTAGTTTTATTTTCAATTAGCTTCCACAGTAGTGGGTTTTCATAAGGCCTTTTCCATACATCTTTAATTTTAGTTCAACCATCCTCTTCACCCTCCCTCCTATCCCCAGTTAAACCTTTATCCTCCGGCATTTCCCCATCTCTACTTTTCATATCATGCGTGTCCTACTATCTGCTCTCCCACTGAAGACAGCTTCCCCTCCTTCTCACGTACCCTTTCCAGCTTTCCCATCGCTACATACCCTCAGAATTAAACACAGGAATCTAAAAATTTAAAGTTAGGATCCACACATGACAGAGAACACATAGAGCTTGTCCCTCTTGGCTTGGGTTCTCTTAGTATGATATTTTTTTCAGTTACACCCATTTCCCTTAAAATTTTACTTTATTGATGACTAAATAAAATTCCATAGTGCATATGTACCACATTTTCATTACCTATGTATCAGTTGACTGACGTCTAGGGTGATTCCATTTCCCAGCCATGGTGAATAGAGCAGCAGTGAATACAGATGTGCTAGTGTGTCTGTCATAGGATATGAAGTCTTTTGGGTGTACGTCCAGGAGTGGTATAACAGGCCATATTGTAGCCCTGGTTTAAGCTTTTGAAAAACCTTCACACTGGTTTCCATAGTGGCTGCACTAAGCTACTCTCCCACCAACAGCAGAAAATGTTCCCCTTTCCTTAATTTCTTGTTGTTGTTGTTTTGGTTTTTCAAGACAGGGTTTCTCTGTGTAACCACCTTGACTGTCCTGGAACCGGCTTTGTAGACCAGGCTGGCCTCGAACTCGCAGAGATCCACCTGCCCTGGTCTGGGATTAAAGGCATGTGCCACCGCCAACCCGGGCTCCTTACTTACAGTCTTGCCAGCATTTGTTGTCATTTTCTTTCTTGAAGATAACCGCTAATTTGCATTTCTTTGATGCCGACCCCTTGTTAAAAAGTTCATTAGCTATTTGTATTTCCTCGTTCAAGAGCGTTCTGTTCCCTTCCATAGCCTGTTTTTAAATTGTTTGTTTTCTTGATGTTTGGTTTCTTGAGTTCTTTGTATATTTTAGACACTAAACCTCTGTCAGATACATAGCTGGCAATGATTTCCTTTCATTCCTTAGACTGCTTTTTTCAGTGTATTGAGTTTTCTTTGCTGTACAGGAGCTTTTCCATTTAATGAGATCCCATTTGTCAGTCATTGGTTTTATTTCCTAAGTTTTCAGAGTTCTATTCAGAAAGTTCTTAGCTATGTCTGTATCTTGAAGTGTATTTCCTTATTTCTTTCCTGTTAGTATCCCTTTAATTTCCTTCTTGTCTTATCACTCTAGCTAAGAATGCCAGTACCAGGGCTGGAGAGATGGCTTGGTGGTTAAGAGGACTGGCTGTTCTTCCAGAGGTCCTGAGTTCAATTCCCAGTAACCACAGGTTGGCTCACGGCCATCTATAGTGGGATCTGGTGCCCTCTTCTGGCCTGCAGGCATACATGCAGGCAGGACATTATATAATAATCAACAAATCTTAAAAAAAAAAAAAAAAAGAGCCGGGCGGTGGTGGCGCACGCCTTTAATCCCAGCACTCGGGAGGCAGAGACAGGCGGATCTCTGTGAGTTCGAGGCCAGCCTGGGCTACCAAGTGAGTCCCAGGAAAGGCGCAAAGCTACACAGAGAAACCCTGTCTCGAAAAACCAAAAAAAAAAAAAAAAAAAAAAAATTCCAGTACCAGTATGAATGACAGGAGAGAAAGCAGATACTCTTGTTTGTTGGCAATAGGTTTTTCATATATATCTTTTATTATCTTGATTTATGTTCTTTCTATTCTGGATTGCTTCAGGACTTTTAACATGAAGGGATGTTAGATTTTGTCAAAAGTCTTTTCTTCTTCTATTGAGATGATAATGTGATTTCTGTTCTTGAACCATTTACATAATCTAAAACATTTATTGATTTATGTATATTGAACCATCCCTGACTCTCTGGAACAAAGCCAGCCCGATTATGGAGAATGATTTTTTTTGATATGTTCTTGAATCCAGTCTGCAAGTGTTCTGTTGAGAATTTTTCTATGTTCATCGAGTGAACTGGTCTGTAGTCCTTCCTTCCCCCCTCCTTCCCTCCCTCCTTCCCTCCCTCCTTTCCTCCCTCCTTCCCTCCCTCCTTCCCTCCCTCCTTTCCTTCCCCCCCTCCTTTTTAAGTTACTGTTGTTGCACCTTTAGATGCTTTTGGTCACAGGGTAATTCTAAAAAGAGTCTGGTGAGATTCCTTCCTTTTCTGTTTTAAGGATTAATTTGAGAAGCATGGGTGGTACTTCTTCAAAAGTCTGGTAAAATTCACCAGTGATTTCACCTGGGCCTGGACTTGTTTTAGGTGGGAGATTTTTAATTACTGCTTTAATGTCACCACTTGGTATAAATATGTTTTAAATTGTCTTGTGTTTATTTAACATGACAGGTCATATACATGTAGAAATTCATCTTTTATTTAGATTTTCTAATTTAGTGGAATATTTGTTCTTAAGGAAAGACCTAATGATTTTCTGAATTTCATTAGTATCTGTTGTAATGGTTCCCTTTTCATTCCTAATTTTATTACTTCGGATCTTAGCTCTCTTCCTGTTGGTTGGCCTAAGGGTTTGCCGATCTTGAGGATCTTTCCAGAGAGCCAACTCTTGGTTTCATTTATTCTGTGTTAGTTTTGTTTGCCTGACTGCTTGCTTGTTTCTGTTTCATTAATTTCGGCCTTGACCTTAACAGTTCCTTTCCATTTACGGACTCGAGGTTTGGCATATTCTTCTTTTTCCAGGGCTCTAAAGTACTCATTAAGTTATTTATTTCCAGTTTCTCTGACTTCCTAATGTTGCCACGTGAAGCTGTAACTTCCTTCTTAGGACTGTGTTTTAGTGGATCCCATAGGTTTTGTGTGTTGTGTTTTCATTTTCACTTGATTTCTAGAAGACTTTTAACTTTCCTTTTGATTTCTTTAAGGCCCCATTTATTATTCAATAGTGTGCTGTTGAATCTCCATTACTTTGTGTATATCCGAGGGCTTCTCTTGCTGTTGTTCACTGTGATCAGGTAGAATACAATGAATTATTTCTATTTCCCAGTATTTGTTAAAACTTTCTTTGTGATGTATTTTAGAGAAAGTTCTTTGCCCTGTAGAGATGAATATGTATTCTGCAATGTTTGGATGTCCTATAGATGTTTGTTAAGTGCATTTAATCTAGACGTCATTTAATTCAGATATTTTTCTGTTTGTTACTTATTTACTTTTGTCAGGAAGATCTGTCAGTTGGTGAGAGTCGGGTATTGACATCACTTATGACAATTGTGCTGGGGTTAATCTGTGACTTCACATTTCGTAATATTGGTTTTATGAAGTTGATTGTTACTTTATTGAGGGGGTATATTTTTAACAGCGTAATGTCCTCTTGATGGATCTCTTAATATCATGTAGACTTCTTCAGCTTTTCCCACTAGTTTTGGTTCAAATCTATTTTGTTGGCTATTAGAACAGTGAGTGGTACCTGCTTGTCTCATAGATCCATTTACTTGGAATATATTTTTCCATCCTTCTTCCCTAAGGTAGTGTCTGCTTTTTTTGTGGTAAAGTACATTTATTGGAGGTAGCAAATAGACAGACAGTTCCTGATTTTTGTCCAGCCTACTAGTCTGTGTCTTTTGATTGGGGGAATTAAACCACTAACATTTGGGGTTATTATTCAAACTTATGTATTTATTCTTGCCATTTTGTTGCATTTGTATTTTTCTTCTTTCTCTCTTGCTTAAGTGTTATTCTAGTGTGGCTTATTTCTTTCTTGTGGCCCCATGATGGATTCTTTTTTTTTCCCCCGTTAGTCTAAAATGTTCCTTTGGGTGTCTTCTGTAGCGCCAACTTGGTGGTCATAAATTCTTTAGTCTATTTCTATCATGGGAAGTTTTTATTTTTCTTCAATAATGACAGATATTTGCTGAGTGGAATAGTCTGGGTTGTTAGTTGTCTTTCAGAACTTAAATATAATGTTCTAAGCCCTCTTGGCTTTTAAAGTTTCAGTTGAGTAAGCTGCTGTTGCTGTTAGGCCTACCTTTATGTATGACTCTTGCCACATTCAATATATTTCCTTTGTTCTGTGTACTTAGTGTTTTAATTGTAATACGACTAGGGGAGATTCTTTTCCAGCCTTGTATGTTTGGGGTCCTAAATGCCTCCTCTATTTGGATTGGCATCTCTTTTCGTAACTCTGGGGAATTTTCTGTTACAAGTCTTTTAAAAATGTCTTCTATACCTTTAGAACAATATTCTTCTCCTTCTTCCATGACTACAACTCATAGATCATGTCTTTTCAGGATGAAATGTATATGTTGGTGTTCCCACTGGTACCTTCTCATTATTTCATCTTTGTGTCTGATTGCTCCAGTTCAGCCATTTTGTCTTCAAGCTCAGATAGTTTAATCTTCTCCTTGACTCATTCTATTCTGTTCCACAAAGCTTTTTAAAATCTACTTACAATATTTTTTATTTCTAGCATTTCAGATGTTTTTCTCCAATATTTCTCTTTTTAAAATTCCCCTTTCATACACACTTATCTCCCATTTTTATTCTGTTGTTTTCCTGTGTTCTCAACCAGGAGCTTACTTTCTTTGTTCATCTCTTTGAACATACTTAAATTCATTCTTTTGAAATCTCTGTCTGGGATTTCATCTAACTCACTCTTGCTAGATGCCATTACTGTATGATTAGTAATTTGGGGAGAGGGATATGTTGCGTTGATTTTCATGTTTCTTATGTTAATGCATTGAGATTTGTGCATCTGGGGTTGTTTCATTGCTTGGGATTTTATCAGCTGTATTCTGTCAGTCGACACTTTGGAACTCTTTAAAGGAAACTTGGATGTGGTAGAGTTTAAGGACAGAGTCCCAGGTTGCCCTGTGTGGTCCCTATATTATCCCAGAGCAGAATATTAACCATAAGAACAGCCACAGCTGCTAGATATTACAGCTCTGCAGATGTCATACCTGCCAGTTAACAACAGTGGCCCCTTTGACTTCAAGAGCTGTTAGAATTTAAACAACCGAGGATAGTGTGGAGTATACTGGGATTTTAGTTATTAAGATTCGGATTGGAAGGGAAGTAGGATGGGTGAGGATAGACATAAGTATTGAATTAATTTTGAAAAAAAATCAAAGTGGATAAAGCAGTGGGTCTCTGTAGCCCCCATGTTGTGTGTGGTTTGGGAATATGTGAAAGGGGGGTTGTAAGTCCTTTCCTAGTAGTTCCCTCAAACCCCTGCACCCCTTGCACCCTGGCATCCTCTGCTCCTGCAGGTCCAGTGTGTAGGGGACACGTTTCTACTGCTCTTCCCTGGTAGCTTAGTTCAAGAGGACTTGCCCCTGGCTTGAGTCTCAGCTCCTCTGCTTGCTTCCCTGCAGAGCTCTCCCCTGCAATCACAAGTTCATTTTCAGACCTTGCCTCTTGCAGGATAAGAGTTTGCTGTGTGCTATCTGATTCTGTTTTCTTTTTTCTTTTGTTATTCGTTTGTTATTATGAGAATGTGTGCTGACAGTTCTCTTTAGGGTTTCAGTGGTAAAGGTTTCTAATCCTCTACCTTCCCCAGAAGTCTCTAAAACTAATTTTTTTCATTTCTAAATTTGTTAGAGGACAACTGTATCAGTCCTCATTGTGTGTGTGTGTGTGTGTGTGTGTGTGTGTGTGTGTGTGTGTGTGTGTGTATAACAGATCATAACAAGAAATCAAGTCATGTGATTCTGGAGCGTAGAGACCCTGTCACCTGCCATCTGGAAACTGGAGGTGCAGAAAAACTGGTAGTGTAATCAAGGGTCCAAGTCCAAAAGTTTAGGAAGGCCTCCAAACCAGGAGGTCTGAAATCCAAGGCTAGGAGGAGATAGACCTCCCAGGTCAAGCGGAGAGTTCATTTGCTCTTTCCCTGTTTTTGTTCTGTTCAAGCTCACAACAGTTGGGAGGCGCCTGCCCTCACTGGTGAGCCCTGAGCTTCATTACTCAGATTCCAGATTCCAATACTAATCTCTTCCAGAAACACCCTTGCTGACACATCATAATGCTTTACCAAACATCTAGGCATCCCTCAGGTGGACTCAAAACTAAGCATCCCATATGCTTGTGGGTGGTGCACACACAGGTCTGTCCTTGCCTGTGTGCTTGTTACGTCCTCTTTAGATGGATGTCCATGCTGCGCATAATCTTGTAAGCAAATCATTCTGCTGTTCCAACTTAGCATTATCCATTATCATTTTCCACAAGTGAGACAGCCTGCTTCGAGAGTAGGGTTGTGATTCTGACAACCCCTCTCTGTAACAAGAATCTTAAAAGGTCTTATAATAAAAAACCCAGAGCCAGATATTGAGGTGAAAGCTGAAAAATCAGAGAAGCAGAGCAAGCCAGCCACAAGTTCTTACCTCTACCAAATCCTCAGTCTAAAGAGAATGAGTTCCTGTTTCTTCATGCCATATATAGCTTTCTGTGTCCGGCCATATGACTTCCTGGGATTAAAGTCGTGTGTGCTTCCCAGGACTAGGATTAAAGATGTGTGCCACCACTGCCTGGCTCTGTTTCCAGTGTGGCCTTGAACTCACAGAGATCCAGATGGATCTCTTCCTCCCAAGTGGTAGGATTAAGGGTGTGTGCCACCACTGTCTGGCCTCTATGTCTAATCTAGTGGCTGGCTCTGTCCTCTGATCCTCGAGGCAAGCTTTATTGGGGTACACCATCTATCGCCACACCTCTCAGTTGTGTGCTTAGCCGAGGCTGATGGGATATTCTTCAAGTTCTTCCCTCAGTACCACAACCGCTCTACCAAGTATAGTGAGCGTGTTTCGTGGTTAAGAGTCTAGAGAAACAAAACCTGCTTGCTCCAGATGTCAAGGTCATCTGATGCAGGGGTCTGTGCCTACAGCTATAGTTACAGTCCTTGCACAAGGTGTGTCCTCTGCATGAGGGGGATAAATGACACCCTGCCTCAGTGTCCTCAGGGTTGGGAGCAGGGTGCAACTTGAAACTAACCTTCAAACACTTCTTCCCGTCTGGACAGCCATTCCCTGTCCTGCTCATCCTGGGTTGCACGCCCCTACACACCCTTGAAGACTCTATGACCTCTGGATGCCCTGGGGCCAAGCCCGCCTCTCTGTTCCCATAGCAACCATTCAACACAGGGAGTTGCACCCGGGGTTCCTTGTCTGTCACTGAGATTATTCTTGAGGGCAATATTGCTTTTGTTTGACACTCAACCTCTGTAGCCCAGCTCCTCCGTGGAAACAGGCTGATTCTGAAGTTTGACCTGAACCCAAATATTTCACCTAATGCAACAACAGGAGAAGAGACAAGAGCTGGGAATTTTGGGGTGCGGGGTGCTTTTGCTGAAGGTTTAGGAGCGATGCCTGAGGCCCTTTTTAGATGTCCCGTGGAGACTTGAGGGACTGGGTGAGAGCAGACTGCCCAGCCTTGAGGTCTTCCCCACCTCTCCCACAAAGCCCATTCCCCCGACTTCATCTGTTAATGTGCTGTCCCCCCCACCCCTCCCGTGTGTGTGTGTGTGTGTGTGTGTGTGTGTGTGTGTGTGTGTCTGTGTGTGTGTGTGTGTTGTGAATGCATGCTCACATATCTGGGGGGGTTTTTAGGTGAGAGGAGGGTGTTGAGTATACTGCTATATCATTCATTCTTCATTTTATTCCCTTGAGACAGGATCCTTCATTGACCGTGGAGCTGGGATGGTACCAGCAAACCCCAGCAACCCTCCAGACTCCACTCCCCACAGCACTGAGGTTCCAGAGGGGCAAGCCTTGCCTGGCTTTTCACAAGGATGCCAGGGATTCGAACTCAGGTCTCCAAACTTGCAGAGAAAGCACTCTTGCCACTGAACAATCTCCCAGGCACCTTGTTCTGCTGACTTCAGTCTCTTCTGCAGGCCCACAGTGCATGCCTCCCATACCTCGTCTGCCGCCTTGTCCTTGCTGGATATGACCCTTAACACATGTCTTAATCATAACAGCTAGCTCCCAGACAGCACGGTCTGTGTGGTCAACACTTACAAATCTGGATATGCATCCGACAGTCTCAGTGACTACACGTCTCTGTTATGATACTGCCTCTGCTGCCGAAGGGATGGAGGCACACTGAGGTTTAGTATATTGTCTAAAGTTGCACGGTCAAGCTGTAGAGCCCAGATGCAAACCCACTAAGCCTAGTTTCAGAATCTATGCCTTTAACCATTACAAAGGGAAAAAAATCCCTCAAGGGTCCCTTTCTCAGCTACTTCCACAGATTCAAAGCCATGGAACCCAGCAAAGGTGTCAAGAATCTCAGAAATCCCTTAAAGAACAGCATCTAGTCTTAGACGTATCACACCCCTGACAATATCATAATTTAGGTTAGGAGCCGTGTGGCTTCAAAGGCCTACTCGCTCTTCCTGTCATTCGTATTCGGCTGCTGTGGCCCAGGTTGCCTTGGGGTGTGGACCACATCTTAGAGCCTTCTTCACTGGCTGCCCTTGCTGCAGAGCTGTTCTGATCTGCTTCATAAGGAAAGAAGCAAGCAGCCAGCACTTTCCCCCACTTGTGAGCACGTATGTGAATTCATGCATGCATGTGTGCATGTGTTCATCCGTGGAGACGCGGAGCAGAAGCTGTGGGGGCTGGAGTTTGGCCAGCCTGAAGGCCCTTCAACTGGACCTTTCCAGGGTTGCTCCCTGTCTAAACTGTGGATGTCAGCAGAGGTGCAGGATGGGGCGGAGGGACTTCAGTTAGAAGTGACCTTGGAGGGGCCGAGCACTGGGGACTGTCCTGTCCTCCTGCCTTAGGTAGGGTGGGGGGAGGATCTATGGCCTCACAAATCAAGCAAGATTTACACAGAAAATCACTGCTCTTTTACTCACCCACAGTTCCTAGGACAGAGGAAGCAGGGAGCAAGACCAAAAGAACAGGACCTCCGGGGACACATGAATTAAGCCTTGGGTAGCAGGAATTTCTGAGCAGCCCTTTCCCAGGGCACACCACAGGGGAGCCTTTCCTCCACAGGAGGCCTGTAAGGGGATTGCTTTGTATTACCCAGTATGCTCCTGTTGGGGTTGCCTCGGCTGCCATCTGCAAGCGGGTTCTAATGTTCTTCTGTCATGAAGGCAAACTGACCCTCAACGGCGTGTTGAAGACACAAATGTTCTCACCGAGGCTGGGGACAGCCCTGCTGCCCACCCCCACCCCCACTGAAATAGAAGCCAGCGATTTAACCAGGCTAGAAGGAAAGCCGCCTGGCTGCTTCCAGTTAGTTCACGGCATGTGCCTCCTGTTGGGGGCCAGCCGGTGAGACACCGGTGTGGGCTGAGGTTTTCATGTGGACTTGCGAAGGTTCCCACTGATCTGAATGTCATGGCTGCTCTAGTATTTAAAGTTGAAATTCCTTGATTCGGGTCAACTATTTTGTGCAGAGCAGACCTGATGACAGTCTGTGGGGAATGGCCAAGAAGGAACACTAAAGAGACATGACAGATCTTCAAACAAAGCGACCAGAGCCGGCCTAGTCGCTGTGGTCATCGGCAGGGTTAGCGCTGGCCGAGACTCTTTTTCTTGCTTGGAAATTTCCCTTTGGAAATCCAGAACTGGCTGGACCCTCTTTGCAAGCCTGAAGGGGGGGATTTGATTTGGGGATTTTGTCGCAAATAATTCATAACCAAATCTGGTGATTCCCCCTCCGGAACCAAATCTACTGATACCATTTGGGACTTGAAACCAAAAAAGCACAATTATCAAGTAATGTATCTAATTTTCTTCCTGTGCCAGTGCTGGGGAGCTCTAGAAAGGAAAATAGAGACAATTCAGTTGAGTGACACCTCCCAACATTTTTATACCAATTTCGAAGGCTCAGAATTTTTTTTTAAACCAGCCTTTCTGGTGGAAAGCCATACACATTTATGTTAAAGATTCCTTCCCCTCTTAAATAACCTGTGAGTTTGTGGGGGTTTAAGCTTATTAACCCGCACTGTTTTCTTGTATTAATCATAGGCCATTAATTTATTTCAGCAGTCCTACCACTGTGCCTGTGTTTTCCCTGGCGGCGTTCCAGTTCCTGAATGTACTGCCGAGCGAGGAGCAGGCAGTTTATCATAACACAGAGCTGGGATTATTGTTGAGAAAAGCAGGAGGGGGCGTGGGGGTGCTACAAGTGTACCACAGGCCAGGACTGGAATTCACTCTGGGCTCCCTGGCTCTCCAGAGATGTCTCCTGTCGTGAGGTCATTCCACTGTGATTGGCTGAGCACCAAACCTTGCCTGGCATTAGGCTTAGCATTTGAGGAGGGGTAAAGAGGAGAATACGGTTGCCATGCCACCGATAGTAAACACAACGTTCAACCTACGAATCAGGTTAACTATGAATGGGACCCATCACAAACTTTTCAAACCTACCTAAAATATTCTCAGGGTTTTGTTGTTGTTGTTTTGTTTTGCTGTTTATTTATTAGTTTTTGATTGCATGGTTCTCGGGTGTGAACACTGTAAATTAGCACTGTGGTGGTGTAGTCTTGCCACATCAATAGGTTGGACATACCCATGGGGGAAGGAGAGGCAGGTACCAAGGAAGAGGCAAACAGGCAGCTGTCAGATCACAGCGTGGACAAAGCCAGAGGGAAAAACCCCCGGTGAGTGGTGTTTGAGAAATAGCTCAAGGAGAATGGTGTTGGGAGGGTGGCTGGAGCCCATATTGGTGAAGAATCTTCAGTTACCCTGAGTCCTTTTTCTTACTAATGAGCTCCCAGCCAGGCCCCTAGAGCCGGGTGGGTTCTGTGTATGGGGTTACAGCATTAGGTGAGGCATTAATCACAAACATGAATCAGCCTTGTTCTTTGCTTCTGGGTATGCAGTGGGGGGCGGGGAGGGGGGGCAGGCCCCTCACTGTATGAACAGGAAATCGTACTGGGGGGAAACCTGAAGCCAGGCATTTCTCACCAGAGCCAAGCTGTTACCTGCATCTAGAGATTACAGGGGGATTTATTATGTTACACAGGAAGAGAATCCCCTCTGTGTGGCAGGCAGGAAGAGGACCAATCTTATGGGATAGGTGGCCTCTTTGGTTCCACTAGGGCTGTGACCACCAGGAAGGGTCTTATTTCACAACCCCCAACCCGGGCTCTGTGACTCCTCCTGGGCCCAACTCTGTCTAGGTCAGAAACTGGCATGGGCTGATATTTCCCTTCACATTGGTTCTCAGTCCAGGATGGTTAGCTTACACAGAAAACCCACTTCACATCCAAGCCAGCAGGTCTGGGTTAGATCCTATGGTTCTGCAAAAGCCCTTCCTTCCCGGGCCTTCTTCCGGAATGCCCCCCACTCTCAGCCAGTCAGTCTGCTTGAGCTCAGAGCCTCCTCCAGTCACCACCTAACACTTGCAGAGTAACCGGCACCTTTAAACACTGGCTGCGATGTCTTTCTCTGCGGTTTGAGGGAGCCCTGTTGGCGCATTTTCAGATTCTGTCAGTGCTGCCCCTGTGTCTCGACACGGATAGGACTGCATAACCTTCTAAGGAAAGCTACAGCTCAGCCACGCCATCATGAAATACTTCCTTCCCTTCAGGACCCTTAGTCACCAGCAGTTCCAGTAAAGAAAAGTCCCCAATCTCCCCAAAACCTTTGTAAATCTAAGTGCGGGTCAGTACCGAAATATGTTCCCTTTCTTCCTTCCTCCCTGCTCCTTCTCTTCCTCCCTCGTTCTTCCTTTTTTTACTAAAATCACTAAAGTTATTACAATGCAAGTAATTCATCAGAAAACTTCAGTGCCTCTGACTTTCAGGTCAAGACTAATACTGTTCAAGAAATTCTATTTAACTCTGCATTTGAATGTCACATCTATGTAGCAAAGGGAGCCTGGGTGTTTTGTTGTTTTGTTTTGTTTTTCCTTCTGCCCCAAGAAAGTTTCATCTGGAAAGCAGGCACTAGAGAGTGCTAGAACCAACAGTTTTTTTTGTTGTTTTGTTTTATAATCAAAACCAAAAACAAGGCAGGCCCACACCGTTCGTGCAAACAAAAGTGAACTTGGGCAGTTGATCTAGAAGGGAGAATTCCCCACAGGGGCAGGATGGTCCTGCATCCAGTGAGCAAGGGAGAGATAAAAACACAAAGGGAAAGGCATCGAATGTTCAAGGAGCTTTTGTCCCTCCCTAGCAAACTCATCTGGATGGGAAAGGGTCCAGGCGACGACATGTGTGAACAGACACGGATGTGTGCCTATTTAACGTGGACACACACACATCAGAAGCCATGCACACAAATACCCCTCAAAGTCAAAGCCACTTGATAACTGTAAAGCCTGGGTGTACATTAGGCCAAGGCAAATGGAAACAGAAGAAAGAACACACACATTTACATGCTCACCTGAGGTATGGGTAATTAAGCATGCTGACCAATGCTGTAACACATCAGCAGGCCATGACCCTGTCCTGGATGCAGTCTTCAATGTGATTGCTCCTCAGACCTCTGTTTTTAGTGTGATTAAACACATTAGCAGCCCAGACTGACTACGATTGTTGGGGTGATGGGGTTGACATCTTCCAAAGGGAAGAGAGTAAGTGGTACCCACGAGGACCTAAGCGGGGTGGGTGAGAAGACAGGGGTGAACCACCGGGGTTAGGGGTGCTGGGCATAAGCACTGAAGCTGTGGTGAGCATCTGTACCTCCAAGTGTTCAAGGCCTCAGGAGTCGAATCCCCCGGCCGCCTCCACGCAGCTGGCAGTCTTGGATGTGGTCACCCTTGCCTCAAGCTAAGCATGCTGTCTGTGGAACACCCTGGGGTGGTCATGGGGAGGTCCCGCTAGCTGTAATCTCAGCTCCTCTGTTGACTGAGGCAGGAGGTGTACTAGTTCAAGATCTGTCTGCTACAGTGTGAGTTCAAGGGCAGCTTTGGCGGGGTGGCGGGGACATGTAGCTTAGTGGTAGAGTGCTTGTCCAGTTTGAGGGAGACCCTAGCCCAACACACACACACACACACACACACACACACACACACACACACACACACACACACACACACACACTGTAATCATAGCATTCAGGAGGCTGAGGGGGAAAGATTGTGAATATGAGGCTAGACTGGGTTACGCATACACTGAGTTCCAGGTCAGCTTTAGCTACTACGCATTGAGACATGGGAGAGAGGGGGGTGGAAAGGAAGGAGGGATGGGAGGAGGGAAGCAAACAAACTACAAAATTGAAGTCATGCTAGACTCTTCAAAAACCCTGTGACTTGGAAGTCCAGATCACCAGAGCAGAGCACACGTTAGATGCAGGATTCTGGACTACGCAACAGCTGATGAATGTCAAGTGGCCATACCTGTTTCCCAGACAAATAAAAAGTACAAAACTGTATCACATTCCCCTCTATGATTCCAGGGAAGGAATTGGTTTGGTACTTGTCCTCCTCAGGGTTACTATGACCGTGATGAAACAACATACCCAAAAGGAACTTGGAGAAGAAAGACGTTGTTTGGTTTACCCTTCCACAGCACTGTTCATCACTGAAGGAAGTCAGGCCAGGAACTCAAACAGGGCAGGATCCTGGAGGCAGGAGCTGATGCAACAGCCATGCTTACAGGCTTCTCTGCTTACAGCTGGATCTTCTGGAGACAGTTCTCAATTGAGTTCCCTCCTCTCAGATGACTACAGCATGTGTCAACGTGACATAAGACTAGCCGGTGTGGTACTTGTGTAGGATGGGTTAAAAATACTAATGAATACTTCTCTTCAAAAGATGGACATCTGCCGGGCGGTGGTGGCGCACGCCTTTAATCCCAGCACTTGGGAGGCAGAGCCAGGCGGATCTCTGTGAGTTCGAGGCCAGCCTGGTCTCCAAAGCGAGTTCCAGGAAAGGCGCAAAGCTACACAGAGAAACCCTGTCTCGAAAAACCAAAAAAAAAAAAAAAAAAAAAAAAAAAAAGGACATCATTTTTTAAAGACTTCAGTCAGTTTTCCGAATCTTTTCTACTTATCAAGGATGTTGTCTAGCTCTTCATACAGCCCCAAACATAACAGCCCTCAGTTAACGGACTTGAGATACCTAGAGCGCCATGCAGATTGACGGCATGCTGAGCCAACATGTCTTAGACTCGTGTTTGAGGACACACAGGAGGAGAATAAAATGGCATAGTACATACCTAGTGTCTGCTGGTAGCATTATGCACTTACTAACTGCTCAGTCTCAAAACCTGAACAGCCCTCTCCACATGAGGGACAGAGGCCTCTCCAGATAAATGCTGATTCTCTCCTAAGGGAGAGGGCTAGTGCCCAGGAACTCAACAGACCCTCAGGATGGAAAACTGTTGCAGAATGTGCACCAATGGGCCTGTGACCCGGAAGACATGGTGTTTTGTTAGCCACACAGGAGCTGAGCCGAGCAGCACGCTATTGGAAGATTTATTAAGGCAACTCCACGTAGTTAAAAAGGAGGTTTATTTTGGGGGTTAACTTACAGCTAGTAAAGGGATAGGTTACAGGAATCGGGAGAGGTGAGGTGCAGTCCAGCTGGTTTCTCTGGAGAACTCCGCTAAATCTACCATCCAGCATCCAGGATCACCAGGAACCAAGAGAGCCAGCACATATGGATCTCGGGTCTTAAGGGATCCCATCTTGGCCCCACCTCAGGGGCAGGTCATAGGTAGGCGTGACAGTTATGGGAAGCCTCACTGAGGGTAGTACTTCCAGGTCAAAACTGGAACAGCTACCCACTACAACATGAAGTTCCTCACATGTACATTTACAGCGTGATCAATCCATGGCGAGTGATTTCCCAACCAGAAGAGGATCTGAGTGATTAAATAAGGGAGAGAACAAACTAGTGTATCCATATTGAGAGGCTGATGATCTTGGGGAGTAAGGGAGCTCGATTTGTGACGGAGCAGGAGCAGATGGGTTGGTTACACCTGGGAGAGGTGACCACTCCCTGTCACTGGGCTAGAGGTTTGGTGTTGACAGCCAAGGAGTCAGCACTGCTACCATCACCTCTCCAGCTCCATGTGCAGACAAGCGCTGTCCACATTTCCCGAGTGTCGTGCAGGATTGGAGGTTGGCAAGGGCAGCCAGCAGCGGTGTGAGGTCAGGATTCTGAGTGGAGCAGGCTGTAAGATTTTTTTTTTTTTTCATTTTTTTTTCTAAACTTTTTCTTTGGAGTTTTTTTTATCTGAGAAGCAAGAGAACATCCTGGGGGGTGACTTCTTCAAGTGCCGAGAGAAGACAGGTACCTCAGATTCTGGGTGTTGGGACTCTGCCGTGCTCCAGCTGCATGACCGCACATGAGCAGTTCAGGAGCTAGGCAAGGGGTCTTGTGTCTTACGTCATCAGTGTGCGCTGGTGATTACGTATGTGTGGCGTGGTCACGCAATCTGCGCGTGTGTGGCGTAGCTCTGTAAGCCCACCTGTGCCTTAAAGAGTCAGACACAGACCCTACCTCCTCTCTCTGTTCTGTTCTCTCTTCCCCTCACCATCTCTCTCTCTCTCTCTCTCTCTCTCTCTCTCTCTCTCTGCACGTGCTCCTTCCCCAGGCCTGGTTCTCTTGTTCCCCAACCCCAACCCCTCTTCCTCCTAATAAAGCTCTGATACTGATTCTGATTCTGGGGTTTGTCGTGGCCATGAACCAGCGCCGGTAGCCAGCGTCGCTTATCATTCTTACACTGGGGACTTTGGACATGAGTTGTTCCTGGTCTATGAAAGTCTCTGCCGACATAAATGGGGTCATTTCAGCCTGGACACAGTGCCTGGGGCTTAGCTGGGGGAAATGCCAGCAGAGGGTGGTGGGGGGAGGCTGTTGCCATGTAACATGTAACCTGTCTGTGTTCTCTCTTGAATGTCCTTCCGCAGCAGTGGGTGGTTTATCTCTATCCATAGAAAAGTGAAATCTTGTCCCGTCATTTCAAATAAAGGCTCTTCACTTTCTGATACTTCATCTATAGCCTTTCACACCACACCTGACACAGAGCAGTCACACGCTGACCGAAGCTTGCTGAGTGAGTGAATGAAGTGAGGTAGGACAAGAGGAAGCTGTAAAGATGGAAAACAATTTGGAAATGATGAAAATGCATGGGAACAGTTTCTGCTACCTCTCAGTCCTTAGTAAGGGTTAGTTTATTTGGTGAATCAGGATTTTTCTTTTTAAATTAGAATTAATTTTTGTTTATGAGTGTGTGTGTGTGTGTGTGTATGTTTGTGAGGGTGGCCTAGGAGTCCAGAAGAGGGTGTTGTTGTAGTCACAGGTAGTTTCGAGCTCCCTGAAGTAGGTGCCAGTGTCACCAAACTCGTGATGCTGCGCCATTTCTCCAGCCCTCTTTATGAAGGATAGAGTCCTTAACTACACTACCTGTGAGTGTTACCATCTCACTTACAGATCCTTTCTGGGTATCCTCTTATACATCTGTTCTCTGTCCCCTCCCATTGACCAGTAATAGGATCAGACAGCACACCCAGCCTTGTGAGCTGATGTTTTCTCTTCAGAACATTTCATATTTCTGTCTCCAATGTCAATAGATACCATTTGTGTTAAAACCTAGGTGACAGCGAATGCCATGAGGAGGCTGACCCAAAATTACCACCAGTTGGGTGTGAGAGACCCTGGGGACAACTTCACTTAAGGGGCAGAAGGAAGAGGGATCCATGAGAGACTAGAAGATGGCCGGAACAATGAGATAAAAGCATGAAGCAAGAATGGCACAGAAGGAGGGGGAACGGAGAGGCTGCAGCAGGAGGAAGAAGTCACTGACTCATGGGTGGGGCTCGTAGGCAGAATGTGACTCAGCAGGAGAAAGTAGGAAGTAGTCCCTGGCTCATGGGTGGGGCTCATAGGCAGAATGTGACTCAGCAGGAGGAAGTAGGAAGTAGTCCCTGGCTCATGGGCGGGGCTCATAGGCAGAATGTGACTCAGCAGGAGGAAGTAGGAAGTAGTCCCTGGCTCATGGGTGGGGCTCATAGGCAGAATGTGACTCAGCAGGAGGAAGTAGGAAGTAGTCACTGGCTCATGGGTGGGGCTCATAGGCAGAATGTGACTCAGCAGGAGGAAGCCGACTATGTCCTTTCCCACACGGTCTCCACTTCCTCCTACTAAGAATCGACCAGGTGATTGATGAATTAAAGTTTGCGTTATGAAAGAGTATTAGTTAGGGCTGCATTTAGCTACATTTGAGGGAAACCCAAACACTCAGTCACAACCAAAAAGGTTTTATTTATTATTTTCGTCTCTTGTGACCAAGCTAGCCCTGACCCTTCTGCCTCCATTTACCGAAGGCTGAGGCTTCCCACAAACACCACCCTGCTCAGCTCAGGATTTTATGTTGCTCAGTTGAGAAGCAATGTTGAGGCAGGCAGAGGTGACTGTAACAGGTCAAGGGACAGCAAAGGCACAACACATCCCTTTGGGTGCTTGTTCTACCGTGATCAGTGGAAGAATGTCTGCCCTGGGTTTCATTGTTTTTGTTTTTGAGACGGGGCCTCTCTGTGATGTAGCTTTGGGTGTCCTAGAACTTGCTATGTAGACCACACTGGTCTCTAACTCACAGCTACCCATCTACCTCTGCCTCCTGAATGCTGGGATTAAAGGCGTTCGCCACCATGCCTGGCCTCCTCAGGCATTTAAGGTAGTTATTCTTCCTCTGACCATCATGCCCACACTCCAAGAAAAAGATGGCTAGAAGGATGTCCAAATCTCCCGTATTACCTGAGTCTGTCTCTTTGCATGCAGCCCCACTCTACAAACTCTACACGTCGTTGCTCAAAACTCAATGGCATGGTTGCTCCTAAGGGTAGAAGAGCCTGGGAACAGGCATAGATCACTTATTCTGCCAAGGAAGATACTGGGACTAGACACTAGGGAAGCAACAAGCAATATCCTCGTGTAGGCTGACCATGTGAGAAGTTTGACTTGACCATTAACAGCATGTACCATTCTTAGATTGATGATATCTCCTGGGAAGAAACAAAGATATTAAAGCAATCCATTTGATCCTAACACAAGTAGGAAGTAAAGAATAAATCGTAACTGCTCCTGGGCCAGTTTTCCTCATAAAGTAGGTTAATTCCAGGTATCCCTGTAAGCTGAGCCTCTGAGTTCCAGCCCTTTCCTTACCAAGACAATCCTCTCATGCTTTTTATATTATTATTATTAAATTCCACCTTGCAAAAATAATTGGAAAAAATCCAAGCTCAGCAAATTGCAGAGAGTCTAGGCCATGTCAGGTGAGCCCAGGGGACTGAATTTCTCCCTCCTGATGACAGACATGTTTCAATCTGTTTAATTGCCACACTTGCACAGCGCTGGTAACTTTAGCTCTGAGTGACAGAGAGAGAAGCCTCGTCCCCAGTGCATTATGGGTCTGCAGGCTGGCCATGCTGCAGGGTAGGGCTGCTGCTAGTTCTGAGGTAAAAAGAGAATCTGAGGTAGGGAAAGGTTTCCTTCACCGGAGGTCATTCGTTTACTGTAGTTCCGTTCTCTCCCAGAAGCCTCTGTTCTTGGCAGGCTGTCTCCCAGGTTGCTGCTCTTCAAATAGTGTGCTACTCAGAGCAGTGGCAGAATCTTCTAAGTGTAACCTGAGCTTTATTTCTTGCTTGAGACAGGATCTTATGATGTAGCCCAGGCTGACCTAGAACTATTGAGTCCCCTGCCTCAGCTTCTTCAGGACTGGGTTTACAGGTATGTGCCACCCAGTGCAGCCTGCACCATATACAGCCATCTGCAGATACCAGAATCGATGGTGTCTCCTCCAGCCTCATCTTGTCTCTGCCCTGTTGCCCTACCCTCCACATCCCTAGAATCATCCGTTTGTCAGGTCCCCATGAGCACATGCCAGGAGCAGTTCATCTAAATGAGCAACTGCTTTCTGGGAATCGGCCTGATGAAAGAAAAGGAGTGTGCCAAGCCTTGGCTGCAGGAAGGAAAGCCGGATTCTTTCCAGGGACCAGTGACGGACACACACCAAGATGAGGTTAAATGGCTTCAGGCTCTTCACTGTTGCCCAGTACTCTCTGCCAGGCACCCTTCCGCTGAGCATGGAAGATGGCTCTGGGGAAATTCCAGTCTGTAATTCATTTAAGCAGCATAAACAGAGCTCCCGCTCCAGAGGAGTCTGTCCTGACCAAGAGGCTCTTGGGATCTTCGTGGGGGTCCTGATGTTCACATAACTCGTAAACACTGGGACTGGGAGATGTTTGGCACAGCAGACACTGACCCTCAAGGCCACCGGACAAGAGTGAGCTATCCTATACTCTCATCTTGGGCTTTCATCCATAAAGTGACTTTGGACAGCTCGGAGAAGCTACAAAGATTTTGTAGCATTGCCACAAACATTTGATGCGAATTTCCTTGTCTTTTTTTTTTGAAGTAATAATGCATCAGGAAATCAAATATATTACGTACTGCATGTTGACCCACCGAAGACTGCCAGTGCGTTCGTTATCACGCCGTGTAGACACGGCATGCATGCCTCAGGATAAAGCTGTCTTGCAGCCTGCTTAAGAGAGGAACCCTAAGATTGCAAGGAAAGCTATCTTAACAACACAAACACATCTTACCACGTGCAGCTCATTATCCAAATGAGGATTTCTTTCTCAACGTTGCACAACCAGCGATTCCAGAAATACAGTGGACACAGAGGCCAACCTGGCTGCTCCCATCCATTTTTTCCACTTCGGAAGGTTATTAAAAATGCCTTATCAGAGTCATTGATTAGCCTACAATTGAACTTCACCATAACTTCAAAGGGTATTAATAGCAATAAACTGCTCCTTATCTAATGGGGTGTGTGTCCCCGAATGTGGTTTCTATGACTCAAATGTTTGAAAGGCATCAGGGCAGAGGCTACAAAGGGGCCTCAGCTGTGATTCGGGTTCCTGGTTGAGCATTTACTGTGAGTCAGGAATCACCAAGACAGGAATTCCCACAGTCGCACTGCGGGGCCGCAGTGGGCACAGGAGGTTTGAGGGGAGGTGGTCAAAGTTACCTTACACCCACCTAGTGGCCGGTCAGTATCCATTAACGGAAAGAGCCAGGCACTAGGTGGTGTACAGATGTGTTCTAGATTGCTGTAGAGCCAGAGGCCCATGACGGAACAAGAGCAAAGGAGCCAGCACACCAGCAGCTAGTGAGTAGAGCAGGCCAGTTGTAGCAAAGCGTTCACGGGAAAGTCAGATACTGTGCAAGAGATGAACAGATCCTTAGCCGGTTTGCAAGAAAAAACAAAAGTCTCAGCTGGTAAAATGCAGCCCTTAATCCGCGCTTCAACACTTGCTCTGTTTAGGCCCAGGGACAGAGCCTTGGACCCTGCTGCTAGGGCGCTTGCTTGCCACGAATAACATGTGCTTGGGGACACAATGATTTCTGTAACACTGCTTGAAGGGAATACACCTTTTCAGTTTAAAATGCATAAAGTCAAGGTGAAAAGGATTTTGACATTCCCTCATTCCTGCCTCATCACCTACAGCGAAGGCGCCGATTCCCTGGACGCGCAAGGACTGTGACCTTCTCCCTTCCCTGCCTGTCACATACAGTGGAGGTGGAGCGTCTCATCCTGTGTTGGAATAACCTGGAGAAGCTGATAAACAGGGAGCTACAACCAGGCCTCAGCAATCCTGATTCCTCAGGATTAGCAGGAGGACAAAGACTGTTCTTTTAAGAAGGTCTTGAGTGAGACTAGCTCTACTGGTGTTCAAAGGGCGTTGAGTAACGTCGACATAAACATCTACAGGACACATGGCGTCTCTGCAGTAGAGGGGCTACAGAAGACAGTTAGGGCTCTTGGTGTCTCCTTCGTCACCAGCTGTGGGAGGTAAGGGAAGCCTAGGATCCACAGAGGCCACGGTTCCAGTCTCTGTCTTGGCTTCGAAACAGAGAATAAAACGCAGGGAACAGTGAGATTAGGGCAAGAGCACCAGACCTTTTCAAATGAGCGTGACAATGAAAAGCGGTTCAGATCTAAAGAATGAAAAGGGGGTCGGGCGGTGGTGGCGCACGCCTCTAATCCCAGCACTCGGGAGGCAGAGCCAGGCGGATCTCTGTGAGTTCGAGGCCAGCCTGGTCTACAAGGCGAGTTCCAGGACAGGGGCACCAAAACTACACAGAGAAACCCTGTCTTGAAAAAAAAACCAAAAAAATCTAAAGGTGGGGGCTGTCAGACTGTGGCTATCCAAGCAGGTGCCCTGAGGTGCTTTCTAGAAAGTTTTGTTGTGAGGAAGGCTACCCCTGTGACGCCAAGAGCAAACTCAGTCAGTGATTGCAAACAGAACCAGGATCACACGTGCAGCCACACCACTTACTCTCTCTTTTTTTTTAAACACAGCTCCTGTTCTGCCCAGGATGAAACCCTTTTCTGCAGCAAAGACACCAAGATTTCCTCCTTGTCCATGACTGGTTTAAAAAGCCAGCTGCACTGGAACAGAGCCTCCCGGGTAGGCACCGTCCGCTGCTGTAGTGGCTAGGAAGAAATGGCCCAAACGACTGTTTGGCAACCTGATGAGAGCAGCCCTGTCATTTTTAAATCTGCTCTTTGTGTCCTGTACCAGCCCCGTGAAAAGAGACAGGCAGATGTCTCACAGTGCAGAGTGTCGTGGCTTCAGCTGGGAAAATCGTGTGACTCATTCCCATAAACTGATTAAAATATTTTCTTTCTTTCATAATTTAGCCACAAGCATTAATTAAAGCATCAAAGAATATGTATTTGGACCTATAAAATCTTCATAATGAGCCAAAGCAAAAGGAACCACTGTGGAGCCTTTGCGGGTCTTGGAAAATGCGTTTTCAAGTAACAGTGTTGGAGTTAAACATTTTTCTTCTGCAAAGTTAAACTCCAAAAAGGAAAACAGAAGCTCAGGCGTGAACCAAATTGCTTTTAGGAATTTCCTACGGAAGGTGGTTTGATTTCCACAGAAGTAGCAGCCTAGACAGCTCCTGATGGGTGACGGGTATCTGCGTGTGAGAGATAGTCCTCAACCATAAAAAATATTGCAAAAGCTTATTCTGAGTTGGTGTTAAGAAGGGAAAATGCATCTTCTCACAGAAATAAGTGGGTACACGTGATAGAAAACGGGCCAGTGTGGTTATGCATACGGCTGCTCTGCAGGCAAGTGAGCTAAATATAGGCCAAGCTGCTCACCTGAGAAAGCAGGGATCCTAGAACAAAGGTCTGTTGGGAGCAACTGACCCCTACATAAGCTCTGCTTTTTCCCAAGCCCTGGGGTATTGGTTAAAAATAGGTTGTTTATTTTTTTTCAATAACTCTGTGTGTGTGTGTGTGTGTGTGTGTGTGTGTGTGTGTGTGTGTGTGTGTGTTCGTGGTGTGGGGGCACAGTCACACTCACGTCGTGGTGCACATGTGGAGGACAATGGACAACCTTCAGGTGTCAGTCCTTGACTCATCTTGTGCGAGAACGGTCTCTTCACCGTGTGAGCCAGGCTGGCCGGTCCTGATGTAGCTGGAGTCTTTTCTGCCTCTGCCTTCCGTCTCTCTGTGAAGCTGCAGTGGGGTTACAGACACTCACAAGTGTAGCTGTGTTTGACTTTGACCTGGTCCTGGGGCTCAGCACTCAGGCCGTCAGGCTCGCTGTTACCCACTGACTCGTCTCCACAGCCCCCCAGTATGACCACATTTCTAATGTGCATCCTCTGGACCGCATGTCCCGCTGTCCCGCTGAGTCAGGAGGTGTAATGAACAACACTGAAAGGCACTGTCCTTCGGCACTGGATCTTAGAGGAGAGGATCAACTCTTCAGAAGGAATGACAGATGGAAGCATGTAAGGCTATGGGTGCACCTGGCTCAAACCTGAGGTATCAAGGAACGCCTCTCAGAAGAAAAATGAGCAATCTAAGACCCAAGGGGTGTAAACAGTGGACTCACAGGCGAAGAGTCAGAGGTTTCAGGAAAAGAGGAGTGCTCTCCAAGACAGGGATTTGCACACACAGAACCCCCAGGACACTCTCATCAGCCTGTGGGGCAGGAAGAAATGGAAGGATTCCCTCTTAGGAGAGACAGGGTGGTTTCCAGTCTGAAAAATGTTGACCGCTATGTAGGGGAGATGCAGTATCCTACAGGTGACTTGGTACATGATGTGCAGCTTAGCAGGGAAGCCCGTGCTAAACACAGACACCGGGGGCAGGCTTAGACAGTGTGCGTGTCTCCCCAAGGACAGCAGGACCCAAGAAGCCGAGGATGTCACAAGCAGGAAGGAGTCACGACGATCAAGGATTCTGAGCATATCTGTTAGGTCGAGGCCTGCAGCTTCCCGTACACTGTGTCAAAACATCACACGTGATTTGGACAAGGCTAGTTTCCCAGCAGGGCTGAGAAGCCAGATGGAGCAGGTAGAGGGAAGGTGAGAAAGCCACCCACATGCACAGGGAGCAGCTCTTCCAGAACAGCTGAGCCAGCCAGGCAAGGCTGGGTGAAAGATGACTTTAGAGAGACGCTCTGTGCCTTGTTTGCAGGTGAAAGGAGGCAGTGGAGAGACAGGAAGGAGGTGGAAGGGAAAAGGGGGGAGGAACTACAGGGAGGTGCGGTGGTTTGAACAGGGCTGGCCCCCACAGACTCATGTGTTTGAATGCTTGGTCCATAGGGAGTGGCACTGTTAGGAGTTTCGCCTTGTTGAAGCAGGTGTGGCCTTGCTGGAGGAAGTGCGTCACTGTGGAGGCAGGCTCTAAGGTCTCATATGCTCAAGCTATGCCCACTGTGGCACACAGTCTTTCCTGCTGCCTGCCGATCCGGACGTAGAACTCTCAGCTCCTTCTCCAGCACCGTGTCTGCCTGCACGCTGCCACGCTTCTCACCATGACGATAGTGGACAAAAAAACCACTGAAACTGTAAGCCAGGACCAATTCAATGCTTTCTGTTATAAAAGTTGCGGTGGCCGTGGTGTCTCTTCACAGCAATAGAACTCCCAACTCAGATGGGAGGTTACCAAGGAGACAGTGATGAGTGTCCTGAATGCAGGGGCAGGACCAGGCCCCAGGAAGAAGAAAGGTGGTGACGTGAAGGTGGCCCAGTGGACTTAGAGAGTTGGTCCAGTGTTTGCAGGGAGCTGAGCGTGTTCCCATGGGCTCCCCTCACATGGAGGAAGGCAGAGTACTCCTCTGAGAGTGAGGGGAGGAGGGAAAGCTAGACACCCTGGCCAAACATTCTCGTCCTCCCTTTCTTTGGGCTCCATTGACCCCTGTTGCCTTCATCTCCAAGCAGTACCCTTTCCTAGATGTTCAATATCGCTGGATTTCTGTCTAGCTGACCAGAGTTTTAAAAGGAAGCAAGCTGATGAAATTGGTTCATGCTACGGTTACCCTGACCCATGTCTCACAACCCTACCTGAGCCATTTATGTTAGCTAAGCAGCCCCTAATTCCAAAAGTTTCAGACTGAGGAACAGAGTGACTAGCTCAAGAATGGGGAGCCAGGCCAGAAATCTGGAGTTCGCCTCCGAGGGCACCTTTCACCCACAAACTAATCCAAGGACCAACGCCAAGAAGGTAAGATGCTCTGCGGGCCTTTGTATGCTGAGAAACCGCCATGCAGCCAGCTGCATGGTGGCTCTGGAAACTTCAGGAAGTTCTCCCCTCCCAATCCAGGCCCTGACAGAGCTCATAATCTAGATATCGTGGCCCCTAAAATGACCACTGCGGTTCACACTCCTCCCCACCAGGGTAAACTGAGCTTCTCCTTCGGTACAGCAGCTCCCACTATGTGGAGTTCACACAGTAGGACAAGCAGCTGTAAAGCAATACCTCACCTGCAGCTGGATTTGACCTCGTGAATGGTGGCTTCCCATGGTGGTAACCCTCGGCAGTGGGTCGTCGCTACATTTTCCCATGTCACCGAAGCCTTGGCCACTGGAACTACGGAAGCATGCATGGGCTGCAGAAAACAGTTCTGTGAGCTGTAAGTAAAAGGGGTGGCAGTGTGGGCATGCTGCAGGTCCCTGGGCCCGGGAGTGCACTAACACACACACACACACACACACACACACACACACACACACACACACACACAAAACCCTGTTTAGTGACCCTGACCTCTACCTGCTGTGTGGACTCAGGCTCAGATGTCAAGGTTGTTGCCTGTGAGTCAGTCAGAAACTCTTTTAAAAAATATAATGTATTCCCCTCCCCTGAAGAACTACTGGCTACTGATGGATTGTGGGAGAGGGAGAGTCACTGTCTTCAGCACACCACGCTCCATTGGGCAGTTCCAAACCCACGGCTACACCAGCGAGCCTGATTAAACTCGGTGGCTCACCAAACAGAATAAAAAGATGTAATATGGAAAAGGACCTGTATGGAGGAATGGTGGGTTGTGGGGGGGGGGTTGATGGGGTGGGAAGCTAAAGAGGGTGAAGTGAGAGAAACCAGAATGCATTATATACAGGCATGGCATTATCGAAAAATAAGTTTTAAAAACTACTACACTACTGCAACAAATAACAATGTGTTTGGTGGGTTTAGAAAAAATATTGCCATCGTAGAGAGTTTGGAAAACACAAAAAGGCCTCAAGACAAAACAAAAGTGATCTGTAACTCTAATTGGATAGTTCACAAAGATAATTACTGGGAACTATTTAGTGTTTCATTTTAGGGTTCGCTGCCCACCCCCCACATACACCCGCCCCATCTCCATCCCCCCCTTCCTATCTCTGTCCCCGTCTCCTCTCTGTCCGTAGCTTTCTCCTTAGGGATTGTGTCCGTCCACTTACTCACCCTGCCCCTTTTCACTGAGCTAAATCAGGAAATGTAAAAGCTGTAACAGAAGCCTTTTATTTCCACCCCCCCCCCCATCTTCCCTTCCTCCTCTGCCAGTATCCCTTTATCTTGGAGTGTTTCCATTTTTATACAAGTTCAATTCAAAATGTAAAACAGTTTATGCTTTTCGAGTTTGATTTCCTCCCTACACTTGTTAAAACAGACCAGTCAAAGAAAAAATGTCCAGATTATGACAGATCCGCCTCCAAGTGCATCACGGCTTCAATTTAGAGTCTTAGGATAATGATCTGCCACCACATGTGGGCTATAACTTGAGGTTTCCATAAAAATGCAGCTTGATGAACCAACTCTGTCTGCCACAGTGCCAAGTAGCTGGCGTGTCTCTGGAAGTTCCAGGCCTGACGCTCGGCCTGTGTGGTGAGGACAGCTTTCTCGGGAAGGCAAATAATGAGAAAGAAGAGATCAGGGATGGGACTTCAGGTGTGGTCCCCTCCCCGGAGAGGTGTGTGCTCCCTGTTCTAGGAGCTTGTCTATAGGGAAGCACGTGCTTTAGAAAATCATTATCTTATTTAAGCCTACACTTGTCAGGGGAGCTGAGGTCAGCCACAAAGCCATTGGAAAAAAGGAGCTGGCTGCCACAGAGAGCAATTTCTTTGCAGGGGATGGAGGGGGGAGGCGGGGTGTCAGTTTGAACAACTTGGCTTTTGAGTCTAGTGACCTCCCGAGACCAGGAGCCTGGAAAGATTAAACACAGAGCAAAATCAGGATGTAGCTGGCTCCCTCTCTTCCACTCACCCCCAGCTCAAAACAAAAACAAAAACAGAAATGCTTTAAACCTCACCTCCTCCTCCCCGGCCCTCTCAAACTGTCTGTTAGGCTTCTGCTTGGATTATTTTCATTAGGGTGTGTTTTTCTGATGGAAGGCCAGGCCCTTGTCTTTGTGGATTTGCAGAGTGCCATGTCTACTCACTGGTCTTTAGAAATTACAGACAGTAACAGGAATGCGGGAAGCTGGCAGCCCCACCTCACAGCTTTCCTGCACTGAGGCTTTGCCCACGAACCAGAATGGAATATTTTTATAAGGCAATATTGAAACATTTTAATCCCGAGAAACTAAAGGAAGCCTCCATTAACTGGATATAAACCAGAGCCTGTGGTTGGCACGGGGTCGCTGCCACTCGCCTGATTCGCTGGATGCCATGCTAACGAGGGTCTGTTCTGCGGTCAGGACAAAAGCAGCCTGTCCTTTCCAGGGAGCGAACCTCAGTAAGCATGGCATGATGGGGGTGCTGGGGGGGGCAGGTGAGACTTCACATTGTCCTCTGTCCCTTCAGAGTCAGCCTCCTGGAGATCCAGAAGTTCCTTGGGCATGCTGACTTTCCTCGTGGGACAAACATCTTGCTGCGCTCAACTCACAGGGTATAGGAGCCAGGACGAAAAGGATCAGGTGTCAGAGAGACATAGACCTGAGATGTTTGGATTGAGCTGGGGAGTACAGATCCCAGCACTGCAGGGCAGAGAAGAGGGGCAGAAACATGTCTTCCCTTCCATCCTTCTTTCTTATAAAGATGGAAATAACTTCAAAACAACAGTTGGAGATACTGACATTGGCGGTTGAGACAGTACCTGATATGTGAGGTGTGAGCTGGGCGGTGGGAAAGATGCCAAAGTCTTCATTACCTAACTCCCCGCCCCAGAAGTGTGGGATGCCAGCCGCGTCCTGCATCTCTGAACAGAGCAGGTTAACCGGGACCTGCTGAGGCCTCGAAGGGCTCAGGGCAAGGCCAGTATCACCCACAGAACGTATGCGCTCCTTCTTCCGATCACGACACACACTGAAGAGGCTGGAACTGCCCTAAAAGTGAGCTTACAACTTCAGGGCAGCCCCTGTCCCCTAGCCAGGCCCAGTTATGGCCCCACAAGAATGGGAAGATTTCTTTGGAAAGCCGAAGTATGTTGGATTTAAGGAATCAGGTGGCACTGTGGCCATTGCATGAGGACACCAAAGCCCCCCCCCCCCCCCCCGGGAAAGCACTGATGTCCTGTCCCACAAAGCCACTCTGGAAAGTTCCAGGCAGAGCCCTGGAGGACAGGAACTTTGGGGTTTCATTTCCATCTTTAGAGCCAAGAACTGCAATAGCTACCCAAATGCAAACCTCACAAAAAAAGAAATCAGGCTTGAAAACTCACTGTTAAGTGTTCGCTGTAGGACTGGTTCCAACTGTCCCTTGTTGAGGAAAAACAGTTAACAATATAAGTTTTTAAACAATTGTTACTATTATAAGAGGTTTTTTTTTTAATGAGAACATTGTTCAATGTAGTCACATTTTCTTTCTAAAAATAGACACATAAATGATTCACAGATGTCTATTTATGAGAAAAATAGTAAAGTATATAAACTACAATGTACTTGAAGGGGGACAGAGGCCCTCATTAGAAACTCTCCTGTAGAAAGCACCCCAACTCCTGTTCCTGCCAGGAAACCCCAAGGCCCAGCGGGATTTGTGGCACAGGGCAGAGAGCATGCATGCTGGCTGTGCGTGGGTGCTGGCTGTGCGTGGGTGCTGACTGTGCATGGGTGCTGGCTGTGCATGGGTGCTGGCTGTGCATGGGTGCTGATTATGCATGGGTGCTGGCTGTGCATGCATGCTTGATATGCATGGGTGCTGCCTGAGTGTGCATGCTGGCACACAGGGTGGAGAGCATGGGCTCTGGCTGTGCCTGGGTGCTGGCTGTGCATGGGTGCTGACTGTGCATGGGTGTTGGCTGTGCATGGGTGCTGGCTGTGCATGCGTGCTGGATATGCATGCGTGCTGGATATGCATGGGTGCTGCCTGAGCATGCATGCTGGCACACAGGGGCAGAGAGCATGGGCTCTGGCTGTGAATGGGTGCTGACTCTACTCTTGGCAGCTTAGCCGACCAGAGCATAAGCAGAGATGAAGATATGAACTCTCAGCAGGGCACAGGCTGGCAGGAGTGGACCCAGCTGAAGCCTACAGCTTCCTGAGGGACAAATCTCCATACCTGGTCTGTGTCAGAATCACATAGAGCTAGTCATGGTAGTGGGCACTTGTCATCTTAGCATTTGGAAGGCGGAAGCAGGAGGATTCTGAATTAGAGAACAGACTGGACTATGTAGTAAAGCCCTACAGGGTTGGGGAGGAAGATGGGCCGGGGGGTGAGTCTGGAATGCTAGTTAAGTGGAGATCCTGCCCCTAAGCTTGAAGCCTAGTTCAGTACATCGATGGTTAAGCCCAGAAACACGAACATGGCACTTCCATTCCAGGTCATCCTACAGCTCGTGGGACACAGATTTTGCTTTCTGAAACACTCCTGAAGGGAAAACATTGGACTCATTTTCCCCACTTTCGGGATCCCGACTGCCGTTGCCAATTGAGGTCCATTTGTTTGTGTGTGTGGCGTATGTGTGTATGCATGCTCATGTGTGTATGTATATTCCTGTGTGCATAGAAGGTGCATGTGGAGGCCTTCCTCTAGTGATCACTCTCCACCTTCATTTTTGAACAAGTGTCTTTCAGTGAACTCTATTCAGCTAGACTGGCTGGCCAGCAAATCCTCCTGCCTCTGCATTCCTGGTCCTAGGGCTACACGCACATGCCACCATACTCAGCTTTTTTTGTGGGTACTGGGGATCAAACTCAGGTCCTCATGCTTGTGTGCAGAGCACCTATCTGCCTAGGAAGCATCTCCCCTGGCCGCTATTCAGTTCCATCAGTTCCTAAGGGAGTTTCTAATGCCCACATGTTTGAATCACAAAAGAAGTAACTAAAAATGACTGTGCCCACATTTTGAGTGAGACCGCACAGTTCCTTTTTTAGTTAAGCATTTAATGCACATGCCCTGCTTATTCCACGTGAAGATTAGGTTGCTATTGATAGAAGATGTGCTTCCGGAAATACAGCCATATCTTTACTACATTGTGTTGCTACATACATAGTCCCATCCCACCTGTTTCAAGCCCAACCGTAGGGCTCTGTCCCCCAGAGACCAGATTTCCCGGGGCTTGGATTTGTTTTGGCTAAGGAAATGTGAGTTAGAAGTGGAAATGCTGCTGGGAGTGCATCTTTAAAAGCTGTGCTGTCATTCTGTCCTTCCTCCTCCTTCTGCCGTGACAACAGCATCCCAGACAGGAACTACTCCTTTCGTCTGGACCTGAGTGGGAACCATCAGTGGTGGCCTGGGATGGGGCGGGGTCGCAGCTACATCAGAACCCACAGCAGCCAGGGGTAAGAAATACGCTTTGGTTCTTCCATGACCTATACCTGCAGAGAGGAGTGACTTTAAGTCAAAGCCACCAACTCTTACAGCTTTCTCGTTAATACTGGCAAAATCCAGTGCTGGGTGTGGCTTCAAGGAAATGTCCCTGTCCGGGTTCTGTTTGGAATTTTCTACTGTCATCTGAATTCCCTGTATTCCACACCACTATGCGAATTCTTTGGGTGGCATACTTATATTAAATTATGAGTCGTCTTGCAAATGCTCAAAGTTGAGGGTTGAAATACCAAAACGTCATCAGCTAGGTCTCAGTAAGTTAATCCTTAACAACATGGAACACAGCACAGTATCCTCTCCAGAGCACTTCACCACCATGGCTGGGCTACAGGGCCACGACTGAACACTCACTCCTGTAGCCTCTCCATGTCCCTGCTCTAAGCACGCTGTAATCTGTTTTATGTGCCTCCATGGGTCAGTGGTGGTATAAAATAGTGTTTATTTGCTTCTACTTTGTGGTAGCAGAATAATAACAATAAAATCCATTGAGACCACACTTTTTAGGCTCCAATGCGGCCTCCATGACATTTCCTGTATCACATTATCAAGTATCTCTGTGGAAAATGGGATTTTATTGCTTACCCATGCCATGTCCCCCACGGTGCTCCTCCAGTGATCATACATCACTGTCAGAACACGCCTGTGAGTCCAGATGGGCGGGAGAGAAGGGGGTTAACTGTTGACTAGCTCACTGTGCATCTCCTACAGGTCACAGTGCATCTGAGTTCTGTGGTGAGTGACCCACTTTTCCCTTAATCACACCTGGATTTTTTTAACCACATCAACTTTCAGGTTTTCTGTGTACCATGATCTTGCATGCTAGAGAGTGTGTGAGCAAGGGATGAAATTCTTTCAAAGAAAAGGTTTCTAACCCCGTTGGGAAAGTGGGAGCCAGCCCAAGTTCCAGATGTTTTCCTCTACTTCAGCTGTTGTTGCTTGGTGCTGAATGCCCCTCAAGCCCATATGATGAAGGTTTGGTCTCCAGTGAGTTGTGTTGGGAGATGGTGGGGCTTTTAAAGATGACACCTAGTGGGATACCCTAGGTCATTCAGGATGTGCCTCTGACACCACCCGCTTCCCTGATCGTGAGGTAAAAGGTTTGCTCTGCCATGAACTGCTTCGCCTGAGACTAAAGCAGCAGGCCTGAGTAACCAGGGATGGGAAACTCCAAATTTGAATGCGAACAACCTTCTCTCTTTCTGAGAAGATTATCTTGGGTATCTAACAGAAAGCTACCACATCTACTCCACTGTTTCCATGAGACGAGGCTGCTCATGACTCTCAAGTCCATGTTACAGGTCCAGCCCCACGCCTAGGAGGACACTCTCCTCAAATCCTTAATTCAACAAGCAGCCAGCGGGCACTCAGAATACCCAGGCAGTGCAGTGGGTACTCAGGTTATGTAGGGAAATGGGGAGCCATTAAGAGGTAGAAGATGGGGCCAGAGTTATGCCCCATTAATATGAGATCAAATGTCAACCTATAGATCCTACCAGGAAGAGCCATTGCCACAAAGCACGTAGTTCAAAAGAGGACACCCGAAAAAGGAGATGCCAAGTGGGATTATCCTGCCTCTGGAGTTCACCTCCAATGTGTGTCTCGGGTTTTTCACCAGTGTGTGGTAAGCCTGCTGGTATTTCTCTTCATATTCTTTTCTCAGGGCCAGATCAGTGGCTAATGCCATTAACTTCATTTCACAGAAAACAAAACCAAAACCCAGGGCACATGTAAGAGGAGCAGGCAGCACTCCTGGGGCTCTTTCAAAGCTGATGAGTCACACAAGCGATCAAATGACCAGGGTGTTTCTGGAATGAATTAGTAGTCGTTCACAGCATTTCGGAAAGGCGTATCATGCGGAGCTATGCTGTTCTGTGACTCATTCCATTCGGGTCTGCTTGGAAAGAGACGTGAAATTAGATAGTGTCTTAGTCTATCTTCTGTGCCTATAAGAGAGTGCCGGAGACTGAGTAATTTATAAAGAAAACGGGTTTGTTTTGGCTCGTGGTTCTGGGAGACTGGAAAGTCTACGGCAAGGCAGCTGTATCTGGCATTAAGCAGACGACTAGGGAAGGAGTGAGGTAAAAAAGATCATCCAAGCCGAGACCGGGAGGCCAGACCGAACACAGGCTGCTGGAGAGGCTTCAGGGCGCTTCAAGTCCATGCTGGGAGGTGGGAGGAGTGAGCAAGGAGGCCAGTGGAGAAGGCAGTGCTGACCAAGGAACCTGATTCGTTCCGTTCTGTTCCTCTGGTACAGAGAGCCCCGGGTGACCTGATTTGGATTTAGGCTGTTATAGGGAAGAGTGAGGTAGTAAGTGCCCTCTTGTTCCAGTTTATTTTTGTAACGACATTTGCATAGTAAACATCCTTAGAGGACCGAGCTCCTGTCTCTGGAGCAAGGGGAAAGCCACCCTATTTGAACCCCATGGAGAGATTTGGGTTCCTTAGGCATGGGGTTTCTCTGCAGAAGCAGAGCACTAGTAAATGTGTGGCACCTATCTGGGTCACCCCACAGTGCCTCTGTGGGACTCGGGAAACAGAGAGAATGTGAAAGTTTTCTGGCTTGCTATGCTGGGAGTCTTGCATGCTCTGTCCACATCCGGGAAGCTCCTAGCATTCAGGGTAACTTGTTGGTTTTCAAGTAGGGTGGAACTTCCGGTTCCCTTATGGTTCTCAGATCCATGGTTCTCAGACAGTTAGTGCTGCTCCAATAGTTTGGAGGCTGTTGCAATGGTTCAATGAAGGGATGAAATAACCTCATGTTATTTCACATAACCAAGCATGTGAAAATAAGAACGGACTCAAAAGATGCCAGAAATATTTAGAGAATTGACTGAACTCATGCTTTATAAGAACTTAGGAAGCCAGCATTATCAGTGCATCTTAAAACACAGGTTCTCAAGCCAGTTTGTATGTACGTATGTATGTGTGTATGTATGTATGTATGTATGTATGTATGTATATTAACAAACCAGTGCCGTGGCTGTAGCTCAGCTTCAGATTGCTTCCCAGCATGAATGAGGAACTGGGCTAGAGCCTTAGCATTGCTGGGGAAAAAAAATAACAACCCAAACCCAATAACATTTGGAAAGTTCTGCCGACGTTTTTTAAGGTAAGCCTTAGCCCAGGCTTACTCAATATATAAAACTCAATCAAAGTATTTGTGTTAGTTTTTCATCATTGTGACAATTCCCCAAGAGAAGCAATTTAAAAGGAGGAACGTTTTATCTTGGCTCCTGGTTTCAGTGGTTTTTCGACCACAGTGATTTGATCCCATTGCTCCTAGGTCCATGGTGAGGGTCAACCATGTGGTTAAGCAGATCCACTTACTTCATGATGGGCAGGGAGCAGAGAGAAGTAACAGTGATGGTCAGAACCCAGATACACCCTTCAAAGGTACACACCCTCCCACTCCTGTGATCTACTTTCTCCAACTTGTCCCCACTCCCTAGAATACCAACACCTCCCCGCAGGCTGATCACGTTTTGAACCCATGATAAGCCATTTATTAAGTCAGAGTCCTCCTGCTCTCTGGAAATGTCCTCAGGGACACACCCAGCAACGCCCTTTGCTAACTTGGGTGTCTCTCAACCTAATCAAGTCAACAATCAAGGTCATTAACAACAGCTAACCACAGCAGCAGGCTAAAGAAGAAAACACCCACATCATCACTTCAGTTGCAGTATTAAAAAGCACTTAACAAAATTCAAAACCCCTTGAAAATAAAAACTCCTCAATGGAGGGAAACTTCCTTAAATTATTAAAGGACATTTACCAAAAGTCTATAGCTGGCATCATAGTAGTTAAAAATGGAAGTCTAGCCAGGCAGTGGTTGCGCATGCCTTTCATCCCAGCATTTGGGAAGCAGAAGCAAGTGGGTCTCTGAGGTCTAGACTCTGAAGAGCGAGTTCCGTACTAGAAGTTCTAGCTAAACAATTAAGACAAGAAAAATAAATAAAAGACCTAGAAATCAGAAAAGAATAAGATGGTCATTGTAGACAGTATGATTATGTGTTCAGGAAATCTTAAGGAGTCACTTAAAAACCTGGAACTAGTAAGCCAGACTAAGGGGCTGAAAGGCTCAAGGTCAAGGGCCTCATTTTCCATGGCTGTACACACTTCTGCCCCAACATTGTCTTACACTGGCATTCTCTCACAGCTTCTTACATGGTGAGGTCATAACTTGGTTTGTCAGTCACTCCACTGGCCTTGCAGGTCTCTGAGAGCAGGAAGGAGCATGGCTCCGCCTCTCTTAGTTTACATACTCAACACCTTCCCCACCACATACCAACTCCAAAGTATTCATTGAGCATGTATCCTCATGAAGTGAGCGGGTCTCTCCTTCAAAAAACCATCTAGGGAAAATCTCATGTCACCAGCTGTTTCCCAACCAAAGCTCCGCCTGATGGAGAAAAGGAGAAATGTATTTTCTCTCTTGGGTCGCTTCTCCTTTGAGACCCGTTACTTTACTTCCGTATTTGGAAATGTCCAAAATCTGTGATCAGCTAATATCTGCCCATTTGTTTTCATCCAGTTATCTTAGGGAACAGCAGGAAAGGCAGCAGAAGTCGGTCCCCCGGATTTACGTAACAAACCCAGCATAATAGCACACATAGATCCCAGCCTTGCCTCAGTCCTCGAGTTAAGAAGATGGTTGTCTATAATCTCACACTCACGATAAACGACAGCTCCATACCAGAGGAATGGCCGCCTGGCCTGACAAAGAACCACCCTCTTGCACATGACAAAAATGATGACCGTGTAGCAACATGGGGTGGGGGGGGGCTCTCAGGGAGAGCCAGGAAGCCAGAAAATGACGCTAGAGGACCGGAAGGAAATGGACAATGAGAATGGACGTGTAAGGCATTATGCAAAGGCTTTGTTCACTGATCCCTTTCCTACACAGGCAAACTGGTCTGCTGCCCTCACAGAAAGCTTTGTCTTGGAA
Source organism: Peromyscus californicus insignis (assembly GCF_007827085.1). Lineage (NCBI taxonomy): Eukaryota > Metazoa > Chordata > Mammalia > Rodentia > Cricetidae > Peromyscus > Peromyscus californicus. The sequence goes on along the minus strand of NW_026294480.1, from coordinate 54,950,402 downwards.
TAGGCAGGCCACGCCACGGGAGAAGGAAGCAAGTGCCCGCAGGGAGAGTGGCCATTCTTTTGAGATCAAACCACTTCGTAACAGCATCATGATTTCTTCTGTTGATGATTTTGATCCAAAGCAGAATTAAGGGCTGGAGAGATGGCTCTGCAGCTAAGAGCAGTGGCTGCTCTTCCAAAGGACCCAGGTTTGGTTCCCAGCACCCATATACTGCTTTACAACCATCTGTAGCTCTAGTTCCAAGGCATCTGGTGTCCTCTTCTTGCCTCTGTGAGCATCAGGCACACACATGCATGCTGGCATGACACCCATACACATGAAATAAAAAGAAATCTTCCTCTAAAAAGTAGAATAATTCTGTCTTCTTTATGCAGCGCTGACTGTTCTGGAACTCACTATGTAGACCAGGCTAGCCTCGAACTCAGAGACCTGCCTGCCTCCGCCTCCTGAACGCTGGGATTAAAGATGTGCACCACCACCTGGTATAAGATAAAGTGCTAAACGGTCTTATTAATAAAAAACCCGGAGCCAGATATTGGAGTTAAAACTGAGAGATCAGAAACGCAGAAAGAAGCCAGCCACGTTCTCACCACTTGGAGATCCTCAGCCAAAGAAAGCTACTTCCTGCATACCCACACCTATATGCCTTTCTGTTCTGTTATCTCATTTCCTCTCTCCGCCCAGCTACATCACTTCCTCTTCCTGCCCAGCTCTGTCACTTCCTGTCTGTCTGTACAGGCCTCCAGACCTTTATGGTTAGTGCTGGGATTAAAGATATGTACCACCACGCCTGGCTCTGTTCCCAGTGTGGCCTTGAACTCACAGAGATCCAGACGGATCTCTGCCTTCCAAGGGATAGGATTAAAGGCGTGTGCCACCACTGCCTGACCTCTATGTTTAACATAGTGGCTGGCTTTTTCCTCTGATCCTCAGACAAACTTTATTGGGTTGCACAGAAAAAATATCACCACAACCTGGCTCTCCCTCATAGCGTAATCTCACTTCTATCCCTTTACCTAGAGTCATTTGTCAACAGTTCTTTGCAATACTGACGGAGAATAGGAAAAAAATAGTTTATTACCAAATTGTTGGGTAATTTTTCGATGCAGTAGCCTGAAACATGTTATGGTAGGACACTGGCATAACACAGTGCCCAGTGTCCCCTCTTCTCAGAGCTAGCTCCAGGTGCTGAGCAGTGTGTTCTCAGGAAGAAGTGAGAGGGTCCAGTGCTTTCCGGTCAGTAACTAACCACAATAACATTTAATAAAAATTTGGTTTCTTTTCTATATCTGCAGACAGTTTCTTTACCACTGGCCAACTAGAGCACATCCTAAACACCCAGAGAACGGAAATTCACTTTATTAACTCTTCAGAACACAAGGATGGTAAAGGAACATGAGCGTTTTCCTCATATAAATATAAATTTTCATCTTAGTTTCATCCATCTTGAATAACTTAGATGGTTTTTCAATTTATATTAGTTCAATTGGTACACTGCCTGCCCTGTGTCCTTGAGAATGGACTGAAGTTTTTGCTTATGGATTTAGACAAATGTTTATTTCTGTATCTTGGGCAAGATTGGGTCAAATCAAAAAAAAACAGCATTTAGCCGGGCAGTGGTGGTGCACGCCTTTAATCCCAGCACTCGGGAGGCAGAGCCAGGTGGATCTCTGTGAGTTCGAGGCCAGCCTGGTCTACAGAGCAAGATCCAGGAAAGGCGCAAAGCTACACAGAGAAACCCTGTCTCGAAAAACCAAAAAAAAAAAAAAAAAAAAAAAAAAAAAAAAAAACCCAGCATTTAATGAAAATTCAAGAGTAGATTTGGGGGTCTTTCTTTGGGCAGTATGCTGGAGGAAACTCCTTATTGTACACTTAGCATACACCCTGCCACTGAGCTGCACTTCAGGCCAACAAGCGATGTTTCACATTGCTCATTCCCTTAAGCTGGAACCCACTGCTTCAGAATGTAAAAGAGACCTCACATCAAGAAGTCATGAGGTTCTTCAGAGCCCCATTTAAATGATCTGTTAGCATCAATTAGGAGGGGTGGTCAATGGATCTGTACAACACTGATTTATTTAGAGAGTGTCGTATGTTTGAGAACTGCCTTGGCAAGGAACTGTGCTAAACATAGAGATACACACTGCATGCCCACTGGGCTCACATTAAAGGGAAAATACGCAATAGGGGTTTACCTCAGTGGGGTGAGGCTTGATGCTTTCCAGATGGTTGACTCCACCAGCGAGCTCAATAGAAATATCTTCAGAAAAGATGCTCAAATATTAAATAAGCAATGCGTATACACCAAGCCATGATCTGCTACATTTCTTTACATCTGGGCTGGGAGTGTCTCTCGTCCCTAGCTGCAGATGGGGTGGTCTTCTCTGTCAGTGGGAGGCCCCATTAGATTTCCCATTAGGAAAATTATTCTGGCAGGGTAAGTTCTAGAACATTGTCCATAAGTAGATGCAGGGGCTTCTCTTGGGGGTGAAAAAAAGGGGGAAGAGAAGCACACAGCAAAGAAGAAATGTTTTCCTTGCGTGTGGGAGTGAAGCTGGACGTGAGAGTGGGGATTTCAGTCTGCAGCTTGGCAAAGGTCTGCAAGCACCCAGTTAGAAAGCAGGGGGCGTTGACCAAATGAGGATTCTGAGATGAGCCAGCCAGAGTCCAGAGAGCCAATGGCAAGATGGGAGATTATGGAAAGAGCACAGGGTCAGCCCTTTGGAAGGCAGGGACAGGCAATACAACACTTTCTTTCAGGCACATAGGAATCCCACACCTGTAATCCGGGCCCTCGGACACTCTGGACTGCAAGGATGCCCTGTCTCAAAAGGTGATGGAAATCTAATTATCTATTTTGCTACCCCTCTGTACGTATGTGTACACACACACACACACACACACACACACACACACACACACACACACGAACACAAATGCATTCACATGGAGAAGAGTTGGCAGATGGCAATCTGGAGCCCCCCAGGAGAAGGCTGAGAAGGCCTCCCCCAGGGCTCCCTCCCTCATACCTGCAGCATTCCCTTCTGGGCTTCTTCAGGGGGCTCCGGTCTGCTCAGTCAGATTTTGGCAGTTCATAGAGTCCTCAAGGCCACAAATACTGTCATGATATTGGGGTTTTGTGGCCGTCACTGTCGGAGCTGGTGAGGTGCTGTCAGCCACTTCAGCTTGGTGCTGTTTACACAATCGAGTTTTCTTCCGCCACAAAACAAAACTGTCATTTTTCAAGATAATGAATAGAACTGAGGGTTACCATGGTAGGTGAAGAAGCCAGATCCAGGAAGACAAATCTATGTCTTCTCTCATAGGTGGAATCTAGACAATGTGTGTGTGTGTATGTGTATATGTGTGTGTATGTATATGTGTGTATACATATGTGTGTATATGTGTGAATATATGTGTGTATATGTGTGTGTATATATGTGTGTGTATATATATATCTGTGTGTGTGTATGTGTGTGTGTGGTGCATGTACACATGTATGACATGAAGAGGAAGGGAAGGAGCAGGAGGGGGAAGGAGGAGAGGGAGCTGATGAGAGTTGAAGTCCATGACACACTTGACAAAGATATCATTATGAAGCCTATCATTTTGAATAGTTCATAGATATACTCATTTAAAAACAGAATTTGTATAGATGTAATGGATTTAATGAAATGATTATGCATTGAATTTTTGAAAATCAAGACCTACTTTGGATTTTTTTGTTGTTTTGTTTTGAGACAGGGTCTCTCTAAGTAGCCCTGCCTGGCCTGGAACTCACTATATAGACCAAGCTGGCCTTGAACTCACAGAGCTCTGCCTGCCGCTGCCTCCTAAGAGCTGATATTAAAGGTGCGCCCAGAGAAGACCTACTTTGAAGCCTGTTCTCTATAATTAGTTCCCAGCCTTTCTGAAGAGGAAATGGTAGTACACTCTCACCACTAACCAAGTTCTGCAGCTCCCCCACAGTAACAGTTCTGCCATCTTTTTTTTTTTTTTTTTTTTTTTTTTGGTTTTTCGAGACAGGGTTTCTCTGTGTAGCTTTGCGCCTTTCCTGGAACTCACTTGGTAGTCCAGGCTGGCCTCGAACTCACAGAGATCCGCCTGGCTCTGCCTCCCGAGTGCTGGGATTAAAGGCGTGCGCCACCACCGCCCGGCCCAGTTCTGCCATCTTAAAAGGGATCTGAGGAGTAACTAATGCTCCAGACAAGAGGAAGTAAATGAAATAGAGAATAGCATGGCTGGAGGTCCACAGAGTTTAGATCTTGGTTGGCTGTTTGCTGGTCTCGCTCTTGGATAAGTCGCTGGGTCTCTTTTCTTATATGTAAAATGGGTATCTGTGAAGATTAGGTGGACTGATATGTATGAGAATACCTATAACGAGGAAGCACTCAATAGATGGTAGCTGTCACTCAATAGATGGTAGCTGCCACTCAATAGATGGTAGCTGTCACTCAATAGATGGTAGCTGTCACTCAATAGATGATAGCTGTCACTCAATAGATGGTAGCTGTCACTCAATAGATGGTAGCTGTCATCACTCGATAGATGGTAGCTGTCATCACTCAATAGATGGTAGCTGTCATCACTCAACAGATGGTAGCTGTCACCCAATAGATGGAAAGAGGGGAGGGAATAGATCAATCAAGGTTCCTGCCCAGTAAAATCCTCTGGGAATGGTCTCAGTTGGGTTCCCGGGCTGCATGTCTATGTCAAGCCTTGAACCTTCACTTTTGCCCTATGAGCCCCTTGGCTTTATTGCCCTTCTTCTGCCTGTCTCACCAATCATCTCTTAGGAGTGATCCTAGCCGTACGAGTGGTGGGCTGGGAAACTAGCTTTCCCCTAAGTCCCTGGTTCATAAAGTCTGCTGCCTACTGTGGTGCAAACCTTCCCACCATGTGGAATTCAAGCCACTTGATCATTTTCTGTAAGTGTGGCCTGCATCTAATGGCTTTCTTCCAAACAGTATGGTGTGGGAAAGATGAGAACTTCACAGTGAGGAAAGCTGACTCCCGCAGTGGATGTTTAAGGTTTACCTCAACAGTCATGAGTCACATTGGCACCTGTAGCCTTGACAGGCCATGATGACAATGCCAATTCACGGATGGGATCTTCTTCTCCAAAACATACATTCCTCAAGCCGACCTATAAAAAGAAACAAAAAAATCACAGTTAAGGGACTTTGTGTAAAACACTGACCAATACTTGTCAAAATTATCAAGATGGAGGTTGGAGAGATGGTTCAGTGGTTGAGTACACTGACTGCTCTTCCAGAGGACCTGAGTTCCATTCCCAGCACCTTAGTGACTCACAACTTTCTGTAACTCCAGTTCCAGGGGATTTGACCCCCTCTTCTGGCCTCCACAGGCAATGCACCACACATATGTGCAAGCAAAACACCCATAGACGTGAAATAAAAAATTGTGAAGGCCGTCCCAAACAAGTAAAGGCTGAGAAACTGTGGAGTCTAAGAAAAATAATAACATACAACGAAGTACCCTAGATGCAATTCTGGAATAGAAAGGAGAGCCAGGTGAAAACTAAGGGAATGGGTGGCCGTGGCACATGCCTTTAATCTCAGCACTTGGGAGGCAGAGACATGGATCTCTGTGAGTTCAAGGCCAGCCTGATCTACATAGAGAGTTCCAGAACCATCAGGGCTACATAGCAAGATGATGTCTCAAAACAAAACAGCAACAGAAAAAAAAACAAAAACAAAAAACAAATAACACCAACAAAAAGCTGTGTGGGAGGGAGACCTAGAGACAGTAGTTGGGGGAGAGACTGAAAAAGAACAATGTTTAAAATTTATGATGATACAGATATGCAGATGCCGTGATGAAACTCATTACTTTGCATCCTAACCCAAAAAGGTTCTTTTTAAAAAGAATAATGTATGAATATGGGTTTATTAAATATAACATATATGGTGATATTTTATTTGTATTAAAATATTATTTGTATGTTAATAAATAAAGTTGCCGGGGGGTCAGAGCTATTAGCAAGCCATAGAAAAGCAGGGCAGTGGTGGCGTACGCTTGTAATCCCAGCACTTGGTAGGCAGAGCTAGGTAAGTCTCTATGTGTTCAGGGATACAGCCAGTATTGGATACACATGCCTTTAATCTCAATACCAATCATGGAAAACCTGGAGGTCTATACAGACAGGCCGTGAGGAGGCGGTCATGTGGTTGGGTTTACAACCAATGAGAAGGCAGAACAGGAACTCTATATAAAGACTTTAACACAGGGGTAGCTCTGGTTTGGAGAGGTAGGACCACCGCAGGAGGAAGGGTAAGGTTTTAGCTCTTAGCTCTGACCTCTTGACTTTCTTCTTTGCATTGGTTCTGTGTTTCTTATTTGATAAGGTTGGTTACATCTACACATATACCACATTAATGTGAAGTGTTAATAATAGGAAACTGTGGAACACATGGAAATGGATTTACCGTCTTTTCAATTTTTCTATGAATCTAAAACTATTCCAAAATAAAAGGTCGATGTTAAAAAAAATTTTTTTTCTGAATATTTAACAGTGGACCCCCTAGGGCCAGTGTGGTAGGATCCAGCTCCAACCTGTCCTGAGTTTATGTCAACAGAAACTAGAGGCCCTGTGGGGGCGGAGCATACGCTTTACTCAACCGTGCAGCCACAACTGGAAGCAGCTGAGGGGTCCTTCCCTCAAGACACCTGCAAGCAATTCACTCTGCGCATCATCCAACCTAACTCTCTTCTCCCCTCTTCCCATCTGGTTTCTTAACCAAGTGTTTGGAGTGAGGTTTCTAGTCTGCTGGGACACCTGGAGGCAGCCTCTTTCTGCAGCGTCCTAAGCTGTGTGGCCTTGAGCAGTATCCCGACGCCTTAGCCTTCTTGGGCTGTAAAATGGGAGTGTTAAGTTATCTTCATATAGGTTTTGGGGAAGGTGACCCGGTTTAGTCCAGGTAAGCGCTATGAACAGAACTGGTCACACAGTGCATCTTGGGGGCACAAGTCGTTCTTACCAGTCCTTTCGTGCCATCACCTGATCAGCTAAGGCTTAGCTGAAGTGGTTCACCCTCCTACAGCACCCGCTTTGAGCGAGTGACGGAACTTCAGCCCACCTTAGTTCCAGCTAAACCCTTGTTACCCTCTGGCATCCTCCATCTTCCCTCGAAGTCAGTGTATATAGATCCTGGCCGTTCTCTTTTGGACGTCTTTGAACCTGCAATCTGCCAGCCTCTCTTTTAGTTTCCTTTGAAAGCGCCATTTTGCATGAATTGGTGAGAACTGTCACACACACCCGCCTCTCTTGACTCAGGAACTCAAATATTTAGACTTTGAAAGGACGTGCAACTTTCTCTTTGCTGGTCCTCTTTTTAGCCGCCTTGGAAGGGTAGGAGATAAAGAACCCCACAGAAGACTGGGGTCCCGAAGAAGCAGCTGGAGGAGCTGAGGCGAGCCAGAAATTCAATATGTTTAGGGCTCCCTTGTGAAAACAGAAAAACAAAATAAGAATGCCTCCTGCTGCTCCAACATCTCCTTTCCTGCGGATGCCCCCCACCATTCTCTTTGAAAACAAATGGGGAAAGCCAACTGTTGATGACAGTCGCTGGGGGCTTAGGGTAGGTCCCTGGTGTGGAAGAGGCGCGCTTGTTCACAGAAGAGGAATTCCGTCTTGACTGACAAGCCCTTTCAAACAAAAAGCACAAGTAAACTCGTGTGTGTGTGTGTGTGTGTGTGTGTGTGTGTGTGTGTGTGTGTGTGTGTGTGTTGTGTGTCCGTGCACACTTGTGCGCATGCCCCACATGCTAATGGATGAACCGGAGGTGGAGCTCAACAAAAGTCTGGATTTGATTTGTGGGGCTGTGAATTGTCTTGACTGTTTTGAGGAAAGTTTAAGGATTTGGAAGCTATTTGAGAATTAGAAGTTTTATTTGAGGGGCATTTACGGATTAGGAGCTGGTTATTTGGGAAACATTAAGGCCCAGACTCCATTCTCCGCCGCTCTCACGAAGCTCCTTTGTTTTGAAGTCTGAAACTCTTTCAAAGAGAAGTTTGCTCCTGAGATTTGAGACCTGTGATTCCACAGTGAGTAAGGACTTGAAGACGGAAAAGAAAAAGACTCCGCCCCCACCTGCGCCCTGCTTGATGTCCTGCTCTGGCCAGCCACACAGGGGTCTCCGAAGTTTCAGGATTTCATACGCCATATGGCTCTTTTAAAGCACCGTACTGATTTGTAGACCGTGTGAGAAACACACTTCTTTATTAACTCACTAGAAGTGGTTGGTAGTCCACTTAATTTAAATTTCTTAGATTTAAATCTTACCTGTGTGTGTATTTCCTTTTCATGGGTTGTTTGTGTGCTTTTCACATACATATTTTGTGAGGTTGGTTGGTTTGTCTTAGAAATTTGTAGATATATATATATAGATAGATATATCTATATCTATCTATCTATCTATCTATCTATATATATATATATATATATTTTTTTTTTTTTTTTTTTGAGTGAGGACCTCAGGTATCTGAGGCTGGCTTCAAATTCGCCATATAGAAGAGGATGACCTTGAACTTCTCTCTTTTTTTTAAAGATTACTTATTTAAATTTTGTGTCTGAGTGTGTATATGCACCACATTCATGAAGTGCCCAAGAAGGCCAAATCAGGCTTTGGATCCCCTGGAACTGGAATTGTGGGTAGTTGTGAGCCGCCATGTGGGTGCTGGAAACTGAACCCAGCTCCTCTGGAAGAGCAGCCAGTGCCCTTCCCCACTGAGCCTTCTCTCCAGCCCCAGGCTTGAACTTCCAAACTTCCTTGTCACAACTCCAGGATGCGAGGGTTATAGGCATGTGCCACCACATGTGGTTTATTCAGGGTAGGCAAACGCTCTGCCAGCCAAGCCACATCCTCCAGTTCCCCTGAGTACTTTCTAATGTATTTCAAATGTGTGGAAACGTAGCACGTATAAAGCTCCTTTGATGCCCTCCAAGACCCTGTTTCTACTCATTGTGCCAAGGGGTAGCTCCACCTCTCCCTTCCACACTTAGTTATCGCACACATGTGTGCGCACGCACAAACACACACACAAAAATCACACACACACACACACACACACACACACACACACACACACACACTACAGTACTGATGTGTGATTCCCCCGATGTTATATGACTGATAATTTTCTAAAGAGCATTCTTAGCTCTTTTTAGACTCAGTACTGCATATTTTGACAAACTACGAGACACACTTTGCTCACTCTAATGGCCAAATTGAATTCTACTGTACACACACAGCACAAGTTATTTTTCCACTCCGGGGGAGCCCTCTGTAGGGTTACACATATTAACTCTATTTCTGGTCAGAGTCCAGTAAGCATGCTCGGGCTGCAAGTGGATGTCACCATGCCTTTTCATTTCTATTATTTATTTATTATTTTTACAGAACTGCAGACTTTTTAGTAAAACTAAATCCATTCATCATCTCTCTGTGATTCTTTCAGTTGCTTCAAAGCAGATAACATATTCAATTTCCAAGGAGCTAAGTATTCATTTCTGCTTCTGTGTTTGTTCCCATAATTTTTGTGTTTTTTTTGCCTTAGTTTTTTCACTTAACACAACATTGTAAGGAGAATGGTGGGAACACGCATGAGTTTCCCTTATAATTTGTAACCAGTTTTCAAAAGGGTCTGTACTGTTACACCATTCTACGATGTTTAACCCCTTTTTTGCATTCTGAGGCATGCTAAATTTATTTGGGAGTATTCTGTTCTGTTTAATTGACAGCTGTAACGAGTCTTTCTTTGTCCTGACAGCCAGCTCCCAAATAACGACATGGAGACTTCTTATTAATTATGAAAACTCAGCCTATAGCTTAGACTTGTTCCTAAGTAGCTCCTATAACTTAAATTAACCCATTTGTATTAATCTATGTTCTATCATGTGGCATTACCTCTCTTCTATTTCCTGTTTCCTCTTGTTGTCTCCTAGAGTCTCTCTAACCTAGATTCTTCCTCCTCTTCCTTTCTCTCTCCAGAAGTCCTACCCATATCTCCTGGATAGCTATTGGCCATGCAGCTTTTCATTACACCAATCACAGCAATACACCTTCACACAGTGTATAAATATCTCATAACAAATAGCTATGTAGTATTGCTTCAATATTTGGATCTCATTTTTTATTGTTTTTTATTTATTTTTATTATTGTTTCAGCAATATATGCCCAAAGCTCCTCTTTTTAAAATATAAGTTGAGTAGGTTGTACACCTTTAATCCCAGCACTCAGGAAGCAGAGGCAGGCAGCTCTCTGTGAGTTTGAGGCTAGCCTGGTCCACATAGTGAGTTCTAGACTAGCCAGGGCTACACAATAGGATTCTGTCTCTAAATAAATAAGCAAACAAATAAAAATGATTTGCATTTCTTATGAATTTATGTTTTTATCAATTTTATTGAAATTTCATTGGCTGGGCAGTGGTGGCACATGTCTTTAATCCCAGCACCTATGCCAGCCAAAGCTACACAAAAAAAATTGTCTGGAAAAACCAAAACCGAAAAAAAGAAAGAAAGAAAGAAAAGAAAAAAGAAACATTTCATAGAGCATCAGGAAAATTTGTGTTGGGTTTCTAACTAGGACTGTGCTAAAACTGTACATTAATCTTGGGATAATGGACATTTATTCTGTTGACTCTTCTTCAGAGCGGTCTCTTGTTGTTTCCTTGGTCTTTTCTTGGTGCATAATCATCTACCAAAAATGATATTTTGATGGATTGTATGCAATATTAATTTATCTCATTTTAATTTCTTCTCTTGTATTATCTAAAATGTCTCAATAATCTTAACATAATTGAGGTCAATGTTGTAGATTTTCAAGTTAATGTGTTGAATGCATCTACAGATAATTTTAGATATTGACTCAAGGAAATAGCCTTCTCTTTTGTTTTCTCTGTAGGTTTGAATTTGATTGTATGTTAAAATGATCACAGTCTCTCTCAGTGACACTAATGTACAGTTGGGGGAGGTAGGGATGTTGCTCAGTGTAGAGTTCTCTGCGTTTTTGACTAGCTGTGGCTTTCTGCAGTGGTCTCTGTCTGCTGAGGAAAAAAATCGATGTTGATGAGTGGTGAGAGCCGCACTCACTTGTGAGCGTGAGGGTAAGCACTTAGAGTGCAGTTAGGTGGAATTACGCTGGTTTAGGAAAGTGGCAGAAGTATGTTCTCCACGGAGACCTATATGGCCTTACTAGCCATGAATGATAGGCGAGGTTTGTAGTAGCTGGATGATTTCCTTTCTGTTAATGGGCCTTAAAATCAACGGGGCAGCTGCTCGTCACCTCCAGGATGTACGCACCACTATCGCACCTTTAGGTGTCTTGCCTTGCTGGCTGTTGCTGTGGTTCATAGGGTCACAACTGGGTCGGACTCTCAAATGCTTTCCTCTCTTGGAAGTCTGCTCAGCACTTTCTGGTACTGTGAAAACTATTGCTCAGGGAGGCGGCTTTTTTTTAGGTCAGATCCAGTTGGATTCCTAGAAGTCTTGTACCTGAAGTGCATGGTGTCTTCAGCAATGGGGACTTCCGGTTTCAGGAGAAGGTTTCTCAAGCCTGTTGCTGGGATTTTTGTTAGATCGTCTATTGCTCTTGAGGAGAGCATTTTGGTTATTTTTTTGTCTGTTGCTCTTGAGGGGAGCATGATCTTGCCAAATAGCATAACTTCATTTAAACCATACACATATGTATACATAGACACTCGTATGTATTATGGGTAATTTTAGTTAAACATGACATAATATATACGGTTTTGTTGTTTGCATTTGTTGGGTTTGGTGCCCGAACTGTGCTTCACAGAATATTCTGGCCACCTCTGATACATTCAGAGGGACATCGTCAGTGTAAACTCTTGGTTATCACCATGATTTCACTTGTTGGTGGGTTGGGGTAAAGCAGGCCCATGGTTCTTAGCCTCCTTCCTGGAAGCCAGCCTGCCCACAGAGAACATGCTTTCCAACTTAGAACTCAGCCATATGTTTTACAGGGGTACCTCCATATGGGGAGCATGTGGCAGTTCCGTGCTGTCTGTGGCAGGGAGCGTGGGTAGTCTAACTAAGCTTTAGTTTTGAGAAACCCATGGTTTCCACACATCCAAGCCACATCCTCAAACCCTGCATTTATTAGCTATAAAACTGCTCTTTTTATTTCCATCTGTCTAATTTCCTTACCTAACAAACTCAATTAATTTTGACTTTCAGTGCAGGGAGAGGGTGTGATTTGTCAGGCTCCTTCAAACCCCTGGAGTGTAACATATGCTTCAAATGGACACCAAAGTCGGAATAAAAATCATGGAGGGCCAGTGAGATGGCTTAGTAGGTACAGACACCTGCCATCGATCTTGATGATCATGTTTGATCCCAGGGGCCCACTCAGTAGAAGGAGAGAACCAATTTCTAAAAGTTACCTATTGATTTACATACACACACACACACACATACACACACACACACACACACATGCACACGCATAAGCACACACATGCAAAATAAATAACTTTAAAATGTAGTTTAAAATTAAAAATCTAATAAAACCTTTAAAAATAGATGGTGGGGAAACAATATTCAAAGGCAGTGGGAGGCAATGGTCATGTGACCATGACCATCCTAAAGCCATTGGTCTGAACAGTATATGCTTGAAGTCTATGAAATGTGACATACGTCTCAATAAAAAGGTTAGGGAGGAGGCAGGTTGGGATAGTGACCGACCATCTTAACTTAATCGGCAAGTCCCAGTGAAGGGAGAAACGCTGCCTTAAAAATCAAGGTAGACAATCCCTGAGGAATGACAGCTGAGAGCCATCTCTGGCCTCCACCCAGACACACACACAGATGCACACAAATGTGTTCTTGTACAAACAAGATAATAGATTAAGAACCTTTTAAAAAATAATAAAAGGTGGTAATGGTTTCAAAAATTAAAGTGTATTTCAAAATGAAGACATCTTCAGATATGTCATAGTAAATACGAGTAACCAATTCTTAAAAGCTCCCAAGAAGAAAGATTGATCAACTGCTAAAAAAAAAAAAAAAAAAAAATGATGACCATGTTAGCAAACTTCTTCACAGTGTAATAGAAGCTAGAAAACATGGAATAATATCTGTAATAGACGACTAAAACCAACCCTACACCCAGATAAACTATTGGGTCAAAAGTCAGCACGAAAGAAAGACTTCTCAATGTCATTATTAGCTCTCCACTGAATACCTACAAAGAATTAGAATGAAGGGAATAATAACAGCAGAAATAACTGAAACTTAAAGTCATCAAAGACAAAACTGGAAAAGGCTAATAAAACAGACAAAATTCTTTGAACATGATCTCCCCCCCCAAAAAAAAAAAGTAGAAAAAAGGCCGCAGAGATGGCTTAGAAGATAAGGGTACTTGCAGAGAACCAGGTTGGGTTCTTAGAACCCATGTGGTGGCTAACAACAGTCTATAACTCCAGTTCCGAGGGTTCTGTCACCCTCACTGGACTCCCTGAGGACATAAAATAAAGATACTTTCTAAAGCTGGAAAATAGACAATTGCAGAAACAGAGAATAAAAATGGAGCAAATGCAGATACAAAGAAAAGATTTTTGAAATTGTACAATAACTTTAATAAGTTATGTCACTAAATTTGAAGAGTACAAAATGATAATTAATCCCAGGGGGTGAAAAAACTGTATCCAAAACTACAGATGACATTAAGCATCCAAATAGCTTATTCAACATTAAAGAACTGGGCCAGGCAGTGGTGGCGCACGCCTTTAATCCCAGCACTTAGGAGGCAGAGGCAGGCGGATCTCTGTGAGTTTGAGGACAGCCAGGGCTACACAGAGAAACCCTGTCTCTAAAAACCAACCAAACAAACAAAAATCAAAGAACTGAATGTTCCTCTAGACTCCCCCAATCACTGAAAGAATGGTTATCTAAGTACTACACAAACCGCTCCAAAGAAAAGAAGGAAAGTCCCACGCTATTTTCTCTCTCGATTCCTGGGTTCTCACTCCATTTCTTGGCTGTTTTAGCGGCTGCCTCACTATGCTTCTCCCCACTATTCTCTCCTAAATCCCAGTGCACCCAAGACATTAGATGCCCCTTCTGATGGGAGTCCTCCACAATTGCCATTTGATCCATCCATTCATTGAACATCACTTCCCATCTCTTCTTTCTCTGAATTCTGTAAACACTCTAACCTATCAGAACCCTTGTTTCATCCACCCCGCTGCTGCCCCACCACCCCTCAAGCCTGGTGCTCTCCTTTGCCCTCACTTGAAACTCCTCTTCAATTCCTTAATATTTTTGTCCCTTTTTCCTTAATCACAGGCTCCTGATCAGACCATGATTGCATTTAAACCCAAACTTCCATCTGTTTTGAGCGTGCAGAAGACAGGCTGACTTTCCGTTCAGGGTCAGACACTGTAAGTTGCTGTCTCCGTGCTTGTGTTACTGTGTGGTGTGGGACACTGAGTTACCCCTCCCAGCTGCACACTGGTGCCCTCCCTCCCCATCCTTGCTTCCCCACACTCTGCTCAGCTCTGATACTCACTATTGTTCTCTGTCAGACCAACATTTAGCTTCTCTACATCAATGACCACATGAAGTATTTGCCTGTGCCTGATTTATTTCTCTTGTTCAACTCGCTTCTCTTTCCAGTTCCATCCAGTTTATTTTTTAATATTACATTCATTTTATTTACATGTATTATTTATTTCATTTACTGTGGGTGAGAGTGCGTGCTCGTATATGCCAAGGCACACTTGTGTAAGTCAGAGGATACCTTGCTGGCGTCGGTTCTCTCTTTCCGTTATGCAGGTCCTGGGGATTGAACTTGGGTCATCAGGCTTGGCAACAAGCACCTTCACTCTCTAAGCCATTTATTTGGCCGGCCCATTTGATTTCTTTGCTAATCTTTATGTCAAAATTCCTTGAAAGAATTGTCTACACTCATCTGCAGTCCTTTCCACTTCTGCTTGTGATGAAGCTCCCCCTGTACCTTACCCCTCCACCCCCTTTTTCAATTCCTTCAAATGGCTCCTTTCAATTGACTTGTGGCTGCTGTCTTGGTCATACCCTCCGCTCCTGGACACCTTTCTTGACGTCCAGGATACTAGAACATCTTGGTGCCCAGTCCCCTCGGCTGGAACATCTTCTTTCTAAGTTCTCGGCGTTAGAGTGCCACTGGTTCTCTATTCTTCAGCCTTCCTCCATTGAAGTCACACTTTCTATTCTTTCTTAGACATGCATGACTTCACACGGCTGGTAATTAATAGGCAACAACTGTCAAATTTCCATCTCCAGCCCACACCTCTACCCTGCGCTCCAGGTTCATGGATCCAGCTGCTTAATAGACATCTCTACTTGGTTAGTCAATGGAGACCCGCAATTGGACGTGTCCCAAGCTGAGCTTCCACTCTCTCCCCATGTAATCCACTATGGATTTCCCCATTCCAATAGCATCCTTCAGTCCCTTGGAGCATCATCGCTCTTTTTTCCCCCATGTTCCGTATCCCGCCCATCAGGAAGTTAAAAAATAGGGTCCAGACCAGACCGTTTACCACTAGTTTCGTTGGTTGTCCCTTCCTCTAAGTTTCTGTTTCTGGACTGGACACAGCAGTAGCCTCATGACTGATCGATCTCCCTGTCTTACTTTCCTATCCGCAATTGAGATCCCTTATTATTATTATTTAAGTGAGCATACAAAACAATGTATTTCATGATGACATTTCCATATATATATACCATGGTACCTTGCTAGAGAGCCTTTACACTGAGTCAAGGCATGCAATTCCTCTACTTGACCCTCCATACCTCACAGAGCAGAAGGCTCACAGCACCCCCTCTTCAGTCCCCATACTTCACTTTCCCATTCAACTCTGGTTCAACTCCGGTTCTTTCCTTCCCCATCACTCCATTCACACCAGCCAAGCAATGCATTGGGTACCCAGAGCTGTGGCTGTTTCCTCTACCTGTGTGGGTGGTTATCCAAAAGTCATCTCAAACTGGCCTTTTCTAGTAAAACTTCTATTCGCTCATCACCAAACCGTAGTTTTACTTTTACCCAACTGTGGTTTGAATGTATACACCCCCTCTAATTCATTCACTGAAATGTGGTCCACAAACTCACATGGTATTTGGAGGCGAGGCCTTTGGGAAGGAATTAAGATTAGGAGAGGCCTCTAAATGAAGCCCCAAAATGTCATTAGTGGCTTTATAAAAAGAGGAAGAAAAACCCACACTAACATGCTTGATCTGTCTTGCCACGCGATTCCTTTGCCATGTTATGATACAGTGAGAAGACCTGCACAAGACACTGAGCAACACCAAGATCCATGACCTCTCAGCCTCTAGACGATGACCAAAGAAACCTCTACACAGGTGTAGAGATCTCACGTACTACAACAACACAAAACAGGCTAAGACAGTTCGTATGCCCTGCAGTTCATCCACAGAAAGTACACCATTCAACAGTTCTTAGTATATTCACTGGTTTGTGCACCCATGACCACTCTCAATTTTAGAACATTTTGTGGTTTCTAAAAGAAACCCCATGGTAACCAGTCACTCCCGTTTCTTTTTGGTTCCCCTTCCCCCAGCCCTGAGCACACAGTTCAACTGTTCCGATATTTGGCAGCTACAAGCACTGGGTGGAGCACAGCCATCCCTGGGACACAGTGATTTCAATGCCTTTAGATGTATCTCCAGAAGCAGGTTGGGTGGATCTGATGGTAACTTATAGATAGTGAGCATTTTCCATATATCTGTTGTCCATTCATTTGCATATCTTCTTTGGAAAATCCAGGTCCTTTGACCATCTTTTACACTGTGTTATTTCTTTTCTTACTATTGAGTACTTTGCATTCCTTGTACATTTTGGATATCATTTCCTTATCTGATGAACGATTTGCAAATATTTCTCCTCACTTGATGGCTTATCTCTTCACTGTTGCAGATTTTCTTTGCTACACAGAAGCTCTTCAGTCTGGTGCAGTTCTTGCCTGTTTTGGGGTCCGTCGCCTGTGAGATGCAAAATTTTAAACGTTATTATTTAAATAGGTTAAAATTACAAAAGAATATTTGTTTCTTAGAGATAACACAAGTGGGAGGGAGAAGAAGGACGAATGGGAGGCACTGGGGGGGAGGAGAAGGTACATATTAGCTAGTGACTAGGAGACACAGGGCCCAAAACTCTATAGCAACATAAAACAAAAAGCCATAACTGAATTTTGCTTCCTACATCAAAGGTTATCAACTCAAAGCAAACAAACCTCTATCAAGGAACCAGTTTATCCTTCCGGGAGCTGCCAGGCAAAATGGGTGCCTGTTCAACACCAAGTTTGGTTATAGCTTGGACCATCTCGTGGCAGGCATATTGAACGCGAGTGGTTAGAGTCCCAAGAGAAAGTAAACAGGAAGGAACGGGTGGAGCACCAACGTCCTAAAGGCCGGATGCCCCCTAATACTCTAGTGAACGTAGGCAGCAGATGGTGGCCAGGGCCAAGTCCTGAGAGATGGGACAGTAGAGTCAGGAGGTCAGCTCTTCCCTCGAGCCCCTCCATTTCCAGCAGGACACACCATTCCACCGCTGTCCCTCTCCCAAGGGAAGCATCCAAGGGAAAACAAGCCGGGTGTCAGAGCAGGCACACCAGCAAAAGGCTGGGTTCCAGTGATGAGTGTTATGTATCAAGATGTTTAGCTACAGAAAACAACCAACACAGTGTGGTGTGCAAGGGGGAGCATAAAGTGACAGAGATAATGTTGTCGTCAGTTTTATATATTCCGTATTAAAAATACTGTGTTGGGCCGGGTGATGGTGGCACACGCCTTTAATCCCAACATGCCTTTAATCCCAACGCTCGGGAGACAGAGCCAGGCAGATCTCTGTGAGTTCTGGGCTGGGCTACCAAGTGAGTTGCAGGAAAGGCGCAAAGCTACAGAAAGAAACCCTGTCTCAAAAAACAAAACATCACAACAACAACACAACTGTGTTGGGGCTCTGCAGTTAAGAGTACTTGTTGCCCTGGCAGAGGACCCAGGTTTGATTCCAGACACCCCACATGGTGGCTCAAAACCATCTGTAACTCTAGTTCCAGGGGGATCCAAAGCATTCTTCTGAGCTCTGTGTGCACTTGGCATGCACGTGCGCGAGCGCACACACACACACACACACACACACACACACACACACACACACATTTAAAAACTTCGTTTTTCTCAAGGGTAGATTATTTGTCTAGTCTGTGTAGAACGTCTTGAGCCCCTGGAGGAATTTTTTTTTTTTTTTTAAATCTCCTGTCCAAATTTTGCTTCTCGGACACTGCACGCAAGCTTGGAGCTGCAAAGTACAAATTAACCCTTCGGAAATTACAATCGGAAGGGATTCTCTGAATAAAGACCTTCACCCGCGCAGAATCCACATCCACACAATCCTCCAACCCTCCGTCATCAGCTGCCAGCCGCTCCTAAAAAGACCAGGAGATTCACTGGGACGTGTGAACTCGCCTCACAGCACATTTTAACCCTGCGGTTCCCCTCTGACTCCTCTGACCTCTGGTAGGGGTTGGGGGTTGAGCCCCCCCCTTCCTCTCTCCTGTCATCCCACCCTGTCACCTCCGTTTTCTACAAAACACATGTTTGGAGAGAAACGTTCTTCCTTTGAGGCATGCTTTCCTTGGCCAGAGCTTGCGCCTGTGTGGGGGACCTGTAGGGAGAGGGGTGCCTTGGGCACCTACAAAAACAGTCCTCCCCGGGTGAGGCTCGGAGGAAAACTCTGTCTAAAGAAGGTGGTGTGCAGCTCTGGGGAGGCTGGGCCGCTCACGGTGGGCAGTCCTGGGTCCTGATGCGGGCGGACTGATGAAGGGGAAAGAGATGGAGCTGGGGGAAGGGCGGGAGGAGGGGGAGGGGGCGGCCCCGAGCAATTCAATGGCGCTTTGATTTAACAACTCCAAGCTCTTTGAAAACATTTTGCCAGGAAAAGCTTGCCATCAACACGTATAATCTCTTATCAGAGGCCCCTGAAAGCCAGGGCCTCGGGGTTAATTCCCCCATCGCAATGAGTTTGAATCAGCTCTAAACCCGCAGTGACATGAAAGCGCCGGGGCCTCGGGCCGCACAGAACCCACTGAGATCCGCCGGCCGGGGAGGATTACGGGGCCTGTTCCGCGGCGGGCTCGCCCGCAGGACGGGCAGGCTCAAAAGAAAAAGAATAATTAGGGATAATTGCTTGTGTCCAAACACAAGCATTAAGGCCCCCTGTTCCCCTTTGGGACTTTGTGAAGCCAGAATGAAAGAGACACCCCCTGTTTTGACAGCTGGACCAGAGGCCTGGATCGGTGACCGAGGGAGGAAGCACTAGTTGGTGGGAACCGCGCCGACCCGGGCCGCGGGTGGGCCGAGGACCCTCCTCCGGGATGGGCGCGGGGACGAGTCCACGCACAGCATCCGCGTGTGCGCTCCGCCCTTCCTGCGACCGCGAACGTGCGGGTGTCGCCCAGGGACTGCGGCCTGGGAAGCCCGCTGCAGTGAGGGGCGACCCCCAGCTAGCACTGCGCGACCTGGCCAGTGCCCTGTGCATCGCAGCCCATGGTGACGCAGGGACCCCCGGGACTCGAGAAGTTTCCCAGATCCCGCAGATCCGGCTACGACACTACTCAAGTTCACACGCCCAGCAGCATGGAATCTCCACCAACACCCACACACGGGAATATCCGATCCCACCTCGCTCGGCGTGGGGCGGCCGGCGCCGCCTTTGGAGACACCCGAGGCACAGGGTGGTCCCGGCCACATCTGGATGCGTTCTTAACGCTGAGGCCGGCGTAGGAGGCTTCTGTTCGTGGCTCGGAAGCGGCGGGAGCATTAAACACAGATAGGGAACTGAGTTAGATAGGGAACCCACTACGTGGGGACTCTCCAACACGGCCCTCAGGGTGATGGGGCCTGGGATCAGGCTTTCCCCGAAAGAGCACTGCACAGCCAAGGCCAGGGGGGGAGCCAGCCTCCGAGTACCCAACAGTCCGGCAGCCTGGCTAGTTTGCCTTCCCTAGTTCAGAACGTTCTAGTGCCCGAGGCCAAGACAGGCCCTGAGAGGTCCTCAAAGGAGGACCAAGGGTGGGGCGAAAAGAGGCTTGCGCCAGAGGGATGCAGAAGGAACCCGAAGGAACAGTGGTGTGCAAAGACCACCCTGAGCACCTGGACCACCCAGGCCGCAGGCTGGACCTGAAAAGGCTCAAGGCCAGCGTGGCACACAGGTCCGAGGATCTGGAACCGGGAGCGGACCTTCCAGAAGGTCGTTTGGCAAGATGGGGGCAGTAGCCGGGAGGCTCGTTTTCAGGGTCCACAGCCATGCCACCCCTAAGAAATGAGCCAGTTTTCCCTTCCAAACACCGATCGATCGTAATGAGGCTGGAGTCTGAACAGGGAAGCGGTTCCGCGGACGCGCGGCCATGAGTGATTAATTACAAGAAAACCACATCCGAAAAGGGAAAAAAAAAAAGTTTTCTGAAAGGAGCTGAGTCCGAGCAGGGCTCCGCTCCCTGCAGCTGCAGCTGTGGCCCAGACAGATCAGCCAGCTGAGGCAGGGCCACCCCACTCAGGACTCACTCTAGGGCCTCCTGGCCTGCAGAGGGGACGTAGCTTTCTGGCTTGCTATAAACTCAAGGTTTCCAATTGTCCCAGTAAGGCCTAGGACTGGGCAGAGAGGTGAATGGGGTGATCCCTGAGCCTGCCACTGGCTACCTCCGTATACCAGATCCCCATATACTGTGCCGTTGTCAACCATATGGGCAGTATTGGAGGTCAGCACGACGCAGCCAAGGTTCGACTCTGTACGGAGCAAAGGCAGCTTGCATTCCCCCAGATGAGACCCCGTGGTGAAGACAAAGATGCGAGATTGAAAGGTTTAGATTCAGGCAAATGCCTTCTTGTCTTACTTTGTTTTTTTCTTTAGTCCCACCCACGTGGTTTAAGGGGGGGGAAACCCCAATGAAGGCAACGTGGTCACCAAAAATAGAAAGAAAATCGTATTTTCTGAATATCTCTTTTCATGGTCCTAATTGCCTGCATTTATTAAAATACACAGTCTGATGGAAATCAAAATACAGTCTAAAGTGTATAAATGTAGATGGATTTTTAAGTTTTCTCCTTTTTTGCTTTGGTCCTACTTTTTAAATTGTAGGTTCCGGGTTCCTTTAGACTAGTTGGTAAGACCCGAGAGAAGAAAAGGCCTGTTTCTAAATGAGAAAACATGTAGCGTGTCTACTGCATAAGGGGGTGTGTGTCGCCTCCCTCCAGGGAGAATAAAATTCAGGAAATTATAAATTGCTTATTTTCAAAGTCATGAGCCGTTTCCTTGGAGAGAAATGGGTGGCACTAACTGAAGCCGCTCCCAGGGACACGCTTCTCGGGTTAGCTCATGTTTAGAGACAATCAATGCTCTATTTATTTGTTCTGGGAGGCAGGGGTAGGCAGAAGAATATTCTGATGACAGGAGAGAGACCTTCTCCCTCTCTTCTCCTGACTCCACCCCCTCCCCTTCTCCAGCTGCTTTAATCAGACTGCCCTAAAGAGAGGGCTTTGGTTTGGGGTTTGTTTTGTTTCTGAGATTTAATACTACATATATTTCATCACGCCACACTGGCTTCAACAACTCTTAAAAGCCATGGAATTTAACGTTCAATTTCAGAGTGTTGGCCAGCTGATGAAAATGTAATATTCATTTCCAGAACTTTGGCTAAGAGTTGGAATTATGTATTATGCCACGGTGGTGGCAGTGGCGGCGGCGGTGGTGGTGGTGGTGGTGGTGGTGGTGGTGGTGGTGGTGGTGGTGGTGTGTGTGAGAGAGAGAGAGGAGGGGGAGAGAGACGGAGGGAGAGAGGGAGCACATTAATAGTGAGAATGCCCATAGAATCTATACCAAATCAGAATTATAACCTTTTTTTTTTTTTTTTTTTTGCTTAAACAGCTGTGTGGTCCAGTTCCCGTGAGCCCATCCCAACAGGGAGGTGTGAAAATGATGTAAGATGTCTGAATCCATGCCCTGCAAAAACCTAGCTTGGTGTGCCAGGGTTATTCCATAGATACGCCTTTAGGCCGCACCCCAAACAGACCCGTAACCAAGGAATTCTGGGTAGGAGAGCAGTTTCCGGGATAGATCTTAGAATGTGTCAGAGGAGGTGGGTGCCTTCTAAATGCAGGCATTCCAAAACTGCAATCACTCCAAAATTGCTCGGGTTATGGTCAGTGAGGGATGGTGAAGTTGAGCTTCGTGAATTTCGCTTGGAATTTTAAACTGTTGGTTTGTCTGTTTCTGTTTTGTCTGTTTTTTAAAGCTGGGGTGGAGGTATCTCCTAGGTTGTCCTGGAACTTGTGAATCTTCTGCCACTGCCTCCCAAGTGCTGATTACAGTACTGTGCCACCTCTCCCTGCTTAGAAAGTGTCAATTTGGTCTACAAATAATACCAGGGCAGAACTAAGCTGCCCCTTCTGGCAATGGAAGCCTGCTGGTTCTAGGGGTAGAGACCTCTTAGCATAAGAATCAAATACCCTAAGCTTAATTACAACTGTCTCTGGGAGTCAAGGAATTTTAAAGACTCTCCCCTTTCTAGGCCTGAGGGAAAGACAGAGGCCTGCCCCCCCCCCCCTCCTCCACCTCAACACCCCAACCAAGACCGGCTGCTTTGCAGGTCTGAAATTGTAGACAACGTGGCCTGGTTGGGGGGAGGGGAGTGGATGTGGAGCCCGCTTAGCAAGAGTCTGCTCTCCCTCTCCCTTGAGTGCCAACAACTCCAAGACCACCCTCCTGAGAGCAAACAGCACAGGCCTGCTTGCCTGCTGCCCAGCATGCATCTCCCACTTCGAAAGGTAAACATGGCACTAGATTTAGACAGAAGGTCTAAACAAGATCTTGGGATTGGGTGAACCTCATGATTTAGAACCAGGCCAGCTGAACTGGTTAACATCTCCTAGGAGCTAGAAGCCTTGAGTGGTTGCTGGTAGCCACCTGCCCCTACAAATGGATGGCACTAAAATCTAGAGCAAATTACCAGCTCAGTTGTTTCCAGAGGAGCTCAGCTTTCACTTTTGGGGAGGGGGGAAGTTGTTGTTTTTGTGTTTTGAGACAGAGTCCATACTTTGGGCCAAGCTGGCCTTGAACTCGTCATCTTTCTCCGCTTCAGCCAGTAAAAGTGCAGTCACTTCGAGCACCTTGGCCTTTTAAGAAGCAACACAAAGCACAGCTGGGGAAAGCTCAAAAGTATCCCCTGCTCCAGCTCTGGAGTCTCTTTCTTCTTGCAAAGATTTGCACCTCCCACCTTGAGGCCGCCTTCACTATTGGGGCAGTGGGATGTCTGGCATGGGATAACAAATGACAAAAAAAATGTATTATAAAAGAGAGACACGGGTTTTGCCAGGGTCTGTATGTGTGTGAATGCAGAGAGGTAGATGGATAGATAGATAGATAGATAGATAGATAGATAGATAGATAGATAAGTAGATAAGTAGATAGATGGAGATAGATGTATGTATATAGAGAGAGGTGGTCATACGTATTTATAAATGAGACAAATATTATCTATGCATCTAGAGATAGATGCAGATGTATATGTGAAATATGTACTGTAGTTTTAAATTTACATTCTCAAACACTGCAAAAAGTTTGGTATCATGACAGCACATGCCTAAATTGACCGTGTCTGGTATCCTTAAAATGCTAACTAAAATGCTACTTGCTTTTCATCCTTTTAAGACCTCTAAAGCAAGGACAAACTTTACTACAGAGAGAAGCCACTCTATGTGTGTGAAGACGACAGACATAAATTGTATCCACAGTGGAATGTTGGAAATTCATTTCCGCCTTTAGGGAACCTGACTTTGGGGCACAGGAGTTTGTGCCTCTTGGAGGGGCCTCTAGGTAGGGACTGGGCTTGCCACCAATTGCATCGCCTGGTTCTGTAAAACACTAAATCTAGACAGATTTACACAGAACAGAAGCGTTCCTTTCACCCTCTGCATTCCAGCCAAGCAGCTTTGGGGACTTTCCCGGGTTCCAGCCCCTCCTGAGTGTTTTTCCAGGTTGTGTGGCTAAGCCCAGGACAGAGCAGAATAACTTATACAGCATAGAAAAGAGATCTATGTCATCGAGTGTTTTTTTAAGCTGTGTCCACATCGTGGGGGCACAGACATTGTCTCTTAAAGATGTAGCTGCTACGACACTGATGAAACAGTGTGTGTCTGTGTGATAAAATAAAATCCTGAAATGGGTTCTACATGTCGGAAAGACAGATTGTTTTCTTTGCGGCCCTCTACTTGAATCTGTCTTCACATTTGTTTTACCTTTTTATAAACAATGTTTTCGTAAGGACCAAAGTTCATAAAGAAGGTTCTGAGACCGTTTTTCCAGACACCATATGAATGAAACAAATGTCTTCCCGTTTGACAGGCATGGCGCTTTCTCTAACTTTAAGTAAATGACGGCCACTTCCACTGGTGGGAAGATCTGTCGGAAAGAGGCTCGACTCTGCTTCATGTACAGAGTATACTGTGTTTTCCTCAAATGAAACTTGAGAACTCTTTAACAGAACGGCTCGGAGTCTGAGTGGCATCTAAATGCTTTTGGAGAGGAAGCATTTTCTTTGCTGAGTCCTGGGCAGGCTGGCGGCACAGCTAGACTTCCATAGTGACTATACTTCCACGTAAATACAACTCAGAACACAGGCTGTGAGAAAAGATGCAAGTCAAATACACAGTCACATTCTGTCAAAGCAAAGGCCTCAATTCGACAATCGAGTTTCTTGCTGAAATCATTCACAGCTAGCGAAATAATTAATGACATTCCCCCCCCCCATTAATTTCATCATGTGTTTGAAGCTTGGTGCAACCTGACATGTCCCAATACTTCTGTACTTGCCTCCAAAGCATTGGAAAAGCCTGAAAGAGTGGAGGGAACCCTGAGAGCTGCCTGTGGAAAAAGAGTATAGCATACAATGTACTCAGTTAAACAAATATTTAGCTTGTTCCTCATCCAAGGCAAATCAGCTTCCAGGGCAACATATGGGCTCCAGTTCAGGGCTAGAGCACATGGCTCAGGTCAGGTCTGGGAGTGAATGATGTGCACAGTCACAGGCAATGGCTCCAGATGGGCCAAGCAGATTTTGGGGTCAAGGAGAGTGGGGGGACTGAGCTTTGCCTTATTCTAGTATGCATTCCAGATTAGAGCTCTCTGGAGTGGCCCTGGATTGCCAAACTGGAATCAGAGATAACTTTTTTGGTCTGAGTTCCTTTTGAACATAAAGCTGACAAATACTATTATTGGGTCTAAGGTCAAAGACCCGACTCTCCAGGTCTCAACAGACCACATGTGTTCACTTGCCAAGAGTCCATCCAATCAGAAAGATGAGTTGAGGGGGGTGAACCTAGAAAGTTATTCAGTATGGCCACACTGGAAAGAAATGGGGTTCCTGTGTCCTGAGGCCTGTCTTCAAGGAGCTACTAAGATCTTTGGGGTTATACAAAGAAAACACAAAAGCTGAGGGAATGAATAAAGATCTAGAGTCAAGAGATTTTGGTCAAGTGTAATCTGGTTGGTCATCAACTCAGGTCTGGTTCTGGGGGCCTCCCTGGTGCCAAAGAAATTGGTTCCTATCATAGTGGATGCGCCTGCAGGGCTCACTCTTCCTGGAATTTAAGGGAAGCCAGGAAGGACCTACTAAGAGAACAGGCCAGAGGGACAAACTAGAGTGGATCAGGACAGGGACTGGATCCTCCATCTGGGAACAGGGCCACACTGAAGGCATCTCCACTGCTTTCTGCTTTACCGATTTTGAGCTGTCCACCTTCAGTACTGGGCCTATGTGTGACCAGCACTCCCCTGTGTGACAGGTACTGTGACTGTGTGACCAGCACTCCCCTGTGAGATGGGTACTGTGCCTATCTGTGACCAGCACTCCCCTGTGTGACAGGTACTGTGTCTATATGTGACCAGCACTCCCCCTGTGCAACAGGCTTAAACTCACAGTGGAGATCTTCTCGGGGTCTTCAGATGGCTGTGAGAGCCACCTAGAGCTGTGCTGGTCTGCAGTAGCCGCATGCCATCCACGGCTGTTGACGCTTGGCCAGTCTAAATTCCTCTGTGTTGTAGGTGTAAGATGGAACTTGTGCTCTGTTTTAGTCAGTGGAATCTCTAATGTATTACCACAGGCTGGATGACTTAGTCACAAATATTTGTTCTCACAAACCTGAAGTTCAGAAGTCCAAGATTAGCATGCTGGAATACAAGGACACTAATCTCGGGGGAGCTCCTCCACTCGGCCTTTGTCTGAAATTAACTACCTCCAAATCACTTACTTCCAAATACCATTGGATTTAGGATTAGAGCTTCAACACATGAACTTTAGTGCATGAAGGGAGATACGGTCCATGACAAAGACAGTATGAAAAATTAGAAAATATGTCAATAATTTTATATTAATTTCTTCATGTACTGGGTTAGATCAAATATATCTGTGGCATAGCTTATCTAAGATGTCCCATTGATTGCAATCTCTTGGCATTTGTGCCACGTGGAACCCTCTGTCCCAGAATTTGCTTATTTCTTTTTCAGTTTGACTGTTCTTCCTTTTTATAGTTTTGAGATGGAGTCTCAGACTCACTGTGGAGCTCAGGCTGGCTTCAAACACCCAGCAATGAAAAGAACGAGCCATCTTGTGGAAGAGAAATGAGATACGTTGGTCAACAGGCAGCAGCAGCAGCAGCGGGATGTCACAGGAGTGGGACTTCATAGGAGTGAGGGAGGTTTTCGAAAAAGGACTTATCTTGCCCCTGTCACCACTGCAAAAGGCGGTCACCAAGCCCACAGTATGACTGTCGACTCAGGAGAGCCCAGAGCCGTGTGTATGCTGCTAATCCACAGGCAAACAATGCAGGTTTTGAAATAAATTGTTACAGCAACAAACAAGGGATGCTCTGTTTCTAAAGTTGATTTTGAATCGCATCTCAGCCTTTTGGCTAAGGTCGATTGTAAAACGGATGGTGCCTGTTTCCTTTTAGTTTTTAAAAATGTGACTCGAAGGAACTTTTGAAGTCCATGGCTGGTCCACAGGGTGTATTTCTATTGGACAGCACTAGTGTCCATGGTTTGGATGGGAACAAAGTGACCCAGGCCTAATTAGGGATTCTATGGAGCTGGTCTCAGTTTTATGATCCATAAGTAAATAAATAAAATATTGAGCTAGAAATCTAACAAGGTATGTTAAAATGTGTCCTCTATGGGTGACATAGTATACAGCTATGGATTGATAGTCAGGAGATGCTGTATTTCACAAGTAACCCACAGTTAGGTGGAAATTGTGCCTGGAAAGATCTCTTTTTTTTTTTTTTTTTCCGGTGCTGGAAATGGAGTGCAGGGCCTTGCACAAGCTAGACAAGTACCACACCACAAAACTAACCCTGGGTCCCAGAGGCCACTTTCAATGTTTCTTCCAGTCATCCAGCATTTTCTGATTGATTCAGTACTTGCTCACTATCAGAGGGTTATGGAGTTTCTTTCAATAATAAATCCCGTGTTAAGCCCCATCACAAAAAACGACCCCTTCCAAACAGGGTTATCACTGCGTCTGAGTGAACAGGGGACAACCTGAAACACAGGCATTCCCCAGCACACCCAAAATCATTCCCCACCTGCCCTGCTGCCCCCACGGTGCTCCCTAGAAGTGCTGCTGTGGCTGTTCTTCCACAGGCTGACATCTCAGAACCCCAGAGAGCTGTGTTTTCATTTAGCAGTGTTTGGGCTATATTTGAAGTTGGGAAGAAATGGAGGACTTCGTTTTCTATTTATTTGTATTTGCAGAACCACGGAGAACCAAGGTGATAATTAGAAAAATATTTTAGAAAACCATATTCTATTGGATTTTTATTTTTCTAGTACAGTGACAAGTTCTGGTAAGTTTTCAATGGTGAAACAGATCAGATCTCCATCATTTGACAAGAGAACTGTTGGCCCAGGCCTCCTTTGCTCTGGTTATTTATAGAGTACCATGAATAGGCTGTTTCACAAAAGCAAACACTGTCTTGCATTTTTTCCCTGAAATTTAATTCAAAAGTTCTCTTCTTTGCATATCTTAAATGCATTTCATTTTGACAACGTAATTGCAGATATAATCCATGCCCCTTCAGAGGGGGTGACTTCTGTGGTAACATTTGGTCAAGAGTAGGTAGTTCACTAAAAGGCTACCACTGATAGTTTCAATCTTCTGAAAATTCTTGATAAAGCTGTGGAAAGCATGAACAAGGCATGTGATTTAGCCGGGGACAGGGATGGTAACACTAGCTAACTCTCCCTAAGTGTTAGTGCATAGAAGATGCTCCGACATTTTGTATCAAAAAGCTAACTAGCTGGTCCTTGATGCAGACCTTTAATCCCAGCACTTGGGAGGCAGAGGTAGGCAGTTCTCTGGTCTCTGAGTCTTAGTTTCATCTACTTAGTAAATTCCAGGCCAGCCAGAGCTACACAGTGAGACCCTGTCACAACAACAACAACAACAACAACAACAACACAGCTAATCTAAATTAACATTATTTTGGAAGGCCATATTTATTATTTTATTATATGTATTTTTTTTTTTCGAGACAGGGTTTCTCTGTGTAACAGTCCTGGCTGTCCCGGAACTTGCTTTGTAAACCAGGTTGGCTTGGAATTCGTAGAGATCCCCCCCCTGCCTCTGCCTCCCAGGTGACTGGATCAAAGGTGTGCGCCACCACGCCGGGCATATTTCTATTGTCTTTAGTTTCAAACCCTCAAACGAATATTCCAGGTGACATCAAGTCTTTTTCTATGACTCTAAGACAATGGGATTAAAGGAGTGGGCACGCTCTTCTGTTTCACGTGGGTGCCACCACCACATATTACAATCTGACTTTCAAAGCTACACCCCACTGATGCCAGCGATACATTCTGAAGCCAGTGACACATGACACGGTGTAGAACATGCTTGTTTAAGTTAATACCCAAGGAGTGAAAAAAGTAGAACTTCCAATTTTTAGTCTCATTTTAAAACCAGGTTTCATGGCTTTCACAATTCAATGTTAAGCAATAGTTGCTTAAATCTTGGGGAGTCTCTCCCTTCCCCTGTACCACACATTGGCAAACACAACGTGTATTTTTCTTTTAATAAACAAAGCCATCAGCTTGCCAACGAACTTCTGCTACTTTCTCTGGAAAATGAGGATTTGCTTTCCAAAGGTTAATGCAGAGGAACTGCTCTGAAATGTCACAAAAAGCTGAACAGTCATAGAAATTAGCATTGTTTGGACATTTGTTGTTTCGTTATACTTTATGCTGCTTTTCACTTCAAACTGTCTTAGTGGACTTGGGGGTTTTCCATAGACAGGACACTTACCAAACCCTTGGGGACTGAAGATATGATCTATGAAGGGACTTCACATCTTCCGCAATTGGACTCCAAGCAAACCAGATCTTTGCCTCCTCTTCAAACATCCTCCAGATGTCTACTGCCCCTTCTCATTGGGTGTCCATTTAGTATCGACTCTACCATATACACACTTTCATTTTCCTTCCCTGGAGGTCACTGTCCATAGCTCTTGCTTGTCGGTGGCCCCTCGAGCTTCAAGAGTCTCTAAGATCAGCAGACACTTCTGATTGCTCTACCTGAAAGTCACGGGATTCTGTCCTCTGCCATCAGCCCCACCCTTTCCTCCTCAGTTCCCCGCTGACCCTAGGGCCTCCCCAGATAGCTTGCCAAGTGTGTACAGCCTCAGCAAAGAAAGGTGCTTGTGAGCTGGGGGAGGAAAGGAGGGACATTCTCGGGACTTACATCAGAATCCAAATCTGCCACCCCTCACTCCAGACACGCCCCAGTCCACTAACTCCAGCCACGCAAATCGTTTTTCAATTCTCAACCCAATTCCTTCCTCACAAAATGGTGTCTTTTCAAGCCATCAGTACAAAGCATGCCTGTGGCTGCGGTTTTGTGGCTTTGAGCTGGCGATGAAGGACATAAGGGACGATCAGACAAGGCCTCTCCTGGGCAGCTTGCCTGAGTCCCAGTGTGGGTGCAGACGCCCTCTCTTTGTTTACTGTTCTACAGGACTCCTGTGGGTGACTGACAAGGGGGACATGGAACAACATTGCTTCAGGAGGACAACGACAAGCCGTCATAAATTCCTTTCTTAATAGTTTATTGCAGGTTGTAGACTATTGACAATGACTTTGTTTTACAGCATGAAGGAAGATGCTGCTGCCAGTCTCTAAAACAACTCTAAGAGTTTTTAGTACCCCCAGAGAAAACAGCCTTTCATGAAACGAATCATAAATAGTTGTGTTAAAGCCACAGTTACACGGGCTGGGCCAGAGAAGAAGGGAAGAGGAAAAGAAGCGTCTGTTTCAGATGCCAAGAGGCCCTCCTGGTGTCACGGTCATGTAAATAGAGCAGTAAGGAAGCCCTCAGGGCTGTCCTTCTGTGTCTGTCTTCCCTGGGTAATAAATGAAGTCGGGATGTAGAAATCTGTGAGAGACTTCATACTACCACACAGAGACAGAGAAAGGAGATGTGGATGAGGGAGCTGGCATTCTATTTTTGTTTCTCCTTGGGTTCAGACTCTGTCATCTCATGACTGATTCCTTTTCTGTGAGAGACACTAATATCTTCAATAAAAATCTCATGTTGTGAAGAGTTTTTATATATTGAACTTTAAACAGGAAACAATAGATTGTCGTCATCATCACTTGAGATCTGACGCAGCTCAACCGTTACTGAACCGGCTATCATGAAATCGAAAACAATTTTGTGGGCGATCTGTTAGAGGAGACAGCTCGGGTGAGTGTGCCTGTCTTTCTTCCCCCTTTCCTTTAAAAATATTTTGTCTTTCATTGGAAAAATACATTCAGCCCTAGAAGATCTTTTTAAGGCAATTTTTATAAAGCGCACACAGAGTTTGAACTGCACAAGCCATGTACATATGTGAGTGATCATACTTTTTGATATAGCTCTCTGCCTAATCATGAACTTTAAATGCCATATAAGAATTTGTAATCTACCATAAATTATTTCACAGGAATAATTTAAGAGGGCTGCTGACTAATGTGAAACATGCCAGTCAGCAAGCAGTTGGAGGGAGAAGAGGCCCCAGATATAAGTCAACATAAATCACAGTGACTGTAAATCTCTGCCGAGCAAGTCGGGGTTAGAAATGATCGCATTGAGAAACTAGGAACAAACTTATTAACCACGGTGACATCCGTCCAGAGTCTGTTCTCCTTATCAGGAAACTGGATCTTTCAAAATCCCCCGGAGCGTCCTTTCCACCCCACCCCACCTCCTTGTACCACATTTCAAAACTGCATTGCCCTAGTTACAGTCCATTAGCTACAGAAAACAGAGCGGAAATCATATGTGAATTATGACGGGCTACCCAAGCTCTACTTTTATAATGAAAACTACAAGACAACTTCCCGATGGTGGCTTCTTATTTTCTCCGTTCACTGTATAAAAAGCAGCCCCACGTGAGTGAATTAGGAAGAATCAGCCAACAGAGTCAAAAACCACAGAGGGATGTACAGTCCCGTAAGCAGCGACTTGGCTCAGGTGGGGATTCACAGTGCACTGAATTTGCTACGGTTATTGTTGTGTTTAAAGAAGCCCTATGAAGAGCAGGGGAAGTGATAAATCTATTTGAGAAAATTAATTCTCTTTTCAAATCTTCATCTTTTCCTTCAAGATGTGTCTCCAAAGAAAGACAATTACGTCAAAGAAGGTTCGGGGGCCTCATCCTGCACACCGCCTTTTAAATCCATTCTGGAGGCCTATTAGACATCATGTAAACTGTAGACAGCCGTGTTTCCACCACCCCGGCCCTTCACATCTGCACACCAGCTTCTTGGGAGCAGAATGAACACATGTGCATTTTAACATATTCCAACAACAGAGTCTTGGGGGGTGGGAGGTGTGTACCTTTCTCCATATATGGCCATCATGCAATTCTATCTGAGAACTCAATGCAGATATTTATATAATATTGCCATTCCTCACCCCCACCTCCAGGCTGGCAGAGGTTGAAGGAAGCACTTTGGGGAGGTCTCTACCCATAACTGTGTTCCAAAACATAAATGGTGCTAATTGGTTCTGACTTTTTTTTTTTTTTTTTGAGAATGTATTTATCAGCATATGGGGTATGCAGGGTATTTTTTAAATCAATCTTTCTAAAAAATATCAATAACAATATTGAAGTTATTACGCACTAAACATTTTATTTGTGCTTGAGGATTCTTTGGTGAGCTTTACTCATCTCTTTGGAGAATCCCAATGCTCACCCAGATTCCAGGCATAGAAAGGAAGCCCCATGAAATAAAGTGGATTCTAGTGGTATTTCATAAATGACTTGGGGACACTTCCCTACATGCTCAGACTAAGCCTTGCTGACTAAGGAGGGGAAATTCAGTCAATGGGTAGGAAGGAGGGAGTGGAACTGGATTCCAAAGGAAAGATAATGTTTATAAGGGCACTAATTCTTTTTTTTTCACGAGTTGAATTTGCATAATTAAAGATGTATAAGTGAGCTCATTTTAGTGTGGTGGCCACTTAAGAAACATACAGCAAGGGTGAAAATGTAGCCAAAAAAGAAGCTACAGTGTGTTATAAAATCTGATGGTCATGAAGGAAAGGGCCATTAGGCCTGGACTCCAGTTCTGCTCTCTTCTTGGCTTTCTGATCTCTCCATCAGAACTCCCCTCCTACCTCATAGTCACTGTGAATATCAAGCAAAAAACAGTATACAATGGCCCTGGAAACTGTTGACCATCATAGCAACACCGAAGCCCGTCATCAGTATTCTTTTTGTTTGTTTGTTCGAGACAGAGTTTCTCTGTGTAGTTTTGGTGCCTGTCCTGGATCTCGCTCTGTAGAACAGGCTGGCCTCGAGCTCCCAGAGATCCACCTGCTCTGCCTCCTGAGTGCTGGGGTTAAAGGTGTGCGTCACTGCCACCGGCCAGTTACCAGCATTCTTAAGCACGGTGTAGGACCAGCACCATTTCCACTGCACAGTCAATGTAGGGCTCCCACTGGGGCTCTGTACTCAAGCTCTCTATTTTCCCCCTATCTGTCCTCACAGGAACCTCTGTGTCCAGAATGTTCTCCACAAGACAATGTAGGTGTTGTGCTATGAATCAACCTCTGCCTGTTGGCTTCCAACATATGCCGTAAGCAAGGCTCTTCTCGATACCTCCAGAATCAAAATATTCCCTTGGAGGCCAGAGAAGCCACAGATCTTCAGTGTTGCACAGCCAACCCTCCTCCTACTTGGGTCATTCTCTCCTGCAAGACATTGTATTTCATCCACCTAGGTGTTTTTGCAGCTCCGCCTCCCAGGGGATGGGGGGGGGGATGATATCCTAAAACGTTAATTATCTGGAGCACAGTGCTTAACATTCTGGATCCCAGGATGGAATTTAAGCCTATTTAGATTTTCTGTGAATTCTTTGAGGTTAATGCAACTTCTGAATGTGACTAGTAACCTCTAATTATTTGCGGAGATGGTAGATGTGAGACCAGATTAAAGCCACAGATAATCCCCAAATCTCATTTTAGCTAACAGCCCAGCTCTTTTCCCACCAACCCCAACCCCAGAAGAATCAACTAAGAACTACAAGGCTGACTTGGTGCTCAGCTTTTCTTTCTCTTGCCTACCCTCTGCTAGAGATGCAAACGAATCAAATCACAGGATTCCCAAGGGGTGGAGGGTGGAGGGAGAAAGCCAGCATTAATTAAGAAAGAGTGGAAAATCCCAAAGCCGGGCCTCTATCCTGCTGCAGAAGCAGACACTGAGTCACAGGAAGGCCAGAGTCCTGGCATAAAACGAACAAAAGACATATACAGACCTTAGGAGCCCTGGGCGACAGTGGCCCTGGTTTGGATGTTAGTACACTGAGATCATTACTCTCTACCCAGTTGGGCTAGCTTCCTCCTGCCAGGGGCGGGAGAGAGTGGAGCCTGGAGCCTCCCCTCCAGGTTCCGAACACCAGAGGAGCCCAGCCCTGGGAGGATCTCACCTGCTCGCTCTCACTGAGACACGACGTCTAATAAACAGCTGGTCCCAGAGGAGGAAAGCAGAGGCTTTGGTTTTGCTGAGCGGAGCCCGTAACCCTTACTTTATGTCTCTCCTCTTAAGGTTTTTCAACCCTTTTTCTTACTTGATTGTTTATTAGCATCAGACCAGTTTCACGAACCCCTTTGAGCCAGGTCTATTTCGAAGAGACATTAACATTTTCATATTATCAGTGATCTTATTAGAAATTTCAAAATAATCATCATTAAGAAAGCAAAGCTTTGCAAATATCTTAAAGCCAAAAGATTATTTTTCCCTTAAAAGAAAAAAATCCTGGAAATATTTTATTAAAGAATTAAATATCCACTCAAAAACATACGATACACAAAGATTTCCGCTGAATTTTTATTGGCATTTTTTTTTTTTTTTTTTAATTTAAGTTGAGCCTGCCGGACCAGAACCTTTGGCTAGCTCAGGTTCCAAAGCTTCAGCACGCCTTCGAATCCGATGGAAGAAAAATGGACACAGCTTGGTAAAGAGAGGAGAACCGGATGAACGGTATCTTCTTGAGCTGGGGTGACAGGCATGCGTGGAAACGGGTACCAAGAGCTGAAGGGGCCGGGGGCGGGAGTGGGGGGAGGCGAAGGAAGGGGTCCATCAAATGCATTATCCAGAGCTGCCTCCTGAGCTTGGCTTCTGAGCCACACGAGTCAGGATCGGCTGCTAATTTCAGCGACTCTGCAACTCCGTTATGTGCAACATTGTAGTGTGGGTGGTGGGGAGGGTAACCGCGGCCACCAGTCTCGGGGCAGGGAGCTTCCCAGACAGAGGCGGAAGGCAAGGCGGGCAGGAGCTGGACGTCTTTCTCCCTAAGGTGAAATGTCCATCTGAGGGTTGGAGGGAAGCTTCCTCCCGGCTCAGAGCCACGAGCTCCACTTGCAGGACCCCGCTGTAGAGTCGCCGCGCCAGCAGAGCTGGGGTGCCCAGGCCAATCGCGGGGCCGCCGGCGTGGGTCGAGGGCGGACCCTCGCTATCCTCCGGGGACTCCGGGGGGACCCTCTCCGTGTCCGGGCCAGCTCTGTCCCTGCTGCGCTCCGGGCGCGCCAACACAACTGGATTGACCGGCAGCCTCGGAGCCTCTCTCCTGCCCCCGCGTGGCCACCCAGGGAAAACCGCGTGGCTCTCGCCAGTCACCTAGGACCACCGCGGCCGCCGCTGCCCATCGACAGGGGACACCTAGGTCAGTGCAGCGGCCGCAGGGGTGGGCACCGCGCAGAAAAAAAAAGCTGTCGAAGGGAGCGGCGCTGATCCCGAGGGACCGAGACCCCGAGGCTTTGACAGGAGGATGGTCCTCTAAAACTGGCCATCATCTAAGGTTGTTGACCAAGGACCTGCCCGGCTCTGCTTCGTGGACAGTCACGTGGACAGAGCAGAGGACAGTGGAGGTAGGAGATGGAAATGCCCTACAGGGGTCATAGCTTCGACCCAGTGAACCAGCCTGGCTGCCCATTGGCAGAGCCAGGCGCAGGAGGGTGTTTCAGGTTACCGCTTGCTCCCGCATCTGGGTGTATGTGAGTGCATGCGTGGCCTTTCTCCTGTGGCCACGTCAACCTTCTGGGTTGCAGCTGCCAAAAACTATGTTTACTGCCCTCCGTTCGTCATACAAAGACAAACTCAGTGTGTTTGAAGAGGGCCGGCTTCCTGTCTCTGCTTCCCTCTGAAAACTACTGCTTGGGGAACAAAGATCAGATGGAGGACCCATTTCCCTGCGGCCATCCAGGTTTCTGCTGGCTCAGGATCCCGTGTCAGGTGAAAAATTATTGGCGGTGCTCAAAAAGCAGTGATAATAAACTTAACTCTCCTCGCTAGAAATCATTCGCTGGTTGGCGAACAGGGTCCAGCAGGGTCTGTGTTTTATGGAAGCTCTCCAGAGAGCTTTGGAGTGTTTGTCTTCAAATGTGTTTCTCAGTTTCCACTTCCTGAATAAATCCCTCCCCTCCCCCCTCTGCTGCCCCGCCCTCAACTTCTCCCCCCATTGTGAACAGGAGAAGTCAGGGGGTTTTTTTTGGGGGGAGGGGTTGTTTTTGTTTTTGTTTGTTTGTTTTGAGGACATCTTAGAACAAGAGTAGCTGGATTTATCTGTCACTTGCCAGTCCTGGGACATCTATTGTCTATGTGGCTGCCTGGAAAACTTGAGTGAGATAAGGCAAGTTGGACCCTTAGACTTGATTCTGGTCCCAGGCTTATCCCTGGGTCACAGGGTCACAGTTTACATCTGGTTGTGTTGTCAGGCAAACAGTCACCCGTGCTCTGTGGGTGCTCGGTGTCAAATCCTTACGCTGAGAATGTCTTGACGCTCACCAGAGGTTGGTGCTAATTGATGTCAGGCGGTTAGTTCTGCAGCCGTGACTGCAAGCTTGTGTGACTGTGCTCTTCCTACAAAGCAGAAATGGTCAGCCAAGGCGAGCTGACCAGGAGGGACTTCATGTTACCCAGCAAGCTAAATGGGATTGTCGTTGGGCCTGTGAGGGAAGGTGGCGCTTGGCTCCATTGTCCATTTGAATGCCTAGCAGGAGGGTGTTTCCCTGTCTGTCCCCTCCTATGCCACTAAAATTGTCGTTTCCCCCATCCACACAATGTGTTGAAGAGGTTATTAAGAGCCCCCCCCCCAGGGAGCCCCCAGCAGTCACTTCTGGGATCCTGATTTATTACATTTTCATGATTTACCTCCCCAGGGTCTTGAGCTGTAAAAAGATCCTTTGGCTCTCCAGCTGGGCCTTCCCAAACAAGGATAAGGACCCTGTTTGTTACCCTTTCCTTATTTAAAGTTTTACTAAAACAACAACGTCCACGAAAACAAAAAGTAAAACAGACAGAAAATTAAAATAAACAAAAGAAAGACATCTGGTGCGTTTGCAAAGCACACATTTGTTACCCTAAAATAATTAAAGCCGGCAACAGGTTGGGCTAGTCCTGCCCCTGGCTGGACTCGTGACTTCCGATGCCTGCTCCGCCTCACAGCCTGGAAGGAGGAGAGGATTTACCAATGGACTCTCTAGTCTTCTTTGGGGAGGTTTCTGCTTAGGTAGACTTCATTTCTGTGTGTCTCTCTTTCCACGGCCTCTGAGCAATGCAGTGGCCCTCCAGTGCAGAGAAGGCTTGGCAGGCTGGCCTTCCGGGTTCTTTCCTGGGCATCCGGGCAGTCCCATGCTGTCCGGCCTAGCAACATCCAGGAAGGTTCACGGCCTTCCTTGTCACTCTATTCTCCAGCCGCAGGCCTGGCAGCCTGGGTCCCTTCCTCCGGGAAGCCTGGACGCTCAGTATTTACCCCTCCCCTCTCCCCTCCTGCCCCCACTGCTGAGAACCACCTGTTTCTTGTTGCAGAAGGCTGAAGCTCCCCCATCCTCCCCCCCCCAGACCTCCCACTGAGTTCCAGTTTCCAGTCCAAACTCCACATCTGAGTTCTTGACTCACTGGAAAAGTGTATATATATATATATATATATATATATAAGTCACATATTCTGAACTCACTTCCATACTGGATCCTTTTCTTCCGGCTTGTTCCTATCTGAGAGGAGTGGTCTCAGACGAGTTCTAACCCTACGGCGGTCCTCAGACTCCTGCAAAATCAGCCATCTCTGCAGGTTGCCACATAGCCCATAAAACCCTCTCAAATGTCCTAAGCATGATTTTACAAGCGAAAACGATGACCTTGTTGTGTCAAGAACTGTACGATCACGGCCACAAGAAAACAGGTTCACACGCTCATTGTCTGGGTGACGGGAAGGACCACATCCCCCCCAATGGCAGTTGGTGAATCCCCTGGTGAAGTTTATTTATTGAATATTTTCTTTAACCTTCTACTAACATCTGTTACTAGGCAAGTATGAGTGAATGTCAAAGGTTGGGGGACATTTTTTTTGGAAGAGTAAAGCCTTTAAATTCACTACATTCTCAGATAAAGTAAGCAAAACAACGCCCTCCCCTGAAGGTCCACTTTCTAATCATGGAGACGGGTGGCTGTCACCTTTCTTGGCAAAGAAGGCTTGCAGCTGTCACTATGTCAGGGGTCTTAAGATGGGGACATTTTCCTGAATGATCTGTGTAGACCCCATGTAATTACCAGGGCCTCCCTGTAAGTCCAGGAGGGAGGCAGCTGAGTGACAGACAGAAAGATCTGAAAATGCCAAGTTGCTGGCTTTGATGATGAAGGGAGAGGCCGTGGGCCAAGGAATGCAGGAAGCCTCTAGAAACTGGAAAAGTAAAAAAGATGGATTCTCCCCGAGAGCCTCCAGCAGGAGCAGGCCTTGCCAACATCTTGATTTGAATCCAGCGAGACCCATTTCAGACTTCTGACCTCCAGTACTTCGGCTAATAAATCTGCATTACTTCAAACCCTGGAGTTGTAGCTGCTTTTTACAGTAAGACGTCATAGTGGCCATTAGCTTGTTGACATGGCTTGAGAAAAGGACCTTCCTTGTTTGGGACTTGAAGGGGACACTGGTACAACATGAAGAATAAAGCTGTGTCCGCATTTACTCCCTCATCCCCAGAGTTACCATCACTGTCATCACTAAGACCTATTTGAGCTAGGTACTGTGATGGACTTGAGATGGAGGAGGACACTGAGGTTTACAATATAACTAATGTCCCTGAAGCTGCGCCTCAGACCCAAACGCATCCTCAGCAAATTCTAACACTCTTCGGTCTGGTGGATCTCTATCCCTGCTTCTCAGAGAACAGCTCACATATCCAGCAGCATCCCAGTTGACCCCCAGGAACGGTGACTCCCAATCAGAAGGCCCCCTTCCCCTGGGGATTCCTCCATGGAAGCAGCCAGCCTACTGCTGATTATAAAGCTGCTTTAGATCACAAATAAGGTTTCTGTGGCAAGTTTCTAGGCCAGTGGCATGACGGGAAATGACTGGCAAATTGGACTTGTGTTCACTTCATGCGCAGGTCTGAATGTCAGTTGATAGTTATCCTTCATTTCAAAGGCCAGGATGGGGAAACCTCAGTCTGCCGTGACATGGCCGAAGTCCTTGTGTTTCTTCCTGGAAGTACTGCTTCAGAGGGAAAGGAAACCCCCAGGGACAGAGCTACCTGATGGACCCTTTGCCCTGATTCAGTGAATGTCAGTTCTGGCCACCCATTGCAGCCACCCAAAGCTTGAAGCATCTCTCAGTTACCAGGTTCTACCCCAGCCAACGAAGCCTGGTGCAGCCTGGACATCCAGCCCCGTTCCGTCTCCCCAGGAGGTAGGCACCTACTGTGGGGTGAACAAATGCACTGACCTAGTAACTGTGGAATTGGAAAATAGTGCCAGTTCCCCAGTGCTCCTCGGAGAAGAGCCTGTGGAGGTGAGCAGAGTGTGTGTGTGTGTGTGTGTGTGTGTGTGTGTGTGTGAGAGAGAGAGAGAGAGAGAGAGAGAGAGAGAGAGAGAGAGAGAGAGAGAGAGAGAGATTCTGGGGACAATTTTACCAGCCTACCGTCTCCCCACTACAATGGCCTCAAAACTCCTACGGCCTGTGCCATCTGGGTTGACACTGGACCATGCTGGAGAGCATGGTTCACCCTGCCGCTCACTGAGCTTGGGTAGAAATTGTACATTTATTTTTCTCAGTGACAGTATAATTAGCTTCCTCTCTTGTAAGAAATGAAAGGGCAGTGTGCTTCTGACAGCTGTGGGAGCTGCCTTCCTGCCCAGATGAATCGAGTCTCCACCAATGCTGTTACACCTGTTTAAACAAGGAACAGAATAGGTATTTATTTAAAGTTCAAGAGGCCATATGAGCCACGGCCTAAATCTAGGCCTGGATATAATTATGAAGATACTTCATCCTTTGTTCTGAACGGTTTTGCAGCCCATGGTCCCTCAAAGGCTTAGGCAATTTGCCTCAACTCTCAGAGTAGGTACCTCCCAGAGCAAGAAAGACAGGGGTGAGCGGGACGGTTGAAATGCGGGCTGCAGACCTGCGAGCTCACAAGGACACCAGAATGATGACACCCAGGCCTTGCTGATCGCTGGAACCATTCACGAGGACATGTGATAAAGGTGCCGAGAATCAGGCACCTTTCCTGGCAGTTGTCATCTTTTGTACTTGAAACTGGGCCCGGGAATCTGTGTTTAAAAAGAAAAAAAGTTCTCTTGGGCCAGCAAGATGGCTGAGAGAGTAGAGGGGTCTGCCGCCAAGCCTAACAACCTGAGTTAGATCCCAGGGACCCACGTGGGGGGATTGAGAGAACTGACTACTTACAACAAGTTGTCCTTTGGCCTCCACACACGTGCCCTAGCATATCCCACCCCCCCCAAACACACACAATAAGTAAATAAGTTAGAAGAAGTTCTCTGGGAGAGTCCTAACATGCCTCCAGTTTGGAACCCCCTGACCGAGGTCCTGGGGGCAGAACTGGGAGTGTTTCTGAGACTAGGGCAGGGGCACTAAAGCAGTAATTACCAAGTGCCTGTCATTAGCCCGCTCCGCAGATGCAACAATTGGGCTCTTTCCTTCATTTATCTGTCACACCCTGGAGGACCTCGGGACAGGAGTCCTCTGTGGTTTTGAGGTCAGAGGCTCATTGGAGATGAAAGAAATCTTTAAACCCTCTTACCATAAAATTGCACGTGCCAGAGATTCTGCACAATTTCCAGAGGGTTTGTCGAGCCCTCTTAAGGACTTCAGACGGAGAATGACCATCCTGGAGGACAGTCCCTCGGGATGTCCATGCACAACAGCCTGCGTTGGAGCTTTGGAGCCTGAGACCCGCTGCAGACACGGGAGAGGAAGATGAGGCAAGACTGCTGGAAAGAACCGACCCATCAGAAAGCCGAGGTGAAGGTCTAGGGCGTTGACGTGGAGACCGGAAGGACAAGGGTTGGCCGTGTGCTCAGGTGCCGTAGACTGCAGCCCTGGTAGGAGACCTGAGAGACGGGGTGGAGTCGGGCTCAACTCAGAACAACAGAGAGGATTATGGGTAAGGAGCTCAACAAGCAGCCTCTTAAAGACTGAGGTACTTTGTGGAGAAGGAGAAAGGCACACTCAAAGCCGAGACCAGGAAAATAAGTCTGACTATTAAAACAAACAAACAAACAAAAAAGCTATACTAAGAAGTGGAGAAACAGAAAGTAGACATGTGTTTTGCTTGGTTTTTGTCGCCTTGACACAAACCTGGACATATCTGGGAAGAGGGTATCTTAATTGAGAAAATGGCCCCCCAAGATCGGCTGTAGGCAAGTTTGTAAAGCGTTTTTTTTTTTTTTTTTTTTTTGATTAATGATTGATGTGAAAGGGCCCAGATCTACGTGGGTGGGGTCATCTCTGGTCTGCTAGTCCTGGGTTCTACAAGAAAGTGGGCTGAGCAAGCCGTGAAAAGCAAGGCAGTAGGCAGCACCCCTCCATGGCCTCTGTCTGCATCGGCTCCTGCCTCCAGGTTCCTGTCCTGACTTGCTCAGATGATGCACTATGATGTGGAAGTGTGAGCTAAACAAAACCGTCCCTTCCCAGGTTGCTTTGGGCCACGGTCTTCATCACAGCACTAGAAACCCTAACTGTGACAAAGGTTAAGGGACTGGGAAGATGACCCGGTTGCCAAAGTGCTTGTCATGCTAGACCTGAGTCCTTACTGCACAGGCCTGAAGACCTCAGTTTGATCTCCGGTGTGCACACAAAAGTTGGGTGTGGTAGTGTGGGCCTGTTTACCGAGCTCTGGGGGCACCAGAGGCAGGAGAATTTCGGGGGCTTGGGCCCCAGCCTGAAGCTCCAGGTTCAATGAGATCCTGTCTCAAAAAATAATGTGGAGAACTATTGGAGGAGACATCCAAGGTAGACTTTTGCCCCCGCCCCCAACACACACACACACACACACACACACACACACACACACACACATACACACACACACACACACACACACATACACACACACACACACACACACACACACACACACACACACACACACACCATACCAATTCCCAGTTCTGACAGGATTTAACAAAGTTGCATGAGGCACACTTGTCAATTCTCTTGCGGGCCGCCGCCGCCGCCGCCGCCGCCCAAAGTCTAAATTCACAGTGATTTATGAAGGTGGGATTTGGGGCAAACACCTCTTGTGCAGCCTTCTGTTCCTTCACCCCAATCTATACCCACCACAGAGTGGCTGAAAGTCTGCACAGGAATTTGTGGATCTGGGTCCCTCTGGAGAGGGCTCTGGGACCCTAAGAATTTCCCCCTCGATCCTGTAGGGGGAGCTGCTGCAGTTTTGAGGTCCGTCATTGGGCCTTTCCAGGGTGGAGGGCAGGGAATAAAGTCTCTGCAGGGAGACTAGCCTGGAAAGAACAGCAGGGGACTAGATGCAGGGAGGGGCTTGTCTCGAAAAACCAAAAATAAGAAAAGAGAGCAGATCCTGGTGAAGGTCTATCCGGACCCAGGAGTCAGAGAGAGGAGGGCTGTGCAGGACCATAGCTTTGTGGGAGAGTGGCTGAGCCACTATAATTTAGAAGGTCTCATGGCATACAAGCTCCCAGGGAAGGCACGGGGCATCTGCATGGTATTGAGGACAAATGCCACGAGGAGGACCCACTGCCCAGCTGGCACTGCCACTCTCTAAGAGGTATTCGGATTCTGAGCTGCATCTGCTCCTTTGCTATGACCAGGGCCTGGCACTATAATGTGAATGAATGACTTAGGTTATTGAAATAGGCAAGGAGTCTCAGTGACTCGAGGCAAGGCTCCTTGCAGACACGTGCAGTGTTTTAATAATGTGTACCACATGAACGTTAACTTAGAAATAAAGAAATGTGAACTTGTGATGGTAGAGGTTGACAGAAAAAGGGACAAGAACCGCCTAGAATGGCCCTGGGCTTTCCGAGACTCACAGAAACTTCCACAGGAAGACAGTGATGAGGAAGTGTGGAATCAGATGTAAGGGTCTCATACTGGTCCAGGCCAGTAGGAGTGCTAGAACTGTGTATCAGCCCTGCCTGGGAGAGAAAAAAAATATTTCTTAGGCAAAAAGTAGTTTCCCAGTTCAGAATGCAATTTCTTTGCATACTAGTGAACTTAACTAAACAGATCCAGAAATCATTACAAGATCCTAGAGCCCTTTTAAAACAATGGAGAACATACCACAAACATGATTTCCTGTTTAGATGAAGCCACATATGACCGTGTCTCAAGAGCAATAATAAGTTCACTTAGCTCTGCTCCCATTCAAAGGGACACTATTGGTTTCATTCATGAAATGCTATTCCTGGATTTCATTCTCTGCTTTATATGGACATCCCCTTAGTGCCCTAAAGGAATGAGGAGTTTTTAATTATGTGCTTTTGTATTCACTGGTGAAAAGAACCCAATTCCATCCTGTCCCCTCTAAATCAATTAGAACACAGATGGTCTTCCACTCTCTTTCCTTGTCAGTTCTGCTTGGAGACGAGAGACGTGCTGGAGTGCACTGGAATCACCGAAATCTCAACTCTGCGCCTTCTCTGGACTGTCAGGCACCATCCTAAATGACATACAGTCACGAGTCACCTAACGACAGGGGTTGGGATCATTCTGAGATGTGTCATTAGGTGATTTCATCGTTCTGCAAACACCATGCGGTGCATTTATACAACTTAGAAGGCACAGGTCAGTCATGAGACATGGGCTCGAGACGCAATCAAGAGATGTGGTGATCACGAGAGGCATGAAGCTGCTGTCAGGATAACAAGGCATACTGCTTTACAGTCCACGTTTTAAAATATAAGCAGAACTGCACTCTAGAATAACAACTAAAGGTACAGTGCAGTGGCTGGGTGTGGTGGCACACACCCCTAAGCCTGGCATGGTGGGGGGTGGGTGATGGCAAGGAGGATACATGGCAAGTTCGAAGGGCTGCATCAACCTCTGTAGCAAACAGACTATAGCCGTGTGGTCAGGAATGGGCGTGGTAGCACAGGAGGTAGAGGCAGGTGTATCTCTGTGAGTATGAGGCCAGCCTGATGCACATTTCAAGTTCCAGGACAGCCAAGGCCATATCTCAACCACAAACAAGCAGGGAAAACAAAATCAAGTATAGTAAATACATAAACCAGCAGCATGGATGTTCACTGTCATGAAGTATTAAGAACTGTGTGTAAGGACATGTGCTACACTTCTCTCCACCCAGCAGCCCAATCTCCACCACAGCACTGGGGAAATGTGAGGAATGAGTAGCTGCTCCTCAGTGTCACAACGGCTCTATCACCACCAGGGGACAGGAATTTCCCAGTCTCCAATAGTCTTCTGAGACCACCAGTGTGTGTGGCGTACTTTCTACCCAGGCATTGCCATTTCAGGAGTGACTGTGTGCTGACTTATTTCATCCTCAAACAAAACTCTGAGGTGGCAGAGTTTTACAATTTAAGAAAGAAAAAAAAATAAAGGTGGGAAAATGATCAAAATTATATGTGTGTGTGTAGAAATTTGTGAATGGTCATCAATAATTAAGTACACTAATTTATATAAAAACTTTGAGTCTGGTGTGGGGGTGCACACCTTTAACCCCAGCACTCAGAAGGCAGGAGCAGGAGGATC
The DNA here is from genome assembly GCF_007827085.1 of Peromyscus californicus insignis. Lineage (NCBI taxonomy): Eukaryota > Metazoa > Chordata > Mammalia > Rodentia > Cricetidae > Peromyscus > Peromyscus californicus. Next base: position 54,905,789 of record NW_026294480.1, on the reverse strand, counting down.
TCTGTGAGTTTGAGCTAGCCTGGTCTACAAAGTGAGTTCCAGGGCAGCTAGGACAATTATACAGAAACCCTGTGTCGAAAACAAACAAACAAACAAAAACCAACTTCTCGGTGACAATATTAAACTATTTTGAGATGAAGAAGGCAGGTGCACAAAGTCATTGAGTTGGTAAGTGGCAGACAAAGACAGTGTCCAGAGCCTGCATTTTGGCCACTCTGGTTGTCATTCTTGTAGATTGGTGAAGAAGAACCAGACTCTGTCCAGTTACCCCAAGACCAACTTAGAAACAACAGGGACACTGGTATTTCTCTTCTCTTGAAACCTCACCTGTAAATGAGAGAGGAGGTAGGATCTGCTGTCACTACCATAATTGCAACACTAAGCATCTGAAACGGTGTCCATCACTCCAAAACCAAGAGATGCTCTCAGCTTGGTGGTGCTTAGGGGCACCGTGCCATAAGAATCACAGCCTCTTAGATCTAAGACAGGTCCAAATGTCAACAGATTTTCTTTCTGGTTTATGGGAGCTTTTGAAGCAAGGTATACAGGTGGCAATCTCATCAAGGCGCAGGTAACATCACTGCTGGATCTCCATCTCAGAAAGCAGTCAATGATGTTTTAACTATCTTTCCTTCTGATGTTCTAGTCTGTGTCCGGCACAGGAATAGTTGTTCATCAGAGGAACAAGGAACAGCCAGTCCAGAACAAGGAAATCAAGGTGGGGCTTCCAGAACAAGAGCCTCTTGAAGCCCAGGGCCTAGGTTGACAAGAATGATGTTTTTATTGAGTGACCTTAGGTTCCTTCCTGTAGCAGGCATGCTAACCAATATCTTCATCACCTCTTCTTTCTGGGCATGACATACCCTCCAGAATCCTCCTAGGTAGACACAAGCATGTAACTGGTTCTGTTCAACAGAATGTTAGATGGTGTACGTTACTAATGAGCCAAGGGAGTGAAGACCCAACTTGCCTCCTTGGGTGCAACTCACATAGAAGTCTCAGGTTGAGGAAGGGGCAGTCACTGGATGAGCATGCTTTGAAGCACTATGTGGAGGACAGCTGCTGGAGAGTCACCTGAGTGTGAGAGGGACTTCGTATGAATGAAAACAATAAATAAAACATATGTTGTGTTAAAACACTGAGATTGAAGTAGTGGTGGTTGTTATTGCAGCAGAAGATAAACCATCCTGACTAATAGGAAAATACCTGTCTCAGTTTTCTAAGGTTTCTTTTGCTTGTTCAGGTAATATACCATCCCCTAACAGTTTGTTAATACAGGTGACTTTTTTTTCTTCTGGAACCAAGAGGTCTGTGGATCTATGACACCATGTGGGTGAGTGTGTATCGTTTAACACAGCTACTCTGCTCTTGCGTCTTCCTCCCTTTCCTTTAAAAAAAAATGCAAAACAAGACCGCCACCCCCAAACCTAAACACTCCAGCTCCCACTACCCAGGAGTCACAATTGTTGTTAAGATGTCACCCCTTGCTTGCTTAAGACCACCTTTTGTTTGTTTTGTTTATTCATCTTTTTTTGTTTTGTTTTGTTTAGTTTTGTTTTGAGGCAACGCTGACTGGAACTCACTACATAGACCTGGTTAGCCTTGAACTTGCTGTGATGCCCCTGCCCTTGCCTCCTCAGTGCTGGGTTGACAGCATGAGCCACCTCACCCAGCTTCCAGAGCATCCTTTTTAGAAATTAAATAAAGTGTTACGGTCTCAACTGGAGTATCCCCATATGCCTCCAACCTGTCCAGTACAGTTAGTGTCACGTAAGTGACTGTGCCCGTGTGCTCGGGGGTAATGGGATGGGGATGTGGGCACTCCCATGGGGTCCTCTTTGTGCTCTTCATACACATACACACGGGCTAAGGCTCATGTTTATATGTAAGGAATTCTTGGGCTTAATTATTGTTGGCTCGGTATTAAATGTCCAAGTTTGCCGCGGTGATAGGTGTGTGTACACACACGTATTTCAGTTTTGCTGTGATTAGCCCATTTACCATCTTTCCCTGTAGAGGGTGCCATTACCTCCAGTTCTCATCCCTGGGCTCTGTGCTACAGGTGACGCCTTCCATGCACCTATTCAAAGAGCTGTTCTCAGGAGACAGATGGGAACAACAGAGCTGGGGTTGTTGGGGCATAAGGATTATGGATTTTTGGTTTACCCCTGATGCTGCCACACAGTTCTTTTTTTTTTTTTAAAACATCTTTATTTTTTAATTTTTGAGATAATAATTACACTATGTCTCCCTTCCCTTTTCTCCCTCCAAACCCTCCCCTATCCCTCTGTTATACAGTTCTTGAGGAGGCAGATTAGTGTTTGCCAAGCTGTTTTATACTCATGTCTTGATCCTGCGGCCTGTTACAGACCACGTTAGTGTATTCCACCCATGGGAAGCTTCCCAGCTAACCACACCTGTCCCTGATGATTGTGTTTTATGCCTTTTAAGCATGACATTGTTTTTTTCAAAAGACATACTCATCATAAAACAATTCCCAAAGGAGCAAAGACCTGGGAGTCACTTAATCCAAACATAAACACCTTCCAAACTTTCCTGATGGAAGTGGCTGTGAGTGTGTGTTTCATACACAGAGCTGGAGGTGTTAAATGCTTTCCCTGTGCTTTCTAATAATAGCTCTGCTACAATGAGTGTGCACCCCTACAACACTCCCTTTAGGGCACTGGTTCTCAACCTTCCTAATGCCGAGACCCTTTAGTACAGTTCCTCATGCTGCGGTGACCCCCAACCACAAAATTATTTTTGCTGCTACTTCATAACTGTAAATTTTGCTGCTGTTATGAACCATAATGTAAATGTCTAATATGCAGGATATCTGATATGTGACCCCATGTGTAAGGGTCATCCAATCACAAATGGGCCATGACCCACAGGTTGAGACCCACTGCTTTAAAGGCTAGAGCATAAAGGTTTCCCAGAGGCTCTCCAATGTGAGTGATGCTCCATGTAGGAAAGATACCTGACAGTGAGTTCAGATGTCCACAGTCGTTAAAGAAAGAGTGATCCCCACGAGACTGCAGTAGCTCCTAGCACATAGGACAAGCAGGTGCCCTGTAGTTTTGGGGTACCTCCCCACTGCTTGCTGACTAGTCAAATGGAAATATGGTAGCTCCTACCTCACAGGCTTTGTCTAGAAGTCAAGGGTCAGAAAATGCCTGCCACAGTGAGCACTCATCCAGTGTCAATCATTATGGTGCGCTCTCCCTTCAATTTCCCTTCACTCTTTTTCCTCCTCTCTGCCTCCCCTCCTCTCCCCCTCCCCTCCTCTTCTCATCCCTCCTCTTCTCTTCCCTTCTCTCCTCTCCCTCTCCTCCTCTCCCCCTCCCCTCCTCTCCTCCTCCCCCTCTCCTCCTCCCTCCTCTCCTTTTCCCTCCTCTCCTCCTCCTTCCTTCTCCCTCCTCTCCTCCTCCCCCTCTCCTCCTCCCTCCTCTCCTTTTCCCTCCTCTCCTCCTCTCCCCCTCTCCTCCCCCATCCCCCCTCCCCTCCTCTCCCCCTCCCCCCTCCCCCCTCTCCCCCTCCTCTACCTCTCCTCCTCCTCTCCTCCTTCCCTCCTCTCCTCCTCTCCCTCCTCTCTTCCTCCCTCCTCCCTCCTCTCCTTCCCTCCTCCCTCTCCTCCTCCTCCCCCTCCTCTCCTCCCCCTCCTCCTCTCTTCCTCTCCTCTTCTCCTCTCTTTCTCCCCCTCTCCCTCTGATCCTCTTCCTCTCTCCCCTTCCCTCCTGTTCACTATTTCCCACTGTCTACTCTGCATCATGATGTCGGGGACAAACCAGTACTTCTCAGACTCCAGTGTGTATACACATGACCCAGGGACCTTGTTAAGATTCAGACGCTGACTCAGAAGGTCTGGGGTGGAGGCTGAGATCCTGCACTTCCATAAGTGGTGATGCCTGCTGCAAGCCAGTGGGACAGACTTGGGGACATGAGTCCCACAGCGACTTGACGTCCTTTTAGCATTTCCAGGAACAAAATGCCTGGAGTGTGTTCAAATGTAGTAACTTGTCTTCCAGACTCTCTTCCCTCTTAGGTAGCACGATGCTGCCCTGTCTCTCAGGAAACACAGTCCCTCACTTCAGAGTGTAAGGCTCTCTGCTGCTCCTCTGAGAGCAAGTTATTTGTCATAGCATGGGGTCTCTGGCCTTATGGAGTTTATATTTAACATGTTAACATTCAAGTACAGATGCCTCCACAAAGCCAGACCGGGTGTTGAATGAGAGCTTCAGACACCAGAGAACAAGACTTCAGCGTCTGTACAGAACTGAGCCCCAAACACCGGCTTTGAAATGTTGAGGGTGAACACATGCTCCACATGCAGGGCAGAACTCCTATGTCTTAATGCGACAGTCATGTCTCTCCATATAAATACACACTCCCACAGGACAGGGGATGTCGTGGTGTTTCGTCAAGTGCTCATAGCTACAAGTTTTCCTCATTCCTCATTAGCGGAGCAACCCCTAGGCTGTGATGCGGACCCATCTGGAACACGAACACACAGGCTGCTGGCTGCTCGGCACCATTGGACCCATTGTTCGAGCAACATGTTTGCCTCATCTGGCTGCATTTTGTGGGACTGCAGCCCCCGCCGCTCCATCTGAAGATTATTATTTGCTATGGAAACATTGATGTCAAATGGATGTGGGTGGGGCTCAGGCCATGAATAAACACAAAATAGTTCATCCCACAGGGTGCAAGTTATTATTGGGTCTAGGAGGTGCCAGCTGTGTGGGTCACCCCTCACAAGTTCCATGTTTTGGATGGCACAGTCTGGCAGGCTGCAGGGTGGCTCATTTAAAAGAAAATGTATGTTTAAGTAGCAGGAGCATCTTGGGATAAATGTACTGTCCCAAATAGGTCACAATTTACCTGTGGTAAGAGTTGAAACAGAGCAGTGGGGTAACTTGAAATGATTCTAGCAAAAAAACAAAAACAAAAACAAAACAAAACAAAACACCATAAACAAAAACAAAAAAAAACTTGTGTTAGTTTGCTTTTTGCATCTGTAAATGTGAGGTATGTATGCATGTGTATATGTGTGTTCATATGTGTGTGGGGATATGTGCAAGCACACTTGTGTGCATGTGTGTCTGGAAGTAGACACATTGACTGGCTTCCTCCATTGTTCCCCATCTTGTGGAACTTGAAGCTTGCTGTTTTAGACTACCCTGGTTAGCCAGCCTGCTCTGGGGATTCCTGTCTCCCGTCTCACAAGGTAGGATTACAGGCAGGCCACCATGCCCACCTAGCTTGTGGTTCTAGAGATCTGAACGCTAGTCCTCACCCTCACACAGCACATGCTCTGCCCTCTGGACCATTTCCACGGCCCTGACTCTGACAGCTGATCACTTACTGTGTGGGGTGAGAAAATGGTACAACCATTTTATGAAGGGCTAGTGCCTAGGAAAAGAGCACCATTTTTACCAGTGAGACATCCTTCCGAATGTTCACTCCTGGAAAATGGTGGTGGTGGGGGGGTGCTCTAGAATCCTTGTAGTTGAATAGGGCTGAAGTCAGCCATAGCTACCATGGGAAGCCAATGGAGCTAGGAGAGAGTGTCATGGACTATTAGTTACTTTCTTTTATGCATGGAACATTTGCTTAATGATGCGAAGATGTGTGACATTCTTTTATGCTGCATTTGTTTAATTCTGTGAAGCTGTGTTACTTTGCCTGCCTAGGACACCTGATTGGTCTAATGAAGAGCTCAACGGCCAATAGCGAGGCAGGAGAAAGGATAGGTGGGGCTGGCAGGCAGAGAGAATAGATAGAGGAAGAGCAAGAAGAGAAGGAGCAAGAAAAGAGAAGAAGAAGATGCCAGGGGCCAGCCACCCAGCAACACAGCCAGCCACAGAGTAAGAAGGAAAGAAAGATATGTAGGATAGAGAAAGGTTAAAAAAAAAAAAAAGCCCAGAGGCAAAAGGTAGATGGGAAAAGTTGTCTAGAAACAAGCCAAGCTAAGGCCAGGTATTCGTAAGTAAAAATAAGTCTCCATATATTTATTTGGGAGCTGGGTAGCAGTCCCCCAAAGAGTAAAGAAACAAAATGCAAGAGAGTCCTTGAGCCTGGCTTTCAGACAGGGGAGATGAAACAGGATTGCCCAGCAATACATCTGTCTTTATTGGATGCTGGTTTTTATTTGATGCTAAGCATTTTGTCCTTTCATTCTCCCAAAAGGCCAGGGCTGCAGGGTGATGGGGGCGCACGCCTCTAATCCCAGCACTCAGGGAGGCAGAGGCAGGTGGATCTCTGTGAATTTGAGGTCTGTCTAGTCTACAGAGTGAGTTCCAGGACAGTCGGAGCTACACAGAGAAATCCTGTTTTGAAACAAACACACAAAGGCCAGTCCCATGAGCAAGTGTTAAATCTGTTACAGATGTAGGGATAGACTTTGGAGACAGAGAGACCTTGCCCAAGACCACTGCAAAATGAAAGGGCGAGAGCTTGATCATTACCACATTTGACTCAGAATCGACTAACCACCGTTCTATACCTGTAAAGATAATGAGTGTCCTAGAAACACATAGCTTTAATCTACTGGGCTAAAAGTGATGGTTTTCGTTAGATCTTTGACACTCACAATGTGGCCTGGGTGTCAGAGGACCCATCGATCAGGTACCCAGGCAACCAGGGAGTGACTAGGCTCTGTTGGCCAGTTTTCACTGATGGAGGCAATAAAATTTGAGGCTACAGTGGGTAATAACACCACTACTTCTTTCTGGTCTCCTACTGGGCTCCGGGCCTGTTTAGCCCTGAGCTGAGCTCACAGTTATATAGCAAGAGGCTGGAACTATTGACTCCCCTTGGCAGATAGACCAAAGAAGCAAACATGTGTCAATCTCCAGGGCCAGATTGACTACTAGAAGCCAGGTCTTGTCTGCCCTGCTCCACCGCATGTAGGTGGAGATACTGTGACTACAGGTGAGTGTGAGGCCACACTCACACTCCACAAGGCAGGCTGAGACCAGTGGAACCTACCAAATCAACTGTATAAACACACAGGACTGGCAGTACAGCTTAGAGGTAGAACCCTTGGCCAGCATGCACAAACCACTGGGTTTCATCCCCAGCACAGGAAAGGGGAAAAAAAAAAAGATCATAAAGTACATAAGCATCTCAGTTCAGCTCTTCTTACGACCATAGTCTCTCTCAATATCTAGAATCTTCTTTCTGGCCACAGTCTCCCAGTGTGGGAGACTCCCAGAGCATCATTCACTGCTGACTTTGCGTCACAGAGCGTCGTTGATTGTCCCACTATGACAAACCCGGAGCTTTTGCAGGTATGAGCGGGCACACCTGACCTGGGTTCCTTGAGTGTGATGCTCAGCAGCCGGGAGGCCACCTCATGAACGCTCCCACCCTCCGAGTCTTTCCTTAGGAACTGAAAATTCAAAGAAGGCGGGGAAAAAAAATCTCATCAGATACGATGGGTGGGAAACCTCTGTGTAGACACTCATGGAAACCTTCAGTTCTAGTGGTGTCTGGCTCCACAGCTGGGGACCAGGGCTTGACCACACTTGGGCAAACCCTCTGAAGACAATGGACATGGGAAAGTGCTTCAGAGGCCCTGGAGTAAGGCTTGGGCCCTGGCGATTGCTTCAGTTATATAAAGCACACCTTTGGGAGTGGGGGTGTTCCCGTGTGTGCATGTGGGGCCAGAGTTTGACGTCATGTGTCTTCCTCCGTTGCTTTTCATCGTAGGGTTTTTTTTTTTTTTATTTTGTGTTGTTCCTTTGTTTTTGAGACAGTGTCTCTCTCGGAACCTGGAGCTCACACATTCCTTTAGGCTAAGCGGGGTTCCAGAGATCTATCAGCAGCACATCTCTGCCTTCCTAGAGCCAGGATTACAGACCAGTGCTTCTGCACCCAGTTCTTCACATGGATGCCAGGGATCTGAACTCAGGTCCAAGTGCACAGCACAGCAAAGCACTTTACAGAGTGAGACTTCTCCCCAGCCCATCAATTAAATAAAGTACTTATCTTTAAACACGCACACACAGACACACAGACACACACACACAGACACACACACAGAGAGAGAGAGAGAGAGAGAGAGAGACATACACACACAGATACACAGATAGACAGACACACACAGACTCTCTCTCACACATACACAGAAATACAAACACAGACAAACACGCACACAGACATGCACACACAGATGTACACACAAAGACACACACACATAGATACAAACACAGATACATACATACACAGACTCACACACACACACAGAAATACAAACACAGACACATAAACATAAACACGCACACAGACATGCACACATAGATGTACACACAGAGACACACACATAGATACAAACACACACACACACTCACACACGGTGAAGTTAAGGAACTGGGAGAAGTTTCAAAGTGGGGAGACTGGAATCATGCAAACCCCAGAACTCAGAACTCAGATCATGTGTACAGTGCCTAAGTCTGTCAGTCCATCTGCGGACAGCCCTTACCACAGGATATTGCTGGAGTCCCAACCGCTAGGTTTCTTTCAATTTATTTTCTTTCTAGAAGGCATCCCTTTTTCCTACCGTCCTCGGCCAACTCTGTGCTTCTCCGCCCCCCAGTTGGGACGGCACAGCTGTGCAGCAGAACACATACATCAAAGTCCTTGTGATCCCAAAGACTGGCTCTTCTAGCTGCAGGTAGGAATACTAAGGGGGACCTTAAACATTACTGACGTTTTGGCGTCCCCTCCAGACAGTCAAATTTTATAGATCTAAACTGCACTCTGGCTGGAGATTTTTAAAGCTGACCGGATTATTCTAACATTCAGGCACAATTGAGAGTCAAACAATGTTGTGAATGGCACCCGTGGGGGACATGTGGTACACAACCATCCATGCTGTGAATGACGCACCCTTGAGACATGTGGTGCATGACCTGTGTGGCCCTTTAAGTTGTCCCTGCCCACCCCTTTTGATATTGCGCGGTCCCAATGACTCAATAGATCACGGGCTAAATGCATGGTCTGGCCTCGTTCTTTTTCCCCTTGGGTTGGAGCTAGGGCTGGAGACAGTGTAGACCTCATTCTTGAAGGATTTCCTCTGCTTCCTGCTCCCTTCTGACAAAGGAGGGGCAGGCAGCTGGGTGGTGGTGGCACCTGCCTTTCATCCCAGCACTCGGGAGGCAGAGGCAGAGGCAGGTAAATCTCTGTGAGATCGAGGCCAGCCTGGTCTACAAACAAAATTCCAGGACAGCAGGGCTGTCACACAGAGAAACCCTGTCTCCAAAAAAAAAAAAAAAGAAAAAAGAAAAAAAAAAAAGAAAAAAAGAGGGGTAGCGAGGGTTGGAGGCTGCTGACAACTCAGGAATCTTTTCAAGCCCTGTTTTGGAGGCTGCCCAATTCCAGTGCTCTGCCCAGGGTGAGCATGCTGCTTTGATGGCTTGGCCGAGAGCATGATTTAAGCTCTAGGAAGAATCCGGCTCATTTCCCCTGGTACCCCCGGTCATTCTCCGATTGTAAATCAGCCACCTTAGTGGCTGCATTTTCCTCTCAAGCCACAAGGGAACTATGTCTTTTTTTTTTTTTTAACTGAATTAGTAATTTAATTGCACCAAGCACAACCCTAAAGGCCCCAGTGAAGTTCTGGCAGCTCCCCAAGGTGTCTGGCTTCCTGTTCTTCGCCTCCTGTCACCTTCACAAACTGAGGAGCGAGTTAAACTCCAGAAAATCAGAGCCCCCTTAGATCTCAACCGTGGGGATGGTCTGTGTTCTACATGTGTCAATAGCCTCAGATTTTACCACAGGTATTCAATGTCAACAGTTTTGTAACAACTGATGGCCTTCAAATGGGGAGATGGAGGAGACCCAAATCCCACAAGAATTTAGCAAAATGAGACAAATATGTGACACATACAAGTCTTCAGTGTTGTGCTGAGTCGAAAGCTGGCCTCTGTTCCAGCTCAGATCTCTGTAACTCACTGATGAGTGCATCTGCCATTCGGAAAGTCCAAGGTGAATACACCCGCTGAAGTCTTGCATCTGGTGTGTTTATTTATCCTTGGCCTCTCAAAACTGCTGTTTTGGGCTCAGCAGTGAGATTAAAAAACGAACATTTCCTTTTTTAAGTTCCAGATTCTGGGGCAGGTATGTGAATCCAGACTGAAGTTGAAGAGACACAGAGAGGGGGAAGAAAAGAGAATGCTAAGAATGGAAGAGAATGTTGGATGCCTACTCAATCCAGTCGACTCTTTGTAGCAGAACAGCAACAACAAAACACTGGTTTTTCCAGACTCCCTTGCAGCTTGGAGTGACCCAGTTCTACCAGTGAGGAAGAAATGGAAGTACAGTCATTCAAGAAAGAAAGAAAGAAGAATGGAAGGAGGGAAGGAAAGAAGGAAGGAAGGGAGGGAGGGAGGGAGGGAGAGAAGAGAGAGAGAGAGAAAGAAAGAAAGAAAAAAAGAAAGAAAGAAAGAAAGAAAGAAAGAAAGAAAGAAAGAAAGAAAGAAAGAAAGAAAGAAGAAAAGAGTTGTTTCTTTTTATTTTATGTCTATGAGTATTTCGCTTGCATGTACGTATGTGCACTGTGTGCTGTCTGGTGCCCAAGGAGGCCAGGAGAAAGTGCTGGATCCTGAAACCATAGTTAAAGATGTTTGTGAGCCACCATGTGGGTGCTGGGACCTGAACCCCAGGCCTCTGCAAGCGCTCTTCACCACTGAGCTGTTTCTCCAAACCCAGTCCAACCATTCTTTAGTATCATAGGGGACCAGTTCTAGGACACCACACAGTTATCAAAACCCACAGATGCTCAGGCCTCCATTTACCACAGCCCAGCATTTACCTGTAACTACCAGCAGAACCTTCATACTTTAAACTACGTATGATGCCTAGGACATACACTCTATATAAGTAGCTGTTGGATGATTTGTTTAGAGAATAGCAACAAGACAAAAGCGACAACCATGTTCACCAGGAATGCAATTAAAAAATATTTTTAACCTGTGATTGGTTGAAGGATGTGGGACACAGAAAGCCAAATCTGTGGCACGGAACTTTCAGAAGTGCCTTCTGTGAGAGTGGAATCAGCTGTGAGGTCCACCTTTTCCCACATCAAGTACTTAAAATGGAACTTCAGCATCTGTTTCAGACCATGAAGTTACTTTGAAGAAAGCCACATGCTGAATGAGGATGTAACAGATAGACAGGAGCCAGAGCCACGCGTGACAGCCCTATGATGTGCTACTCAGATTTCTTACATACAACAGAAAAATGAACTTATCCCGCCTAAAATCACCTGAGGCTTTTAGTTGCATGACAAGACTGAGGGGCTGGTGTGCAACTCTGAAGGAGATTTCTTGTCTGGCATGCACAAGGGTATGAGTTTGCTCTCTAGCACTAGAAACAAACAGAGCAGACATTGAATTTCAAATGATACATTAGGGTAAATTTAAGTCTTATTATTTTATATTTACCTAAAATTATACACGCATATATAATCATAGATAGATAGGTAGGTAGGTAGGTAGGTAGGTAGGTAGATAGATAGATAGATAGATAGATAGATAGATAGATATGTAGCTAGAGTTTTCCTGCCTGGCCCACAGTCAAGACAAATCTCTCTCACCTGCCAGTCCCACAGCCGCTCAGACCCAACCAAGCAAACACAGAGACTTATATTGCTTACAAACTGTATGGCCATGGCAGGCTTCTTGCTAACTGTTCTTATAGCTTAAATTAATCCATTTCTATAAATCTATACCTTGCCACATGGCTCGTGGCTTACCGGCATCTTCACATGCTGTTTGTCATCGTGGTGGCTGGCAGTGTCTCTCTGACTCAGCCTTCCACTTCCCAGCTCTATTCTCCTCCTTGTCCCGCCTACACTTCCTGCCTAGCCAATGGCCAATCAGTGTTTTATTTATTGACCAATCAGCAACACACTTGACATACAGACCATCCCACAGCATAGATAGATAGACCGACAGACACACAGACAGATTATATACTGACCACAGACAAACAGAAACCACAGTGTGGAGCGTAAGAACCCTCCTTTTGTATGGTTGGACAGGGTAGTCCAAGTGACTCCCAAAACAATATAGGTTATTGCTGTAGCCTTGGTGGTCCCTCAGGGGTTAAATATAGGTCCCTATTGCTGAAAACATGGAATATTTCAGACACAGGACTCCAGCTAGATCTGGCTTGAAGGCCTCCTTCCTGCAGTCTAGTCTCCATGGCACCAGAGAATACTATGCATGCTGCATAATGGGACTTAAGCCATTAATAGTCCCACCCAGCTGTGACACCTATGAACCAGAACAATGACCATTGTGGCAAGATAGCCATAAAGGTTCAGTAAGTGACACTCACGTGTTGGTGGTAAGCAGCAGCTGTCTGATTTGGACTTACTGCCCTCTCCACAGGAGGGAAACCTGGTACTAGAAACCTAGCCACCTTCCCCCGGGCTAGTGAAATCACAAATCTTAGAAGAGAATCTATGGCTGCCACTTTGCTTGACCAGCATAATTCCTTACTACATTATAAATCTTATACCCACAGGTAAGTGTAGCTACCGCCCCCCCCCCCATCAAAGAACTTCTCTTCACAGCAAATGGAGACTATCACAGAAAACCACAACTGGATACAGTGCTGATATCAACAGATCGTGGGGAGCTCAGCCCCAAAGGACACATCTACATCACAGCTCCTGTATCTATGGCTTAGGGAACACAAGGAAGAGGGCACAGAAAGATTGTAAGAGGGAAAATACCAGGTAGTCTGCTGTGAAACAGTTTCTCCTAGAAACCAGGAATGGCTACATAAACAGAACCAGAACAATGGAGATATCAATGGGCATGCCACCACGGAAGAGGGAAGGCTTGGTGGGGTTCTGCACCTACACAAAGAACTCTAGGCAACTAATGACTGTGGAAGAAGGAGAACTAGCCTCTCCCAGGGAAGAGGTGGGTTGTCCAACATAAAGTGGTCAGCCCTAAGACCTTAAACACGTGCGTACATACGTGTGTGTATGTGTGTGTGTGTGTGTGTGTGTGTGTGTGTGTGTGTGTGTTACTTAAAAGCGTGAATAACTGTAGTTGACCTTCATATAGCCTTGTAGAGTTTGAATTTTTAAGGAACACATACTATCATGCTTAATCCTTATGAGGCTGTGTGTAACAGTTAGATCCACCCTAACCCACACTAAACCTGAGATATCAAGGAGACATTTGGGTTTTCCAACAATCTCCCTTCTAGATTCTGCTAGGCTTTTGTGAGTAAGGCTCCTGGGAGTGTCTTTTTTTCTTTTAGCTCTCCGTCAATGACGCCTGTGCTGACTGGTCTTTATGTCAACTGGAATCATCTGAGAAGAGAGAAAATGCCCCCGGAATAGTGCTTCCCAACCTTCCTAATGTTGCGACCTTTAATACAGTTCTTCATGTTGTGGTGACCCCTGACCATAAAATGAGTTCATTGCTACTTCATAGCTATAGTTTTGCTACTGTTATGAATTGTAATGTAAATATCTGATGGGCAATCACCAAAGGGGTAGAGACCCACAGGTTGAGAACTACTGCTCCAGAAACTCTGGTTGTAGGCAAACCTGTAAGGCATTTCCTTTTCTTTTCTTTTTTTTTTTTTGTTTGTTTGTTTGTTTGTTTTTCGAGACAAGGTTTCTCCGTGTAGTTTTGGGGCCTGACCTGGATCTTGCTCTTTAAACCAGGCTGGCCTCGAACTCACAGAGATCTGCCTGGCCTGCACCACCGCCACCCAGCAAGGCATTTTCTTCATCAATGATCAATGCAGGAGGGCCCAGACTATTGTGGATGGTGTCATCCCAGGGCTGGTAGTCCTGGGTATTAGGGTCCTGGTATGAGAGAAGCCCCCAAGAAAGACCAACAGTCACGTATGCAATTTAGCAAGGGTGTTTATTTCCAGTATGACAGGGTGGCAAATAGTGACCCGAAGCAGTGGCGGGGAGGGGGTCACAAGCTCCTTTTCAGCAGAGTTAGGGGAATTCCAGAGAGGAGGGATTAATCTGGTGCTGATTGGTGGAGGAAATATTAGTCTGGGAGTTGATTGGTGGGAAGCTGTAGTGGTTAGGGGCCCATAGGTGGTGGTGGGGTCTAGTGTCTAGGGGCTTGTTGACAAGACAGTAGGAAAAGCTATCTTTAGCTAGCAGAAGTCTGGGGGATATCCACTGAGCCAGCAGAAGGGGTTTGGGGTACTGCTGAGCCAGAAGAAGGGGCTTGGGGGCCTGCTGAGCCAGCAGGAGTCTGGAGGGCACCTGTTGATTGGTTGCCCCTAAGTTGTGGTTTTCCTGAGAATTGCTTGCTCAGCTCCAGCCCATTCTAGAGAACCAAAACTAAGGTCTGGTCCATGTCAGGGCTGCTAGGGGAGCCTGTTATGGCCCTGGCTTGACCATCCAGTCCTTTCACTGGATTCTATAAGAAAACAGGCTGAGCATGCCCTCTGCACCAACTCCTGTCTTAAGGTTCTCGCCCTGTTTGAGTTCCTGTCCTGACTTCCTTCAATAAAGGACTATGGTGTAGAATTGTAAGCCAAATAAACCTTTTCTGTCTCCAACTTGCTTTTGGTCACGGTGTTTCATCATAGCAGTAATGACCCTAAGATGATGCCTTCAGTCATCAGTAACAGCTCCTGTGAACCAGAAGAGATAAGACCACACAATATCACCTTTGCTTAGAGAATTTGGGTGACTGGGTGGTTCTATAGTCAAGGTTGACTTTCTAAGACTACCCTTTCAAAGTCAGTCAGTTACTGTGCTGTTAATGGCTTGAGAGATGTAAGAGAGCAATGAACAACCAAGACTATCTGAGAGGCTGTGGCAGCGCTCAGGAGAGAGCCTCTTTGTGTAGTTGGGCTGAGCTCATTCCTGGAGCGCGAGTGATGATGGAATACACTCAAGAGAGTTGGTATTGAGAAATTCTGGCGACTGACCCACAGCTAAGCATGCATACCAACACTGAGTTCTGTCCCCAGCTAAGAAAAGTTTAAGTCATGTCCCTAGAACAGCAGTTACATCAAGAAGCCCTTTAAGTCCCTCTTCCCACTGACAACAGTGTGCTGTACTGCTGTTGGGCCTGGACCGTGCTGGGCCCTGGAAGGGGGGTGAGTATACCCATAGACAATGGGGTAGTTAGGGCTCAGGGCTCACAGCCTGGCTCACAGTCTGCCAGTGACCCAGACTCCCTAAATGCTCAGACAGTGTAACAAATTTCTGAATACCTCTAATTTTAATCTTTTTTAAAATTTTTTATTATGTATACCACATTCTACCTGCATGTATGCCTGTATGCCAGAAGAGGGCACCATATCTTATTATAGATGGTTATGAGCCACCATGTGGTTACTCAAATGAGCCACCATGTGGTTGCTGGGAATTGAACTCAGGACCTCTAGGAAGAGCAGCCAGTGCTCTTAACCTTTGAGCCATCTCTCCAGCCCCTCTAATATTAATCTTGAATGTTCTTTCAACATCATGTTAAGACAATGGTTGACATGGGAATAAAACCTTAAAAATGCATAAGAAATAGCTAGACAGCCCATATAAGGCTAAGTCCTGGGGCTGGAGAGATAGATCGGTGGTTAAGAGCACTTATTGCTCTTGCAGAGGACCTGGGTTCAATTCCCAGCACCTATACGGTGGTTTACAATCTTCCATAACTTCAGTTCCAAAGGATCTGATGCCCTCTTCTGACCTCTGCAGGACCAATCACACATGTGGTACACACTCATACATGCAGCAGAACACTCACAAGAGGAAGAGAAAGGGGAGAAGGAAGGAATCTGTTTTTTTAAAACAGTTAGGTCCTCTGTGGTTGGTCAAAGCATATTTTTATATTTAAAGGAAAGAGTACAATTGGGTTCTGCTGCATGTAGCAGAGAAAATAAAATGATAGTAGCTTAAACAAGATTTATTGAATAAATTAGTTGGCTTTTCTTTAATTTATCAGAAGCCTAAGTAAATGCCTTTTATTTTTCTTCCATCATTTTGTCCCTTGACAGTCCACTTTATTACAGGTGGCTGCTGGGGTCCCCCTAATCACATCCAAGCCCATGTTATTCTGCAAAAGCAAAGTTTCCCCATCCTTTAGGTAGGCATTCAGGTGGCCATTTCCCCAAATTTCCGCTTGTATCTGAATAGCCAGAACTAATCACATGGTCAAGTATAGCTGCAAAGATAGCTGGGAAATGTAGTCTTTTAGCTGAAACATTTCTATGTGCTTCCCATGTCTTTTGGTATTAGAAACATTTCAGACCTTTAAGAAGTATTGAGGAATGGCAAGAGGTTTTATTTTTGTGAGTAATACATTTTACTATTTACCATATCAGAGCCTAAAACCAAAAAAAGGAAAATAATTATTTTCATTAATTTCAAAATAAAAATTATGAGCCCTTTAGATGTTAAGAAATGTGTTTTCCAAAGCAAAAGTCCCAACAGCTTCCACCTTTAATCTGCTGTGATTGTGTTTTGATTAAATTGTATTAATAAACTCAGACCTCTGGTAGATGTATAGTTGGAAAACAGGGAAGCGGTTTTTAAAAGACTTTACAGGAAATATGGATTTTTTTCCTTTGATTTGACACCACAATTCATGTGATAGTTATCTGAGAAGGTCACTTGCAATATATAGTCTGAAGCGGTATTGGTGAATGTCTGGCACTCTTTACATTAAAATACACTGGTCTGTTTATCCATTGAATGGGTTTTCTCCCACACATGCTGTTGTACAACATCATGTCACAGTCTTATGGACTGGTCTGTTTATACATTGAAAGTCTGTCGTACAACATCATGTCACAGTCATATGGACTGGTCTGTTTATACATTGAAAGTCTGTTGTACAACATCAGGTCATAGTCATATGGAAAATATTCATACTTGGAGTTGTGCAGATCTTTTGAATGTTGACACATTTCATTGTATACTATTTATATTAAGATATAAAATCTTAAATCACGTTTTTTAAAAAAATCACTCCTGATCTTAAAGGAAACGTCTACTTTGGGGATGTGGTCAAGCGAATGGCGAACATTACTTCCCAAAGTTCTGGTTTTCATGCGAAAGGTTGAGGGCTATGACTCAACACTATCAGTGTTTCACTTGAAGCAGCAGATTCATTGTTCATCGTGTCTCCCAAACACATGAGTCTGAGTCACTCGGAGCTGCCTATCAGTCTTTGTATTTTTTTTTTCTTTTTTTTTGAAACTAGATTTTACTACACAGCCCAGACTGGACTTGAACCCTTGATCCTTGTACCTCTTCCTTCCGAGTATTGGAATTACAAGCATGAACTGCCACACCCCGGTCAATACTCCTTAAATTCAAATGGTTCAGCGGCCATTCATTCGCAGACCTGTTTTCTTCAGAGCGACGTGCAACAGAAGTGTCTTGTGTGTGCTCACCTCCTCCCAGACGACTAAAAAGATAATGTTCTCAAGGCTTGATCTTTAACCCTTTCTGCAAAGCATTTTGTAGTGAAGCTGCCATTTGGATCCTTCTGCCCTGAGGGTTGAACCTAAGCCATGTACTGCACAATTACCCTCCCAGAGCTTTTCTTAAACCTTATACTGTGAAGCCTTGAACTTTGAGCCCTTCTGCCTCAGCTTCCTGAGTCCAGGCCAGGTTTAGTTTTTACTGTAAGTACTAGGGAAGAATATATCTATTTTTAAACTGTAATTTAGTTAATTCATTTATTTGGCTTTTGAGGTATGGTCTTGCTGTGTAGCCCAGTCTGGCCTTAGACTTAACAGTTCTGCCTTGGCCTCTGGGGTTGCAGGTGTGTACCGCCGTGCTTGGCTAAGAATGTAACTGCTGCTGGGCAACATGCTGCTCTCTTACCTCCCGGTGCCTGCTCTTACAAACTACCACTAACAGAGTGACTTAAAACAACAGGAATTTATTCTCTCACAGTCTGGAGTCAAGATGGCGGCAGGGCCGCGCTCCATCTGGAAATTCCAGGGGACAGTCTGTTCCTTGCCTCTTTCAACTCCTGGTGGCTGCTGGCATTCCTTGGCTGGTGGCCACATCTTTCCAATCTCTGCCAGTGTTAGGAGTTGGCCTTTTCTCTGGTCTGTAAAATCTTACTCTTTCTCTTTTGTTTAAGGATGCCTGTAGTTAATGGTAGGACCCACTTAGGCAACCCAGGGTAAATAACATCCCCATCTTGAGGGCCTTAGGTCTCTGCTAAAACTGTTTTCCCAAGCAAGTTAAAGGTGACAGACTTCAGGGACTAAGGCCTGATGTCTCTGTGAAGAAGACATTTTTCAGTCTAGCACAGTGGCAGGCTGATGCACACACTCTGGCTTTTACAGCGTCAGTGAAATGTCCACACGACTAAAAACAGGGTGGATGTTTTAGAATGATATTTCATTAGTTTTGAAATATCCTGCCCCCTTCAAAAGAAGTGTGTGTGTGTTGAGGCAGGGGGCATTCCAGGGAGCCCGGGGACCCGTGCGCATCCTCTGATCAATGCTGATACATGTGAACAGAGCGGGTTATGCAGACAGAATTTTCTGCTACATCAACCCAGGAAGGGAAGCTGGTCTTTGTGCTGGCTTTGGGGGAAAGAAGATGTGAACTCCCACAGAACACATCCTCCCCCGGAAGGAAAGGTTTCCTTGAGAATTCTGTGCCTGAGCTGAGCTCCACAGAGCCCTGATGACTGTGAAAAGTAGGTGTGCCTGAGCTCCACAGAGCCCTGAAGGGTGTGAACAGTAGGTGTGTCTGAACTCCACAGAGCCCTGATGACTGTGAACTGCTGGTGTGCCTGAGCTCCACAGAGCCCTGGTGGGCATGAGGTAGGTAGGCGGGTAGGGACCAGATGCTTGAAACAATCAGGATCCCCTGAGAAAGAAAGAGCTTCTAGAGTGAAGAGGAAAAACTGGGTTAACAGAACCAGAGAGAACAGAGCTGGGGACCAGCAAAGGACACAGCAATGGCCTGGGGCAGGGTTTCACCAAAGTTACAGTGGTCCTGTTTCTGCACATCCGGCCCAGGGTGTCAAGGGATCAGGGTGTTCCTTACAGAGAAGCCAAGGGTCACACCAAGCCTCTGGGTAGTGTCCCAGTTGGTTCAAAGAGCCAGGCTGCCTCCCAGGTTCCCTCTGAACACACCTCCTCTCCCAGGTGTGGAGTTAATTGCCCCTGGCAGCTCCCAGCCTGCCAGGAAAGCCAGCTGCTTTGGTTCCTTCCGTTTTCTCCTCTCCAGGTAGAAGGTGGTGCCTCCCGAGGACCCAGACTGCTGCTGGCGCCGCACAGTTTCCCAGGGTGCAACAGCGTGTCCGGATTGGAAAAGTGCGTGCTGCTGCTGCTGCTCCGACATGGACTCTGGGAACTTCAGCAGTATATATGCACATGGGGAATACCAAATGAGAGCTGCTCCAGAGACTTGGAGCCTCTGATCAATGTGAGAGTGCTGTGCGCGTCATGTGTACAGCGGTGCGTATACACTGATGCGTATACATCACACTTGGGTACAGCGGTAAGTATACACTGATGCGTATACATCACACGTGTGTCTATGTCGTCTGCGTTCCTGCTCCACAGATTGCAGCAGCCTCCACGAAAACTGTTCATAGCAGAACTCAAGAAGACAGGGTCAACAGCAGACGTCCACAGAGAGGTGCTGTTCTTTCTCTTCTACCTTTATTTAAAATATTATTTTATTTAGTATTTGCTCTGATTAGTTTTCTCACCAACTTGACACAAGTTAGAGTTAGTTATCTGGGAAGGGGGAAATCTCCACTGAGAAAAATGCCTCTGATCAGGTTAGCCTGTGAGCAAGTCTGTGGAAGCATTTGCTTGGTTAACGATTAAAGTGGGAGGGCCCAGTCCACTATGGGCGGTGTCACCCCTGGGTGGGAGGACTTGGGTTGCATGAGAAAGAAAACTGAGGGCTGGAGAGATGGCAAGACCCGGGTTCAATCCCCAGTACCCACATGGAGGCTTACAACCGCCTGTAACTCTAGCTCCAGAGGGATCTGACACACTCACGTTCATTTACACAAACACACACAGACACACACACACTTATACATAATTAAGAATGATACTAAATATAAAGTAAGAAAGAAAGCAAACTGAGCAAGCCATGAGAACAAGCCAGTAAGCAGCTTTTCTCCATGCTCCTGCCTCTGCTCTGCTTGAGAGCGTGCCCTGACTTCCCTCAGTGATGGACGAGCAAGCCTAATAAACCCTTCCTTCCCCAAGTAGCTTTTGGTTGTGGTGTTTATCACAGCAATAGAAACCTAACTGGACGAGACTGTGTGTGAAAACCTTATAAACATGTAATATACAATGTGATTTTAAAAGTTATTAGTTACACTGGAGTAAAGTGGAAAATGAGTCTTCCATTCTCCATCCCAGAAATAATCATTACCAATTCTTGTGTATAGTTTAAGGGACTTTGTATGTATAAAAATATTAAGCATATACAAGAATATTTTCACACACTTATTTATGTGTTCACTTATTTATTTATGTACTGTCTTTTTACTCACAAGGGTGGATGAGAAAATATGTAGCCCAGGCTGGCCATGAACTCATAATCCTCCACCTCTGCCTCTTCGAGTATGCGTCTCCAGCCAGCTATTTCTGTAGCTTTGAGGCAAGGTATCTCTGCACAGTCCTGGCTTGCCTGGCCTAGAACTTGCCTCTGCCTCCTTAGCGCTGGGATGACCAGCATGCACCACTCTTAGGCCCACTTTGAAAATGTTATTCCTTTGAACTAAGGCATGAGAGGGTTGGACTGGGAGAACAGTCCTCTCCTTCTCCCTCACGCATGAACGTTCTTGTTTGAGTCTATGATTTACACCGGTGTGGGTTTTGCAACACAGAGCAGGATCTTTGTTAGAGGGAAATTTCTGAAACCCAGGGAATGGACTTCCTTCCCCGTTCATGTGGTCATTTATCTTCTTAAAAGCTCAAGACAAACAAAATTCCCTGTCTGAGACCTCTGTGGCTTCCCAAGACGGGTGAGAACGGTTCCCGAGGCGTGGTCTCTCTGCTCTCTGGTTTGCCATCGATTCCTCCACAGCGACCCAGCGACGCTTTATTTATTGCAGCTTTCTGTTGATTTTATAGCCAACTGCTGACTGCTTGGGGGCATAAAAACCTCGATGATTTACAAGTAATAAGTGGGGAAGAAATCCATAAATCAGGCTGCATAATAAAAGAATGCAGGTGAGTGAGTGTGCACACCTCGGAGAGTAAGACCGTGCAAGGCAATATTTTAATAAAGAGCAAGAGAGAGGCTTCCCTCTCGGTTTTGAGGTGATCAAAGGAGTTTTTATGGTTCCTAGGCAGAGGTTTTTTAAAGGAAAAAAAAAATGTATGGACCAGGTCAAAGTGTTGAAGTTTGTCAAGGGTTCCCAATGCTCCCAAAGCTATTCTGTGAGAATGATTCTCAAACACCCCAAATCCTTCTCCTGGCATGCTTTTTTCTTTCTCTTCTAGGCCTCTGTGGTGGTGGGGGGTCCAAATATGTTTAAAGCAGGGGCCAAATCTACAAATTCTATGGGAATCCTACAGTTGGGGGCTGCTAACAAAGACGTGAAGTGGAAAAACCTCGAAAAACGTTTTTGTTTGGAAAGTAGAATCTGTTCCCTGCTATGAATCCTTCGCAAACTCTCTGCTGCCCAAGAAAGAGTGTACAACAGCGAGAGATGTTAGGTATGGGGTGCTGAGTAAAAGCATCTCATTTTGTCGGGGAAGCGTGGGAATTAGAAAGAAAAGGGGGCAGCTGCACACTGAACAGATATCTGATGGCGTGAGGCAACTGGACATTCTCAAGTGTGGCAATGGCTGCTGCCGTTGTTTACGAGTCTTTGTTTTTTAAAGATACACAATAAAAATTATTCTTACGGCTTGTTTTCGTTTTTGTTTTTTTGAGACAGGGATTCTTCTGTGTAGCCCTGGCTGTCCTGGGCCTCACTCTGTAGCCCAGGCTGGCCTCGAACTCAGAGATCAGCCTGCCTCTGCCTCCCGAGTGCTGGGTTTAAAGGCATGTGCCACCACTGCCCGGCATAATAAAATATTTTAGAGTAATAATTTGATGGATTTTTTTTAAACGTCCAGGTGACTGTGCACGGTGCTGTAAGTGGATAATCATTGAGGTTGGAAGATGGCTACACAGATTTCATGGACTATTACTACCTCTCTTCTAATTGTTCGAAGATATTAATCATGTCAAAAACCAATAGGCCAGACATGGTGGTGCATACCTATAATCCTAGCACTCCGGAGGGTGAGACAGAAGGATCATGAATTTGAAGCCAGTATGGCCACATAATGAAAACATGTCTCAAAAAAAAAGGAAAAAAGAAAAAAAAAAAAGAACTCGGAAGACGGAGGCAGGTGGATCTCTGAGTTCGAGGCCAGTCTGGTCTACAGAGTAAATTCCAGAACCACCAGGGCTGCACAGAGAAACGTCCTGGTGGAGGGGAGGGGTGGGAAGAAAGGAAAGGAAGGAAAGGAAAGGGGAGATAGCTCAGTTGAGAAAGTGATTCCTATGCAAGCATGAGGAACTGGGTTTAAGCCTTGAGCCCCAGAACCAATTTTTTTTTTTTTTTTTTTTTTTTTTTTTTTTTTTGGTTTTTCGAGACAGGGTTTCTCTGTGTAGCTTTGCGCCTTTCCTGGGACTCACTTGGTAGCCCAGGCTGGCCTCGAACTCACAGAGATCCGCCTGGCTCTGCCTCCCGAGTGCTGGGATTAAAGGCGTGCGCCACCACCGCCCGGCTCCCAGAACCAATTTTTAAAGGCAGGCTTGGCTATATCCGTGTATGAAATCCCAGACAGGGAAAGATAGGTGCACACCCTAGGTTTCACTGGCGAGCCAGCCTACTTGGTGAGTTCCAGGCCAGTGAGAGACCCTGCTTAAAAAAAAAAAAAAAAATGGTGGGTGCCAACTGAGGAACAATATCAGAGACTGACCTCTGACCTCCATGTGTATACACACGCAAGGCAGAGCTCCAAGAGTCAGACATGAAAGTGTGTGCCTGAGCCGGGCGGTGGTGGCGCATGCCTTTAATCCCAGCACTCGGGAGGCAGAGCCAGGCGGGTCTCTGTGAGTTCGAGGCCAGCCTGGGCTACCAAGTGAGTTCCAGGAAAGGCGCAAAACTACACAGAGAAACCCTGTCTCGAAAAACCAAAAAAAAGAAAAAAGAAAAGAAAGAAAGTGTGTGCCTGTAGTCACACTAATACAGTGTTGAGTGAAGGGGTCACTTGAGTCCACAAATTCAAGACCAGTTGGGGCAACCGAGCAAGACTCTTGCAAAACCCTGCCAACAGCTAACAGGCTAGGTTATCTGTCATCTTTCTGTAAGTTCTCATACAGTCACCTTGCATTTGCTACTCAACACGGACAGAGTGTTGGCTATGTGCAGGGCCAGTGAGGCCCCTGTGGATGCTGATGGTGCCATAGCCATTAAGATAGCACACAGGTTGTGTGTGACAGGTGGAGACGACACTGGGTTCGAGACCATATCCTATCTGATGGATGCTGGAGCCTCTCGACTCATGGCTGACAGGAGGTTTCCATGCCGTGGCTCTGGAGAGGGGCGTCTGTCTGGGGTACAGCCACCCCCACAGTATTGAGGTCCAGTGAAATCTTACCCCACGGATCTAACAGTAAGCAAGGTCAAAGGGAGTCCCACAGGACTGAAGCTGAAAACGGACACCCAAGGTCAGCGCTCCACAAACAAGGGGCTTTTAGTTTTCTACTGTATCAAGAAGAAGAAAAGCAAGGGGAGAGCTCAAAGGCCTGTTTGTGCAGCCAAAAGCCACAGGGAGCATTTGGAAAGTTGCTGCGCATGGCTCAGTGGAGCGTAGTGGAGGTGACAGCAATCCCTGGGGAACCCACACCTGCAGAAGTGCTGACCCGGTGTTGCAGGAGGGATCTGCCTGCCCAGGCTCAGGAGAGAAAGGGTGTGCGCTAAGGGCTCGGTGGAAGCATCCTGCGGTAGGAGTTCCGGTCTTGCGTCTCAAGCCTTCATGAGCTCACGCCTGCCCCACCAAAGACGTCCATAGCTCTCCGCTTTGCCAGCCAGGAGACTCAGTTCTCATCTGCTCCCTGGTGCTCCCAGCTAAGGTCAACTTTGTTGTTCTTTTGTTGGCATTGTTTGGAGACTCAGCCTAGGCTGGCCTGAAACTCCCTGTGTAGCCCAGGCTAGCTTTGAACTTGTGGGGATCCTCCTGCCTCAGACCTCCACGCTCATCCCCGAGTGCTGAGGTTATGGAAGAGAACCACCACGGCCATCTAGGGGGTTCTTCATGCAGAAGCCTTTTCTCCATGCCATCTTTGGGGCCCTCTGCTGGAACAGCAGGCTCAAGTCTTAAAGAGTCCCCATCCAGTGTATCTACCAGCACTGTAGCTGTAGGTTATATAGTTATCGGTTATATAGTTATAGATAGCACTCTAGTTACAGGCCGGGGCCCAACCTCTATGGCTGGAAGACAGCTTGTACCTGCCCCACAATGCACGATAGTGACCCTGCCTTATCAGAGCTGTTCTCATTGGTGCTACCAGAATGTTCTTTGTCCAGATGATGATTGAGAGGCTAATAAAAAAGAGGAAGGATGCGGGTCCCACGGCATCAACAGAACTGTGTTCTTTTCTAGGATTTTGGTTTTGTTTTTTGTTTTGTTTTTTCACTTTTTTTTTTCCCGTGAAGTGTTCTGAATGTTTCCACAACTGTTATTGGTCTCTAATGCAAACAAAGGTAGATATACACATATACACTGGATTTTTGGAAGCTAGCTGTGTTGTCAATTTTGGAAAAAAGTCTACCATGCTGAGTTGCCGTTGTACAGGAATTAACAGCTTTATTAAAAATGTTGAACTTTTTTTTATTTGTAAAAGGTAGCACACAGTATTAAATTGAAAAGTCTGATCTGTGTGGGTTTGATTACGACAACTAATAAAGTATTTTAAAAAATAAACACTGCCGGGCGGTGGTGGCGCACGCCTTTAATCCCAGCACTCGGGAGGCAGAGGCAGGCAGATCTCTGTGAGTTCGAGGCCAGCCTGGGCTACAAAGTGAGTTCCAGGAAAGGCGCAAAGCTACACAGAGAAACCCTGTCTCGAAAAACCTGAAAAAAATAAAATAAAATAAAATAAAAATAAACACTGTTTCCTATAATTAAAAGCCTTTTCAGCAACATTTTGAATTCGTTGTCGGTGGTCCACTTCATGACCCCACTGGAGGTTGAGTGTGAAGGGAGGAGGCGGAGACATTACACCCTAATAAGCCTTCTGGGTCTTGACCTAAGAGGTCACAGTTCCTCTTCTTTGAAACACTCCCACAGAATCCACCATTTCCAGCTGCTGAGTCACCACGTGCTTGGGATGCCAAAGACGTCCCACATGGCCTCTATGCTGCTATCAGGGTCCCTCAGATGAGAGATGTCCTCCGGCCAGCCCCTGCTGCTCTGCCACCAAGAGCAGGCCCATCTCCATTGGCCCACTGATGCTGCACCCAGCAGCTGGGTCCCAAGGCCCAGATCACAGCCATTACAGTTAGTGTGGCTAGTGGGCCACCCACTGGCTAATGCCTTCGCTGAGGTGAAGCGAGAAATGCTGGTTCCCTTCCCGGGAGCCTTGGGGAGCGGCAGCAGATGCATCATAGTACTTGTCCTTAGGAGCTAAGACAATTTTTTGAGTGCTGTTCAGGTCAGCTTGCAAATGAATTAGTCTAATTGAGTTCACCCCCATGCTCATGCAAATGACCCTAGTGAAACTCAATGGGCCAAACACACAACACAACACACACACACACACACACACACACACACACACACACACACACACGCGCGCGCTCACACAAAGTAGGAAAGGCACTTGTCGGGAAGGAAGGTTTCAGTGGGACAGAAGGAAGGCGATAAGAGAGGGTCATTAGTTGTTGTTGTTTTGTTTTGTTTTTAAGTTCATATGGAAGAAACGGAAAATTGGCTCTGATCAAGTTTTTTCACCTCAAAAATTGTAACCGATGATAAAACTATAGGGTGCAAGGCTCCAAGTTAACCCTCTCATTATTCACAGCCTCACTGCCTCGAACTGTTCCGACTGCATTGACATTCCCTGAGATGGTGTAGAATTGGGGGCGGGGGCTGGGAAGACAATTGTGTGTCTCCTTAAACCGTATAAAGTTACTATTTGTGAGTCAATTCGAATAAAGTGGCTTTCTTCCAAAGAGATAAAAA
Organism: Peromyscus californicus insignis; assembly: GCF_007827085.1. Classification (NCBI taxonomy): domain Eukaryota; kingdom Metazoa; phylum Chordata; class Mammalia; order Rodentia; family Cricetidae; genus Peromyscus; species Peromyscus californicus. The sequence continues at coordinate 54,879,593 of NW_026294480.1, read as the reverse complement.
TTAAATATCCTCCGCTTCCCAAGTGCTCTCACGCAAAACCTAAATGCTTGGCAAGCCGGACGTTGGACTCCTTGAGTGTCTGCCCAGAGCCAGGCTGCCTCCCCCACAGATCATCTAAGGAGGAGACAGAAAACCAGGGGACTGGCTCCAGTCCCCTGACCCCAGATCAGTCTCACATTCACCCTTGATAAGATACTGAGAGAAAGTTCAAAGGCAACCATGTAGGCCGCAGCCAGAAACTGTGGAGAACACATACACACTGACTGACCAGGAGCCCAAGCTAGGACCTGGTGGTCACAGGCCAGGTGTCCGTCAGTGGGTTTCCCATACTTCAGCCTCAGCTGTTCCCAGATACTAGGATAGAGTGTGGTGGGACTGTCTCACAGCAAGAAAATTAGCGAGTGGAGTTCACTCCCTTGTATAGTAAAGACGCTCCCTTGCAGGGCTCGTGTAGCAGGTAAGACAGCTTCCCCAACCCACCCACGTGGTGCCTCTTCTTCTGCCGCCCACATGGATCTGCAGGCTCCTCCCCTCCTTGTGTGCTGTGCTCCCTTCTCTTTCTAGCGAGTATAAGTGTTCCTCTAAGTCCCTGCATAGTCCTCACTCCCTGACCAACACCACTGGTAGCCAGACAGACAGACCCTGTGAACAGGACTCCCTGGGGTCACACAAGGCAATGGCTCTGACTTTATTTCTCCAGGATCCCTCAGAGGAACCTGAGAATAATCAATAGATCACAGAGAAAAGTAACCAGTGTCCATTCCCCCACTAGACTGGAGATGTTCTGAGGGCAGAGCTGTATCTGCTCTTTTCTTGGTTTGGTTTTTCACAAGTATCTTCTGGCTTGGTGGCCGCTACAAATTCGATGTCAACTAACAAACGTGGCTTGAAAAAAAAAAAAAAACCCAAATTCTCACCGTTATCTTTCTTTTGCAATGGTTGTGTGTATGTCAAGCTGGCCTCAGATGTGGTCTGTAGCAGATAATAACCTTGAATTTCTGATCCTCCTGCTCCTGCCCCAGCATGCTTGGATCACAGGTATGGACCGCCGTGCCCAGTCTGTGTAGCAGTGGGGATCAAACCAGGGTTCTGTGCATGCTACACAGGCTTTATATCAACTGAACTCCATTCCTGGCTCCCAAATTCCAATTTCCTGATCTCCTACTACTGCAAACCTCACACATACTCTGAACTCCTGAGGACACTAGTCCTGAAGTGGCATCAGTAGATATATAAATGACGTCTATGTTGCCTTAGGAACTGGAACAGTGGCGTTGAATGACTATGCTGCCTGGAGCTAAAATCCCCAGAGGTCCCATTCCTGAATAGCTGGCTCTCCCAACAATCCCAAGACGACTGTCTGTCTTGTCCAACCCAGCTCTGTACAGATCCCCTTTCCTGACATGCCCCTTTTGATGCTCATTATGACTCAAACCACGATTATAAAAGGAGATGAGGGTGGGAAGAAAAGGGCCAAGGGAGGCAGGGCTGTGTCATGTGTCAGTCAGCATGCCATTAACGATGCTCTACCATGTCCTTGTCTCCTAATCTCCTCCCTAAAGTCAGTGGCCCTTAGCTAAGAATTGGAGATGTTGCTGGTCATGCTGGTGTACCTTTAATCCCAGCACATGGGAGGCAGAGGCAGGTGGATCTCTGTGAGTTCAAGGCCAGCCTGGTCTACATAGTTACGTAGTGAATTTGAAGACAGTCTAAAGAGTGAATGTTGGGATTTCGTGAGCATGTTGGATGGAGAATCACTATGCAGAGTATAGAGACTTCTAGTTTTCTATTGCTTGTTATCACCAAAGTGAAAAATAACTATAAAAGCTTTTATCCCTAAGGCATAATATGAATCACAATAATAAGCCAGGTTATTTTACTATCATTGAAAAAACTAGATCTGATAGAAAGTAAAAATAACTCCATGTATAAGCACAGTACTGAAACCTTAAAGACCTGCTAATTCTTGTGTCTTTCCCGGGAAAAACACCTTCACCTTGAATAGTCCTTTCTCTTTGCAAAACCTTTAGACACCTCCTAAAGTCTGCAACTTTGTTCTGGTTGCTGAGACAGCTCGACAGCTCAGATTTAGAAAGATGAAGGAGATCAGCTCTCTTTGTTCCGAGGAATGGGAACTCTTCTCACCTTGGGAGATCGGCTCCATGATCCACCACTGCCCACAGACGGGGCAGCTCGACTCTGTGGAACTGTAACAGAGAAGTACCTGTGTTCTGTAAGCCACCCGGTTGAGCCAGTTCAAGCCAGCAGATCATAGCCTGGGGCTGAGGGGGGCCGAGGAACTCACTCGGGTACATTACACCGTGAACTTCAACCTTGCAGCAGCAGCAGCAGCAGCAGCAGCAGCAGCAGCAGCAGCAGCAGCAGGTGTCACTGTGGCTTAGTGACAGATTATGGATTTATTCATTAGCCTACTGATCTCTTCCACACTGTCTCGTCAGTCATCCAGTACTATTCTAACACGAGGCATTATTTTATTCCATTCTATTTATTTATTTATTTGTTAATGGGTTTCCCCTCTTTATTTCTTTTACAGACTTTTCAAGATCCAAAGGCTTCAAGGGAGATCACATAGCAACCAGGTTGTTTGGGAGAAGTAAGTCCACTTTGGGAGGTCCAGCATGGGTGCAGGGGAAATCCCTGTTGGGCCTACTTCCTCTCCAGTCCCACTTTATCACTCTGAAAGCTGCCATGGCCACTGGAGTTAAAACTCCCAAGGCCATGGAGAATGGAGACAGGGTGGGGGATGGGGAAACAGGGTGCCCTTTTCCCCCTGGACCTTAAGTAGAGAGGGATCTTATTTGGTTTTGGTTTTGTTTTCCTGGTACTAGAGATCAAACCCCAGGCACTGAGTATGCTACATTTCATTCTACCATTAAGTGATGCCTCCAGCTGCAGAAAATGTCTAAGCTGAGAGAATTCAAACGTGTAACACATGAGAATTTACCCGGGGCAGCTTAATTTAAGGGGTACATTTCACACCCTCCCCCTCCACTTCTTTCCCACCTTGAATGACATCTGTAAGGACGCCTGAGCTGCTTTGGCATCTAACTTGTGAAGGTCACGACATCCATCTCTCCAAGTATCACATCACAATGACTTAAATGCCCATTTCCTGAACGTTACAGTCTCTAGCGAGGGAGGGTGTATATCTCCTCATAGGGGGGAGGCGAGAAACGGACCGAGTCCTCGTCTTCCATCTGCGTCCCTTCTGGCTGGTCAGCATCAGAGCTGGGCCTGAAACAGCACAAAACACAGTTGCACTTGCAGAGCTCCGTGGCAACCACCCTGGGTGGCAGGCTACACCGACGTGTACAGTCCCCATCACCTGCCTGGAGGTCCAAACATAGCCATAGATACTGTGATGCTGAACGGGAGAAGAGCGATCCCAGGACCCAGCATACCTGTGGTTTCCAACACCCACGAAAGGAGGGCAGCCCTCGTTCTCCACGAAAGCAGCGTTGTCTTGAGGGTAGATGGTATAGTACTGAGGGGGGTTTGGGGTGGCAGCCACTGCTCCGCTAGAAGGTAGGAGGCCGAGGCCGCAAGGGTTCATCATGGGCTGCAGGTAGGCGGCATTCATCCCCAGAGGCTCCTGAGAACCGTAGGGAGGAGGAATGTACTGCACCACGGTGGCCCCGTGGAAGGTGATGGGCTGGTTGATGCCGGTGAAAACGAACGACTGTCCTCCCGAAGTCTGGTCCGAGTCCAGGACCCTCTCCTCGCCTTCTGTGCACCACTGGCAGGAAAGCATTTTGAACTTGCACACCGCGATCAGGATGAATGTCACTCCGACGGAGAGGAGGATGGGCCCGAGGAGCTGGGTCCATTCAAAGTGGGAGACGCCCTGGTACTTGATCCAGCCCATGACAGTGAACGTGATCCCCACCAGTCCTAGAAAGATCCCGGAGAAAAGCAAAGTGGCCCCCGCCTTGTCGTCGTCGGACACCTGGATGTCGGCCGTGCTGGGTGTGTAGGGAGTGACAGAAAACACATTAAGCGGGAAGTCCTCTGGGTGGTTGCTGCTGTGCTCCATAGCTCCTCACACGACTGTCCAACATGAGAGGAGGCAGAGACTGTGAGAGCAGGGAGCGCAGCGGGTTAGTTAGAGAAGGACCTTTGGGTTTCCGTGGTTAACAGAGTATAACATACACAGGCTGAACTTTGTTTAGAAGAATAAAGGTCCAAGAAGTGAAGCCCGAAGTGGTGTTGTGGGTTTCCAGAAAGCGGGGGTTTCTGTTTTATAAAGGAATGGCAAGCTGTCTTTCTACTCTACATTCATTCATCCAGTCATCTACTAATTAATAATAATAACAATAACAATAATAATAATAATAATAATAATAATAAATAATCACTCCTTAAGCCACTGTTGTGTCAGGAGATGCTACTCTACAGTCACACGTGGCACTACCCTATGCTTCTGTTTCTGTCCTTCCAAAGCCAATGGCAGCACCACCCTCAAGCTGGGTGGCATCCTTGGTGTATCATCGGCCACCTGCTTGAAGCCTAACTGAACTTTTTTTTTTTATTTTGGTTTTGGTTTTTTATTTTTTTCTTTTCTTTTTTCTCTTTTCTTTCTTTTTTTTTCCCCCCCGAGACAGGATTTCTCTGTGTAGCTTTGCGCCTTTCCTGGAACTGACTCTGTAGACCAGGCTGGCCTCGAACTCACAGAGATCCGCCGATGCTGCCTCTGCCTCCCGAGTGCTGGGATTAAAGGCGTGCACCACCACCGCCCGGCCAAGGTTTTTGATTTTTTGAGACAGAGTTTCTCTGTATAGCCTTGGCTGTCCTAGAACTAGCTCTGTAGACCAGGCTGGCCTTAACTCACAGAGATCTGCCTGCCTCTGCCTCCCCCAGTGCTGACATCAAAGTGGTGTGCCGACTCTGCCTGGTTTTTGGCTAGGTCGGTTCAGCAGAAATAGGTCCATACACAGTATTTCTAGTCTTAACCATGTAAGGAGTCTCCACTTCTGAAGATTCTCTTAGGCTATTTTCTAACAGGAAATTCCAGGCTGAGTCGTTTATACAGAAAAGACAGTTATTTTTCACAGTTCCACCTTTCTGGGGCCAATGACAACACGCTGGCATCTACGGAAAGTCTTCCTTCTACCATCTCCCCCACCTGATGAGAACAGTACAAAACATCAGACTGTGTCTCTCTTCCTCTCAGAAAGCCACGAATACCATCAGGGGGCCCCACTCTGACTGCCTCCTCTATCCCTGATTGTGTCCCAAAGGCTTGACCCCCAAATACCATCAATACACGAGTTCAAGAGGTGAGTTACATACAAGCCTTGGAATCACACTCAAACCACAACAATACTTGGTCCTCAATGCCAGCTCTCAACAAGGCTGAGAGACCCTGTTATGTCCCGTCCTGGGTTCACATTTCTCTGACTCTTGGCATCTGGGGATCACTCTAGCCGTGGGAGAGGAAAGACGGCTCAGGAGCCCTTTCTGTGTGCCACATGGCGGGCAGAGTTTTGTGTGAGCATCAGACATGATGAGATGTTGCCTGGACCCAGGCTTCAGGCCCTGTGTTCCGGTGACTGCACAGTTCCAGGTCTCCAAGGTGAGACCAACAGCTGGCTTTTTGAACCTGCCCTGTTTTGCAACCAAACCCAAGCTGATGTAAGGAAGACAGCCTGATCTTCAGTGACATTATCTGTCTTTTATGACTAACTATAGAGTTTCCAAAGAGACCCATGGACTTCTTCCTCCACTGAACGCTAACTCTGGTCTTGTTCTTTTTTCCTAGACAGACTTTGTCCAAGCAGCTGCCTCTCTCCAATGGTTAAATATTACATCGGCTTCCTTACCCAGAAGTGAGAGAGCTGCCCTATTGTCCGAAGCAGTCTTCCTAAACTTTCTCTGATGATGAAAGTCACGCAGGCCACTATTTTCTTTTCCATAGGTTCTGGGCAGGAAGGGCAGGCTGCCACACAAATTTAGGTAAGGGCTTTGCTGCTGAGCTACGTCCCCAGCTCTTACAGCAACACACCCAAAATATCCAAGGGAGAAGGTCACCAAGTGCCTACAAGAGTTAATCTTCACCCTCAACTTAACCAGACTTAGAAGTCACCATGGAGACACACCTCTGGGTGTGTCCAGAAAGATTTAACTAAGGAGGGGAAATCCACCCAGAATGTGGGTGGCACCGTCTCAAGAGCTTAACAAAAGAGAAAGAAAAGGGGCTGGAGGGTGTCTCAGCAGTTAAGGGCAAGTGTTGCTCTTACAGAGGACTGAAGTTTGGTTCCCTGTACCTACAAGGTGATTCACAACTCTCTGTAACTTCCTTTTTAGGGGCAGCAGGCATACATGTTGTACACATACATCATGCAAGCAAAACACTCATACGCTTAAAAAACAACAATAAAACAAATCTTTTTTTGTTTATTAAGAGATTTTTCTGTTCGTTTTACATGTCAACCACGGATTCCCCGTCCTCCCTCCTCCCACCCCCAGCCTTCCCCCCCCCCAACTCACTCCCCATTCCCACTTCTTCCAAGGCAAGGTCTCCCCTGAGGAGTCAGCAGAGCCTGGTACATTCAGTTGAGGCAGGTCCAAGCCCCTCCTCCCTGCACCATGGCTGAGCAAAGTGTCTCAGCATAGGTCCTGGGTTCCAAAAAACCAGCTCATGCACTAAGAACAGGTCCTGGTCTCACTGCCTGGGGGCCCCCTAAACAGTTCAAGCTAAACAACTGTTTCACTTATCCAGAGGTCCTAGCCCAGTACCATGGGGGCTCCTCAGCTATTGGTTCACAGTTCATGTGTTTCCACTAGTTTGGCTATTTGTCCCTGTGCTATTTCCAATCATGGTCTCAACATCTCTTGCTCATATAATCCCTTCTCTCTCTCATCGATTGAACTCCTGGAGCTCAACCTGGGACTTGGCCGTAGATCTCTGCATCTGCTTCCATCAGTCACTGGATGAGGGTTCTATCATGACAGTCAGGGTGTTCAGCCATCCAATCACCAGAGTAGGTCAGCTCAGGCACCCTCTCAACCATTGCCAGAAGTCTATAATGGAGTCATCTTTGTAGATTGCTGGGAAACCTCTCTAGCACTCTGCTTCTTCCTATTCCCATGGTGTCTTCATTTATCATGGTATCCTTTCCTTGTTCTCCCACTCTGTTCCTCATCCAGCTAGGACCTCCTGCTCCCCTAAGCTCTCTTTCCCCAGACCCTTGCCCTCCATTACCTCCCACCCACCCCCATTTTGCTCATGTAGATCTCATCCATTTCTCGGTTGCTAGGTGATCCCTGTGTCTTTCCTAGTATTCCCTTTACTAGCTAGCCTCCCTGGAGCTGTGAGTTGCAGTCTGGTTATCCTTTGCTTTACATCTAGTATCCACTTATGAGTGAGTACATACCATGTTTGTCTTTCTGAGTCTGGGTTACCTCACTCAGGATGATATTTTCTAGTTCCATCCATTTGCCTGCAAATTTCATGCTGTCATTGTTTTTCCCTGCTGAGTAACACTCCATTGTGTATATGTACCACATTTTCTTTATCCATTCTTCAGTTGAAGGGCATCTAGGTTGTTTCCAGGTTCTGGCTATTATAAATAATGCTGCTATGAACATAGTTGAGCATGTGTCCTTGTGGTATGATTGAGCATTCCTTGGGTATATGCCCAAGAGTTGTATAGCTGGGTCTTGAGGAAGATTGAGTCCCAATTTTCTGAGAAACCACCATACTTATTTTCAAAGTGGCTGTACAAGTTTGCATTCCCACCAACAGTGTAGGAATGTTCCCCTTGCTCCACATCCTCTCCAACATAAGCTGTCTTCAATGTTTTTTATCTTAGCCATTCTGACAGATATAAAATGGTATCTCAGAGTCATTTTGATCTGCATTTCCCTGATGACTAAGAATGTTGAGCATTTCCTTAAATGTCTTTCATCCATTTGAGATTCTTCTGTTGAGAATTCTCTGTTTAGCTCTGTAGCCCATTTTTTAAATTGGATTGTTCAGTATTTTGATGTCGAGTTTCTTGAGTTCTTTATCTACTTTGGAGATCAGTCCTCTGTCAGATGTGGGGTTGGTGAAGATCTTTTCCCATTCTGTAGGCCGTTGTTTATCTTATTGACCATGTCCTTTGCCCTACAAAAGTTTCTCAGTTTCAAGAGGTCCCATTTATTAATTGTTGCTCTGTGTCTGTGCTACTGGTGTTATATTTAAGAAGTGATCTCCAGGGCCAATGCATTGAAGACTACTTCCTACTTTCTCTTCTATCAGGTTCAGAGTAACTGGATGTATGTTGAGGTCTTTGATCCACTTGGACTTAAGTTTTGTGCATGGTGACAGATATGAATCTATTTGCAATCTTCTACATGTTGACATCCAGTTATGCCAGCACCATTTGTTGAAGATGCTTTCTTTTTTCCATGGTGCAGTTTTGGCTTTTTTTTTTTTTTTTTTAGAAGAAAGTGACCCGAACAAACAATATCCATCTCTCTGCTCTCTGACTGTGAATGCAATATGACTGCATGGCTCACAGTCCTCTCACAGCATCTGTCCCTGCTTTGATGACTGTACCCTTAAACTGTAAGCCAAACAAAACCCTTCCTTCCTTTAAGTTGCTTCCATCAGGTGTTTGTTATAGCAATGAGAAAAATAACTAATACAGTGCCCCATGAGCATCATAATCGGGAATCTTGGGAAAATGGAAGCCAAATGCTTCTCAAGGCCCAGAGACTTGTTTCTCCCCATCCAAACGCCTCTCTTTGCTAAAAAAAACATGACCTAGAACCTCTTGTGTCACTGTCAAGCACATAGAAAACAGTATGGTGGCCTCAGAGTTTCTCAAGGGGACTCCAAACAGCTAAGGTTGGGCCATCATGCTGTAGGAGGGAATGTCTTTCCCAGTGTCCACAAACATGGACAGATGCAGCTTCCTAACACCAACCACCTTCTCTCTTTGGTCAAAACGTCTCTGCGTGGCCAGCCTGACATGCTTTCCAGGCCCTTAAGTATTGAGTCGACACAGTCTCTGACACTGAGAAACACCCAGGCTCTGAAACTGTGCTTCTAAAGCATTTACGTTTGTCCCTTGTCTTCAGTTATCATAGACATCATAGATTTACAGAGTGCTGTGTAACTAGAGTTTTCCTGCCTGGCCCACAGTCAGGACAAATCTCTCTCACCTGCCAGTCCCACAGCCGCTCAGACCCAACCAAGTAAACACAGAGACTTATATTGGTTACAAACTGTATGGCCGTGGCAGGCTTCTTGCTAACTGTTCTTGTATCTTAAATTAATCCATTTCTATAAATCTATACCTTGCCACATGGCTCGTGGCTTACAGGCATCTTCACATGCTGTTTGTCATCATGGTGGCTGGCAGTGTCTCTTCCCACCTTCCTGTTCTCTCAATTCTCCTCTCTGTTAGTCCCACCTATACTTCCTACCTGGCCACTGGCCAATCAGTGATTTATTTATTGACCAATCAGCAACACATTTGACATACAGACCATCCCACGGTGCTGTCATTAGTTACTCATCTCAACGCTGCCCAAATCCCCAGCAAAAATAAACCGGAAGGGAGGGGTTTTCTTTGGCTCACAGTTTGGAGACACAGTCCGTCATGGGGCAAGTAGCTTTCCTCTGTGACTCCTCAGCACCTCACATCTGGACGAAGCAGAAAGCAGAGATGCAGGTCCTCAGATGGAGCGCTCCCTCACTCCCTCACCCCACCTCTTTATCCTTGTTTAAAGGAATAGGGAGATGGCTAAGTGGGTAAGACCAGCCATGCTAGTGTACGTCTGTAACCCCAGCGTTCCTACAGGAAAACTGAAGACAGACTCACTAGGAGCTTGTAGGCCCAGGGAGCCTGGCATACAAAGAAGCAAACAAGAGACCCTGTCTCGAAAAAAGGAGCGGGTAAAGACCAACATTAAGGTTGTCCTCTGATCTCCACACATGTTCAGTACCAAACATGTGCCCACATTCACACACCCAAACATGTAACACACATCAGAAATATATAAACATGTACGAACACATCTCACCCCCCTCCTCTGTCTAGTCCCCAAGTAGAGCTCTTTTGAAAGGGTCTGGAAACTCTGGAAATTGGAGCCTAGCTGAAGTAGTAGGCCACTGGGAGCATGTTCTTGGAGTGCAGCATTCTGGCCTCTTCCTGTCTCTCCCAACTTCTTGTTTAGCCAAGCAGAGAACAGCTCCAATCTGCTACCCACTGCCACCACCATGATGTCCTGTCCAAGTGCAGGACACCGAGCAACCATGGACTGGACCCTCTGAAACCAGGAGCCAAAAGAAGTCTGTTGCTCCAGAACTTTCTCTCCCATGTTTTGATCATAGGAACACAAAAATACCAACATACCACTAATGCTGGAATTTTTATGTCATTTGTCTCAAGTGACTGACAGCCTTGGTGGCCAAGTCAGTCTCCTGCTTCAATTTCCAAGCCTCATTTCTATTGTATAGATATAATATGATATATAATTACATATAAATCACGTATAATTTTAATAGAACTTTCCCTTACAGTTATTATTTGAGAATATTAAGCGTTAAAACCTGAAAATCATTTTTTTAGCTAAGCCTGTTTCAGGAGCATCCATTGTAATTAAGGAGAGTAATTCTATTCACTTTATCTACAATTTGACCCTGTGTCTGGAGGGATAGTGCCTCAACACAGAGACAGTAATTCATCACGGGTGTGCAAAGGCTGCCTATGTTTCCCAAGTCACTCGTTTTCTATTTCATATAAGTGGAAAGCACCTACATCTGATACACTATTTCCTTTCAAATAAAATTCACTGCTCCTGAACTCCCTTAAATAGGAAAAGCCACATCTGTACGGTGCTGTGCAAGTGGGGGAGGAAGGAGGAGAAAACGGCAAGTTTGAGGCCAGACCGGGCTGCACAGTGAGATCTATTTCAAAAGGCCACAGGAAAACCAAAAAGGAAGTAAGGGAGGAGAGGAGAGGGAGGAGTGAGAGAAGAGGAGAAGAGGAAAAAGTAAAACACAGAGGCAAACTTTGGGGTACTGTTCTCCATGAATATGGTGACTACTGAAGACATCTAAGAACCCCATCAGAGTGAAAATGTCTGCATCCATTATTGTCTGACCAAGCACACACACACACACACACACACACACACACACACACACACACACACACACACACACACACCATCTTCCAGAAAACATGTGTGGAAACTGCCCTCTTAAGGGGGCGTGATCCCCCTCTGTCTTCAGTTGCAGTGACAAATGAAAACCAGTGAACTGAAAAGGAATACTTAAGAAGTTGATGGAGGTCACTTAGCAAATTAGTCCTTTGGCAAGATGACCTGGATCTGTTTTGCATAAACTTGAAAAGGAAACCTGTAGAATGGCTACATTATTGACATCTGTGCATTTCTGGAAACATTAAAAGTTTCCATAGTCTCTTGCAAATTTTCAAAAATGGCTGATGAAGCACATTAAAATGCACCTTTTGAGAAGCTGAGCAAGGTTGGCACATGCTTGTAATCTCAGCACTGATGAAGTAGAGGCAGAAGGGTCAGTAGTTCAAAGTCATCCTTGGCTACATAAAGAGTTTGAGGCCAGCCTGGGCTAAACAAGACCCTGTCTCAAACGAACAAAACTGCACATGTTGATGAGAACTACCTTTTTATTTTGTCTGCCTTTAACCTAAATCTTTCATCAGACACATGTAGAGAACAGAGGCTCTTCCTGCAGAAGCAGTTCCAGATGGCGGCTTTGTTTTGTTTGTTTGTTTGGTTGGTTGGTTGGTTTTAAGAGACAAGGTTTCTCTATATAACAGCCCTGGCAGTCTTGGAACTCACTCTGTAGAGCAGGTTGGCCTCGAACTCACAGAGATCCACCTGACTCTGCCTCCCAAGGGCTGGGATTCAAGGCATGTGCAATCAGTTATTTATAGTGTGGTAATGGACTATTTGGCAAGAGAGGGAAAACAGACACCTTTTAGTATGGTTGGGAGAATATAATGGAGCTGGGGATTGAACCTAAGGCTTCTTGTGTACTAGACAAGTGCTCTGACACAGAGCGTTATCCCAAGCCCTGTCACTGGGTGGGCATCTTACAATGACCATCACACAGGCAACACCAAACAGTGACCATTACACCACGGCCATAAAATAGTGGCCACCACACTGTGGCCATTGCGTCGTGGCTATCACATGGTGGCCATCCCACAGCGGTCATCAGACATTGGCCGTTACCCGGTAGCTATCTCACTGGGACTATCAAAAAGTGGCCATTGCTCAGTAGTCATCACATAGTGGCCACCACACTGTGGCTATTACATAGTGGCCATCACACAGTGACTATCACATGGTGGCCATCACACAGTAGCCATCACAATGGGACTATCAAAAAGTGGCCATCACATATTGGCCGTTGTCATCACACAACTGCTGTCACACACTGACCACCACTCAGCGGCCAGTGTATTGTGGCCATCACACAGTAGCTATCTCACAATGACCATCATTTGGTGGCCAACAAACAGTGGCCATCGCACTGTGACCATACACAGTGGACATCACTCAGTGGTCACACAGGGGAGATCACACAGTGACCATCACACAGTGGCCATCTCACTGTGACCACCACATGCTGGCCATCATACAGTGATGACCAAAGAGTAGCCATTACACTGTGACCATCACACAGTGACTGTCACATGGTTGCCATCTGGTAGTTTGAATATAATTGACCCCCTTAAGCTCATAGGGAGTGGCACTGTTGGGAGGGGTACTTTGTTGGAGTAGGTATGGCCTTGTTGGAGGAAGGGTGTCACTGTGGTGGTGGTGTGGGAGGCTTTGAGGTCTCATACATGCTCAAGCTACACCCATTGTCTCAGTTTGCTTCCTGTTGCCTGTGGATCAAGATGTAGGACTCTCAGCTCCTTCTCCAGCACCATGCCTGCCTGCATGCCACCATGTACTGCCATGGTGATAATGGACTAAACCTGTGAACTGTAAGCCATCCCAATTAAATGTTTTCCTTTATAGGAGTTGCCGTGGCCATGATGTCTCTTCACAGCAACACAAACCTTAACTAAGACACCATCATACAGTGGCCATCACACAGAGACCACCAAACAGTGGCCATTACACTATGCCCATCAAACAGTGACCACTACACTATGATCATCACACACTGACCATCACATGGTGACCACCATACAGTGTACATCATTCATTGGCCATCAAACAGTTACCATCTCACTCTGACCACCATAATGTGGCCACCAAGCAGTTACCAACAGTGGCCATCACACAATGGCCTCATTCCGTGGTAATCATATGGTGGCCATCACATAGTGACCATCACATGGTGGTTATCATAGAGTGGATGTCACCCAGTGACCATCACACCATGGCAATCACAGAATGAATATCTCAGGGTGGCCATCATATACTGACCATCAAACCGTGACCACCAAACAGTGGCCATTGCACTGTGGCCATCACACAGACATCATCACACTGTGGCCTTCATTTAGTGGCCATAACAGTGTGACCTTCACATAGTGGCAATCACACAATTTGGAGTTTTTGTTGTTGGATTTTTTTAAATCATAATTTAATGTATATATAAATATACTTATGTATAGAACATGTATTCTTTTCTAAATTTTGTTTTTATGTGTATGGGTACTTTGCATGCATGTATGTGTGTGCACCACTTACATGCTTGGTGACTGAGGAAGCCAGAAGAGGGCATGGGACCCCTTGGAACTGGAGTTACAGATAGTTGTGACCTGCAGTCTGAGTGTTGGCAGCCAAACCTGAATCTTCTGGAAAAGCAGGGATGCTTTTCACAGTGAGCCATCTCTCCAGCCCTTATAACATGTATTCTTTAGACAGCTTCATAGGAATATTTTATCGTAACAAAGAATAAATTATTGTAGTCACTAAGTATGGGTTGGAGAGAGGAATCCTAAAAGCCTGATAGCTTCATGCTAAAAGACTACACTTCCCAGCTTCCCTTGTGGGCTGTGGAAGTCATTCCCACCCCTATGAGAGGCCACATCCCATCTTCTGTAGGCATTTTGACCATCCTCACACGTGGATGACGAAAGTGGCCCCTCAATGTGAATAAGCAGTGTCAGGCCCAAGGTCAAACCACGCCTCTCTCTCCCCCAGCCATCTGTCTCTCCACAGGCGCCTCTTCATCATTTACCAGAGACCTGGGAATATCCATGTGGTCTCTTTGGCAGTTGGCTTTGTATCTGGAGAGTCATCAAATGAGTCTATAGAGTGATGTCCTAAGCTCTCAGATTCTTCGGGAGGAGATGATACAGATAAAAGAGATTCTCTCCAACCTGTCTCACCTGTGGTGCTTTGGGAATATAATCCAGTCTCTATCCAGATAGAAATCTGCAGAGCCAGTTGGTACGCGCTCACCTTGAAGCCTACGAGGAGTATAAAGCTTTGGCAGTGAAGTAAAGTGCCTGAGTGACATAGACACATCATTGTTCTCCAGGAGCTGGGTGATGCTGATGTATGTTTTCCAAGAAATTCCAAAAGCCAGTATTTGCTAAAGCTCATTTAACTGGCTTGTTTATTTTACAAATTATGCCTCTAGACAACCAGTCTATTTTTAAATTTAATGAAGTTAAGAAATATGCTAACTGCTGTCAGTCTGTGGTGACCTAGAGATCTGTCCATTGACAGGAGTAAAGAGTCGGCTTTAGCCTTTGTTAATTCAGTCTGTTACTTGCAAATTATTTTTTTACAGATTTGACATAACTGGATGCTTTCATCTTTCATCTGTTGGCTGAGTGTAGAGAATGAAAACGTTATTGAGAAATTTTTAAAGGTTCTGTTAATAGGGTTAATTTTTAAAAGCTTTGTAAAATAAATCATTTACTTTTGACAAGACAGTCCTGTCTTTGGGAATATATTTTTTAAGTTGGAAATTGAAAAGCATTTCTTTTGGGGGAATACAACTTAGAATTAAATTGTCTCTTTACATAGCCTGACAATATAAAATACATTTACTGTAACAATTTTGTGTTAACAAAAATATGTATTGTCATGTTTTCAAACACTAGACATGGTCATTTAAGGTAATAGTACCAATATACAAAGTCCATCATACTTGGAAACAAGGACTATCACTTAGATGCTTGCTGTTCAGATTCATTCCTTGGAGGCTGACTTTAACTGACTTCTTTTACAAAGCTTACAGGTGCTTGCTCCTTATACAGGAGTCTGATGTAAGTGACCTCATCCTTCTACAGAACTCTAGTCATGGTCCAGCCTGTTGTACAGCTCGCCTCAAACTTATAGAGATCCACCTGCCTTTGCCTCCCAAGTGATGGGACTAAAGTTGTGTCCAGCTGTAACTTTGTCTTTTAATGTTCCCCCATAAAGTTGTAGTTATTGCCTCCTGACTTAGTTCTGGATCTTAGCTGACTATTAAGTTTTATCATAGATCCTCATCTGAGGCATTCTACCTGCTGCTCATTACATCACCCTTCTGTCGACCTTTAAAGTGCTTAGAGAGATCAACACCCCCAAACCCCAAAAAGCAATACAAGTGACCTCTGAAAGGAGGCTATTGGTTCAGGGACCATCTACCTCATCTCTCTCCTTGCCACTCTGGACATTGTTTCTGGCACTCAGAACCAAAACAGCTGGACTGAAGCCTCATTGGCATATATTAACCTCTCTGCCTCACCAGCTCTGATCAGCTTATCCTGCAGGACCAGCTCGATTCCTTGACTGCTGCAGTACTCCACAGTTAAAAAGGACTGACTGCTGCTGAGGACGGGAATCTGTGCCCTCCTCTGAGAATGATACCGCTTCTGTGGCAGCAAATCCTAACTGGTTTGAGATAGGGCCATAAAGACCCAAAGACAAGACAAAAACTCCTTCCGGTTCCCTTCCACTCCAGCTCCTCCCCTTGATGACTCTTTCCTCCCTGTTAGACCTATGTTTTCATCCTGTCTTTTAAATATTTTACTTACTGAACTTCACTCGATACCCAAACAAAATCTTCCACGAGAGGTCTCCCAATAGCTCCCATCCTACAACAGCCTGTTCCTGATACACCGGCACACAGACCTTTTAGCTCAAGGGGACCTGCATCTCTCTCACCCCAGGCAGACACAACTCTTTACATTTGCCTCTGTTTTCTCCTCTTCCCTTCCACTGATGCTCCGTGGCTCCCTGCTACTTCGGCTAGCTCGTTTTGGTGCGATGGGACCAGTCAGTGGCGCCCTGAATCAACTCTCTGCTCACTGCCCCTCACCCGCCCACTCTGTGTCTCCGGCCTCTGCTCCTTCCCCTCCCTCAGCCTTCCCAGGAAATCTCTCAGTCCTGCTCTGTAACCAAATCGTCTGCTCACAGCCCTCTAATAATTATTTCTCAGGTGTCTTCAGGAATAGCAGACAGCAATCGCCTGATGCAGCACAGCAGATCAAGTCAGGACTCCACGCCTCCTACCACAAGACCAGAGGACCCCCTCTTCAATGGACTCAGAATATTCCCCTCCAACAAAGACCCTCCTCAGCAGAAAACAGGTGTAATATCCCTGCCCTGCATATTTATTATGTTATATCCTCTCAGAATTAGGAATAATAGTTTCCTGCTAAAAGACTACACTTCCCAGCTTCCCTTGCGGAATACGGAAATCCTTTCTGCCCCTTTAAGACATCCCATCTCATCTTCTTCTGTAGGCATTTTGGCCATCCACACACGTGGGTGACAAAAGTGCCCTCTCACTGTGAATAAACATGGCCTGGCCTAAGGTCAACCCAAGCCTTCTGTCTCTACAGCTGCCTTTTAATAATGCAGCAATGCCCATCAACGGTGGACTGGTCGAGTTATAGTGATAATAGGGTACTATATTAGGATTCTTTACATATATATATATATATATATATATATATATATATACGCTTACAAGCTATATATATATAACAATATATATATATATATAACTTGTAAGCATATATTTATTAATATTAGATTGGCTTACACAGTCAAATGCTGAGTGGTCTCACAACAGCAATCTGTAGATGGGAGAGCCAAAGAAACTGACTCATTTCAGGAAGTTGGAAGCTCAAGGGTGACCAGTGTCACAATTCCAGTCCAAGGCTGAAGGCCTGAAGATCCCCAGGAGAAACCCTGGTCTAAGTGAAATGAATGCTAAACAGTGGTGGTGCTGGTGCGGTGCTGGTTACCGGTGGAAAGGTCACAGTCGGGACAGAACCCAGTAGCTTAGTAGCAGACAGTTTTATTAGGAGGAGGGACAAGAGGACCAGGCCTGGGGAGGGAAGAGAGAGAAAGATGGTGGGGTGTGGGGAGAGGGAGCAGAGCAGAGCAAAGAAAGAGAGGGGGGGGGGTCTGCGACCTGTAAGGAGCTACACCACGCACGCACGTGCTGATTGCGTGACCACGCTGCTGCAGGTAGTCGCCAGCGCACATTGATGATGTAAGACGCAAGACTTTTTGCATAACTCCTGGACCGTGCATGTGTGGCCATGCAGCTGGAGTAAGGGCAGAATTCTAAAACTAAGTCCATTCTCAAAGGCTGAAGTGCCTGAAATCATGTCCGTGGGCAACAGCAGCAGTAAAAATGTACCTACTCAAGATGGGAAGTGGGTGTACAGACTTCCCTTTCTTTTTCTTTCTTGTTCTGTCACTCACACACACACACACACACACACACACACACCCCACACGCACCCCCGTTGACTGGGTGGTGCCACCCCATGTCTTCCCACTCGGTTCACGGACCCATACAACAGTCTGCTCTGGAAACACTCACAGACAGTCCCTAGAGAATGCTTTACCCATCCTTAAGCGTACCTCAACCCAGCAAAGTTGACGCCCAAACTAGCCATCATGGGATCTGCTATTGAAAAATCAATTAGTTCTGTATAAACAGGTCTGGCAAATCTCCAGAGGGAGCAGAATCGAAGTGAACCTACGGTGCTGTCGTTTGCAAGGGGGGCACTGAGTGTGTGTACAAAGTCTGGCTGAAGGAATACACAACTGGGAAAGAGACCCTTGTACAGTGTCTTAGAGCAGGCTGCCCAGCTTTGCAAATCCCAGGAAAAGCATGTCCATTTCATTCCGTTGCTCAGTGACTAAGCCAACCCTGACTGGAGGGAATGGAAGGTGATTCTTCTTTGCTATGAGAGGAATGTGAAGGTCACATTGCGGACAGACCTGTTGGACAAGGGATTAATATGGCTGTCCTTTTTACAAAATGCCTTCCACTGAGGATTTCTTCTCGGACTTCTGGTCATGTGAACATCCGAGAACACACCAAGATTCAGATTGGCCATGTCTATACTCATTTGTACACTGGCTGTTACTAATCTCCTCTTCCTTCACTGGCTCAAGTTCCCAACGTGTCCCTAGGAGTGACTAGCCCACTCATCAACAGTGCCACACTCTGGAGATTTCTGTGTTTCCTGTTTATTTTCACTGCTTTTCAGACTTACGTTAGGATACTGTCCCCACACCAGCTGCATGACTACACATGCGCAGTTCAGGAGCTAAGTAAGGGGTCTTGCGTCTTAAGTCATCAGTGCACGCTGGTGATTACGTGGTCACGCAATCTGCGCATGCGTGGCATAGCCCACCTGCACCTTAAAGAGCTGGCCACAGACCCCCACCACCTCTCTGTTCTGTTCTCTCTGCTCCCCATCTCTATCTCTCTCCCTCTCTCTGCATGGGCTTCCCCCTAGGCCTGGTTCTTTTGTCCACACCCCCCCCCCCAATAAAGCTCTGATACTGGGTTTTGTCGTAGCTCATGACCTTTCAGCACAGGTAACCAGCTTATCATTTTTAAAACCATCAACTTACACTTCAGATTTCCTGTTTGTCAGCACCATTCCTGGGTAAAAAAGTGCAGCACTGAGATGCTGGGTCAATAAGATAAATACGGAATGGCATTAGAATAAAAAAGAGGATTTTCAGAGGCTATCAGAGACATGTGGGAGTGGAAGTTGTGTGTGTGTGTGTGTGTGTGTGTGTGTGTGTGTGTGTGTGTGCATATGTATGATTGAATGTTTTTAAAATGAGGTTAGCCAGGTGTGGTGACACACACCTTTAATCCCAGAACTCAGGAGGCAGATGCAGGTGGAAATCTATGTGTTTGAGGCTAGCCTGGTCTACACAGTGGATTAGAGGCTAGCCAAGGTTACATAAGGGTACAAGAACAACAAAGAGTTTAGTAATGTGACAAATTTGTGTTGCAAAAATTTAGATGCTCAGGGCTTGATTTGTGGGGTTTTCTCAGCAACATGGGCCATATTCACTCTGGTTTGACTACCAGTGAAGAACTACCAAGCTTTCTAATAATTTTTATTTAGTGAAAATAATTTTTTTCCATACAGTATATTCTGATCACACCCGTCTCCTCCCAGATCTTCCCCAACTCCCCATCCATCCAACCCCATGACTTCATTTTCTCCCTATTTAGAAAACAAACAAGTCAATAAAAAAGGAAAACAGAATAAAACAAAACAGAGAAAAGAAAACATAACAAATAAAAAAGGAAAACCTCCAGAAACACATTCACACAAAGACACACACACGTACACACAACCCACAAAAAAACAAAATTGAAAACCACAATGTACAAGCAAAACACAAGGAAGGTAAAAGATGCCCAAACAAAACATTATGAGACAAAACATCTCCAAAAACACTATTGAATTCCTTTTGTGTTGTGGCCATCTACTGCTGGGCTTGGAGCCTGCCCTTAAGTGTGATTTATAGAACCAGTAAGACTCCATTGGAGAAAACTGGTTTTTCCTTTGTGAGCAGTTGTCAATTGGAGATCACTTCTGGGTCAAAGATGGGGGCTCATGTCCATGTCCCATCTCAATATCCATGTGGCTTGGACCTGTGCATGCTGCCATGGTCTCTGTGGGTTCATATATATAGCAGTCCTGTTGGTGATGGAAGGCACTGTTTCTTTGGTGTCTTCCATCCCCACTGACTCTTACAATCCTTCTGCCTCCTCTTCTGCATAGTTTCCTGAACCCTAAAAAACCCTATTTTTTAAATGTCCAATATTTAAATCACTCATTGCTCAGTAAAATAAAATAAAATCATAAGCTTTGAGGACATAGAAAAACAGAAATGCCCAAATTTGCAAAGAACCTTTCCCCAACATAAAATGGCTCTATGCGGCTTCCTCTCTCTGAAGCACGTGATATGGAGAGGGGAGACAGAAAAGCGGCAGAGGTAGACACTGCTCTGTGTGGTGGAACCAGATCTGTGGCCACTGTTCTGTGTGGTGGAACCACATCCCTGGCCACTGTTCTGTGTGGTAGAACCACATCCCTGGCCACTGTTCTGTGTGGTAGAACCACATCCATGGCCACTGCTCTGTGTGGTAGAACCACATCCATGGTCACTGCTCTGTGTGGTAGAACCACATCCATGGTCACTGCTCTGTGTGGTAGAACCACATCCATGGTCACTGCTCTGTGTGGTAGAACCACATCCATGGTCACTGCTCTGTGTGGTGGAACAGCATCCATGGCCACTGCTCTGTGTGGTAGAACCAAATCCATTGCCACCATCCCTAGAAGTAGGAAATAACAACATCAAAAGGGTGTAGATGGCCAGGCTAGGGTCTCAAGCAAATTGACCTGTGGGCTCAGCCTTGCCCCCAGATTGGAGAGCTACATAGAGTCCAAGTTCAGAGCTCAGATGTCCAGGGACTAGACATGCTGATATCCCACCCAAGCCAGGCATCATGACATGCCTGGTCGGTAGGGCTAGGGCAGAAGCAAGCAGATGTCAGGGAGAGGGATGAGTGGGGTCAGAAAACCCTGCATGCTCAGCCCTGTGCTTTCAGGGGGCCCAGGATGAAGGCTTCAAAGAGTCTAAGCAAAAATGAAGCAACGTGCTCTACTAACCAACAGAAGGAAGAGTGCATTAAAAAGTGCTCTGGAATACCACACTGAATGCCTGGTACAAGGCATTTGGGGGGCGTTTGAGGGGAGTCACAATAGCAGGAATTATGAAGTAATCTGTTTTATTTAGTATCTCTGACTATGGCAGCAGACGATTAATATTAGCCTCATGATAAAAAGACAGGCTAGTTGGCTCGTGGCTATCCCAGTGTTATTGAAAATGAAAACCATCCCATCACATTTAGACACTGCTTTGTTTCAAGAATGGTGTGAATCATCCAGGTGGAGACATCTCCGTATGAATCCTGCCTGTTTAGACTTTCCTCTGACTCAAGCTTCCCAGGACCCTGACAAAGGGCGGGGCCTCAGCATTCTGGGTGATTAAGCTCAAAAGCAGGAAGGGAGGCCTTTGACTTAAGAGCAGATGCAGGACAGTGATCTGTTTCCCTCACGTGTTTTTGAACCATTCTTCCATGAAGGAGATGTGCTTGTCCACAGGGCATCTGCCCGTGTTCGAGTAGGGTGGGCTGGTCAGGTGATTTCCAGCATGTTCTGACAATCATTAGTCTTTCCCCCTTATTGACCTCCAAGATAGCTTTATAGAACGGGAATATAGATCCTAGCCACCCTGGATGGGCACAGCTTTGGGTCTGAGGCCCTTCTGGAAGGGACGGGTCTGCAGTGAGCAGCAGCTTGCTTTGGTCCTCAAGGATTCCATGGACAGACACTGTCCACGGCAGGACAGTAACACATGGAAGGACTCACAGCCATGCCATTAGCTCTCAGCTCTTGAGTCAGACCTGGCTGAATTTTCTGGAGGGTCATGGAAGAATCTGTCTGAGCTTCTTCAGACTGTTGGCAGACTTCACTCCCCGACAGATGTTGGACTGGGACCCCTTTATAATTCTAGCAGCACCCAGCCTTCCTCACACAACCATCCGCAGCTGGAGACCAACACACACATCCCTACCCTCCCTTTCAGCCTTATCCTTCTGCCTCGAGCTATAGAAAGTTATCTGGCTTCTATGTGATTAAATATCGCACACACACACACACACACACACACACACACACACACACACACACACGGGAGTGGGGGGGTTAGGGGATAAGGGAGTGTCTTAGTTAGGGTTTCTATTGCTATGAAGAGACACCATGACCATGGCAACAGGAAAACATTTACTTGGGGATGGATTCCAGTTCAGAGTTATCATCATCGCATGAAGCAAGGCCACATGCAGGCAGACATGGTGCTAGAGAAGGAGCTAAGAGTCCTTACATCTTGACTCACAGGCAACAAGAAGTGGTCTGTCTCACTGGGTGTGGCTTGAGCATATATGAGACCTCAAAGCCCACCTCCACAGTGACACACTTTCCTCAACAAGGCCACACCTACTCCAACAAGGCCACACCTCCTAATAGTGCCACTTCCGTTGGAGGCCATTTTCTTTCAAATCACCACAAGAATGATTCCCCCCCTCACCGCCCCCCTCCAGGAGGGCATTTTAAAAAAATTCCAGCCACCACATTTTGGCTCTGTTGCTGAGTTCCAATGAGTTACTGCAAAAATAATAATAATAATAATAATGATTCTGTTAAAGGTGATGCCTCTAGGCAAGCCTGCCAAGGCTTCATCAATACTACTAGACCATTTAAAGAAAAACACTGCAGTAAGTCTCATGGGTCCTGTTCTGTCCAACTTACTCTCATACAGTGGGTCTCTGCTATGGCTTAGGTACAGTTTCAATGTGGCCCCCCAAAATGAATGTGCCAGGCTTGTCCCTCAGGAGGCAACATTGAAAGGTGGTGGACCGCTAAAGAGGTGGGGCCTATGGGAAGTGTTCAAGTCATTGGCGGCATCCCCTTCAGAAGAGACGAATAATGATTTCTTAGAGTAAATTAATTCTCACAAAAGCAAGCCCCTGAATGCCTTTGGCTTCCTGACTCTCTCCCCAATTCTCTGGTAAGGGCTCTTGGTCACTGTAGGGCTCTCTGCCACACAGCCCTCACGGAAGCCAAGAAGGTTCTGGTTGCCTCATCTTGGACTTCCAGCCTCCAATCCTCTGAGCCAAATAAACATTTTCTTTCTAAAAGAACCTAGCCTTGGGTATGTGGTTATAGCTTCCAAAGATGGGCTAAGACAATTTCTGAGGTAGGGACCCAAAACCAGTAGTGCCAGCATCATCAGGGAAAGAAGCAGAAATGCACATCTTCAGGCCTCTCTGAGACACTCTGAATTAGCAAGCAGGACTTGGAGAGCTGTGCTTCACCCAGGACTGAGCTGACGGTGGATGGTGCTTTCCCAAGTTGAGAATGATGTCAAAAGTAGATCCTGGCTTTCATCCCTTACATGTGAAAGTCTAAAGGAGGGGTGGAGCCAGATAAACAACCTGCAAAATGACTTTAGACTCCGTGACTGTCACAAGCGATTGTACTGTTTAAGTCAGGGAACACATACACAACAATGTGTGTGTGTGTGTGCAAACGTGTGTTTCAACTTACACACCCACTGCACGTGGGATGGTTAAGAGCACAGGCTCTAGAACGTCTAGAGTGAAACCCCAGCTCCACCATCCTCTAGATATGGGACTGTGTCAGCCGCTTAGGGTGTCTGAACCTCAGTTCCCTCATTCAGAGAGAACAGAACCTACCTTGTAAGGAACCGAGGTTCAGGTGACAGGGCAGAGAGAACGTTTAGCACAGAAAATGAGTGACAAATAAGAGTGCTGGGAAAGCAGCTCAGGTCCTTTGCAAGAGCAGCAAGTACTCTTAACTGCGGAGCCATCTTTTGGCCCTGTAATTGTTGCAGTGACTGATTGTATCTTTAAAAATAAAAAGTAGAATTACTTATGGCCTAGAAAAGAGCAAAGGTGTGCTTCTGTGGTGTTGGAATGAGGAAGCACACCACTTGAGGAGCACCAACAGTCCCCTTTCCCCCTTGACCTCACAGACTGGAAGAGACCTGGCCAACAACTGCTGTTAGGCCTGGATGGATCCAGAAGCCTGGAGGACAGGAGAAAGGCCTTCCTGAGAAGGGCCATCTCTCCCAAAGGGAGCTGGACTCTCCTCCCAGGCTGGGCCTGTGGTACTAATGTGGGAGGCAAGGCTCAGGCCACCCAGTGTGAACTGCTGCTGCCTGAAATGGAATCCACTCTCCTGGCTGTTGGCATTGACAGAGGGCCTGAGCCCCACAGCTGCTCTCCACCCGCACCGGTTCCCAGGCTCCACATGGTTCTGTAAGCCTCAATGCCACCAAGACGCTGCTCAGCTAACAACCGCAGGAACTCTTGGGGTGGATGCCGGCTGCTCTTCTTGGCTGCTCTGAGGCACATATCCTGGCCGCCCTGGGGAGAGCAGCAAGGCCTTGCAGACATGTGCATGATTTGAGGTCAGTCTCCGGCTGGGTCTTAAACAGCTGCCAGACTTTTCTGTGCCTGATGAAATATGAGGGCAAGCCAAGGAATTCTTCTTCCTCGGAGAGTATTACCAGCTTCAAGCAAGTGAAGTCCCCCTGGAAAGGATCGAGCACACAAGACTGTGACTCTCAGAGTTTTGGAAACCTTCCTAGTCCAGAGGCAAAGGCCCAAGGATGCACTCACATCTGCCCCTGCGCTCTGCAACCCAATACTCTGTTCCCTGTAGTGCCTGACATATAAATCCAGTTGGTTCTTTTAAAGCAGACCAGAGTTGGACAGCTATAAGGGCAATGCCCTTCTGTCCCTTTGGGAGTTCCAGAAAGCCCTCTAATAATTAGGTTCAGATCAACAAGAACCCTGAATATCCAAGAGCTCTGCAATACTAAACAGTGCTCTTCAAATGCCACTGTAGAGGAAGTCTTGAAGACCAACAGCCAGCACCGTAGAGATATTTTTTATATATAAAATAAGTCAGGAATGAGGGAGAATGTACAGACAGGAGGGAAAGAGTGTAACATAAGGTGTGTAAATTAAAATGAATACACAAAGTAGTGCTCATACTTTATAAAACTCTGTGTGTGTATGCACACGTGTGTGTGCATGTGTGTGTGTGTGTGTTGATAAAACATATTGCTGTGGTTGCCTTTTGGGAAGAAAGGGATGTTAGGAGTAGAGAAGGGAGGAAGGGAGTCAGGAAGGAAAAGAAGGAGAGAGGGAGAAGCCCATGATGTTAATAGAAGACATGGCTTGGAGAGTGTAAGCATCCTGCTCTCTGGACCCAAAGTTCTAGGATGGAAGCAAGAATGGACAGCAAGGCCTTGTCCTAGTTTCTCATCCAGTGCTCCCAGGTGACTGGCCTGAGGTGAGTACCCAGCACAAGGACTGTCCTTCCATCCGCAGGGATGCTGAGGACTAGAGGGGATGCCAGGATGCCGGCCCAGCAGGCACGAATCGGCCACCCTAGTGAAGAAGGCTGAGCGCCTGTGTGCCCAGGCTCAGAACTACAGAGCCGGGAGTCAGCTCCGTGTTCAGAAACAAGAGCAGCAGACGGAAGCCGTTGGCTGCAGCCGAAGTGCCAGGGTGTGAAAAGAAGCCAGGATTGCTGGGGAGTGGCTGTGCTGGCCCTATGAAAGCAGAAGCTGGTGTAGCCGTGGGTAACGGGCCCTCGCTCCTGTAAACAACTGGTCACCCATGCTCCTGCAAACAACCCTAACTGAATCCACTGGTTAACACACACACACACACACACACACACACACACACACACACACACACACACACACTGCAAGTGCTGCTTGGGAAGAGGGAGGGTTCAGTTGATGGGAGGGAATACGAAAGGGTAATGAGAAGGAATATGATTAAAACATTATATACATGTGTGAAGTATCATAACGAAAACCATTATATATATTATATATATAATTAATATGTGCTAATAAAAAATTTTTTAAATCCAAGGGCAGATACTTTAAAGAGAGGACACTGATGACCACAAGCATACCTTCGTTCAGTGACGTGCAGTGTTCCTCCATGAATGAGCGTGCAGCTGACAGGCTACGTCTCTCCAGTCTTTCTCCCTCCCCTGTGACCTCGGCTCTCCTCTGAGGCTGGCACATCACCTCTCACAATGTGCGCACCCATAGAGATGCTGCCGTTGGTTTTCCATTCTTTGGGCCCAAACAAGGCTGAGGAGTGTGATTATATTTTAGGAAAGCTGACTTTCGGTAGCGTCTTCCTTTCAAACCACCGTGGCCAATTTCGGATCCTTGCAGACACTTTCCAGATGCTCCCGTTCATTGCCACTGTCTGGCTGTTGTTGCCAAGGGAAAGGTCACAGCAGAAGGCGCTTCTTTTCTGGAATCAAGCAAGCTCTCTGATGCTTCTTATTTTCCAAGCTAAAAGGCAAGGAACAAAGTCCTGCTTCCTCGGGGATTTTAAACTGGAAGACCCCAGCGTGACCTCAGAGCATCGCTCTGTAAGTCTTTGATGGTCATGTGAACTGATTGCCCTCTGGAAGCCATGCTGTGAGGAAGACTGTCTGTCTCTCATGGGGGTACCACAGAGAGGCACATATCTCTGGCACACCTGGGGACGACCCTGTTACACCATAGTAAAATGGTCAACTCTAGTCCATCCTTTATGTGTGCATATTTTCAAGGTTTTGCTCTTGAAGAGAGTATTATCTTGTGACAGCTCCAAATATTGTTAACAAAACCATTAAGTGTCAATTACAGCAGTCACCAATAGGCTACTGGCTCGTGGCTGAAGTAATGACGGGTTGTGGTGATATATTGTGTACCCCAATAAAATTTGACTGAAGACCAGAGGACAGAACAAGCCACTAGTTTAAACACAGAGACCAGGCAGTGGTGGCACACGCCTTTAATTCTAGCACTCGGGAGGCAGAGATCCATCTGGATCTCCATGAGTTCAAAGCCACCCTGGACTACATGAGATTGACTTAGTCTAGGAGAGAAGCAGAGCCAGGCAGTGGTGGCACACACCTTTAATACCAGTACTTGGGAGTCACATGACTTTAATCCCAGCACTTGAGATCTCACACCTTTAATCCCAGTATTTGGGAAGCACACACACCATTAACCCCAGCCCTAGGGTGGAAGTGATGGCTGGGCAGAGAAAGGTATGTAAGGCGTGAGGAGACAGGAACTGAAGCTTTTTCAGACTGAGGAGTCCTAGAGGTAAGACATGGCAGTGGCTTGTCCCTTTGTCTCTCTGATCTTTCAGCATCTACCCCAATATCTGGCCCCAGGTTTTTTACTAAAAGACCATTTTAATATTCATGTTACAATGGGTCCCTTCAGCCTTCAGTCCTCACTGTCTGCTGACAGAAAATGCCGGGGCCCAGGGTATTAGGGCATCCTGTCATAAGGACTAGAGCACAACCACCAGGGGTATGGTGCTCGTCAGCTTCCCATCGCCATGACAACATACATAAGAAAAGGCACTTCCGGTGGAAGATTGAATTATGTCACTGTTTTAGTCCACGGTGGCTTGCTCATATTGCTTTTGGTCCTGAGGCAGCGAGGCAGAAGTCTGTGACTGCAGAGTGTGGAGGAACTGACCTGCTCACATAGGTAGCTGAGAAGGAAAGAAAAAGAGAAGAACCAGGTACCTAAGCACCCCTTCCAAGAAACACTCCAATGGCTTCCTTCCACCGACTCCCACCTTCTAAAGTTTCCATCATCTCCCCCCACACACACACCCAAAAGTGCCACAGGCTGACGACCATGCCTTCAACACATGGTCTTTGGATGACATTTAAGATCGAAACCATAGGATGCGTTTGAGCCCATTGGACACAGTACCTCAAGCGGAGCCACCACTGAGGCCTTCACAGCCCGTGTGCCAGGGAGCCCTTTTGCCAAGAGCAGACACTCCTCCGTCTTGGTACCCATAACGCTCTGCCTGGCACACAGGAGGTCCATAAATGTCTGTAAAAGGAAATTTGTTCCCCCTGCTGTGGTTTTACCCTCTTCCCTCCCGTCAACGGCTCTGAGCCTCTGATCAGACCTGGGCAGAATCTGAGGAGCAGCGCATCTGAAGTGTTTGAGCAAACACGTTTTCCTTCTTGTAGCCTTTTGTAAAGCACCTACCTGAATCTATTTTGCATTGTCGAATGGAGTCACCGGGCCTTGCTGGTCCCATGCCTTTGCTGTGAACCTTTCAGGTTGGCTGGCCAAATTCAGCCAAGGGGAGCAGAGACAAGTTGAAGAAGGCTGAAGGGGTGGATAACTAGTTAATCATTCACCTCCCTTGCATGAAGGACAGAAATGAGAAGCTCTATCCACTGCCCACCCCTGCCTCAGCACTTGTGTTCCTGACCTAGTACCATTATCATATTAACAAAGGTTAATAATCATTCTCTAATATTATTTAATAACTATGTCATATTAAAACATTCCCAGTAGTTAAGAGCATGTGACGAAAGCATGTGTGCTTTGAATGAGAATGGTCCCATTAGGTTCATACGTTTGAATGCTTGTTCAGAAGTTGTTGGAACTATTTGGGGAGGATTAGGAGGTGTGGCCTTGTTGGAGGAGGTATGTCACTGGAGGTGGGCTTTGAGGTTTCAAAAGTTCATGCCATGGTAAGCTAGTATCTCTCCCTCTTTACCTCAGTCCTGTGGATAGAATGTAAGCTCTTAGCTACTACTCAGGCACCATGCCTGCCTGCCTGTCTGCTGCTGTGTTTCTGCTCTTATGGTCATGGACTCACCCTCTGGAACCTTGAGCCCTGTATCAAATGCTTTATTTTATAAGTTTCCTTGGTCATGGTGTCTCTTCACAGGTAACTAAGACAGAGCACATACTGCTCTTGCAGAGACCTGAGTTTGATTCTCAGCACCCGTTCTGGGCAGCTCACAGCTACCTATAACTCCAGATTCCAGATCCAAAACATCTCTCTCCTCTGCCCTCTGAAAGCACAGGCACTCAACTGTAAATACTCTCAGATGTATAGTTAAAAAAATAATAAAATGAGTCTTTTAAAAAAAATCCTAACCACCCTAAAATATCTATTATAGCTTTGTTTATACCAAATCAACATGTAATGGGGTTATTTGGTTATTTTCCCTTGGCCTATTAGTGTTTTTTTTTTTTTCTAACTAAGCAAAATCAATGTTCAACGCAATGTAGTAATTTTAAGTGCATGGTTTGGTGAATTTAATTTTTTTAATCACCTTTATTACTACCACCCTCACCAAAATACAGGAAAAGCTATTCATTTTCCTTTGGTAACCTACCACTCCTCTCTTTCCCCAACTCCTAGCTTCAGCAAACATTTCCTGATTTTGCCCACCTTAGATACCTTTGCAGCTATGAAGTTTCATCTGTACCAGAGTACAAGTGTTACTAAATAAGAAGAAAAGGATCTATTGAAACCCAGGCTGGTCTCCAATTCCCTAGTCGTCAAGGATTTGAACTTCTGGTCCTCCTGCCTCTACCTCCAGACGCTGGGATTACTGTGGTTTACTAGATGTTGGGCAAGCACTCTACCAACTAAGCTGTATCCCTGGCCACATTTATCCTCCTTGGGGCTTTTCTTTTGTCCCTCAGCATCCTTTGGTGACTCATCAATGTTACTGTATTCGTTAGTTTAGTATTCCGTGGTACATAGATATCGTAATTTGCTTCTCTGTCACCGTGATGGAGATTGGGATTGTTTTCTACTTTAGGCTATTATGACTAAAGCTGCTAGGAAAACTCTTTACAATCCTTTCTGTAGACTTATCTTTCCATTTCTCTTGAGTAAAAATTTGCAAGATTTCTGGATTATATAAGTGTATGTTTGTTAAAGAGCACACACACACACACACACACACACACACACACACACACACACACACACACAAGCAAGAGGAAGGTCTATATGGGAAAGGGGACCAGCAAAAGTAGGAGCAGGGTAGGAGTGTGAAAGATAAAACATGATGTGGTACATGTCTCAGGACTGACAGGGACAGATGGAGCTCTCTGGATTCAACATCAGTCTGATCTGTGTAGCGAGCTCCAGCCTGTGCTCAAGAAATATGTATGTATCTATAAGGATATATGTGTATGTAAATGTCACAGTGAAATCCATTACTATATATACTATTTAAAATTAATTTTTTTTTTTGGTTTTTCGAGACAGGGTCTCTCTGTGTAGCTTTGCGCCTTTCCTGGAACTCACTTGGTAGCCCAGGATGGCCTCGAACTCACAGAGATCCACCTGGCTCTGCCTCCTGAGTGCTGGGATTAAAGGTGTGCGCCACCACCGCCCAGCTTAAAATTAATTTTTAAAAGGGGAGGACTGGAGAGATGGCTCAGCAGTTAAAACCATGTACTGCTCTTGCAGATGACCTGAATTTGGTTCATAGCACCCATGTGGGGTGGCTTACAACCGCTCCAGCTCCAGGAACGTAAGATGCCTTGGCCTCTTGAGTACCTGCACTCACTCCTAACTATTGCAAACAATATTTTTATTTATTTCATTTTACAATCATCTGTACTCATAGATAGACAATAGATACTTGATTTATGTATGTCAGTTTTATCTCCAAGTTCACTCTTATACCTTTTTTTTTTTTTTTTTTTTTGCTACTGTAATAAAACACCTGAGTTAAATACTTCTTAAAGATGCTAATCCTGGAGGCACTTCATTGGTTTCTGATTAGGGTTTTGTGGTAGATGACATCACATGGTGTGAGCACATGAGAGAGACAGAGAGGTCACATGATGATGAAAAGCAACCTGAGAACAGTCTGCTCTGAGAGTAACCAGTTCGGTTCCAAAGGCTCCTGAACCCCCTCCAGCAAATAGTGACTAATCTCTTCCAATGGTGATAGCTCAATAACCTAATCACCAACCACTCACCCACTGCTATTACATTGCTAAGACCAAGGCCCCAGCACAAGAGTCCTTGAGCTTATGGTTCCAGAGGGATAAGAGTCTATCTTGGCAGGGAATCACGACAGATGGTACAGCTGAGAACTTCTCTCTCTCTCTCTCTCTCCCACTCTCTCTCCCCCCTGATTTACATATTTTTGTTTTTATTCATTTATTCTTCTCTTTTTTTTTTTTTTTTTTTTTTTTTGGTTTTTCGAGACAAGGTTTCTCTGTGTAGCTTTGCGCCTTTCCTGGATCTCACTCTGTAGACCAGGCTGGCCTCAAACTCACAAAGATCCGCCTGGCTCTGCCTCCCGAGTGCTGGGATTAAAGGCGTGTACCACCACTGCCCGTATTCTTCTCTTATCCTATACATCCCAATTGCAGCCTTCCCTCCCTCCACTCCTCCAAGTCCCCCTCCCCAGTCCCCCCCCCACTTCCCCCTACACACACACAGATCCACTCCTCCTGCATTTCCCTTCAGAGACATCAACCAAACATGGTATAACAAGATGCAATAAGACCAGGCACAAACCTTCATATCAAGGCTGGATGAGGCAACCCAGTAGGAGGAAAGGGGTCTCAAGAGCTGGCAATTGTGTCTCCTCCTTGTGGTGGGATAGGCTCGTGCCTTTGGCAGAAAGTGTGGATGATTGACAGGCTCACCTTACTTGTAGCCTTTGGCTCTGTGCCTCTCAGTAGCTCATGTCTGAAAACAGTTATCTAATCCATATTAGCTTTCTAGTTATGTATAGCACAATGTAGCCGGTATTACTCAGTGTATCATAGAAGGAAGCAAGGGACTCTTGAACTTCTTTTACCTACAACAAGGACAACAATCTTCTCTTTTTTTCCTGGCATTTTTTTTTTTTTTTTTGAGACAGGGTCTCTCTCTATAGCCCTAGCTGTCCTAGAACTCACTAAGTAGAACAGGCTGGCCTCAAACTCACAGAGATCTGCCTGCCTCTGCCCCCCGACCCCAACTGCTGGGATCAAAGGCATGCACCACTATGCCTGGCATCAGGCTTTTTCTTAAAGGGTAGATAGCAAATACCTTTCATCCAGCGTAATGGCTAATCTTGGTTGTCAACTGACTGCATTTGGATTCATCTAACACTCAAGTCTGGCCGCTCCTGTGAAGGATTTTCTTGATCAAGTTATTTGAAGCAGGAAGACTGCCCCTAAATGTGGGCGGTACTCTCTGGTGGCAGCTCAAGATAAAAGGACAGGGAAGAAGAAAGCTGCTCTTTGCTTTCCCTCACTCTCTCTGGCAAGGTCATCTACCCTGTTGCCACCACAGCGTTCCTTCACTGATAGTAGAACCAACTTCTTCAGGATTCCAATGAAGACTGAAGACCAGCAGCTCTCCAGGAATCCTCCAGGCCTCCAGCGCCAGATGGGGACTGCTGAGACATCCGGCCTCATGGACTACAGCTATCAGAGTCTACAGCCTTTCCAGTGTGAGACAGCCACTTTTGAACTACCCAGACCACATTCCAGAAACCACTCTAATAAATCCCTTCTCTGTTCCTTTAGAGCAGTGACTCTCAACCTGTGGGTCTCTACTCCTTTGGCCCAAAGGCTTTGGGGGTCAAAATACCCTTGACAGGGGTCGTATATCAGATATCTATATTACGATGCATAACAGTAGCAAAATTGCAGTTATAAAGTAGCAACGAAATAATTTTCTGGTGGGGGGGTCACCACAGCCTGAGGGACTGTATTAAAGGGTCACAGCGTCAGGAAGGTTGAGAACCGCTGCTCTAGAGAGCCCTGACGAGTGCATTCAGACTCACTCTGTTCTGTCACCACACACCTAAGTCGTTACAGCTCAGATGCTCAGATGCTGCCACAGACACCAGCAAGCCTGGGAGCAGGACTCTTGTTGATCAAAACTCTATTTGTACAGACAAGAACTGACCTGCCTGCCATAGCTCACCAGCTCTTTCTCTGGAACAATACCCTTGCCCGTGTGGTCCCTACAGATTGACTTGTTTGGGACTCCTGGCCAGGCACCTTATTTAATCACCCCACTTCTAGATTAAACTAATTATATTCTCAAGATGACGTGTAATATGTTTCTTTATCCCTGGGTTGAGATGTGAAGCAAGTCAGGACTACTCACTTTTGAAGGACTAGCACTAAAGTGAAGGTGACTGAGCTTTGAACATGGATTATCCACTCAGCTCTCCATCATCTGCTCACTGACTGTATTGCTGCCCCCTCTGCTACGCATGTTGGTGGGCATTCTAAGAGACATGTCACAGGATCCAACTTGCCCTCGTAGCGAGGCAAGCCCATCAGAGACCACCACCCGGACGTCTTTAAAAGAAAGGTTTTATTGCTGACCTGTGACTCCACAGGGAACTCGTCCAAATCACACTGCCCAGAGCCTTTCAGCCCTTTGTCTTGTAATGCAAAACCACATCCTGGTTGGCACACTTCAGTTACCAAGAGGTGGATCTACAGAGGTCAAAGAACAAGGTTAGAACTTTTAAGGACTTCCTGGAACTATGGGCCACGTCTTTGGTGGATTAGGTCTTTGCTCTTGTTTTGGCAGGTGTTAGGGCCTATGTGCTGGGTTTTAAGGTCAGAACAGTGAGTGCCTCCAACATGGCATCAGTTGTGCTAAGATCTGGGGCCTTTTACATCTTCAGCACATTGAGGCAAGGATGGTCGGGTGACACCAAATCACGATGCTCATTGTATCTGGCCCACTTTTCAAGGTACAAGTTTTCTAGCTCTGTAGGTATGATAAAAATCACATCCTCAGAGAAGAAGACCTGCCTTCGAGGCCAAGGGTCAGGAAACTCTTCACTTTCAAGAAGAAAAGCATACTGGCTTCAGGGACTGTAGTAACTTAAGAATGTGTCCTTACCTACCTGGACTGAGTCTACCAGGTTGATCTCAGTCTGCGGGGAAGGCTTTGCCCTGGAGGAGGTGGGAATGGGGGGTGGGCTGGGAGGAAGGTGAGGGGGGCGGGAGGGGGGAGAACAAGGGAATCCGTGGCTGATATGTAGAACTGAATTGTACTGCAAAATAAAAATAAAAAAAAATAAAAATAAAAAAAAAAAAAGAATGTGTCCTTAGCCGGGCAGTGGTGGCACACGCCTTTAATCCCAGCACTCAGGAGGCAAAGCCAAGTGGATCTCTGTGAGTTCAAGGCCAGTCTGGGCTACAGAGTGAGTTCCAAGAAAGGCGCAAAGCTACACAGAGAAACCCTGTCTCGAAAAACCAAACACACACACACACACACACACACACACACACACACACACACACACACACACACACAAAGGGTCCTTAACTTCCATGTGCCATCTACCTTCTAAAGATAAGGCTAACTCCCCCCCCCCCCCCCCCCCCCCCCCCCCGCGTCCCCATAGAAGCTGGATTTCACTTGCTTCTAACAGGCCCTGGAGAAAGACTGGATTCTAAATACAATGCAGCACCCTCCTTTCTCTCTCTAAAGTCTCTCCCTCTGCAGGAAACCAGACAGCATGTGAAGACACCCCAGTGAAGGTTCACCTGGAATAGGAGGAGACTCCTGCCCCCAGCCAGCAGCAACCTGCCAGCTGTGTGTGTGTATCTTCAGCCTGCTGTGACAAACACACCCAGATTGGTGGCTCTCTTCTGGTTCTGAAGTCTAGGAAGACCACAATCAAGGTGCTAGAAACTTCAAGATCTGGGCAGGACTTCCTTTCTGGATCACAGATGGAAGACTTCATGTCTTCACACAATAGGAGAGGTGAAGGAGTTCTACCACCGTGACCTGATCGCTTTCAAACGTGGTATTTCAATCCAAATACCATCACATTGTAGTTTAGAATCCAATAAGTAAAATTATGGAGGAACACATTGGGTCAAAGCAGTGAGTATCTTGGAAGCAGGTCTCTGGCCCCACTCACACCTTCAGACAACCACGGTCATGGCTGACGTCTCTCACACCCTCATCAACTGACTACCCAGCCAAGCAGCGCCCCCACCACCCCCACCCCCGCCCAATTCCTGAAATGCGAGAGATAACAGAGTCTACTTCCTTAAGTCCTTCTTTGGGGAGCAATTATCTCGCAACAATAGATAGCTAATGGGGACTTTGTACCCTGTTAGAGCTCTGGCTGGGATCCCACCGGGAGGCTCACCTCCCTCCATTTGAGGCATCTGGCTTGAGATGAGCACCAGGCAAAGCTCTGCCCCCTTCCTGCTTGGCACATGTGTCTTTCTGATGGCTGCTGACCTCACAGAGAAATTCCCATGCAAAATGTAGCACTGGGCCCCCAAAGAACCACAAGCTGGGACCCCCACCCCACCCCACCCCCCGGGCGAGCTACATTTGGAGATGACGTCACTGCCCATCCCTCCCCGCCGAGTATCCTTTTGAGACTTCTGTCTGCATGTGAGGCAGCTGGGCGGCCCCACTACTTGCTGGGAGTCTACAGCCTTCCCCCATGCAGCCAACAGCACATGTGGCTGTGCAAACTGCAATCTTCTTTTCATTAACACCATGTTTCATTGAAAACCGAGGACTGGCCAAGATTCTAAATGTACTAAATTGGTGGGCTGCTGCCAAAACGCTCCAACTGATTCAATGGGACCTACAGAGAAAAGTTAAATATTAGGAGCTCGCTGGTACTTTTTGTTAGACAAAATTTAAGAGGGAAGGTCCTATATTTCCCTATGGTTTGATTTTCATTTGATTTTTGTATGGCTATCAGACATACATCAGAGTGCGTCAGGAAAGATTTGGATTCTATTCTTTTAAAAATTGTACTATAGTTTAGTAAACAAAAGTAGACCGTCAACAAATAGTTCACAGAAGAGCTGAGTCAAATAGCTTTTGACACTGAAAAAAGATGCTCCGCCTCATGGTAGTTAGAGAACTATAAATTAAACCTCTCCTGAATTCTGCCCTCTTGATGGTAAAATTGGCAGAAACTTGAAGCTATGAGAAAGCAGGCGCTGGTACATGTTTCTAGTAGAGATACAAAAATGGCCCTCCCCAGCATGGAGAGAGGGCTCAGCAGTTAAGAGCACTGACTACTCTTCCCGAAGACCTGAGTTCAATTCCCAGCAATCACGTGAAGGCTCAACACCATCTATAATAGAATATGATGCCCGCTTCTGGTGTGCAGGTATATATGCAGAGCACTCATACATAAAATATAAATAATTTTTAAAAATTTTTTTTTAAAAAGTCCCTCAGGGTTGGAGAGATTCTCAGCCACTAAGAGCATGGCTGTTCTTGAAGAGGACCTGAGTTTGGCTCCCGTGGTGGCTCCTAAACTGTAGCTCTAGTTCCAAGGGATTCAACACCCTCTTCTGGCCACCAGAGAACCTGAACACACACAGTACACAGACTTACCTTAAATAGGTAAATCTTTTTTTTTTTTTTTTTTTTACTGACTGCTTCAAGGGGAAGTTGTGGATATCTAACATAATGGCATGTGCATTGACCCTGTAAGATAGCAATGGTGCTTCTAGAGATTTACACTGAGTCCACACTTCACAAAACAACACACACGTGAGGCTGTTTGTGCTGATGCTGTCCGTAATGTTAAGGATCAGAAACAACATCAATGCCTATGTTAGGGTACCGTGGGAAAGATCATGGCATGGTCACACAGTGGGTGACTATACTATCATGCAAAAGAAACAGGAATGCACATGGAACGATGGCCAGGAGGTATTACTAATTTGGAGCAATGTGTATGTATACATGTGCATTTCCAAAAGAAACACAGGAAAAAAAATCCATGTGAAAGTAATAAAATAATGATGGCCTGTTGGAGGGCAGGTGTAGAACGGAGAAAGGAGTGGGCCAAAGACTATGTGTCTTCCCTCTGTAGCAGATGCTTTATATGTTCAAATTAAAATGAGTCCAAACCCCCAAATTAACCTTAAATTTATTTTATTTATTTATTTATTTTGGTTTTTCGAGACAGGGTTTCTCTGTGTAGTTTTGGTGCCTGTTTTGGATCTCGGTTTATAGATCAGGCTGGCCTTGAACTCACAGAGATCCGACTGCCTCTGCCTCCTGAGTGTTGGGATTAAAGGCATGCGCCATCACTGCCCGGCATTAACCTTAAATTTTAATATAAATAGGACCAAATGGCTCTAATTGTATGTCATATTAATAAAATGGCTCCGCAGGAGCTTGCCACCAAGTCTGACCCTCTGCGTTTGATCCCTAAGTCATCATAGGGACTGTCCCCAGGTCCACATGATAGGAAGAGAGAAGCAATTAGAGCAAGCTGTCCTCTGACCTCCACCTGGGCCGTGATAGGCACACCCACCCACACCCATCCACACACCCACACAGAGACAGTGTGTGCACGAGTGTGTGCTCAAAAGAAACAGAACGTCTAAGATTTAAAAAGCAAAGAAGAAATGATAGTTGAAATGCTTTGGGGCATACTGCTTTACCGTGTGAGTGCAGTGAGACATTTTAAAGATTTTTTTAATTCAGAAAAATAAACTTGCTTAATTAATCCAAAAGTTTAATTGGCATTAATAATATTAAATGGTAATAGTGGAACTCTTTTGTATGTTGAGTATTAAATCAATAGGTAAAGGAAATAGGCACCTTATATGATAGCTTTTTTTAAAAAAAAAATAAGAGTTGGGCTGGAAAGATGGTTCAGTGGTCAGGAGAACTTGTTGCTCTTGCAGAGGACCCAGGTTCAATTCCCAGCACCCACAAGGTGACTCACAACCATTCATAACTCCAGTTCCAGGGGATGTGATGCCCTCTTCTGACCTCTACAGGTACTAGGTACCCACCTGCAGGAAAGAACATTCCTACACATAAGCGAAAATTAGAAAACCTGAAAACTAAATGAGAATTTGGGGGTAAGAGAAAAGCTACAAACACAAAAACAACATGAAGAAGAAGAAGAAGAAGAAGAAGAAGGAGAAGGAGGAGGAGGAGGAGGAGGAGGAGGAGGAGGAGGAGGAGGAGGAGGAGGAGAGGAAGAGGAAGAGGAGGAGGAGGAAGAGGAAGAAGCAGAAGGAGGAGGAAGAGGAAGAAGGAGAAGGAGAAGAAGAAGAAGAAGAAGAAGAAGAAGAAGAAGAAGAAGAAGAAGAAGAAGAAGAAGAAGAAGAAGAAGAAGAAGAAGAAGAAGAAGCGCTATGTTAAAGCTTAGTCAGGAATGTTAACATGAGCTGTGTTTATAGAAAGTCTCTGGTTCTGTTGACCCACTGGGCAAAGGAGGAGTCTTTCTGTCTCCAGATCTTAGCCCAGTGCTGAAGAGATTCTAGCTTCTGGCTGGGGCTGGGGGAAGTGGTGGGGGGGTGGGCACAGGGCACACCTGGGGTAGCCAGTGCCAGTAAGCCAGGGAGCTCACAAAGATGCTGTGGACATATCCAAAGCGAAGAAGTGCTAGCTCGAAGGATTGGCCCAATTTGGAAATATTTGAACATAAAATGATGCTTGAGTCGGTTAAAACGGAAATCCACAAGCTGATGGGAGACAGAGAGAGGTGATGAGGGTCTCCTTTGCTCTTATTGAAGAAATTTACATACTAACTCTTTCATTTGTACAATGGAGTCAGTTATGTCCCAGTAAAATTCACAGGCTGGGACCTTAACCTCTCCATGACTGAGGCAGGGTGGGGTCCTGGAAGAGACAATGGAGGTGAAATGGGGTCCTGAGGATGAAGTTCTAATGCTACAGGACGTGGGAACTCTCAAGAAGAGGACGCAACTATCAGGAGTGTGAGCCTGGAGAAAAGGCCATGTGAGGACACCATGTGATGGCAGCTACTGAAGCCCTGAGGAATTTTCCCAGGACACCAGCCCGGCCAGCCCTGGACCTGGGACTCAGAGCCTCCAGAATTATGAGAAAATAAATCTCTGTTGTTTAAGCAAGTCTGTGTGTGATATCCTGCTTTGGCAATCTTCGCACCCCAATGCACCCCAAATCAATCATCACATATAAGAAACAGATACTTTATCTTGCCTTTGGGGGAGCAGCTGAGACCCATCTCTGGCTGAATATTTGTCACGAGACTACCAAAGGGGGCCAGCATGGACCATGGAGCCATTAGGTAAAGGTTTGCTGGGGAGCCACAGGGTTTGCCCTTCCCCCAACACATTCCTCCAAGCTGTAGCCACCACCACCCTAGAATTCAAACTTTGGATGCCTAAGGTGGGCCCCCTCCGTGGGTGCCTTCAGAGGTGATGGTGTGGCCATAGCAACTCCCTCTGAAGTGATCTTGTTTGTGTTTAACTGCAGTCTTTTCAAGCTTCTAGTTCTAGCTAACAGTATTCATTAACACTACACACAGATGAGAACATAAGACTGTAGACCACTGGCCGGTCCATGAGACAAAATGGAAAACTGACTGAAGCAGGAGTCAGTACTAATTTAAACAAAAAAAACAACAACAAAAAAAAAACAAGCTGACTTTTTTATTTTAAAGAGTGATTTCAGGACCAGTGGGAAGGTTCAGTGGGTAAAGACACCTGCCTGCAAGCTGATAACCAGAGGTCCACCCCGGGGTCCATGATGGAAGGAGAGAACCAACTACCACATGTTATCCTGTGACTTCCACATACACGCGGTAGCAAAAACAAAAAACAAAAAAAAACGTGTGCACATGTACACACACACAAGACTTGCCACCAAGTCTGACCCTCTGTGTTTGATCCCCAAGTCATCATGGGGACTGTCCCCGGGTCCACATGGTAGGAGCAGAGAAGCAATTAGAGCAAGCTGTCCTCTGACGTCCACCTGGGCAGTGATAGGCACACCCACCCACACCCATCCACACACCTGGATGCTCAAACACATACACACAATAAACTAAAATGCAATTTTAAAACTTAAAAAATAGAAATGGTTTTAGTATAGACTACATACTAGGTAGCAATATTGAATCAACGTTCAGTTCCCTAAATATGAAGGTTGTGTCATTGACTTTTTAAAAGAATAGCCTTGCTGTTAGGAGTCAAACGTATTGGGGAGTGAAGAACCATGCCACTGGTTATTCTCAAATGATTTAACCTTAAAACAATTCTCAGTTCTCCTGAGAAACAGAAACATGAGGCGATATTGGGGTAGGGAAGAGAGACTGTGCTCATTAGCTTGTAGTGACTATGACAAAACACCAGAGCTAATCAACCTGATAAGTGAAAAGGTTCATATTTGGCTTCTCTAGTCTCAGCCCATGGTTGCTGGGGCCTTCCTGTAGAGAACTCAGAGGGGAACAGCATAACCCCTTGCCAAGGATCCTTGTGGACAGAACGTGGTGACCGTTGTCCTTGATCCTGTTCCTTCTGTGGCTTCAAGAGTCTTTGTGTTTGGTGGGAGAAATCCAGCAACTCAGGGAGCTTCGCTGGTCTCCCTTTGGTGCGTATGTGTTTGCCAAGGTGCTGCATCAGGAGCAGCTATGTGTGAGAAGGTCAGAGTGGAAAGGCCAGCAGCTTGACCGCCCATATGTGAAGAATGAGCTAGGCAGGGTGGCCAGGGGCAGCGAGCACTCACAGCTTCTGCCCTTGCTTCCTACTGTTTATTTATAGAGAACAACATCCATGTTCCAGAATAAGAGAATGGATAAATGTTATCGAAAGCTGAAATATCAAAAACGTATATGTGTGTGTTGCAAAAACCAACCAACCAAACAGACAAAAACCTAAGAATTATTTGGGGGGGAAATATTTAAAATTGAGTGTCATTTAAATAACCTTTCCTCTTTCTGGTTCTGGCTGCTAGCCAGTCCCCACAAAGCACAGAGTGACCGCCCCCCAGGGAGAGATGGGCTCTTGACTAGGGTTCCACCCATCAAGTTTCCTTGTTGTAGTCATGCTCTGTGAGCAGCCTATGATCCCATGAATCCCTTGTCCCTGACCGTCTGTCACTGAACATCTCCCAGTAACCACAGCTCTCCAGAAGGTTTTCCCTTCTCATACAGGGCCTCCACAGACACAGGCCATTTCACCTCCTCTGACGGAGGGGGCCTCATGCTGGAGTCATTGTAGACTCTGGCTCTTGGCTTCTCCCACAAGCTCGAGACATTTCCAGAGGGAGTCACTAGGTAGTGAGCTCTCTTCCCACACCAGGGACTCCAAGTGTCTTCTCAGTAGCAAAGG
The DNA here is from genome assembly GCF_007827085.1 of Peromyscus californicus insignis. Classification (NCBI taxonomy): domain Eukaryota; kingdom Metazoa; phylum Chordata; class Mammalia; order Rodentia; family Cricetidae; genus Peromyscus; species Peromyscus californicus. Next base: position 54,838,793 of record NW_026294480.1, on the reverse strand, counting down.
CATCCTCGGCTGGTCTTAAGGCCTCTCACTGGACCTGCCTTCGAAGCCATAATATCCGTGTCACCCCTCACTCTTCTAGCCCCCTCTAGCCTAACGGAATTCCAGAGAGTCAGTAGCCTACTATGGAAAGAGATGGGGAGTCTCTTACAAATCTGGGCTGTAATTCTAGTCCCTTTCCAGAGGCAAACAGCACTGCAGATGTGGGTCCACTGGGAGAGGCGCAGCTGTCTGCTCACACAAAACATAGCATGGCCGTGATAGATAGCACAGCCTCCAAGTCAGTCAGGAGGCAGTGTTGTGAGTCTACATACCTACACCATCTCAGCACGGCAGGGAAAGCATGGAGCTCACCAGGAGGCTTCGTGGCACCCAGAGCAGCGCGTCCACGCCATGGAAGCCGGCTGCTGGGGTCGGAATCCCTGGACAGCAGAGGCCAGGACCACACAGCAGCAGGGTGGCCAGCAACTCTACTGTCCTCAGCACCCAAAGGAGGGAAGGCAACCTCAGGCCTAAGGAACAGACTCTGCGGGGTGAACTAGCACCCTTGGACCCGACTGAAGGCTCACACTGCACTGAAGGCCTGTTTGAGAAGGAAAAACTTTCTGGAAAGCTGTAGTTAGCTGCTTCTGAGGGAAAGCCCTACTTCCGGGGCAGGGTCTGGGGCCGCAGAGAGATGCCGAGTTTGAGAAAGAATCAACCATGCACAGCCTGGCCTGGGAAGCCCCTAGACACCGCCCCGGCCCCTCAGCTGTTTCTCAGGAAAAGAGGTAGCCTCCTCCTTGGTGAAAACCCCTAATAAATATGCTATTTGGCTCAGCCAGTGCCAGTGGGCAGGACTCAGTGATAGTTCAAAGTACTCTATCCTGTGAGTACTTTGGCATGGCACAGGGCAGCCGAGGTGGCTCATCTGCCCGTGGTGGGTTTCTAGGCCTCACACAGCACAGTACTTACTGCCCAGTCCAGTTTCCTGTCTGCTAAGTCCATCCTTGGAGATGAGGCCATGCAGCACTCACGGCCCCATCTCAGCCAGGGTGGTGCTCCAGTGCGGGCTGGAGATCCCAGTGCAGAGCCAAACCATTTACAGACACAAGCTGCCTCTAGCCAGAAACATCTCTCTCTCTCTCTCTCTCTCTCTCTCTCTCTCTCTCTCTCTCTCTCTCTCTCTCTCTCTCTCTCTCTCTTTCACTCACTCAGCATTCCTAACTAGGAAAAGCTTCATCCATCCTCTTCCTCTGCTTTGCTCCTCCCAGGGAACTGGAGCTGGTGGCAGGCAGCATGCTTGATACTCCAGGAATGCCAGGTATGCAAGATCCATCCCAGGAGGGCTTCTGGGCAACCATGCGTGGTTCCCCTCAAGTCAGCTCGCCTCCTCCTGCCCACCTCCGCAGTGTGGTTTCATGACTTCACCCTGCTCACTGCCACTGTACGGGAGGCTCAGGAATCGGGGTGCAGCCAGCAAAACCCAGCCCAGCTCATCAGGAAAACTCCCCCGTCTGATTCACCAGGGGCTGGTGGGGACAGGCAGGAAGAAACTCTGCCTGGAGCCTTTCCATTGCCACGTCCCACTTGGGCCACCTCAAGCTGTTTTCACTTGACAGACATCATGGGTACCCACGGGACCAGCTCTTGGCCTCATCAGAGACACCTAAGCAAAGATGAAACCACACTTTCCTTAGGAGATGAGCCCGGGATTTCCTACCTGGGCGGCTGAAACAGGAGACAGTAGGAAGCCAGCAACAACACTCGGGGCCAGCTCTGACCCCACAGACCTCCCCTCAGGGTCCCTCAGCACCAGCTGAGAAATGTCTGCGGGACTCGCCAGACCTCAGAGAAGGCAGGAGGAGGCAGACGTTGTCTCTGCTGTTTCTCTGTGGAATTCTGTCTCCAGCATGTCCTAGGCCATAAACACAGCTTGCCTAGAGGTTTGGAGGCAGCGGATGGAGGGGCTACATACCCAGCAGCTTGTTCGAGGTGTTTCTTGCCCTCCTGGAAGTTGGGGGCACACCGTGCAGATTGCTTCTGGTTTAATACTGAGAGTGTCCTGTCTCCTGTCCTACCCCTTCCTGAGGTCTGCTCTAGAATGATGGTCCCCTCTGAAGAGACAGTCTGAGCCCCTGTGCAACACCCACTCAGCAAACCAGTGGTCACACCCACGGGGGACATCAAGGGGCCACCACATCTCTCTTCCCGCCCCGCTCACCACCCCACTTACTTGCCTTGCCCCATGACTCTTGCCTGAGCACCTGCTTCCCTTGGCTTCTCCCGTTCTCCCTCACTGAGCTGTTGAAATCCCAAAGGGAACGGCTAGCTAAAACTTGCTGTAACTTCAGCAGAATCGGTTGGCTGGGATCCACTTCAGCAGTCCCAGGAAAAGGCAACGGACTCACAAAAGGTTTCTACAGAGGCAACGTGCCCTATACCCAAGGAGTCTGGGATGTTTAGGTGGAAGCTCCACCTTGGCCCTACCTCTCTCTCTCTCCCTAGACCCTGCCCTGAGAAAGCAGCGGCTCCACCCCGGGAGGGTATTTAAGGTCACCCACAGACCTCCCCTTGTGGTTTTCCCTGGTGGTTTCTCCCCTTCCCCTGGGACCACCCAGGGATGCCCTGCTGTGATTAAACCTGGCCTTACTAATTTGGCCTGATCTGACTGACTACTGAGTGGAGTTACTCACTACCAGGGGATTTTTCCTTTTTGCTTCCCACCATGAGTAGGTCGCCCTGCCTGAATTTTCAGACCTCATTTTAATGTTTTGTAATGTTTCCTCCCAGAATCATAAGTACAGAGTCTGGAGTAAGATCTGTCTGTTAGTCCCTTTTCATTATATAACGAAGTACCTGAGGCCGGCTACCTTAAAAGGAAAAGAGGTTTATTTAGCTCACAGTCTGGGAGACTAAGCATGGCCCAGGCTGTAGTGGGGGGCCCCTGCTGGTTTCTTCATGACAGGGGTTGCCTATGTCATGATTAGTTATTATTTACATTTATCTATTATTATTATATATTTATTATTATAAATATTATTAATATTTAATCTAATAAATTCCTAAAGCCTGGCCTCCACACATTTTGAAGTCAGAGTAAGTTCTTACCCTTAAAATATGTGTGTGTGTATGTATAATTTATTTATTTATATATTTAATTATATATGTACATATAATGTACTTATTGATGGAGATGCCCATGTACTCTCATGTATGTGGGTGGAAGTCAGAGAACAGCCTTTTGGAGCTGGCTTTCTACCTCGACTACGCAGATCCAGGGGGCTAAATTCAGGTCCTAACCTCAGCTGCAAGGCCCTTTACCCACGAAGCCATCCTGTCAGCCCGAGTTCCTACATCCCAGCAGCATTAACCCAAGGCTTCCTGGAGTAAGCGCCTGCCTGAGTTTGGAAAGCAAACCATAGAACCCTGTCTGTTTGTGCGGCTGGTGATGCTTGGTGTCCAAAATCAAATACGCATGGAAAAGTACGTGTCCCTTCTGACAGGCTCATCCTAGTTCTAAAATGTCCCAGGTAGCACCCCTCTCTTCCACCTGCATGCAGCATGCTACCTCTTTGATCCTGTATCTTCCACATCTCCAGAAACAGCTGCCCATGGACCATGCTGCTGAGTTCTGCTGGCAGCTTGAGATGGAGCCTCAGGACACTGTTTCCATTCTCCGATGCCACGCAGGAGACTCCCTCTATGAAGGTGCAGATCAATTTCTCAGTTACAGCTGCTCCTTCTTCACCAGCCTGAAAACCATCCTGCCTGGAAAGGTCCCGGCAAATCAATCCATCATCTCTAAATTCATCTTTGCTCTGCTTCTCAAGACGGGAATACAGTGAAGCCATAGTCTTGGCCACATTGCACAAATGGCCCCTCGCCCAGTTGCTGGGAAAGTCCTCGTTCCCTCTGAAAGGTCACCAGCCAGGTGACAGTCTGCGTTTCTCTCCGCGCCCCTTTCAAGTTCTGCTCCAGCACACTGGGGCTTTTCTGGCTCTTCCAATCAAGCAAGCTCCTCCACATTCCAGGCACAAAACAGTTTGAGAGGCCAAAGAACCACGTGTTGAGGTTCCTAGCCGCAGCAGCCCCACGGCTCAATATCGACTTCCGACTTTTTTTTCCTGTGATAAAATAGTTTCATGAAATCAATTGAAAGGAGAAAAGATGTATTCGGCTGACAGTTCCACTCACTGCAGCAGGAAGAAGCGGCTGCTGGTCATTTCCTCCACAGCCAGGAAGCAGATAGCGATGCATGTCCATGTTCAGCTCACTCTCTCCTTTTCATTCCATGCAGAGCCCAGCCCTGGAACTGATGCCATCCATATTCCAGGTGAGTTTTCTTACCTCAGTTGACCCAATGAAGACAATCCCTCACAGACATGCCCACAGGCCAAGCTAATCTAGACAATCCCTCATTGAGACTACCTTCCCAGATGACTCCAAATCCTGCCAACTTGACAGCTGAAATCAGCCATCACAATATTCAACGTCATTAGTCATTAGGGAAATGCAAACCAAAGCCACAATGAAATACTACTGTACGTCATGTAGGAAAGTTGAATTTTATTATTTTCTTTTAAAGGAAAACAAGTGTTGGTGAGAAGATAGAAAAGTTCAAATTCTTATACCTTAAAAGCAGTAAGGTGAAGTGGTATTTCAATGGATAAATGGATAAACATACTGTGGTATATCTATACCATGGAATATTACTTGACCATAAAAAAGGAATGAAGTAGTGATGTATGCTACAACATGAATAAACCTCAAAATATACTAAACAAAAAAGGTCAAACACCTTTTGTTGTGTTGTATGATCCCACTTATATGACATATCCAAAGCAGGTAAATCCAGAATAACTGGAAGCAGATTGGGAGTTGCGGGGAGCTGAGAGAGAAGACGTGAAAGGGAATAATGCGGAATGACAGCTTAGTGAACACGGCCTTTGTTTTAGGGAACTGGAAGGAAGTGGTGGTTAGGGTAATGTGGGGCATGAACTAAATGCTATTGAGTTTTCACTTTAACAGTGGTTAATTTGGGCTGGGGATACGGTTTATTGCTAGAGCACTTGCATAACATGTACAAGGCCCAGGGTTCAGTCCTCAGCACCAGAAATATGTATTTATATATTTCTGGGCCATATGAAGAGAAGGAGAGGAGGAGGAGAGAGGGGAGAGTCAGGAGAATACAGGGTAGACAAAAGGTTAGGTTAGGTTACCTTCCTAACCAGGTAACCAAAATGGCTGGGTTATATAGGGAAGGGCAGCTGGGGGAAGGGTAGAGAGGGTGTGCCAGCCATACCCTGTAACGGTGAGGACTGAGGAATTCTGGGAGAACCTGATGGCCAGGTCCACTTTGATACATTAAAATAGGCACCTCAGCCCGCTTGTCCCAGGTTTGAGAACTGAAATCTGTGACATTATCTGGCCCAGCTTCTCTCACCCCCCACCCCTTCGCTCCCCCCAACCCCCACCCCCATCATTGTGGTTCTGCAGTAACATGCTCACACACAGCCCAGTCTCTGCTGGGAGACCGTAGTCTCTGGCTTCATTCCCCCAGCCAGTGAAGACCACAAGAGCTGACGAGGTAGAATAGACTTCCATAACCACAAGGTCAGACTTACCCCCTGACCCTTCCTAACCGTTTGCTTAGCTTTACAACCACATAAAAGCAAAGCACTCAGTCACAAATCCAGCTTTGAGCCACTAAATAGGCTCTGGATTACAAACGAAAACTCGTAACCGAAGTAATTCTACCTAGAAGTTTCAGCTTGGCCATTTTAAACAAATAGCCACAGAAAGAAGTGACGATAATCTACCCTTTGTTCTAATTTTAAAATGTGAATAATTAACTTTCCAGGAGGAAGAATAACACAGACCTTTAAGAGCGGTTCAATCTAATAAATGTCCAGTTTAAAAACAGATTAGAACTGCTGGCCCAGACAGCCACCCTGATTTATCACAGTGGTAATTCACATGTGACCAGTTAGTGCCACAGATGAACCGCCCTGCCCAGCGCCTGCACTCCGTGGTCAGGCACCTGAATGCTAGATCACACACACACACACACACACACACACACACACACACACACACACAGAGAGAGAGAGAGAGAGAGAGAGAGAGAGAGAGAGAGAGAGAGAACAGGCATGGTGGCTTATGCCTATATAATCCCAGAACTCTGAAGTCTGAGGCATGAAGAGCACAAGTTCGAATCTAGCCTGGGCAACGTAGCAAAATCCTGTCTCAAAGAATAAAGCAGAACAGAGTCTCCAGGGAAATCACACACAGTTTATTCAGAGGCTGTCCATGCGCTATGAAGCCTCCCTCAAGGCTCCTAAAGAAGGGAGATGGCACGGGAAACGGGAAAGGGGGAGAGAGAAAAGGGATGAGGAGGAAACATGGTAAAGAACTTAGGACAGCAGTCTTAGTCCTTGGTTCCAGAAGTGAATAACCCTGGAGACAGAATGGAGACAACTAAACCTTAACAGACTCTGGCTGGCCTCTGGCAGCACCAGGCACCGATAGGGCCCGGCTTCCTGAGACCAGCTAGGGGCGGGGTGGGGCAATTGGCTCAGTCAGTAAGGTGTTCATTCTGCAAATGTGAGGACCTGAATTCAGTCCCCAAGACCCCTGTGCAAAAGCTGGTCATGGTGGCATACTTGGAACCCCAGCTCCGAGGAGGTGCGGACAGAGAAGAGCTCCCTGAGGCTCACTGGCTAGCCAGCCGACCCTACACGATGAGTTCCAGACCAATGAGAGAACTTGTCTCAAAAAAACAAGGGAGACAGAGAGCTTCTGAGGAGCCACATCCAAGGTTGATCTCTGTCACAGGGCCTAGCCTGAAAGGTTACTGACTTCTTTTGATGTCACGGCAGAAAAATGGGAACACAGCCAATGTTATTGTATTTTTTATTAAAAAATTAAATAAAAATAACAATCCATGAAATATATAAAAGTGGAGTCCATGATTCATGGTGGGGACGGCTCAGACGCTGGGGATGGCTCAGAAGGTGCATCCGTGGGCGTGGCCGGGGCAGTTTCTTTCTCTTCATAGCTAGGGGGCAGATCCAGTGGAAGATGCCCAGGGTGTGAGCTCTCAGAGGGTGAACCCGGCCCAGAAATGGTGTATATGAGTTCCCGTTCTCTCTCAGAGGCTGCGCCCTGGCTCTCAGGAGTTGGGGTCCTTCTGGAAAGAAAGAACAAGATTATGAGAGGACACAAAGAAAGCAGGGACAGCCCTCAGGTACGAGGCTTCTCTGGATGCCATGCTTCCAGGAGCCTTGGCTCAATCTAGGAGCTGTTTCTCCTATAATCCTACGTTGTTGCTGTTGTTGAGACAGGGTCTCGTGATGTAGCCCTGGCTGGCCTTGAACTCACAGAGATCTGCCTGCCTCTGCTTCCCGGGTGCTGGGATTAAAGGCCTATGCTACCATGCTTGCCTATTGTGTTTTATAGATCTGCTTTCATTCCTTACCCCTTAATTTTTTTTCTTTTTACAAAGGGGTGTGTGTGTGTGTGTGTGTGTGTGTGTGTGTGTGTGTGTGTGTGACATGTGCCATACATAGTGCACGTGTGGAGGTCAGAGTTGTCACTTTCAGGAGCTGGTTCTCCCCTTCCACCAAGTGGGTCCCCAGGATTGAACTCAGGTCGTTGGCTTGGCGGCAAACGCTTTGACCCAATGAGCCACCTTGCCAGTCCCTTATCTCTTTTTTTTTTCTTAGAATTTGCTGTAACATTAAGACAGCCTGGCTTCTGTTGTCACTGTCTTTGTCAGTGAAAAGGCTCTAAGCCTAAAGGTTCAGACATCTCCTAGCAACAACTGGTGCGCCCGCACACTGGCACGCACAGTCACTGTCCTCTGAGGAGGATACAATAAGGTATGTGAATACACGCAAATAGAACATTAAAAACCAAACCAACAGCTTGATGGGAGGCAGGAAGGGACACCAGTCACTGGAGAGGCTCCAACGGCAGGGGACTAATTTCAGTTCCACTCTGCTGCTTTCCCAGTGGGTGATCTTAGACACACGATTCACCCTTCAGGAGCCTCCGTTACCTTCTCTACAATATTCTGATGGTAGCAGTAACCTTTCATCTAGAGTGACCATGAAACTCAGAAAATAATGCAAGCAAAAATAGACCCGGAGGTCCTGACATCAATACTACCATCTCAATGGGGACTTTTGTGAAGCCCCTAGACATGGTCTTAAGTTTGGGGAAGTCTATCATCGGAGGGAAAAAATACAGCATTCATTGGTAGATGTCTATCTCCAATTGCCTGGTCTTTCTCCACTGAGCAACATCTGCATTCAGCACCCTGGTCCCCAGCTCACTATGAGACACTCATGAGCCCGCTCCGTCCCCTGGCCATCTCCTTCTCCCTCTCATTAGATAAACTCTCCCCTTATTTTTGTGGCAAACAGGATCCTCAGACAACTTCATGTTCCTCTAAACCTTGACAAAGGGCATGTGTCCTCTGGCCCCTTCAGCAGGCTGCACACACCCAACCTACTCTATTTGATTGCTGAGGTTCTTTTAGCTCCCAGGGCAACCATTGAGTGAACACATATGGGCACCAGGTCCCTAGGGCTTAACCTCTCCTTCTCTGAAAAATGCACACATCTTGCCATCTACCTTCCCATTTTGCCCTGGGATATTTTTCAGCAACATTTCCTTCCCTCACCACAACCCGGGTCCCCAACTCCGTAAGAGTTGGCATCTGGGGGGCCACACACACTGGCCCGTATCTGGCACTGTTGGGAACTCCTACGTGGACACCTTCCACCAAGTCTTAGGAGGTCCATATCAGTGCCGCCTCTTCTCGGTACACCCAGCCCTGAAAGTCTACCTCAAATGTCTATTCTCATGTTCCCCCGACTAGCGGGGAGCCCTGATCCTCTCCTAGCCTGTGTGCCCTTCTTCACCACTATCCCCGTCACTCACTCTGGAGATCAGTGTCCTCCCTCTTCCTTGAGACCAGCCCTTCCTCTTACCCTCTCACTGTGTCTTAGGTTCTTGCTGCCTCAGGCCTGTCCCATGAGAATCTCTTTGCTTTGGATGTGGAGTGGGGCATGGATCATCTATCTCTCTCCAATCATCCTTCAAAGCTCTGAGGCCCAGAGGCTATCGAACATGGAGAGAGAGGCCCAGCTGGGCCAGGTCAGAGCCTCCTCCATTAGAATACTGAAATCCTTCTGAGCATGTCTCCTGGAGCCTTGAACCTCTCTGCCATCTGAAGCAGCAACACTAATCGAGCAGAGGCCTCCAGCCCCTGTGGCAGCTGCCTGTGTGACAGATGTGTAGTTATCGGAACAATAAAGATGCTCAGAGGTTTCCTAGCAATCCTTCATCACTCAGCCTACGAGCTACCCAAGGCTTCCTGGCTGAGTGTGAGCATCAAGGCAGGAACTCTGGCATACCACCAGATCCTCGGCACCCTAACGTCAACACAGCCTTAGAGCTAGGCTGGCCTGAATTTAGGCCTAGTTCTGGAACGGCTACACATGCCCACTGGTGGGGAAGGGGAACTCTTACCTGTGGTTAAAAAGACTGCAGTAGGAAGGTGGGTTTTCAGCCCGGTGGTACAAGCTATTCGCCCCAGGAGGTCCAGTGCCCGAGGAAGACTCCGGAAAGTAAGGCGGTGGAGGGGGCGGGAAAATTATCACCGAGTCACCTGGGGAAAACACAGAGCAACAAGTTAGAAAAAAAAACAAAATTAATGGCTTCTCTCTTGCCATCCCCCGCCCCCCTCACACACCATAAAAGGTCAAAACAGCCCTGTGCGCTCTGGAATGTGAAAGTAGGCCTGTGACGCTTCCATGTGGAGTAGACTAGGTTTCGGTTGGGAGGGAAGGGGGTTGAGCTGCTAACAGGTGTTTCTGTTTGGGAGGAAGGGAAGATTCCGGAAGCTGATGGTGATGGTAGTGTTGCAATATCTTGACTATATTTAATAACATTACATTGTATATACTGTATATTATACAAACAGATATTCATATCCATATGTATATAACATTACATTGTATATAGTGTATATATAAACTGTATATACTGTATATTTAAAACAGTTAAAATAGGGCTGGGGGGATAGCTCAGTCAGTACAGTACTAGCCTCACAAACAGGAGGACCTGTGTTCAAATCCCCACATCCATGTAAGACCCTGGGCAGAGTGGCACGTGCCTGTAATCTCAGGGAGGAGGAAACAGGAGGGTCCTTGGGGTTCACTGGCTAGCCAGCCTAGCCAAATCAGAAACCTTTTGTGACAGTTGTAATGCCCGTCTCCAAAAAATAGGATGCCATGTGACTGAGGGAGACACCCAACATCAACATCTAGCCCTCATCTGCACACACGTGTGCATGCACATATGAAGGCACACATGTACTCACATAACACAAAAGTAAAAGAAAATTAAAAATGGCTAAGCCAGGAAGTTTATTGTTGTTCTGTTTTTTTTGTTTGTTTGTTTGTTTTGGTTTTCTTTTTCTTTTGTTTTGTTTGAGACAGGGTCTCACTGTGTAGCCCTGGCTGGCCAAGAGCTTGATGTGTAGACCAGGCTGGCCTCCAACTCACAAAGATCCGTCTACCTCTGCCTCTTGAGTGCTGGGATTAAAAACATGTGTTACTATGCCTGGTCCTGAAATACTAAGCTTTGGGGTACATACAGATTACCACATTTTTTTAAGTTTGCCTATAATTCAGTCTTGAGTTCTCCGGTGGCAATACGGAGTCGGCCTCTATCAAGCACGCCTGAGCTAACGCATTTGTGAGAATCAATAGCAAGCTCCCTCAACTTTCCCAGGGATGTCTTCTGTTGAGAAAGGTTTTCTTGCTTTCTAGTGATAATCTTAACTCATCAAAATCCAGCTGCTGGATAAAGCGCAGAGTTGCTCCAACACAGCACTCCGCACACGTGGCAACGGGCCATGTTGAGCCCCACCTCCGCCGCAGCCGCACGGGTGCAGTCAAACTTTTAAGAGTTTGGTTTAGTATCCCTGTTCACTCTAGAACACACCCCTGTGTTCTGAGGAGGAGGAACGAGGGACCAGAACTAAGTTGTCTCCCAATTCCAATCCTTTACGATTCACGTGCATGGCACGATGACCATTGTCCAGAACATTCTAGACAGGTCGCAGCTCTGCTGTCAGAAGACTGAGGAAGGATGGACTCTGATAGGCCGGCACCACCAGGTGACAGTGCCAGGAAGAGGTCGGAAAGAGAACTCCACTTCCATATAGGGAAGAGACCAGTTCACACTAGTGACTGGACGTCTAAAAAACCATTTGCCAGGGACCAAGCCAGCATAGCCCTGAGCAAACTCAGAACTCCCTGGCCTCGGCTGCCACAGCTGCCAGCTGCACAGAACAGCACCTGTCTTGGAGGACAAAAAGGACAGGTTGTGGCCACTTGAGTCCAGTGTTAAAGTGCCACCTCACACAGAGCAAACCTTGGGCCAGTGACACCTGGCGATGGCACCTTCGTCTCTGTCACCAGCTAAGGGCATTTGTTTGTCTGATGAAGAAACACTTCCAGCTGGCAGTCTCGGCCCCACCCCCCCACCACCACCACCACTGCCTCAGCCATTTCCCAGAAGTCACAGAGATGCCCAGAAAATGGATGAAGTCCTACTGTCCTGAGAAGAGAGGGCGGGTGGACCCCTGACCTGCTGAAACTTGACAAACTGGAAAGGTTCCCTTTGGATTCATCTGAGTTTTAGAGGACATTGTTGGTGGGGCTGTGGAGATGGCTCAGCAGTTAAGAGCATGTACTGCTCTTTCAGACGCTCCAAGTTAGGGTCTCAGCACCAGCAGCGAGCAGTTCATAACTGCTTGTAACTCCAGTTCCAGGGGATTCAACACCCTCCTCTGACCTCCTCAGGCACCTCCACATATATCCCTACAAACACACCCACATCCCCCCCACACACACATACACACTACTACTACTAATAATAATAATAGTAATAATAATAATAATTCTTAGTTGGGAGTAGCAGCACATGCCTTTAATCCCAGCACTAGGAAGGCAGAGGCAGGTGGATCTCTGTGAGTTTGAGGCCAGCCTGGTCCACATAGTGAGTTCCAGGACAGCCAGGGCTGTAGAGTGAGACTGTGTCTCAAATATAAATAAATGGATAAATCTTAAAAAAACAAACAAACAAAAAAACCAAGGAAGCTCTTAGTAGGCCTAGGAGCTGAAATCAAATGCTCACTTTAACTATATACTGTAGTGTAACAGACCTGTGAAGCAAGCCCACAGGGCAGACCTTCTTACAGCCTGCTTTTCACGTGTGTGTGTGTGTGTGTGTGTGTGTGTGTGTGTGTGTGTGTGTGTGTTTGGTGGTGGGTTATCTGTGTGCTTGGGTGTGCGTACATGTATGAGACAGAGAGGAGTTGAGTTGAGAAGAGGAATCTAGACCAGACCTAGGGAAGCCTGGGGAGGCCTTAAAGCAACGCCCACTGAGACTTGAGCAAGCATACAAACGACCAACACTCACCAACAGTGATATGGACCGGCTCTGTACTGTGAGCGTGTCCCCCTTCAATTTCAGAGGTATCTCGGCTGGAACTCAAGTTGTGTTTCTTCTTAACGTGGGCCACCACAAAGAAACACAATCCCACAAGCACAATCAAGGGCCCCATGATCTGCAGAGACAGGAAGCCGCAGATCTGGGGCTCTGTTTCTCCCGTGTCCGTCTCATTCAGCGGCTCCCGTTCCCAGTCTGTGCTGCATCCAGGCACCCAAATGCCCAGGATGCTGATGAGCATGCCACTGGTCAGGAACAAGAACCCAAAGATGAGGCATTGGGCAAACTGGCGGCTCTCTCCACAGATGAAGGATTGGTCAGGGTCCTGGAGGCCTCGCCGCTGCCCCTCCCGCAGATGCAGTCGTGCCCGGGAGCGGGCCAGAATCACAGCCCCCAGCCCAATCACTGCGCACGATGGGCCAGCAATCTTTAGCACCATGTTGCAGTGTGAGAGGGCCTTATATTGGCATGCCTGGTAGCCAAAGATGGAGAGCAGGACTCCCACACACAACAGGACCGCACCGAAGAGGAAGAGGAAGAAAATGAGCTTGCTGACATGCCTGTCCCTCTGGTCCCCATCTGGCTCAGCCGTTCCTACAGAAGACATGGCCAGAAAAGAAAAAAGGCTTCCTCGTTGCTCCCTGCCGTGAAGCAGAAATGTGTTTCCTTCTCTCCCGAAGTTTCAGGCTCTGCAAACAACAATAAATGCAAAATTACAACGGATACAGCTATCTATGACCAGCTCTGATCTCTTGCTGGCCATTGCAGAAATCACAGAAGGGTGACCTGTTAGGAGGTAGAATGTTATGCAATTGGCCTGCTGTAGAACAATGACTGGGCCTATGAGTCAGGAGAACTGGCATCCAAAGACTCCCAAATGTGTAATTTCATGAATATATCAAAAAAGAGGAAATTCAATTACCATGCTTCTGAGATAAGGAAATCTTTTTAAAAATAAATAAGATGACTGGGTGTGGCTTTTCCTGTTCTGAGTCTTACAAACTCATTTCTCCAGGCCAATGAAATAATAATAATAATAATAATAATAATAATAATAATAATAATAACAATAATAATAACAATAATAATAGTGGCAGGTAAGGGAAGAGCCATGAGGATAATTTCAGACATACAGCTGTCCGGTATCGTATCAGAACTGCTCTGAGAATTTGGGTAAATTTTTGTCCAATAACTAACTACCCACTTCTTGTTTAAGATTTCCCCAGCTTTTCACTTCTCACTTTATTCTAAGGCTGCATCCACACACGACCCAACGCCCGCAGTTTCAACAGGACGGAAAGGTAGTTCAGAAGGACAGTGGGTTTGTGGACTTTTAAGTTAACTCTGTCAAAATGTGATTCTAGGATTCTCAAGATGCCAACCCTAAGGCTGCCCAGACACTCCACCCTCACTGGCAGCTCAGTGTCTGGACCCTGGCATGACCTGAGAAAATCTGGCACAACAGGTAAAGTCCAGCCCTATGGCAGAGGTAGACGGTGCCCTCAGGTAGGCGAGCAGACCAAGGCGGGTGGCTAACACTCATCCTCCTCCACAGTGCCGCCCACTTCCATGAGGCTTAGACAATAAAGGCTCACAAACTTGCTGGGAAAACAGAAGTGTCCAATGGAAAAAGCTCCTTGTACAAAGCCACAAAAGGCCAGTACTTCAAGACTATTTTATACTCATACTAGCTGGACATGTGGCACACGCCTTTGATCTCAGCACTTGGGAGGCAGTAGGCGGATCTCTGGGTTCGAGGTCAGCCTGGTCTACAGAGTGAATTCCAGGACAGCCAGAGAGAGCTACATAATAGAGAGACCCTGTCTCAAAATAAAACAAAAACAAAAGAGTATTGTATACTGACGTCGCCAAGCAGTGGTTAAAGGGTATGCTGGTTCACACAGCATTGGTTTTGAACCAGTGACCTTGTTTCACTTGAGTGAATGGGAGTAAGGGTCCTTACTGTACCACTCACGAACACAATCCAAATAGAGAAAACTTTAAAATGTGGGGCTGGGGAGATGGCTCAGTGGTTAAGAGCACTGGCTGCTCTTCCAGAGGACCCAGGTTCCATTCCCAGTACCTACATGTCAGCTCACAACTCTCTGTAACTCCAGTTCTAGGGAATCTGACACCCTCATACAGACATGCATGTAGGCAAAAACACAATGCACATGAAATAAAAATAAATAAGTTAAAAAAAAAAACTTTAAAACGTAACTTGCCGTTCACATTCATGAACTCACATGAAGGAGTTCATGGCCAAGACCTAGACAAACTAAATCGTGTAAAAAGGTGATTTGGGGTAAAGATAGTAATCAATTGATGCCACCATAGGAAGCACTTCCCCCCCTCACCCCTCCCCAGGAAAGTGCGATAGAATCAGAAGAAAGAAAGGGAAGGGGGAAAAAAGGAAGCAGATGAGGCAAGCTTTCCTCTCAAACTTGGAAAAGACACATTCCATGAAGATGCTGTTAAGATGGAAGATCTAAAGCATCGTGCTAATTCAAAACACACCTTCCCTTGAATCACGTAACCTTACTGCTGCTTTCCCAGATAAGGACTGCCTCAAGTTCTGTTAGGAACTCACTGGGTTCTTGGTGTCTTCAGCTTTGCAGCGAGTCGTCGCGGCCCTTAACTCTTAAGGCAAGCTCCCAAACACCAACAATATAAACAGAAGAAGCCCCAAACTAGATTTGCAGTTTCTTTCCCCTAGGACGCCTAGCACATTTGTTAGTCCCTGATCCAAACTAAGGTGGGGATCGCCTCAGCGCCCCGCTTAGGTGCGCTCAAAACACGGACACCCAGGGGCATCCACATAGATGGAAAATTACCTAAGAAACCGAACCCTCTCTACCTTAAACTGTTTCCAAAGCCAACCCCACAAAGCCAGATCCGCTCATAAACACTCCTTTGGTTTTTCCCAAAGCCAGTCCCAAATCAACAGCATCTCTCTGCTTCCCACGTTCGGGAGAGTTGGCAAAGCCAGGCCAGGAGAGGCAAATGTCTCCGCAGGGAGTTGCTGCGGTTCCCGGGGTGCCGCTTACCTGAGCTGGTCCTGGGACTCTCCGCCGTACGCCTGACTTCCACGCACACCCTCTGCGCGTCCGGGCGCGGAGGGCGGGTCGCCTCCGTGTGCACAGGGCCAGGCGGTGCCGGGTCCGTGGGCACGGCGGCCGGGCGGGGCAGGGCAGGGCTGACCGGTGGGAGCTGGCCGCTGCCGGGTGCTGCCCTCCCTGGGCCTGGGCGCGCCGCGCCCGAGCGCAGAACTAAGGGCGGCTTTGCGGCCCTGGGACGGTAAGACTTGGCGGAGCACCCGAGGGACGGGGGTGGGGGTGGAGAGCCAGATTGGCCCGCTCCACCAAGCTGGGGGGTACCAGCGAGTTGAGATTGTCCCCCTGGCAGCCCGGACTGCGTGGCAGGCAGCTGGGAGGAGAGCTGGTCCCTTTGCAGCCTAGGTGCAGACAGAGCTCCCGGGGCTGCCGGAGAGCCCCGGCAGAGCAACAGGGAAAGCCAGGGATCCCAGTCTGCGACTGAGCCTGGGCCCCGTCGTCCGCCGCCACTGCTGATCAGAAGTCAGGTGGCCGGTCCTTCTACTGCTCTGAGATCTCGACCTGGAGAGGTCACTGGAGCTAGCGCCCCGCAGGGAGCTTTCAACAACAGGATATGGGAACACCTGGGCCCGCTAGAGAGTGAGACAGGGGACCTCGTACTTTAGCATTCAACCTGAGGGCCTCGCTCCTAGACTGAAGTGGATCCCCCATCCAGCCCTGTAGTGTGCCACCTCTGTCCGGTCCTGGTCATATATGTGTGTGCTCACAGCCCTCCTTTGCCATAAAACACCCTCCCTGGTGCTCCAGGGATTAAGCTGTTAACTTTCCCTGACCTTGAACGCGAGTTTCTGATGGGGTTTGCTAATCCCCGTGCTATTTGTAACCTGCCCCGTGACACTTGACAAGTATCCAACTGTGCTAGTTTCCACACCAGAGGTCAGACCGCTGTGAGAAGTGAGTCAAGCGTGCTCTGGACCCGAACACAGAGGCGCCCAGAGCTCTGGGGACTTCCCCACTCAAGCCTTTTCTCCCTAACTTCCTGTCTCCTTGAAAGCCCATCCATCCTAACCCTATAGATGAGTTAGGTAAGAAGAGGTGAAGAAAGGAAGTGGGGGAGGGAGGGGGGAAGCGGGGAGCTAAGAGGGAGGGACGGAGAGTTACCTGAACTTTGGGGCTGATGGAATGGGAAGGGTGAAATGGGGGTTCACCGAGGAGGTTCACAGCCACGGGAGGGGGGCACTTCTCTAAGGGGCCAGATGTGGTCTTTCTCACAGCCAGGGTGCTCTGAGCACTGAGTCTCTGTCTTACATAATGGTTAGTACCAGCATTCAGCACCCAGAGGG
The DNA here is from genome assembly GCF_007827085.1 of Peromyscus californicus insignis. Lineage (NCBI taxonomy): Eukaryota > Metazoa > Chordata > Mammalia > Rodentia > Cricetidae > Peromyscus > Peromyscus californicus. Next base: position 54,821,890 of record NW_026294480.1, on the reverse strand, counting down.
CTCTGCGGAGTCCCTGCCTTATACCTGCAGCCCATGGCTCCCTACTGTGTGTCTCCAGCTCCCTGGGGCAGGTTGGGGTCATAAGTGGGTGGGGATCTAGCAATCCTGTTGATTCAGTGAAGGAACTGAAGCCCAGAGGTGAACTGGCCACTGCATCTGCTTGCACGGGGCAAGCAGCCAGATGTGCTGAAAACTCAACGTTCTTCCCTGAGCTCGCCTGTCACCCAGAGAACCCACATGCCGTGAACTTGGAGAATGCTTTTATTACATGGTCTTGTGATGCCAGGGAGGGACCTGTACAGATCAATAAAAGAACTATCCCAAGGACATTGCAGTCATCCAATGCCTTGGGTGGGGCTATCTTGGTCAAAGTGTCGAGCTACACCAGTCATCCTCTAGAAGGGCACCAAGGTATGTCCAGTTAATGGGCAGAGAACTACCAGTGGTTATTGCACAATAGTGGTGAGGCCGGGACTTTCTAAGAACTCAGGCCCTCACGAAGGAGTAGCCCCCTTCAACCCAGGCCTGCTCTTCACTGCACAAAACGGATCCATGTCCACTGCCCACTCCACTCTTCCCTGCTCGCCTATTTGAAAGTCAGCCTCTGGCTGAGTCCTGTGCGAGCCTGCAAGGGGCCTGTTGATACAGCTGCCCCTCTGGTGCCACATGACTTTGGGCTCGCCACCCATGACAGACTTGAATGTCCTGGCACCAAGGACAATCAGATTAGCTCCCCCTGGGGACAGTCGCTGTTTGTGTCTTTTGGAGCCTGCTTGACTAAATCAAAGCTTTGGAAACTGATGGTCATCTGTCAAGTATGACTTCCTTCGCCGTGCTTGTCTTTAGATCAGGCCTGGTCTTGGGAGAGAGGCCGCACGATCCAAAAGCTGGTCCTCCTCCCCAACCTGGAGGCGGTGAGAAAAGGTGCACCCAGACGGAACCCTTAGAAAAACAGCATCAACACGAAATTTTAAAACTGAGTGAAGCAGGCATGGGTAGTGAAGGGCTATAATCCTAGCCCTTGGGTGGCTGAGGATCATGAGTTCAAGGATGGCCTGGGCTCCATAACAAGTTCCAGGTGAACTTGGTCTACATAATGAGACTTCAGATAACAAAACAATACAAAACAAACCTTTGGATGTCCCTCAGATCCACCCAGTCCCTGAATACAGAAGGACTAAAGCAGAGGTGAGCATTCATTTACTCACCCAGCAACTATTTACTGAGAATTCAATGGGGGAGACAAGGATTTAGAAAGCCAAGGGGACCTACGCCTGGAGGAGAGCCGTTCTTAATGGAGTGAGTGAATGGTGGAGGTGTCTGCACAGGCGGCGCCGTAGCACACACTTGTTGGGAATGAGGAAGCCGTGCACTGTCTATGATCGTATAACAAACGGCCCCCAAACACAGACGCTGAAAACAATAGAGTTACTGTCTCCCACAGTTTCTGAGGGTCACGAAGGAGGTCAGTTTCTGGGAGTGGCTTCGCCGGGTGGTTCTGGTTTGAGGGTCTCTCCCAAGGCTGCAGTCACATGGTGGGCCAGAATGGCAGGTATGTGTAGGTGTGGCTGGGGCTGGAGCAGCAGCTTCAGGGTGGCTCACATCCCCAGTGCCAAGTGCCATCCCTTTGGCAGAACTGCAAGAATGTCCTCACCATGGGGCAGTCGGGGGTCCCTGCGGGAGGCACGCCAGAAAGAGCCTGAGGAGGGACGATGCAGGGCCTTCCATGTCCTCTGGATTGAGCCACTAAATCAAGGGAAGGAGAATTCGGTTGCATGTCAAAGGGCCTGTGGGGGGCAAGTTCTGTAATATCTGGGAGAAGAGGAGAAGAATACTTTAGGCAGAGATAACAGCAGTACAGGGGCTGAAGAAGGAACTCTGTGCTGGCTACTCTTCCCAAGGACCCAAAGTGGAGTTCAGTTCCCAGCACTCCCATTGGGCGGTTCAGGACTACGTGGAACTCCAGTTCCAGGGGATTGGACACCTTCTTCTGGCCTCTTGAGGCACCAGGACACACATGGTAGATACACACATAGACATACACACATAAATAAAATAAAAATAAACCTTAAAAAAACAACGGGGGCGGGGGACAGAGAGACGGTTCAGCCATTAAGAGCGCTTGCTGCTCTTGTGGAGGTCCCAGGTTCCGTTCCTAGGGCCTATGTGGCAGCTCACAACTGTCTTTAACTTTTTTCAGAGGCACCGATGCCCTCTTCTGGCCTCTGCCAGCATCAGACACACACCTGGTGCACAGACACACATGCAGGCAAAATACCCATACTCATAAACATTTTTTAATAAAAAAAAAAAAGCACAAAAGCTCTGAGATGATGAGCATGGACGTGTTTGGAGAAGAGCGGGAGGCAAGGGTGGCTGAAGTGGGTGAACACAGGGATGAAGACCTTAGAAGAGAGAGGACACATGGGCCACAAACTGAGCACAGTGGGGGCTCAGGAACACCAGGGACTCCAGGAGGCAAAGGCCGCCAGCTTGTATGGGGCCTTGAAGGTCACTGTGAGAAGTCTCAGTACAGAGGATGCCTGGACTGGCTTTTGAGCATAGTGTAGGATCTGATTTTATTTTTTGAGATGGCCTCTCATGGGTAGATCTGGAGCTTATAGGTTATAGGCTCAAGTAATCCTCCTGCCTTAGCCTTCCAAGAAGTTAGGGCTGCTGTTTCATTTATTTAAAATTTAATTTAATTTATTTTGTAATGCTGGATAATAATTTCAGGGCCTTACTTATACTAGGCAAGTACTCTAAACTGAGCCATATTTAGTTTTTTTTTTGTTTTTGTTTGTTTTTGCTTTTTTAGTTTTTAAGGGGTGTGTGTGTGTGTGTGTGTGTGTGTGTGTGTGTGTGTGTGTGTGTGTAAGGTTATGTGTACATGTGCCCATAGTGGCCTGGGAGGTCTTGGATCCACCAGTTATAGGTGGTTGTGAGCCATCCAAAATAGGTAGCGGGAACCATGCTTCAATACTGTTTTCAAGACTCCCAGATACTCCCCTGAAACTGCCTCGATTGATCCAGCCACCCAGCTTCACAATGGATGCTGCCAGTATTCCTGGGGTATTTTCTTTTCTCCTCAACCCAGGAGCCTGAAACATGGGTAAGAGGTTGACTGATGGGCATGTGAGAATTTAAGGTTCAGGCTGAGTCCCCCAACTGATCCTCACACAAAGGCAACCCTCTGCAGTCACTTGACAGCCTGGATGTCTGATTTCGCATGGCTGATACCAGCTCTGCCTGAGTGCCTGGTCACCTCACCAGGAGTGTGGAATGCACGTATTTGTTTCAGGAAGAGAGAGTTCACCTGAAGCACGCCTGGCCTTACTGTAGTCAACCTTTCGGCACTTATTCAGGGGAGAGACTCCCCCCAGCACACACATAGTACCCACAGCTTCTGCTCTAAGGGCTAGAAGAAACCAATTTGTTGAAAAGTCTGAAGGAAAAAACGGTGGTTTCCTGGCATGTGGTATTGTTCGTTCAATTCTCCGCTGCCTACTGGACCCCAAGGAATGAATGGTTTCTTCCCAGCATATAAAAAGGGGATTAGACAGGCTGGATTTTGCTGTTGCCTTCATTACTTTACTAATTGCATGGACTTGGGCAAGTAGCAGGTTCCCTGTGCCTCTCAGCCCTCATCCATGTTACAGGATCAACGAGACCTACCAGAAAGGCTAAGTATGAGGCAGGTGGAGGATGTCAACAAATGTATTTCTTTTTAACCCCCGTGGTTACTCAGGAGAGCTGAGGATGCCCACAGAGATCAAAATGAGATCTATCATGGTGGTTCTCAGGGCCTGGTTGCTGTGGCTTGAGCTAACTCCTACAGCATCCCTCCCAGTTCCTTCTGGGCTTGAGAGGTGTGCTTTGGATGGCTGCAGAGACCAACATGCCCGCCTGGTCACCCTCTGTTTCTGCCTTTGTGTTAGCTACATTTCTAGAACTTATGAAAGGTGCCTGGTTTCCCCAGAGGGTCGTGTGATCTTACAGCCAGCCCATGGCCGGGGCTCGGGTTCTACCTGCCCCGCTTCTCCCAGGTCCTTCTCTGTTGGTTGTAGCCCCATCTCCAAATTCTCTGTCCAGCCCCTCCACGTCCTGGTGGCCACCGTTGACTCCGAGATGGAGTCGAATCAGTTTACCGTGCTCTGAAATGATAGCCTAGTGAAGTATAACAGGGAAACATGATGGAGGGAAGGAAGGGAAGAGGGAAGAAGGAAGGGAAGAAAGGTCTTACCCTGGTTCCGGCCTCCTTTAGAGACTGTGGGCATTGCACTGGGCAGGTAGAATCCTTTTGATGTTACTTACATAGGTATTTATGATATTTTAGGATCAGACAAGGAAGCTTGTGAAAGGCACCTAGGGATAACTCTCAACATGGCCTGACTCAGAGACACAGGTGGGACCCACCCCCTCCCCCCAGCTGTCCCAAAGTGCTGCACAATACAGATCCTGGAGTCTGGCGTGTTAAAGCTCTTCCCAGGTGTGGCTAGTCATCTCAGTGACACACTAGGAACCCTCGGCCTCTCCCACAGTAACTTCTGGCCTAAAACATTTTTTTTTTCTTTCAAGTAATAAGAGTCTAACACCTGAGAGCTGGGAGGGTTTGATAAATAAAAAGGCAGCTTGGCAGCAAGCCAGCCTGCAAGTGCCCCACATATCAACAAAAGGCTTTTTGTGGAAGCCACAGACTGCAGGTAGAGCTAGGCCTGGAGACTATATTGTTTCAGAAAGAAGGAAAAGAAAACCTCTTGTAGGAGCTGCTTTAAAAAAAAAAAAAAAAAAACCTCACTTAGACGCTTGATGAGGGAAGGAAGACCACTCACACAGAGAAAGACCCGCCATCCTGCGTGCTGGGTGCGATCCAGGAGAAATAACTATCTGAATCATCATGATAGCTGGCCCTACCCATGGCCAGCTGGAGCCGGTGCTCACAGAGGCGTAGCATGCCTTGTGTGTGCTCAGCACCGTGGGAGGTGGGTCCAGCCATGGCTGTCCTGGCCCACAGGTGCACAGAGGCATTATGCACCTCACAGATTCATGGCTCCGGAGCAGGCTCAGCGCTCTGTCTGGGACCCTCTGCCTCCAGCTGGAAGCAGCTATGACTATTAGTTTTGAGTCAGTTGAGGACAAACTAACAAGCTCCTATTCATCCTTTACAATTCCAGCTGGGTGCTCCTTCCCAGAGAGGCCTCCCTTGACCTGCTAATCTAAATGAGCCCAGGCATCTTGGACACTTGCGACCCTGTGTATTTACAGAACATTCAAGACCCTTGGTTGGAGCTGTGGTTATTTATTATCTCCTTCAGAGCCCCCCATCCCACCCCATGGGGTCACCTCCTGGCCCTTTCTGTCACCATCATCCTTGGTGTTCTGGAGTGCCTGTCCTTGGTGTTTAGCATCTGGCTGGTCCCTGTCACTCCAAATCCCACCTTCATCCTGCTCATCTTTAGCCTGTACATAGTGGCCCGCCCAGAACCCAAGCCTTGTCGCCTGAGTCCTTCCCCCTCCATGTGCCTTGGCTGCTACCATCCATCTGCTCAGCCAAGACCAGTGGTACCGGAACAGCTTCTCCTGCTGAACAGAAGCTGCAGCATCAGCCTCGGACCTCACACATGCAGACGTTCCTGCTGCAGCATCAGCCTCGGACCTCACACATGCAGACATTCCTGCCGCCTCTGCTGCCCTCCATTCACATGCTCGAGTCCCTTGCTTCTCCCTTCTCCTGTTCATCTAGTCCTGTGGCCCACCAGTTCAAACTCTTTCCCCGGGGGTAGTGCCAGCTCTGTGCCTCCCACTCCAGGACAGTCTGATACCCTAACTTTTGGTCCATGTCTTGTGGCTCCCATGAGTCAGCACAGTCACTGCCTGCTGTGGTCGCTAGCTTTCTGACACTGTGACAGAATACCTGAGACAGTCAGAAGAGCAGAAGTTGGTTTGGGCTCAACAGTTCATCTTGGCCCTGATCACTTGGCCCTATCTCTTTGGCCCGAGCCTGAGGCAAAGCTGAGCATCCCTGTGGAAAGTTCAGTGTGGATCAAAGTTGCTCACCTGATAGCAGCCGGGAAGCACAGCAAAGAGAAGCTGGAGAAGGGGTCACTGTCCTAGCATTGCTTGGAAGGACACAGCCCCAGCACCTCACTCCCTTCCTCTAGGCCACACCTAACAGTTGCGCCACTTCCTAACAGTGCCACAGGCTGGCCACCAAGCTTCAATGCATGGTCTTTGGAGGGCATTTAAGATCCAAACCCTAACACCCTGAGTCTCTGCCTCAGTAGCTGAGTTCTGCTGGGGAAAAAAAAAAAACGCAACTTGGGCTGGAGAAATGGCTGGGAGGTTAAGAGCACTGGCCGTTCTTCCAGAGGTCCTGAGTTCAATTCCCAGCACCCACATGGTGGCTCGCAACCATTTATAATGAGATCTGATGCCCTCTTCTGGCCTGCAGGCATGCATGAAGACAGAACATTATATACATAATAAATTAATAAATCTAAAAAAATGCAACTCAAAAATCAGCTGTTATCTATCCAAGTCAGCTGAAGCGGGGCCTCCGAGGTGTCTGGTCATGCAACCCCACGGTGCGGCTGGACTCCCTTTCCACAGAAGGTACAAAGCCCACCAAGCCCCTTTCTGTGCCCAGGTGACCTCACTCACTCAGGCGGGAAGGCTCCTCAAGCCAGACAAGCAGGTGAAACTTAACCAAGCATGCCACATCTGCCGCACCCCTGGCCTGGTCCCAGGTTGCTCCTCTGTTTGCTATCACCTGCTTGGTTCCTCAGGCATAATGGCAGCCAGCCGCAGTTGGTGACTTCAAGGCCTTAACCTCCTGCTTGGCAGTGCAGGCTTTCCCGGTATGGTGAGTGGACAGGGGTCAGCGCTTGCCAACGGTCTCATCTTCCATCTCCTGCCGTGAGTTCTTCCTCAAGAACTTTCACTACTTCTCGCAAGTAGCCTCAGCAGGCACTGCCTCTGTCTAGCCACAAGACTTAAAACAGGTCAGGGAGCCTTTTGTGTAAGGGGCCGCTCGTGAACGCTCCGGGCTCTGTAGGCATCCGACCATTTGGCCTCCACGACAGCTATCCCACTCTGCTGCCAAAGCAGCCCTCGACACAGCCAGCGTATCCGCAAACAAGCGAGGCTGTGGGCCCGCAGCTGTAGTCTCGGGCACTGACGACGGAATTTTGGGTAATCTTCACATTATAGAGTTTTCTTTTCCCTAAGTGCACAGTGGTCCTTGGTTCCATGGCCATAAAAACAGATGGCAGGCCAGATTTGACCCTTGAGCTGTGGCTTGCTCACTCCTGTTAGACTCCAAAGAGGGAGGTGATGAAGCTGAAAAGATGCCACAGTGGTTAAGAGCGCTGGCTGTTCTTCCAGAGGACCCACGTTCAGTTCCCAGCACTCATATCAGGTGGCTCACAGCCATCTCCAGGAGATCCAATGCCCTTTGCGGCTCCCCTGAGGGCACCTGCACAACACACACACACACACACACACACACACACACACACACACACACACACACACACACTTTTAAGGAAAAGGGATGGATCCAGGAAGGTGGCGGTATAAAAACCACCAAAAATCCCACCCTCCACTTGGACAGCAGCCACACCAGCACCATCTGTCTGAATTGCCAGCTTAGAACTCAGGGCTGTGCAGGCTAATAACTTCCAGCAGGGCAGGACTCAGCCTGTACATTACAGCTACTCTCTCAGTTTCAGGCCTCAGCAGAGAAGCAGCTGCTTGCTTCTCAGCCACATGCCAGGTAGCAATGGCGTACCCTAATGCAGTAAGTATTCACACACAGTTTAGGGGAAACACGGTGAACGAAAGGCCACTGGACTCCAAAAACTGAGAGTCCGTGCCTCCACTACTTTTGAGTGAGGGGGTGCAATGTGACCACTGTTGATTTCCCAACCCCAGTTTAAAGAGACAGTGTTCTTTCTCTGCTCTCCCATTCCTTTCCCTTCCCTTAGACATTAAAGACTAAGACATGAGAAAGGATACCCACACAGGGAAAGTTAGAAAGTGATCATACATGTCCACTAGAAGACCCAAGAAGTCCTTACGTCTACAACCCCTTCAGGTCCTTAGCATGGAGACAGACTGTAACAATCAAAACATAGTCACTGGAGATGTAGCTCAGTGGAAGAGTGATTGGCTAGCATGCATGAGAACTTGGACTTGCTCCCAATGGGGAAAAATAGGTAAATCAAACTCAGCGAATCCTAGGGGGAGTGGAAGCTACTTCCACAGTTACCACAGTATTAGGTTCAAATATCCTATTACCGACAGCAAAAATCACAGGGCATACAAAGAACAAGAGAGTATGGACAATTCACAGGAAAATTAAACAAATCAACAGAAATAGTCCCTGAAACAAGCCTGAAGTCAAAGCTCCTAGATCCATGGTTCACAACCCCTTCACAGGGTTGAATGACCCTTTCACAGGGACACCTAAGACCATCAGAAAACACAGATATTTACATTAAGATTCATAACAGTAGCAAAATTACAGTTATGAAGTAGCAACGAAAAACCTGAAGAAAGGTGAGCATAGCCTGTGGAACTCCATCAGGAAGAGCATCACACACACACACACACACACACACACACACACACACACACACACACACACACCATAGGAGACTCGGAAGTAAAAGAGCAGAGACAACATATGAAGAAAATGGTGGCTGAAAAAACCTCTCAAATTTGATGAGTAAAGACATTGAAGTTTGGCAAACTCTAAATCAGAGCGATCCAGAAAGATCCATTGAGAGTCGTTACAATCAAACTCTTCTTCTAAGCATGAAGAGTCACCTTACTACTGTTCTGTTACCCTGCAGAACCCTGACTAATACAGGTGCCTAACTAGGGCCTTCACCCCTACCAACTAGTGTTCACAGTACTGGAGAGCACGCTGCATGCTACCAAGGGGAGAAGGTAAACGACAACCCTGCTGCCAATACTTCATCTACAATAGTGACCAGCCTGCATGACTGCTGCGCAATAGTGGCACACACATGGGGTGAGTAACCAACCACTCTTCAATGAACGGTAAAGCCTGCTTCACAAGATGGAACCCACGCCTGGCACTGTTCAGATGACCAAGAACCTGAAGCTGGATAGGCCAAGGGCCTAGGGGAAAACCAAATACCACTGTTCTGGTAAAGGAACACAGCAATAAAACCACTCCCAATGCCATTCTTCTATACCCATAGGTCAGTGCCTCATCGGACATCATCAGAGAAGCTTCCTCTTGCAGTACATGGAAACTAGTACAGAGCTCCACAACCGGACAAGGTGCAGAGTGAGAGACTTTGAAACAGTCAGTCCTAAATAGGACGTCTTCATCAAAGCCCTCCAATCAGGGCTCAGGGATCGATGCAAAAGAGGAGGCAGAAAGATAGTAAGAGCCAGAGGGGATGGATGACCCCAAAGAAACAGCAAAACCTTCTGGACAGACCTGGACTGGCACATATATGAACTCACAGAGACTGTGGCAGAAAGCGCAGGATCTGCACAGGTCCCGGTCCAATGGAGTTCCAGAACTCAGAGGGGGAAGTGGATATGGGCCCCCACTCCTAACCCAAAAGCTGTCTCCAACTGACATCTGCTTGCAAAGGGAAAATTAGTTTTCTCCAGTGAAGTCTCACTGAGTATAGAGACCACCCTTCAGGATAGGCTCTGTGCCCAACCATAGATGGCCAACTCAAAGCAACCTCAATGGTATTTCTGTGGACTTTTTGTCTCATGTTACTTGGTTTGGGTATTTTTTTTTTTGTCTTATTGGTCTTTTGCTTGTATATTATGCTTTCTAATTTTGTAGTTTTGTGTGTGTGTGTGTGTGTGTGTGTGTGTGTGTGTGTGTGTGTGTGTGTGTGACATGTATACAGGTGTCTGAGGAGGCCAGAAGAAGACACTGGATCCCCTACAGCTGGAGTTACAGGTGGTTCCGAGTTGCATGACAAGGGTGCTGGAATCACCCGTGACTGCTGTTTTTTTTATTTTTTTATTTTTTTGAGATTATAATTTAATTACAACATTTCTCCCTTCCCTTTCCTTCCCCCAAGCCCTCCTATATACCCCTTCCTGCTCTCCTTCAAATTCATAGCCTAGTTGTTATTTCATGCATATGCTATTATTTTGTTTGTTTGTTTGCTTGTTTTTGTTTTTCAAGACAGGGTTTCTCTGTATAGTTTTGGTACCTGTCCTGGATCTCACTCAGTAGACTGGGCTGGCCTCGAACTCACAGAGATCTGCCTGGCTCTGCCTCCTGAATACTGGGATTAAAGGGGTGTGCCACCACCACCTGGCATTCTACTACTTTTTTTTAAAGACAGGGTCTCACTGTGAAGTGTGGCTAGCCGGGAACTTGTCTCTACCTGCTGATGGCCATATGCCTGTGAGTTTCTGTCTAGCATTCATTCATTTAACTTGCCAGGTTCTATTGAGCATTTCTTGTGGAGCAAGTCAAACCCAGCTTGGGTTCTCTGCAAAGAGCAGTCCACACTCATAACCAGTGAACCATCTCTCCAGCTCCTTGATCATATTCTTAATAAAAACAGTTCTGTATAAACAAAATTAAATTGGTTTCAAAACAAATCCTGAGAATCAGCATATCTTCTCCAAGTAACCAAATGCATTCTCGGAATTATGGCTGTTTTAATACTTCCATACACATTGTAGCTTCAGCTTTTGCGGTATATTCCCTCATGGTATGCTCTTCAGACCATGGCTGACTTCACCTCTGAACTGCTTTCTCTTGTTCTTGGGTTCAAGCATGATCAAATCTGACTTGTTTACCGTTAGAATTTGGACATGGCTAGGGTTTGGACCAGGCTTAAGCTAACAGAAACCCCCTGGCCACAGTCTCCTGTCCGTGGCTGAATTCATGTTCCTATCAACAGTTCTGTATTCAGGAGGGGAATCTGGTGTGTGTAACACACTAGTCATCCAGATGTTTCTGGAGTTTGACCCACTGGATCTAGTGGGTTTGAGGATTGTGCTGTTCAAAGCAAATCACAACACCTCATCCATCAACAGTATTCCTATGGATACAAATGCTCCAAGCCCCTTCCCTGATGATCTGGTGCCAATCTCCAGAAACTGGGTGGGCTGAGGTAACAGAGTTTTCCCAGTGCAGGATTCTGGAATGTGCAGTTCTTTTCTCTTTTCTTTCTATTTAAAATTTCAGAGGATTTGTTCTGCCCCTCAGAGGAATAAACTTAGAACTGCTGCACACTCTCCTCTCTGGGGGGCCAGTACTTCTCCACCACAAACAGCTGTGGCAGTGGGACAGCCGCAGCGGCTGGCCCTCACCGGGCTTGAGAGGCCTAGGGTTCTGCCCCGCTTAGGAAAACCTTTTATGGCAGTTCTTGTTAATTGGCATACTCATGAAGGCCCTTTCTTCACGGCTCCATTTCATTAGAGTTTGGCATAAGTACTTCCATTTTGGTAGACAGTTTTCACACATACAAGGGAACGGTACTGAGCATCTAAAAGGAAAGGAACTTGGACACATGCCACAGCCTGGATGAACTTTGAGACTGTGATGCAAAGTAAAAATAAGCCAGTCACAAAAAGAGAAATAGAGTACAATTCTACCGAAATGAGGTACTTTGAGTTCTCAGACTCAGAGTGTAGCATAGAGGTTGCCAGGACCAAAGAAAACAGGGAATTTTCACTTAATGGTATAGTTTTCAAGACCGTATGAATTACAGATATAGGTAGTAGTGACAGCTGTACAGCATTATGAACATGTTTCCTATACTGAACTATGAGCTAAAAAATAGGATAGTACATTTTATATTACGTTATTTTGCCAACAGCACAACAAAGTTCTCTGTCGACTCTGGGGCGACAATGCTCTCCTTCCTGAGTGTGTATCCAGTTACCCTGGACAACAGTGCAGAGAAGGCTCCCCGGATGGCTCTGTTCACCCACAGGTGATTTACCGCCTTCCCCGTCCTCAGTGGGGCTCCTTTACACACAGTTCCGATTCATTCTCTCTACCCCTCCCCCACCAGGCCACAAACTGTTTACCAGATCCGTCACAGAGCTAAATAAGCCACCAGTCCTTCAGCAATCCCATGGGACTGAGGACTCCCCAGGGCCTGGGACACAGGTCTGTCACACCCTCCTTTCCTCAGAGAACTCTTTCCTAAACTAGCTCTACCTTTGGGCCTGGCTGGAATCAAAGCCCTCGTCCCTCTGCCTCCAGGAGTAAGGGCCTGGGAGTCTCACGGCAAAAGTTCTAAGTGCTGTGTGTGAGTTGAGTATTACCCAATCCTGAGAGCCAATTGGCTTTCTAAATATCGATCTGTATTATAAATAGATGGGGGAGTGGCCAGCTGATGAGTCAGAACAAATCATTTTTAATATAAAAAAATGATGTGATCTTTTTTTTTTTTTTTTGGCAAAAAAGAAAAAAAAAAAAAACTTGTAGAAAAACCCAGAGAATAAAATGTTCTCACTGTGCCAGGCACGACACCTCTAATTCCAGCACTCCAGAGGCAGAGACAGACAGATCTCTGTGAGTTTCAGGCTAGCCTGGTCTACAAAGAGACTTCCAAAATACAGCCAGGGTTGTTAGACAGAGAAACCTTGTCTCGAAAAACAAAAAAATAAAACAAAACAAAAATCCCACTGTATAAAAGTCTCTGTTGTGCTGTGTATGTGGACAGGAGGCGTCCATTGTTTCCACAGCAGTAAAAGGACCGATGTCGTTCCAGCAGTAAGTACTGGCTATTCACTAAGAGGGCTCATTGCCTTATCAAAGGGGGTTTTCCATAAACGCTTACTTTGTGTTTAGTGATCACCAGCATCCAATCTATGTCTGATCAATTATGCTACTCATAATTTGTACTGAGCATGTGATGCAAGAGTATTTTAATATTTTGGGCCTAACATTTATATTAAAACAAAAGTTAAAAATGGCTATAAAGAAAGATATATAGAATACAGGCATGAATTTTTTTACAAAATAAAATGTATTTCAAAGAAATATGATAACTAATGAATAACCATCTTATAAAGATAATGTATCTGAATAAAAGTCTGTGCCAAAGAAATACATAGATATTGAAAACATATTATTTTAAATAATCTGGCTGATTAAAAGGAGATTATAGTTGTCATGGAATAATATAACTTACCCGTGTCCACATCAGGTGATTTTCAGTAGCAACCACAAATATCTTGCCGTGACTACAATCTACCTAGTACCCACAATCTCACCAGTGGGTGCAAGCAAACACCTCCAACAGATCAAGTCCTGTTAAACACACAGACCTTTATTAAACATTAGCCAACAATTACACAGTAGTTTATACAGCAGCTTGCCAACAACTGTCTGAAGGCAGCTGTCTGAACATTCCAGAACTTAGTTCTCTCATACTCCCTGTGCTTTGGGCCATCAGACTTTGCCACGGCCATGCATGCGTGCGGACACACACACACACACACACACACACACACACACACTTGTCTGAGATATTTTTGTTATATTTTAGTTTGTTTAAAAAGGTGTCTGGCTATGATCCCCAGTCTGGCCTCAAACTCCTGGGTCACCCTTCTGTCTCATACCCGAAGAAGCTCTAACTACAGTAGCATGCCTTTGCACCAACTCCCCCTTTCCAGTCAGCCTGCAGGGGTAAATGAAGGGCACCCCTTCATTCCAGGGCAGGGAGTACTTCTAAAGCCAATGAGCATGACTTGATGCCTCTGATTGCCCTGGGAAAACCCACTGCTAGCATTGACCGTGACACTTAATATTAACAGGCCAGTTTTCACCAATGAGGATGGCAGTTAGCAGAGTCTCAGATGTCCTGTCAGTCACCTGAGTCTCTGGCTGGCAGAATGCCTGTTGATGCTGCCTCTGGGCTGTGTTAGCTAATGTCCTCACTGATGTCCCACATCACCGGGGTGACAAATTAGCCTAAGTGACACATAACAAAATAGCACAGACCACAGAATTTTAAAGTAGATTATGAGCATTTTTAACACTGTCACATCTCTGAGGAATGCTAATCCAGCTGGGCATCTTTAAAAGCAGGAACCCTGGATGATAAAATGTCAGTACTTACACCACCTCAACACGTTACAACATAGGGTGTATACAACATGCCATAGTGTAAATGCTTTTGACAAAAATCTCTTATCTTTGCCACGAGCAAAGAGGTATATACTTCTTAAAAATAGCTTTAGAGGTCATCTAAGAAGCCAGCTACCTGTTCAGCAGGCCTGTCTTGGGGGGCAGGGGGTGAGGTGCACCTCTCCTTGGAGCATGAGGACCCTGCATCTCAGAGCGTCCAAAGCCGCTGCCCTTCCAAGCAGTCAAGTTCCCGTGATGAGTCCTGCAATTTCTCTAGCTGACAGACTCTTCCAGAACACAGATCTGCTCCTTCGTGACCTGGTGGTTCCACTAAAGCTGGGAACTGATGACTAAATAGTGGATTCTTTTTAAAAACATTGTTGTTTTTTAATCTTAGCAGCCATCAACCTGCCCACCCAACACAATTCTTCTTTTAGTTTGAAAATCAGTGTGCTCCATGAGGCAGAGACATATCGGATTTGCTAATCGTGATGTACCCTTGCACATAACAAAGTACCTGGCTGGTCACCTAGGTGCTCAAAGAATATTTCCTGGATGGAAGATAATTGAAATGCTATTAACGAGATGAGAAATGGGAACTAAACAGAACCAGGAGACGTCCCGATTCAAGGCAGCGGTAAAAGTAGAAGTTACCCTCTCAGGTGAGCCAGCCAGACCTAGTGGCCCTAATAAATGTGGAGAAGACAGGCCAGGTGTGCCAGGATGCACACAGGGCCTGGAAGTTCCAAAGGCTAAGTCTAGAAATGAATTTACATGATTGGCTCTTGCCATGAATGATCATTTTATTCCACTTATCTCTAGCTCCTGCTCTCTCACTGTTCCTACCTGAGCTGCATCGTGTGTGTGTGTGTGTGTGTGTGTGTGTGTGTGTGTGTGTGTATGTATGCTCTTGCTTTACAGAGAGATAAGTGCACTGTCGATCTTGTATGTTGTCTCACAGAAACATATATTTCACAAGAGCACTTATCTGCCACGTAATTCTCCTGTCCTACTTGTCGCTTTTTGTCTGATTCACATTTTAACTTAAATATTTAGTTGATATTTAAATTAAAACCCAGGACTTCATACACGCTAAGCAAGCACTGTCCACTGACTGAGCTATACTCCCCACCCAAGTTGAAATTTTAAATCACTACTCTCCTTTGGGTTATGCGCTTCTGGGGCAAGATATTCAAGTATTTATGCAGGGGCAGCCTATAATAGGCCATGAGCAAACTGACCTGCTATATTAAGCAGGGAGCTACTTTTACCAGGCTATACCTCTCTTGAGCCAACCAAGAGGCAAGATCAGTGAGGCCCCTTCCCTGGAGCTATGGCTCGTATCAAATCTGGCCCAGAGATGCCTCTGTGCAAACAGGGTTGCTTTTGTTGTTGTTTCGTTTGGTTCCTTGGAAGGGTCGCCTTTGTATTTCCAGCTCCGTTTCTGACTCGCACACACATTCCAAAGGCATCCTTTCCCTCTGAGTCAGCTGCTGTCATCTGCTAGCCAGCCACCTGCTAGGCAAATGGTCCCGCACGGCTAACCTCAGCTCATTCACCTGGTCTCCTGTTCGGCTTGACTCTCACTGCCCTGACACTCCTTCGCTGTGCTTGGTGATTTTGAATTGCAAATGTCCTCCGATTGTGTCCAAGGGAAGAGTTTGCATTTGTTTCTCATTACAGTCAACTGCTCTAGTTTGCTTTTCTGTTGCTGTGACAAATGCCATGACCAAAAGTGATTTGGGGAGGAAAGCTTGATTTCATCCCGAGGTTACATTCCATCACGAAGGAAGGCCAAGGCAAGAACCCAAGGCAGGAGAGCTTGAGGAAGAAACCTCGGAGAACTGCTGCTTACTGCTGGCTCTCTGCTAGCTTGCTTATACAGCCCAGAATGCTTCTCCCCTCTTGCGCTACCTGTAGCATGCATCTTAAACGATCTTATTAATAAAAGCAAACCTGGAGCCAGGTATTGGAGTGAATACTGAAAGGTCAGAGAAACAGACAAGCCACATCCAACCTCACCTCAACAACTTCTCAGCTGATCTTGTTTCCTCAGACTGGAAGCCTCTGAGTCCTCATCCAAATGGATCTCAGCTGAACTGCTGCTAAAAGCCTAAAAGCTTTAAAAGACCTCTAGTTCCTGGTCTTCATGCCTTATATACCTTTCTGCTTCCTGCCATCACTTCCTGGGATTAAAGGCATGTGTCACCATGCCTGGATGTTTCCAGTGTGGCTTTGAACTCACAGAGATCTGGATGGATCTCTGCCTCCAGAATGCTAGTGTTAAAGGTGTGTGTGCCCCTGTTTTCTGGCCTCTATGTCTATCTAGTGTCTGTTCTGTTTTGACCCCAGATAAGTTTATTAGGGTGCACAATATATTGGGGGACATAATATCATCACACCTACCTCCTAGGAATGTGCTTCCCAGAGTGGAAAGGGCCCATCTACATGAACTAGCAATTGAGAAAAACACTCCACAGACATGCCCACAGGTCAGTCTGATCTGAGGAATTCCTGAGCTGAGGCTTCCTCTTCCCAGGTGACTCTAATCTGTGTCAGTTTGACAATAAAAACTAACCAGTATGTGGTGGTGTGAAAGAAAATGACCCCCACAGGGAGTGGCACCATTGGAAAGTGTGGCCTTGTTGGAGGAAGTGTGTCACTATAGGAGTGGGCTTTGAGGTCTCCTTTGCTCAAGCTAAGCTCAGTGTGACACACAGTTGTGTGTGCTGCCTGCAGGTCAAGATGTAGAATTCTCAGCTCCTTTTCCAGAACTGTGCCTGCCTGCATGCCACCCACCATGACGATAATGGACTAAACCTCTGAAACTGTAAGCCAGCCCCAATTCAATGTTTTCCTTTATAAGAGTTGCCATGGTCATGGTGTCTCTTCACAGCAACAGAAACCCTAAGATACAGTACAGCCACTGTTTGCAGAAAGATGACAGGATTCTTTTTATTCCATTAAAAAAAAAAATCTTTCAAGGTCGAAATGGTTCAGTCGGTAAGTACCTGCCACAGAAGCATTATGATGCCAGTTCTTATGCCAGTGCTGAGGGGTAGAGACGGCAGGCTCTTTGGGGCTTGATGGCCAGCCAGTCTAGCTCAATTGGTAAGCTCCAGGTTCAGTGAGAGATCCTGTCTCAAAAATAAGAATTGGGGAAGACACCCGACATTGACCTCTGGCTTCCACATACAGGCATGTGGATTTGCAGGTTTGCATACAAACAAAGAGCCTTTTAAAGTAGGATTTTGAATGCCAGTGGTGAAGGCATGAAGGCAGATATTCTAGGTGGGGTAGGAGATCACCATGGGCTGAACCTAGGGCATTAAACAATACAGTAGAATTAATGATGACTCTTGTTTGGCTAAAACATTGGTGATCAAGCCAGGCAATGGTGGTGCATGCCTTTATTCCCAGCACTTAGCAGGGCAGAGATAGGTGGATGTGAGTTCGAGGCCAGCCTGGCCTACACGGTGAGTTTCAGAGCAACCAAGGCTACACAGAGAAACCCTGTCTCGAAAACAGCAACAATAATAGTAATAACAACAACAAAAAGTATTAGAGATCAAAGAGTATGTAAGAATGGTGCTTGGGGGCTGGCAAGATGGCTCAGAGATTAAGAGCATTGACTGCTCTTCCAGAGGTCCTGAGTTCAATTCCCAGCAACCACATGGTGGCTCACAACCATCTGTCATGAGATCTGGTGCCCTCTTCTGGTGTGCAAGGATACATGCAGGCAGAACATTGTATACATAATAAAGAAATAAATATTAAAAAAAAAAAAGAAAGAAAAGAAAAAGAATGGTGCTTGGAAAAGTCCAAGAGGATACTCTGGACGTCTTACAATGCCAGGTTGTGGGGATTTTTCAGTGTTGCAAGGCAAGAGAGCCTTTAGAAGTTTCCATGGAGGGAATCAGCAAATAGTTTATAGGACAAGCTGAAAATGGGAGGGGGGCATCTGGCAACAAAGAGAACTGTAGGATGATGATGCTAATGTTCAGAATCAAAGCAGTGAGTGACCAACACCATCACCATCCCTCCAACACATGCGTGTTACACCACTCATGAAGGCCAACTGACTTAGTCACACATAACCTAGATAACTGTAAAAAAAAATGTTAAACTGTTATTTAAAAATACATACAAGGGGCTGGAGAGCTGGCTTTGTGGTTAAGAGCACTTGCTGTTCTTGCAGAGATTGGGGTTCAGTTTTCCAGATACTGGTGGTGTGTATACAAGCTCTTCAGTGTTTACAGCAGACCTAGTATCACTGACTGGCTTCCCCTGGCTTCGCTAGGACACTTGACCAGATAGAAAATATAATGACTTCAGCTAGAACATGCTCTACTGACAGGCTGGCTATGTATTTCTCAGACACTGCTAGATCACTGGTGAAGAGACAGGAAATATTCAGCTTATGTTTCTGATATTTCTACTGGCCAACAGTGAAGTTTATGAGGCCAACAAGGAGGAACAAAGAATGGGAGTAAGCTTCTTGGAAATAATTGTGCAACTTCCCAGATCATTAGCAAACTTGACTCCCCATTACAAACCGTGGAGTCATGAGTTTTATGTTCATTACTCTCATCATTTAAAAGGGTATTCCAAATTCCTATAGTCTTCATTATCAGACTTAGTTCTCCCTCAAAGGTCAAGAACCAATACCAGAGAAAAGCACCCATTTAAAACACAAATCCTAAAAATATTAAAAACACAGATACTTTAAGAGAACATGTGTGTGTGTGTGTATGCATGTGCATGTGCGTGTGTGTGTATGTGTGTGTGCATGAGATGAGTTCCCTCACCAGGTAAAGGTCTAGAGATTCAGTAGGTGAACTTTAGGCCATCTCCATGCTTCCGATAAGGTTCAAGGCTGTTTCCTAGTAGTGTTTCTATAATCACTTCCCTGGGATAGTCACACAAGGTTTGTCTGTACAGTTTGGCGTTTTAGAGCTGTTTGCACGTAGCAGTGAACACAGAAGGCAAGCGAGGGTGTTCTTCATCAAACTGGGAACAGCACAAGCAGGCTGTCATTAGAGGTGACCGTTTCCTTAATCTTACCATCTACCACAGGGTTAAGGGCTGCCATGTTCCACCAAATGGCCACTGCCAAGAAGTTATCTCACATTTAAAAGATGCCCTTCACCATACCCAGTAAGAACAGGCTCTGTGCCTAAGCCACATGACTCAAAGAGAACTATGCTGGACTGGGTCAACAAGGTTCCATTTCTAGACCTTCAAAAGACAGAGAGAAACTTCAGAGACTTCAAGTCACCTTGGCTGTAGGACAAGGAAGTAGCATTTTTTTTTTTCAATTAAGAGGAATAAGCATGAGGGGTAGATTTTAAAACACTGTGGAGACAGAACCCACCTAAGCATTTCCAGTTAAGTCTCCAGGGAGTCAGTCGTCTATGTCAGTGGTAAAGCAACCAGATGTTTGAAGCCCTAGATTCAATCCTCTCCCGCGTCACACCTCCCCAAATAAAATCTTCAGTAAGCACTGATGGGTGCTTCCGAAGCAGCAGCAGCAGCAGCAGCAGCTTCTGTGTGGGACCAGTCCGCTCCTGGTTCCTTCTGGGAAACTGCCTTCAGAGTCGCTGATGATATCTAGGTATTTTTCCCTGGCTGCTCAACGAGATTCCAGGTGATAGGGTTTGCAGTCATTCACATGAAAAGCCAGAGGTTGTTATTTCTAGGACTGCTATAGAAAAGTTGATAGTATCTGGAAAATGTATCGAAGCCATATAAAGTCTGCATGCCTTGGAATGTCTGACAGGCTACATTACTGAACTTAAAAATATTCCAATTTTAAAATTCCCATATTTCTTGCCCAAAGACTTCAGGAAGCACATAGGGTTGTCTGTCCGTCCTTCCTCATAGGTTGCCTACCCATAAAACACCTGTTTCCAGAGGTTATTTGCAATATCTGCTTTGCATATTTCATAAATGCCTTTTCTTGCAGAAGCTGAGTTTCTAGTATATAACTTCCAGTTTCTCTTATTTGAAAATGTGGGCTGCATTCCCTATGGTGCGACGCCTTACTCAGTCGTGATGCAGGAGGGAGGCGCTTGGTCCTGCCCCAACTTGGTATGCCAGCCTGTGTTGACTACCCAAGGGAGGACTTACCCACTATGAGGAAGGGATGGGGGTGAGAGGGGGGAAGGAGGGGGGGAGGAGGAGAAGGGGAGGGAGGCGGAACAGTGGTTGGTATGTAAAATGAAAAAGGAAATTTAAATAAAAAAAAGAAAGAAAATGTGGGCTAGAAGACAGCCCAATGTAGTGACACGTTTGTAAACCCAGAGATTGAGGCAACTGAATCCTGAGTACAGTGACAGCCTGGACTACACAGTGAGTTTGAGGCCAGGCTACATGACATAATAAGGTCAGGGCCAACCTGAGCTACACAGTAAACTCCAAGTCAGTCAAAATCACAGTGAGATGTAACCAGAAACACCCACAGAGAGACTAGAGTGGTGGATCCGGGGTTAGGAGTTTGAACGGCTCTTGCGGAGGACTCGGGTGTGATTCCTAGTACCCATGTCAGGCAACTTACAACTACATGTAACTCCGAATCTGGGAGGATCTAAGGCTTTTCTCTGAGGCACGTGCACTCATACATGTGTATGACTGACTAGGTCTTTCACTAAGTACGATGTGTGCCACCAAGGACCCCAAGGAAGGAAAGGCAGCAGCTGCACTCACGGGGAGGCAGGATTCTGATGACTACTTTTTTTTTTTTTTTTTTTTTTTTAAAAAAATACCTGGCAGACAACTTAGCTGCCTGTAACCAACCAGAGGTCTGATTCCTTTTTTTTTTTAACCTTTATTTTTATGTGCATTGGTGTTTTTCCTGCATGTCCGTGTGAGGGTGTCAGATCCCCTGGAACTGGAGTTACAGACAGGTGTGGGCTGCCATGTGGGTGCTGGGAGTTGAACCCGGGTCCTCTTGAAGAGCAGCCAGTGCTCCTGACCACTGAGCCATCTCTCCAGCCCCTCTGATGACTACTTTAAACTAGCAAGAAGCTGAAAGGCCACCTCACCTCAAGCAGTAACCGTCATCTGGGCGCTCTGGTCACACGTCCATGTAAAATATGCCTGTGAGGGTGTACATGCAAACTGACATGGAGACAAATTAGGACAAAGTTTGCTTTTTCTTTTTGGCCTTTTTGTTTGTTTTTCAAGACAGGTTCTCACTATGTGCCAGGGGCCAGCTTCGGCTCTGGTTCAGGTCCTGAGACGGGGAAGGGGTATCGGTGTAAGGAAAAATTCTGACCGCCAAGTGGATTTCAATCAGGTGGCCCCAAATAGCTTGAGCCGTCTTTATTTATACTTTAACAGAGCTTTTTCTACCAGGCTCACATGAACAGCTTTATTAGTGGCTCCTATTTTTGACTTTTAAAAATTACGTACTTTAAGAAATACATCGCAATTATAAAGGTCCCTATTGTTCCCCATTACGCTTCCCCAAATACACCTTCCCACCCCTCCATAACCTTATTCTAGACATAGAGTTCAGCGTTCCGCGGGCTTAACTAAGTATCCAGCCAGACACATCTTGTTCTTGTGGCACTTAGGGCAGCTTATGTCAGTAACCAGCACTTACTTGCGGTTACAAAGTTAAAAAATACTAGACATGGCTACAGTGCTTTAAGGACAATAATATTCAAACCCAAACAATTCTTTCATGTCTGCAAGATATGCTTTTATACAGTTCCCTTTTCTACAGGAGGGTCCCATGTCTCAATCTCTCTGTAAAAGGCAGACTTTGATAAGGCATTCTTTTCCCATCTCACAATACCGTACTTCTTCCGCCAATATAAGCTCCTGTGTAGGGTAAAAGACAAATAGATCTTTCCATCTCATATTTTACATTGCATTTTTTTTTTTACCACTGGATCATACTAGATTCTATCATTGATTCTATGTGCTTGCTGTCCAGGGAACTTACAATAGAACACTCACCAAGACAGAAGTTGGTACCAGACGTGGGGTGTGTTAGTTAGGGTTTCTAATTGCTGGGAAGAGACACCATGACACAGCAACTCTTATAAGGAAAACATTTAATTGGATGGCTTGCTTACAGTTTCAGAAGTTCAGTCCCTTATCACCATGGAGCATGGTGGCATGCAGGTAGATGTGGTGCTGGACAAGTAGCTTAAGAGTCTTTTTTTTTTTTTTCGAGACAGGGTTTCTCTGTGTAGCTTTGCACCTTTGCTGTAACTCGTTCTGTAGCCTAGGCTGGCCTCAAACTCACAGAGATCCACCTGCCTCTGCCTCTGCCTCCCAAGTGATGGGATTAAAGGCGTGCGCCACCACCGCCTGGAGAGTCCTACATCTTGCAGGCGACAATAAATGGTCTGTGACACTGAGCAAACCTTAAGCAAAAAAGCCCGCCCCCACTGTGACACACTTCCTTCAACAAGGCCACACCTCCAAATAGTGCCACTCCCTATGATCTTATAGGGGCCAGTTACATTCAAATTACCACACG
This sequence comes from Peromyscus californicus insignis, assembly GCF_007827085.1. Lineage (NCBI taxonomy): Eukaryota > Metazoa > Chordata > Mammalia > Rodentia > Cricetidae > Peromyscus > Peromyscus californicus. The sequence goes on along the minus strand of NW_026294480.1, from coordinate 54,799,292 downwards.
GGGTATTGCTGTGATAGGCCTGATCATGCTGCTTGTTGGCAGAATGTGGATCAGCAAAGCCCCACTTTACATGGGGCTTAATGGGCCATAATGGCTGGAGCATGGAAGACAGTGATGAGGGTAATTTGAACTGTGGGGTCCAGCTCAAGAATTTCAGAGGAATTTAAAGAATATTAGCAATTGGCCTAGAGACCATTCTTACAATATTTTGGCAAAGAATGTGACTGCTTTTTGCCCTTGTCCTAAAAGTCTGCCTGAAGCTAAATTGAAAACTTTTGGATTAATGACATTGGTGGAGATTTCAAGACAGCCTAGTATTGACTCTACCATGTGACTATTAGTGGTCACTCTTACGTAGATCTTTAATGAAAATGAACAATCTGAGCAAGGAAAAATACAAAGTGTACAGTTTGAGAAAAAAAGAAACACCAGGAAATGTAATGGTGCTAAGTCCAGTGTTCCAAGTTCCAACCCCAGGAAGCAGCAGAACTTGGCAGCTCTGGCTTGGTGGTTCTGGCTTTGGAGTCAAGGATACAAGAGAGTGGTTGTGGAATCTGCCTTGAAGAAAAGCTGCCGAGGTCAGGAGTCCATCAGGGATGCCCCTGCATGGAAGCCCAGAGAGGCCATTGTGTAAAGCTGTGAAGGCAAGCCTGGATTGTGTTGGGGGCCCCAAAATGTTGGAGATGCCAGAGGAGGGTTGAAATGAATGATCACAGCGGCTCTGGTTACCTGGCGAAAAGGTCATGAGCCACGGCCACGCTATCTGGTAGCAGAGAACTTTATTAGGAGGAGGGGCAGGAAAGACAAGAGAACCAGGCCTGGGGAGGAAAGCACATGCAGAGAGAGGGAAGATGGTGGGGGGAGAGAGGAGGGGGAGAGAGAGAAGGGGGGAGGGGAGAGGGGGAGGAGGGAGGGGGAGAGAGAGAAGGGAGAGAAGAGAGGGGGGAGAGGGGAGAGGAGGAGAGAGAGGAGGGGAGAGAGGAGAGAGGAGAGAGGAGAGAGGAGAGAGGAGAGAGAGAGGGAGAGGGAGAGGGAGAGGGAGAGGGAGAGGGAGAGGAGAGAGGAGAGAGAAGAGAGAAGAGAGGAGGAGGAGAGAGGGAGAGAGAGAGAGAGAGGTCTGAGTCACGGCTCTTTAAGGCGCAGATGGGCTTACAGAGCCGAGCCCTCACTGCACTTGCGTACATGATCACCAGCGCACACTGATGACGTAAGACACAAGACCCTTTGTTTAACTCCTGAACTGCTCATGTGCAGGTCTCGCAGCTGGAGTGAGGGTGGAATTCTAACAAGGGTACCTGTCAAAGGAAGCTGCAGACCAGGTGTGGAACCAGCCCATGAGAGAGAAGTGCTTTGCAGACAACAAAGCTTGAAAGAAATTGGAGATCTGAAGACTACTTTGACATTGGACATAGAAATGCAGAATGTGGAGTTTTCTCTGCTGGTTTTCAGTCTTGCTTTGGTCCAGTATTTCCTCACTATGCTCTTTCTTCCCCTTTGGAATGGTAATGTATATTCTGTGCCATTGTATGTTGAAGTATGTGATCTGCTTTTTTATTTTGATCTTATTGAGGGTTACAGTTAAGAGATTGCCATGAGTCTCGGGAGAGACTGTGTTGTGACTATAACAGATTATGGGGACTTTTGAAGTTGAACTGAATGCTTTTTGCATTATGATATGGTTACAAGTCTCTAGGGGCCAGGGAGTGGAATGTGGTGGTTTGATTAAGAATGGCCTCCACAGGAGCATGTATTTGAATGCTTAGTCATCAGGGAGTGGCACTACTTGAGAAGGATTAAGTGTGGCCTTGTTGGAGGAAGTGTGTCACTGGGGGTAGGCTTTGAGGTTTCAAAAGCATAAGCCAGAACACTGCAGTGACTTTCTCTTCTTCCTGCTACCTTTGGATTTGGATATAGAATTCTCAATTTTTTTGGCCAACCCTTCCAATTTTGTCACACTAGGAACAATATTGCAATAAATATCTTTTGTGCACATTTGTTCATCATGTTTTCCTAGGGAAAAAATCCCCAGTGATTACTAAATGATACATATATTGAGGGGAAAAAGGTACTGGATTCAAATTACTATGTAGAATGGTCATAGGAATTTACTATCCTAAAAATAAAACAGTAGATATTTACTTTTAAGTTGATCTTGCTCATCTGTAATTTTACATTGTTAAGAACACATTAAAATGTTGACTGGGGCCAGGTGTGGCTGCTCACACCATTAATTCCAGCATTCAGGAGGCAGAGGAAGGCAGATCTCTGTGAGTTTGAGGCCATCTTGGTCTACGTATTAAGTTGCAGGCCAGCCAGAGATATACAGTGAGATCCTTTCTCAAAAGAAACAAGTTAAAGCCTGGCGGTGGTGGTGTACGCCTTTAATCCCAGCACTCGGGAGGCAGAGGCACAGGCAGGTGGATCTCTCTGAGTTTGAGGCCAGCCTGGGCTACAAAGCGAGTTCCAGGAAAGGTGCAAAGCTACACAGAGAAACCCTGTCTCAAAAAACAAAACCAAAAAACAAAACAACAGCAACAACAACAAAAAAAAACAAGTTGATTGGGATGGGAGCAAAGGTTTGATTGTTAGGATTAGGTATGGAGTCAGGGCTAGGCTTACCACCTGTGTAATACATCTGTGGCTGTCAATCATTTCCTTTCCATTGCTACCCCTCCCCCTCCCCCATCTATATAAAGATTTCTTCCCTTCTCCGCCTCATACACAATCTGACCAACTGGACATGAGCAAAGAGGTGCCAGGAGCTTCCAGAAAACTTTTACTCTCCCAACGGCTCTTGTCTGCCTGTGGTGTAAGCATACTCCTCCCAGAGCTGTGGCCACTCCTGCAGCCACGAGGAAAAGGCCAAAAGTTTTCTACTGACCAATGCCAACACCAGAAAACTTGCAGACCACAGGAAATGAGCAAATTATTTGCCTACTTTAAACTTTTCTTACCTTGTTTAAAACATTTTTCAATTTGTGTGTGTGTGTGTGTGTGTGAGAGAGAGACAGAGAGAGAGAGAGACAGAGAGAGAGACAGACAGGATGTGTGCATATGGAAGTCAGGACAACTTCTGGAAGTTGGTTCTCTCCTCTATTGTGGGATCTGGGGATTGAAGCATGATCATCAGGCTTTTACCTCCTGAGCCATCTTGTCAGCCCTTATTTCCAAAGGATAAAAGTGAATACCAAAGATAAACAATCATTTCTGAGTTATCAAAAATGAGCATGCAGGACACTCACTAGAAGGATGAATGGAGGGGCTGGTGAGATGGCTAGGTTAGGAGAAGTGCTTTGCTGTCAAGCCTGACACCCCAAGTTTATCACTGGGACCCATAGGAAGGGATAAGAGAACTGACTCCAAGTTGTCTTCTGTCCGCCACACACACAAATAATAAATGTAATTTAAAAAGAGGGAGTATAGAAAAAAATCAGGTGTATTAAAAATAAGGATAGACTGTCGATATATAGCAAGAATTTATGGAATGCCACAGACTCTCCCAAATGCATGTTTGGGGAAGGGTGAGGAAAATTAACAAAACGGAGAAGGGACATGGCAAGCAGAGGACTGTTTATCTGGACCTAGTTTGATGTCTGTCTCCTCGTGGGCATACAGGGATACTTCATTTCTTATCTTCTCCTACAGCCAACTGAGGCTGTAAGATCAAAGCCTAGCTCATGGACCATGGGTGGAACGGATGATTCCATATCTAGGCCTCACCCATAAAAACCGAATGAACTTTGCTTTTTCTCCATCTGGTGGCCAAATGAAGATTCTTAGCAGAACCATGAAATGGAAGGGGCCCGAGTTCCTCAATTACTGTAGCAGCAAAGATATTCCCTCTACTTAGGACTGTGGGATGAGCCAGTCTGGCACTGTGCTCAACCTCAGAATGTAGGTGTCACAACTCTCAGACCTGTCTAGTAGAGTTGGAAGTAGACATGAGGAGAGAATAATCCATGGGATGTGTGGTGTGAATGCTAAGAGGCTTCCCAACCAAACCAAATAATTATACTAGTGTTTTTATGGCATATTTGACAAAATTGTCACTATTTAATATATTTTTTTTCTTTTCTCATTTTATCCTTTTGTTCCTTCCTAAATCCACTGGTTTGGGTTTTTTGGTTTTGTTTTTCAGACTTGATGTCCCTAACTTCTGACATTATGATTTTTTAAAATTACATTTATTTACTTGCTATCTTACTGTGTGCATATGGAGGTCAGAGGACGACTTGAGGGAGTCAGTTCCCTCCTTTCATTGTGTGGGTCTGGGGGACTGAACGCAGGTCATCGGGCTTGGTGACACACACCTTTCCCAGCTGAGCCACCTCTCAGGCCTCACCATGATTTTAAATTATATACAACTGTTCCTACAAAACTAGTCAAGAAGAAAAGTCTTTACTAAAATTCATAATCAAGTTCAATATATTTATAAATGTTAAAATAATTCATTGTTAAATGTTTGATATTCAGAGATACACACCAAATCAAGTTTTCTTTATGACCACCACATCTTCAGTAGTTCATCTGTATGCTAGCACAAATGGTGAGCTAAAGCTCAAAATCCGCTGGGGCTCCAGCTCACTGTAGAGTGATTGCTTAGGATCTACCAGGCCCTTGGTTCAACCCCTACTACCACAAAAGGAAAACAATTCTAATAGAGTTCAAAGTCAACTGCTCATTCTTTCTTCAGCTCGACTGTCCTATCTATAGCATATCTATTAATAGGGACACAAAGACACATAAAGTCAACTGCTAAATTATATATTACATGTTTATTAGGGATACAACTTTTATGTAAAATTTACATTTTATGAAAAAAATCAAAAGTATTTACAAAATTTTGCAAGATAGAGGTGCTCTAATTACAACCCAAAGTAGTAAATAACACTCCTTAAAAGCTCACACTTGTTAAGAGTTCTGTGTTTACAAATTCCTGGTTAAAGAAGCAGCTACAAAGTTATGACTGTACACAAGCAAGAACCAGCTTGCTAGATAGTCTCTCATTGAAATCTACTGGGCTTTTTAAAAACAACATTAGTGACTTTTTAAATGAAAAAAAAAAAAAAAAAAAAGACTATCAACTCATATGGCTTCAGAACTGTAACCTGTACCCAATACAAACGTGCATGTCAACACTAGGTCTGCAGGCTATGGGGAGAAAGTGCACAAGGTTAACCATTCCACTCATGTCAACATCTTAAGGTACTACTCGATTAAAAACAGACATTGTGAATGTAGCAGTGTCAGAATTCAAACAGTAAAGCATTAACTGCCCAATAAAAGCAAATGTAGTCAAAATTTTAGTAAGGGTAATTGTAACTGACATTTTAAAGAACATAAGAGTTAGAAATTCTAACTTTGCTAGTTAGTAAAGACTAACATCTCAAACAATTGCCTTATGTTTGCTTAAGTCACACCTAAATTTAGAACTGGAATACCACTGAATATGTAAAAATGCTCATTTTGTATTACATGCTGCTGAAGAGTAGACTTTCTGTTGTGTTTAGTATAACAAGATGTTATTTTAATGTCTAGTAATAGGGGTTTTATTTTCTGTAAAGCTTAACAAAATAATTAGTGGTTTATACAAATTATCAGATATAACACAAGCTACCACTTCTATGAAAAATGAAAGACATTGGTATTTATCATAAATTCCCACTTGTAAATTATGAAACTTTGTCTAAAACATTTTATTTCTTTTGTTAATCAGAATTTGCTATAAAGTTACTACTCAGTATGAGCAGTTCATGTTAAGAAACACTTAACCCATCCTTCACTTCAAATAATTTACCTATTCTTACCATATGGAAATTTGACAATTTTCTAATTATTAAAATGAAAATAAGTGACAGTACTTCTCTCATTGTCAAAATCAATCTTTTAAAAATTCATACAAAGCTAGAAAACTTAGATTCACAACACAATAGTAACTAAGTGTATAAATTTTCCTTGATGAATATGGTCAAGGGAAATGCTAAATTAGAGTTAAAATACCAGTTACCAATTTATCACCATAGTTTCTGCACTTGTCCACTTCACATACTTAGGAAGTCAATGTTGAATATCTGAAAGTCATTTTATTCCCAGTAAACATACTCCATTAGGCTTATTTGTTTTTCTAATGGTTATAGTGTATCATTACAGACATGAGCCAGGATTTTTAAGTATAAATTATCTTTTGGTTACTTTGAATTTTCTTCCCAATCACAGCCCAAAGGTATTTTTAAAACTGCAAATATCTTTTAAATATGCTTGACCACTGTAGGATTCTGAATACAGGATCCAGAGTGAGAAAAAAGTGAGGCACATTAATTAACACAAACTAGAGGCACATTTCTGGGTTTTGTTATTGTTTTAAAAGGCACACATTATGTAATCCATATAAAAATAAATTAAATCTACAGCATTAATCATCAAAACAATCACAACTTCTATAAAGTTAATTAACTGCAGAAGTAAGTTTTTCTGCTGTCCTTTGCAAGCTTATTTTAAAACACATTGCACTTGAGAATTTTAAAAAATCATATAAAACACCATTTACACTTTATTAATATGCTTATGAGAATCAGATTATAGGGTTTTTTGCATACAACTTGGACTCTGGTCTGATTACCTTATGGCACATAACTCAATTAGATTGAGCTCTGAGTTAACATTCAAAACTTAAAATTCACGTTGTTTATATTCATTCATATCAAACTTATGGAACTTCAAAGCTATCTCTGAGTCTAAATACTTATGGAAAGCTAAATAATTTTGTGCTTGCTCTCCTGAAATTTTAGGTTTGTTACTACATTCTAACCTCTTAAAAAACACAGACATTGAAGATAATGAACTTCATTTTAGTGACAATTTGAATACATGTGCTTCCTGAATATTGCATTGGATTGTTATTGTGTACAAGGTCATTTCAGTGCTCTCTTTCAATGACTCACTTTGAAAGTGCAATTGAACATTGTAGTCAGCTTTCAAAGACGAAGTTTGAAAGACATCATACAGGTAAGAATAGTGTTTGGAAAGACAGGTGATGCTGCAGTGGCAGGTTCGCACTGTCCCCTGGAGAAAACCGCTTTCTAGGTCCATCAACAATCCGCCAAGTATCGCCCTGAAAAACACCAAGCAAGACTCTAAATGACCACACTGCTCTTTGTGGTTACAGACACACAACTCTAGTCTCCACCTGCTGTTTACAATGCATTAGAATCACATTACAAAGCTCGCTATGCTGATCATGGTAACTACTAAGACTGTCTTTATCTGGCAGCTTGTAGCAAGGGAAAAAAAAATCCATGCTTTTAAATTATAAACTGCTAAAATAAGTGTTTCCCACATACACTAGAGAGTTCAAAACATCCCAACTTACCAGTGGCAAAACGCTTCTTTACTAAAGAAAGTCTATAGCCAGTGCCAACAAGCTCAATATCTACTCCTGAGAGGGTATTTCCCTCGCTAAGGAATTGTACTGCAAGGGTTGTGGGTTTGCTGGGTCCTTCTGAAAGATCAAATTTTGCTCTGAGGGATCCAGAACCTGCAAAGAAAAGAATAAAAGCTTTATCAAAGGTAAAATACACTGCACACAAAATAAAAGTAAATGAGCAACTAAGTCGGTGCTTCTGAACCTTCCTAACGCTATGACCCTTTAACACAGCTCCTCAGGTGGTGGTGACACCAACCATAACATTATTTTCATTGCTACTTCATAACTGTAATTTTGCTACTGTTACAAATCACAATGTAAATATCTGAGAAAGGGCCATTGCAACCCACAGGTTGAAAACTGCTGATCTAAGCTAAACTACCTCAGCCAATGGTAAATTCATGAGATGTGCATAGTAAACAAACCACTGTCCTGTTTTCAAATCAAACCCTATTCAGTGAGCCTGAATTTCTACTAGGTAATCTCAATCTCCTATTTTCTTTTACCTAACAGTAATGCTCAGAGACGTACCCTGCTTAGATAGATGCCTGTGATATGTATGTACATGCTAAAGTGAGTTAACAAAGGTGAGGTAAGGAATGAAGAGCAGCACACAGAAAGCATGGGGGGGGGCATGACACGAGGGATAGGAGACGGGAGACGACAAGACAAAGTCAAGAGTAGTGAGTGCTAGGTGCCAGACCACGCAGCAGTCCAAAGCGGTAAGGAGAAAAGGCAGCTACTCCCGCTGGAGGAGCCTATCAGCCTCGCTGGTTTCACTTGTCTTATTAGCATCATACTTGAACCAGCTGAGCTAACTGGCTAGCTGCATCACCCCGGAGATATTCAGAAGTCTTTTCTTTCAGCTATAATCACTTACTCAACATACCCCTGTCTGACTGCAGCAGCAGCAGGAGGAGGGCATCGGTGACACTACGGAATCTGAAAACATGCACTGCTGCTCCAAGTCATAAACACATTTAGACAGGAGACCTGTGAGAGTCAGCAGGCTGAAGAGAACCGCATCCATACCACAGTATCTGGAGAAGAGGGTACAGTGGAGGGCAGCAGCCGATGAGACTAGAAGAGCAGCAGGGCCCGGGACACAACCAACCACAAGGAAACACCCAAGGTAAGACAGGCAAGACTACCTCGGATTAGTGTCCCAGAGGAGAAGGGAGGGGCAAGACGCCAAGGAAGGAGACCAACAGCAAGACAGTTTACTAGGGCTCTGGGTGAGAGAAGAGGGGAGCCATGGTAGAGCCAATGCATAAGCAAAGAACACAATATTTAAAAGGAAAGAAAGGAGAAGTCTAGAAGGATTTCTAACCTAATTTAACCTGGGTTTCGGGTTAGGGCAGTGGTTCTCAATCTTTGGGTTGAGACCCTTTTGGGGGTCAAATGACTCTTTCACAGGAGTTGCATATTGGACATCCTGCATATCAGATATTTACATTACAATTCATAACACTAGCAAAATTAGTTATGAAATAGCAACAGAAATAATTTTATGGTTGAGGGTTAGCACAGCATGAGGAACTGACTGTAGTAAGGGGTTGCAGCATCAGGAAAGTTGACAACCACTGTGTCAGGGGATGTGGACAGACTTGCTCAGTAGCAGCGAGAAGACATGTGGATCCCCTGAATGTAAGTTTAACACTACAGAGAAATATGGAACAAGATGTAGTAAGTGGTCTGTCCTATGCTATCATGCCTGGTGATGTATACCAGAGTGGAGAACTGCTGTTCCAGCTCTTAACTCGTGTCCACAGTCCTGAAAGCTGTACACTCTTGATCAACAACTCTGCTCTGTCAAAGTTCCACTGCAGGCCCCAGTGAGCAGCAGTCACCAGCAGCCCTTAAGCTATACAACTGTTTCCTATTTCTTGTCCAGGTAGTGAGCTAGAATAGAAAACAGGTTTCTATTTTACAGCATTTGAATCTGGGTATTTCTTTGTAAAGGTTTGACTCACCACATCAAAACCACATTCATAAACTTTTCCCATTTCCTCACATAGAACAGCACTTTCTTAGCTGAGTAACAAGGAAAGTACTAAATATGTGATAGAAAATGTGAATCTTGTTTTTGAAAGAACAAATTCCTTTTGTGGTACATTTACAATTATTGTATGTTTTATTAAATAAGGAACAAGATATTCTCTCTTCCCTGTTAGCTGGCTGTAAGCCTAATACGTAGGATGTCAGATTTACCTACAGTTTAAGTTAGAAGTTTCAGTGTGGTTCACAAAAACTATGGCTAGGAGAAAAAACTGAAAATGCTAACTGTAAGTACTAAACAACGAAAACTAACTAGAGGCCAGCTTGGTCACCCTACCTCAAGTGTGGCTCCCTAGTATAAATCTGATCCTGTACAACAGATATACAAGAACAGACCATCTAGATTTGCTGATAGTCCTTTACGTAGAAATACTAGAGGAGAAAAATCACTGATATGCTCAAAATACTCAAAAAGAAAAAATTCAACAAAATTGCAACAGCTAAAGCATTCGCTCAATAAGAAAAATTAATGGAGGATAATTAGGAAGACAAGTTCTCTTTTAACTAAGAGAGATTATGAGTATCTCAAGTTAGGGACTTGACTTGGGAACTGTACACTAGTTTTAAAGACAAAACCCAGAGGAGATACTGGAGTGATAACTAGCCATATGGTGAACACAGACAGACTCAGCAGGAGGAAACAATTAACTTGTTTCTCCTTAAAACTGCCACACAGAACTAAAGACCTCTGGTAAACTCCAACAGGAAGGAACAGAAAGGTAATCTCAGCAAGATGGAGCAGATAAGCAGCATGTCAAAGCTGTTTTCTATGTAACTGGGGAGGGGAAAGCAGGGGCACCTGCTTCAACAGAAAGCACCTGCTTTTCCCATCAACAGAATTAGCTCAATCATTTGCAATTATTTGAGTTACCTACCTGGGGACAGTTTCATTTTCAACAAATTCTACCACTAGGCATTTCTCTTATGTAAACACAAAAAGCACTTGTCCTTCAGTTATAAAAGTTTAAGTTATTTTTCTTACAAAGAAAGCCTATTCAAGACAAGGGTAAAAACTGTTCTGAATCTCAGCTTGTCCATTCTTACATAGAGTATTAACTTCCACCTAGTGGTCAGTTCTAGAACTGAAGGCATAAAATTTCAAGAGGAAACTTTCAATGAATATGCTTCAAAAAAACCCAACCGAGGCAAAGACCACTCAGCAAGTAAAGGTTCTTGCCACCATGCCTCCACCCAAGTCTCATCCTCAGGACCCACATGGTGGAAAGAAGAAGAGAACTGATTGATACAAGCTGTCTGTGACCACACTGTGTGCACTCACACACATAGTTAATAGAGGTAGTAACAGTAAGAGCAACAACAGAAAACCACCCAGGCCAGGGCAGCAGACGGGCACAGTACCTGCCTAGCATTTACCACCCCCACCCCACCCCCCGGGCCTGGATCTGATCCCCAGCACAGTGAATGAGAAGAGCACACCCGTACCTCCACTGTCTGATTTTTCTGAAATCCCAGATAATTTCCAAAGGGCTTTCATTTGTTCTGCATTCCTGAAATAAGAACAAGTTATCTTCAAATTCAGTCTCTTACAGTATCTAATACATAAATGGACACTCAATAAATGTACCTCAAGTATTTTTATTATCAAAACTATAGTGTGGGCTTTAAATGACATTCCCCAGTGAAAATGTATCATATATATAAATATAACACTGTAGCTTTCTTGAGTAATGGAAGTTTACGAAATTCCAGGACTCCTTTCATTTCCAGTGGCCAGAGGAAACAAACTTGTGGATATGTGGCTGGGTATCTTAGTCAAGGGAGACATCATTCTTAATGCTAACTACAAAGAGTTGTCAGAATTACAGTACTAACAGAGGTGGGGGCACAAGAGGTGGTTAGCAATGATGGTAACTACTGAACACTGAGCAGATGTTCCTGTAGACAAGCTCAGTGCTACACTTAATCCTATTAAATAGTTATTGCTGTTCTTTAAATTCTATGTATGTATAGAAATACGCTTGCCACTGGCACATAGGGATCAGAGAACCCTTTACATGGGTTCTCAGGAACCTTTACAAAGTTCTCGGGCTTACTAAGGTCGTCAGGTTTGCATGGGGAAGCACTTAACCAGTTATTGTTTGAGAGGTCACAGCTGTTGCAGCTGGAGACAAACAGAAATGCAACCGGAAGGCTTTTAAAAGCAGTTTACCACACTGCAGGGGGAAGGGACTGCATGTTGGTGACTCCTCCGTCCACTGGAACCACCACCTGTATGTTGGAAAGCACACTAGGTGCGACCATGGCTTCTGGGTTGTACTTATAGTCCACTCGCAGGTCTGTGGTGCTGGCACTACATTTCCAATACGTTGCAAGATTCAGAGGAGTGGACTGAATGCCATTTGATGATACCTTTAAAGAGAATCCAACAAGTAACTGTCTTTGCCCAAGATTACACAAGGCACGTTCACGATACAAACGCTTAGGCCTGAGAACCTGCACAGTCACAACTAAGCAGCAAGGAGTGGCTGTTGCTAGGCAGAATACAGCACTGGGCTCCTAGGGTCACTCTCGGCCTGTGGCCCTGAGACAGCCTACCTGCAAACTGCCACGGTGCAGTTTCCTTGGATCCAACTGCGGAAAATCTGACTTTACAGATTAGGCACAGTGCCCAGAGGTCAGCATTCTGTTAGGTAACTTTTTAAAAAACTATTTATTTATTTGTAAAAGTACAAAACCTTTCAAAAGAGGATTCTAAGATTCTGTATTAATCACGTATGAAATTATAAAGAATTTAGATACAATCCATGAGAAAAAAAGATTCACCATATGCTTCCCAAAGCCTAGAATTAATACACGCCTAACTTCAAATATTTAATAACTTTAAACACAGTGAATGGCATAATCCCTCCCAACTCTTGGGCTCCTTTTTCAAGGCTCCCTGAAGGCATCTCCTCTTGTCTACAGCATTTGTTTTCTAACATAACAATATTATTTACTGATCGTGCTTACCATCTCCTGTCCTATTCCCAGCAATTAGCAAGCACTGATTACAAATGTCTTTTAGAAACACAAGTTATTCTAATATTACACTATTAAAAATTCAAACATAAACGTCGAGAATTTATCTTCAGCATGTGTATGCGTGCTGGGGATTAAGCTCAAGGCTTAACACACGCAGGATGAAGTGCTCTAACTACTGAGCTGTAAGCAAGCCCACCCCTTGGTGGTTTTACTCCCCACTGGTTAGCATCATGCTACTTATCCTCCCAGACTTTTTAGGAACTTGAAACAGTTCTATCTCATTGCTTGTGATGGCTTTTATAACATACTGATGAAGCAGTGTACTCCTCTGCTGCTGTATACTCAGGTGGCCTGGAAACAATGACGCAGGAAATGTATTTTGTACCTTTTCTTTGCCTGCTATGAAACTTCTGAATAATTATTTCAGAAAGAGCTTTGAATTAAACATTTTATCTATCCAATTAATTTACTACAACTTCCTTCTAAAAGGTTCTATTAATTTGTATTCCTAGGAGTAAGTGGTCACACCCCTTTGACTATTGGATAGAGCAATCATTACCGCCTTAACCACAGTTCTGAATACTACTGTAGTAGAGCACGCTTCCTTCCAAGAGTTATCCACCTTGACTTCCTAACTCCTTAAGGTTCTTGGAGTGATCCCTTTAGTCTGTCTTATGCATTCCAGCACTTTATATGCAAACTCACTTATGGTTTTATGTCAATTTCCTTTTTTTACATTCCTTCTGGATTTTAAATCTATTCTTTTATGTGTAAACACAAACACATAGACACATGCATTTGAAGGTGAGGTCATACTCCACATTTCTGTGAATTCTACAGATTGAACTTAAGTCATCAGGATCAAATTCAGGTTGTGAGGACTGCACAAAAAGCACTTTTAACCACAGAGACCTCACCAGCCACTCTTCTGGGTTTTAAATAGACTTGGAAATGGCTTTCATAGTTCAATATTAACATTATATCATAAGCATATGTATGTATGTATACATATTTGGTCATAATTTATTTTAGGCCCTTTTATGGTTCCATTTATTATTAAGTATTTGATACATGTGGACTTAGAACTTTAGGTTTTTTTTTTTTTTTTTTTTTTTTGGTCTTTCAAGACAGGGTTTCTCTGTGTAGCTTTGGCTGTCCTGGAACTCGCTCTGTAGACCGGGGTGGCCTTGAACTCACAGAGATCTGCCTGTCTTAACCTCCCAAGTACTGGGATTAAAGGTGTGCGCCACCACCACCTGGCTATTACTTCGTATTTTATTCTCTTATGTAGCAGCACTAACAAATCCAGAGAAACACTTAAATTCTGTACTATTAATATAAACAGTGAGTGTCTGTCATATCGAACTTTAACTGACTGCTTTGGCATTTCTTTATGAAGAATGACTACACTGGAGTTTTCATGTTAAATATAAATGCATGTATTAATATTTATTCAGTAGTTGAGTCACAAACAGATGGTAAACACTTCATCATTTTGGCTCAAATAGTCATTAACTTACTAACAGATTTTCAAATTCCAAAACAATCTTGCACTCTTGGAATGGACCTCGTTTGGCTATGACATATTTATTTATTTAGTGTTCTGCCAGATTATATTATTTATATAAAATTTAAGGTTTTCACAGTGATAGGACACTCACCTGATACTTTAATACATCTACATTATAATAAGAAGCAGCTGGATTTTGCTCTGATAGCTTCTTGAGGTAGACAGTAACAGCTTGCATGTTCATCCAAAAATCTTTTGTGTTGGAATCACATTGTGATGGATCACTGTGTGTGTGAGAAACACTGTTATTTCATTTGACTTCTCCTTTCCTTCTTCCCTGAGTCAGTTGGTGGCCTGGGAAGGACTGCTAGAAACCGATGAGGGGACAAGACGAGAAGACAGGGACATGGCAGTGAAAGGAACCGGCACCCACCAAAGCAAAGGGCCCAAGACTGCTCACCTGCCTAAAGGATGCTGGCACTGTCTTCAAACTCAACATTACTTCACAAAGGAAAACATTTCTTAAAAAGAAACTTCAATCTTAATCTTAAGAGCAAAACACACAAACCTGAACACGAGCTGTGAATTTGGAAGGATTTGTTCCAGTCTGCTGATGTTTTTCACCCTGAAGCACAGCACAGCTGGAGAGGGGTTGCTTGTGAAGACTTTAATAATTCCACTTGGAAATGATATTGTCACGTCTCCAGTGATCTTCACAATACACCTGACATTGGGGGACATGGGCAAGTGCTTAAATAAGATGCTCTAATCTCTTCTCAAAAGTATGCTTGGCTTTAAAAGTTTATGTATGTGAGCACATATGCATGTATGTATGCATATGTGTATGAATGTATGCATATATGCATGTAAACATATGTATGCATGCATATATGTATTTTGCTATATATATATATATACATATATATATACAGCTGTGGATCTGTTCATACATACGTATATTTATATCCTTTATTATAATTATAGATGAATTAATCATAGAAAACTGCAATGGCACACCCCTACTATTAAGCATAGGCACAATTCTTTGTGTGTGGTAGCCATCCTTGGGAGACCTGTGAGGGCAGTACTTCCTTGGTAACAGCACTGCTGACTAGTTAGTTACCTTCTCCTCTTAAGGCCTTTGAACCCCTGGGCTTGGTGATGGCTGCTCTTCTGGTTCACTGCTTCTTCCTCCGAAACTCTTGATTCACACGGTATTGCTCAGACCCTGTCCCCTCAGATCACCTTCAGTAGTCCCGTTTTACCTGAAATCCTAAGGTCCTGACTCACCACTAATCTTATCTCTGCACCCCTATTTCTAGCATAATTTTCTGTAAGTTCAACAGCCATCCAGACGGTCCTTTTAATATCCTTAGTCACGTAGCTCTTCAGTTTCTTCTTCCAGCGACTCTGTCCTACAGCTTACCTCAGCCGCGGCACAGTCCCTCAACAATGTTTCCCAACCATCACTCATCTGCTCAGATTCCTGTTTTGTTTCTAGCTCATTCCACCTAGTAGCACAACTTAATTCCTCACTATCCTACCGCATTTTCAATAATCTCTCAAACTTCATATCCTTATATCCCCAATCTTTGGATTTCCAGGTTCCTCATTAGACATGCTCCTTTGCCTAAGCCCCCTTTATGCCTTTGCTAACTGCTTATAAGTCTTGACTGAATCCAGCTCCCTCCCACACACGTACAGCTGAGTGTGACCAGAAACAAAACCACATGGCCAAACCTCCCACCTGCCCCCTTAGCACGCCCTGGAATCCCATCTAGTCACTCTCTCCTCTGCCTTCTCATAGCTTCTGTTTCTCCTCTAGCCAGCAATATGTCCTCACCCTATACCTAGGTGATGATTTTAATGAAGAAATAAAATCAGAAAGGAATGTGCTCACACTCTTCACTACTAAACTCCTACTCTGCCAAACCTGTATCTATCATGCGCCTTTCCTCCAGTTTCAACGGAAGACTTGTCCTCACGGGCAGGTTGGTGTGGAGACCAGAGGCTGGTATCCGATCTCTTCCTTCATTGCTCACCACGTGATTTTTTAAGGCCTTTCTCACTAAATCTGGAGTGCACAGCTGTGTGCTGCCACACTCAGCCTTTTACTTTAATGTAGTATTTTTCCTATTCTTTTGAGAACCTCCTAGATGTATACAATGTATTTGATCATATTCACCCTCTACTCTTCCTCCTAATTCTTGTCAGATCCACCACTCCCTCCTGACTTCCACACCCAGCTTTTATGTGGATGTTGGGGATCTGAATTCAGGTCCTCAGTGATGATGATGCTTGTGATGCATGCACTCTACCAAGTAAGCCATCTCCCTGGTCCCTAGCATCTTTAAAAAAAAAAAAAAAAAAAAAAAAATGAGATAGGCTCTTACATAAGTGAAGATGGCCTTGAACTCACTAAGTAACTGAGGATGACCCTTACCTCTTGATCCTCTTGCCTCCCACTTCCAAGTGCTGAAATTACAAGTGTGGGTTACCACACACAGCTCTATCATCTTTAAATCAACATACAAAAACTAAAGTAAAACTCTCTTGTTCCTGCCACTATTCCATTTCTCAGCTTCCCCTCAGTAAAGCATCCAAAGAATTATCTGTATTTGTTTTTTTCCAAACAGTTGCCTAAGTCTGCATAGTCTGCTCCTGCCTTTACCACGTCACTACAATGACATGGTTGAAGGTCAGTAGTGACTTCCATATTGCTACTGCCAATGGCAGCCTAAGGAATTCCTCATACCTTCCTTCAGGAAATGACTTTTAGTCTCAGTCCTCCCTTCTCTTGCTGCTTGCGATCTCCAATTCCTATGCTTGGTCATTCTGGTCTGCTTCGCAACAGGGAATCAGGACTCGGTTTTCTGACCTTTGCTCTGTCTACTTCTTAAAACCCCAACTTCATATATTACATACAAACCAAGGACACCAAATATTTTACTTCAGGTCTACACTTACTCGGTGAGCTCCAGAATCATGTACACAGCTACCAACTTGTCTACATTAACAGCACTTAACGAGTACTTCAAACTTGTCATTCTATTCTCTGTTCTCAAATATATTTAGAACATCAATGCTTACTACCTTCTCTGCTAATAATAAACTTATTTTCCTATTCAGTGACATGTTTCACTCCACTGTTTCCCGAATACACCAAGCATGCCTTTACTCTGGATTCTACCACTGTGCCCTTGTCCTGGAGTATTATTCTCCCAGATATATGGATGGCTTACACCACCATATTTTTCAAATATCTGCTTAAACCCTCCAAAAGGCTTTCCCCCCATTGTAATTTCCTACCCTCTTACCTCCCTTTTTAATAACACATATATCAACACACAATCTATTTGCTTCTCTGATGTTTTCTTTACTATAATGCAAGGTCAGGAGACCTCTGTTTTCTGAAGTAGCCTTAGTACTTATTTAGTCTTGCTGGGCATAATGGCACACACCTTTTAAGGCTAGTACTTAGTGAATGAACGTATGTTGAATAATATTTTTTAAGAAAAGAGGAATTGGGGTTGGAAACAGCTTGGTGGATGAGAGTGTCTGCTGCTCTTACAGTGGACCCAAATTCAGCTCTCAGCCCCCACACCAGGAAGCTCACTCCAGTTCCAGGGGCTCTAACACCGTCTTCTAGCCTTTGTGGGTAACATGCATGCACATGGCATATATACATGCATGCAGGGAACATACATACACATAAAAATAAAATCTTAAAGCAGATATAACTTTTATCAAAAGCAAGATGCTAACCCAATTCTGCAGGAACCCAAACACCCAGTCTACATCTCTTTAGGACAGTGGTTCCCAACCTATGGGTTGTGATCCCTTTGGGGGTCGAACATCAGATATCCTGCATAGCAGATATTTACATTACGATTCACAACAGCAGCAAAGTTACAGTTATGAAGTAGTAACAAAATATCTTATGGCTGGGGGTCACCACAACACAGGGAACTATATTAAAGGGCTGTAGCATTAGGAAGGTTGAGAACCACTACTTTAGGAAATGGCATACTGTAAAAGATATACCATCAGTATGCCATACTGGTCAAAAACTTGGGCAAGAGTACTAAACTGGAGGATAGTCATCAGTCATTGCTAATTACAGTATTTGTGTGTATGTGTACAGGAACCCCTGGATGCTTACACAGTATAAAGCCAAAAAATGCTTAAAAGAAACTCCTAATCTACAAAGAATCAAAGTGTAACTTAAAATTTACCACTATGCCCCAATTCCTGCCCACTCCCAAACACAAGTGCATATGTATCTATTTAGAACTAACTTGGTAGGATCTGCTCCTTTAAAGTAGGCATTGACGGATTCTGTAAGGGCGATTGCCACAGGTAAGGTGTCCTGGTTTCCAAGGCTGACTGGGCTGGGGCCCCGTGACACGCCTAGAACAGACATAATTGACTTGTTAAACCATTCTAGAAGACATACAGCAAATACTAAGTTACACCATGAATACTAGAACAGATTCATGTTAGCTTGTCACAAAAGACCCGACTACTGGTTTCAACGATGCTGCAAGTATAAACCTAGAGGTTAAGGAAGACATCATCAAACGAAGAGAACAGTGTGAATCACACACACACACACAAGTCTGGAGGCTATCACACTTACTCTTCAATGGAAAGACACAGGATGGTTAAGGAAACAAAGAGCTAAAATAACTATTGTGGCCTCCAAATCCTTCAAATTTAAATTTTTTTTAAAGTTTATCCATCATAGACTTCAAGGCATTATATTGGATTTTTGTCTGTTATATTTCTCCAAATAATGATAGTTCATATACTACTTATTACTATAATTCCTAAATTCCTCTTTGATGCTTACATAACCTTAGTCATATAATGCTTGGGGTTAGACATCTTTCATATTTTGGAGTATTTCATATTTTAGAGTATTTGCATCTTTACCCACCCCCATCATCCCTAACACAGAAGCCTCAAATTCTAAAATGTTCCAAAATCAAATTTTTTTGAGAATTATCACCAAAGTTTTGCATTTTCAGATTTTTGAATTTCTAGATTGTAGGTACTCATCTTGTATTGCAGTCCCATATTACTTTGCCTGAATAAATGCTTGACTAACATAATAATTTTAAAAAATGATTTCATTTTCATTCAGACACAACACCTTTTTAACTGTATCATACTGGAATTTTAGGCTGGTGCCACATGCCTTTAGTACAGCACTTGGGAGGCAGAGGCAGGCAGATCTCTGTGAGTTTGAGGCCAGCCTGGTCTACAGAGTGAGTTCCAGGACAGCCAAGGATACACAGAGAAACCCTGTCCTGAAAAAACCTAAACAAACAAATAAATAAATAAGCAGGTAAATAAATAAAGTTTGGGATTTTAAAAGCATTAATAAAATACTGAACAAATCTGTGACCACATTTCAATGTTAAGCTAGCGTTACCTAGCTTATTGGTCACTATTGGCTTCTGGTAACCCTGGACTCAGTCCACAGCAGTTGTCCTCATATGCTTCAGCAGAGTATCATGGTGGCAAAAGCATATGGTGGAGGATGACAGGAAGCAGGAAAGAGAAAGAGACAGAGGACCACGTATAACCTTCAAAGGCTAGGACTTCCTTCTGTTTACGCGGGTCCTAGACACTTTATGTTAGTGCAACCCTTCCAAAACAGTGTCACCAGTTTGAGAGCAAAGCATTCGACTCAAGAGTGGCAGGGCACATTTCATACTGCTTTTTAATCGAAACCAACCACCTCCCCACCCCACCGAGACAGCATTCTGCCTTTGTTTTTCTGCCCAGATGTACTCGTCCAACATGTGCTTTACCATACTGTGACGACTTCCCTAAGTCAGGCATTCATTTAACCATCGTGCCTGATGCCTTGTGACCAAACTTTGTTACAAATAGTGACAACAGGTATTTCATAAGCTTAAGGGGCCAGGAAGAGATGTTGTTGTTCTAGACTTTGAAGGAATTTTGATTTAGAAGGTTCTTTATAGTTATGAAAAGAACTTTAGTGCTGAAAACTACATGTAGACCAAAACTGGTGCTTCTGGCCACAGGGAAAAGTAGACTCTCCAAAATGAACAATAAATAATCCCATGTAAAAATAAGAATTCAATAATATCAAAATTCATTCACAAAATAACAGCAGTCATTACAGATTAAATAAACTATATCTGAAGTGCCTGGGATCAGAAGCCTTCCATTTTTAGTTTTTTTTTTTCCAGTTTGGGAATGTTTACATAAGCTCTGCCAGTTGAGCATCCCTTCTCTCAAAATCTTTGCTATCCAAGAGGTTCTAGAATCTAAAACTTTGTTGAAAATCTTCAGATTTCAGAGCGCTCTGAACCAAGGATTACTATTAACAGGTGTCAAGCACTTTGCTAAGGTGAAAACATAGAAAACTAAAATTGAATAACAAGTCATAGTTCTACAGAACAGAGACACGTATGGATTAGGGACAGATGGACGGACATGAAGGTGAGGACAGAGAGGCGTTCATGACCCTGATCAGAACACATACACCTTATCCATTTACTCTACTACGAACAATAGCTAGGAAACAGAAACAGCCTAATAGCCGTCAAGAGAAGAGGAGACAAGAAAATGTGGTAGTATACACAGTGGGATTCTATTCAGCCATAGAGAGAAATAAACGACATTTGCAGAACATGGGTAGAAAGGGGACTCATTATGTTAAGAACAACAAGCAAGACTCAAAGACAAATGCTACATGTTCTCTTTCATATATGATACCTATATTTGTGTGTGTGTGTGTGTGTGTGTGTGTGTGTAGGTCATGAAACTAGAAAGGAGACTTAAGGGAAACTAGAAAAGAGATCTTAAGGGATAGGAGGGGAAAGAGGATATTAACAGAAAGGGACTACCAGAGAAGAGATAAAGGACATGTAAGAGAGGCAGGGAGAACAGCAGGGGAAGGGAACAAAAATATACAAAATTGGCACAAGGAAATTTTTATGTTAACTTAAAAATTAATTTCGGAAAATATCACCACTGTCAAAATTCAAGAGAAACAATCTTATGATCACCGAGTGATCAAATGATCCCAAACTAAAAGGAATCAGACAGAGTAAATATATATATCTTTTAGATTTATTTATTTATTATGTATTCAGTGTTCTGTCTGCATGCATGCTTGCAGGCCAGAAGAGGGCACCAGATCTCATTACAGATGGTTGTGAGCCACCATGTGGTTGCTGGGAATTGAACTCAGAACCTCTGGAAGAGCAGCCAGGGCTCCTAACCTCTGAGTCATCTCTCCAGCCCCAAAAAGGTTTAAATCTATACCTGAAAATGATTAGGTAAAAGATAAGGGATTAATCAACAGGCATGAGTTTGAGCATGCAAGTAAGAAAATGTTAAGAAAAATGCCAACTAAGTATGAATTCACTAATTTCAACTATAACTACATGTTTATAGACAGGAAAATGACTAAAAATCATAAGTTTGAATCCATCAACTTTTTTCTAACATTCTAAAGTAGAAGGTCATCAGAATTTAAGGGCAGCACATTTTTAGGCAAAGACAAAGGCTCTTTTTTGCTTTTTTTTTTTAGCTGTGGCAAAATATACAACAAAATTTATGGTCTTACCTCCTGCCTCTATTTTCTTATCTTCTATTTTTTGAGGCAGGGTCTCACTGTTCTTACCAATTTTTAGGTGCACAGTTAAAAGTACAAAGAAACAACACAAATAATACTGTACAACCATCTCTGCCATGTATTTCCATAACATTTTCAACCACACTAACTGAAACTCTGTACCCTATCCCCATTAAGCAATTACCCTACATAGCTGCACCCCCACTTTACCTAGCCTCTGGCAACTACCACTGTACTGTCCGTCTCCATGAGCCTGACTCTAAGTACCTCACAGAGGTAGGGTCCAACAATACTTGATATCACAATGTACTGAATGCTTATTCATATTGCAGTATGTCAGAATTCTCTTCCTTTCGAAGACGACATAATATTCCACGACACACACGTAGTACATTTTGCTATCAGTTTCTACCTTGCTACTGTGATGCTATTGTAAATGGTACTGCTACAAATGGGTGTTAAACTACCTTTTGAGATCCTGTTTCCCATTCCTTTGGATATGTGCCTAGAAGTCAAATCGCTAGATCATACAGTTAATTTTATTGTTAATTTTCTGACCAGCTGTCATACTGTTCTCCACAGCAGCTATGAAATTTACACTCCTACCAAAAGTGCACAGAGGTTCTCAATTTTCATCAAATCCTCATCAACACATACGATTATGATTTTTTGTGATTTGTCTGTTTTGCAATAATGAGGATCAAACTCAAGAATTCAGGCATAAGAAGCAAGGTTTCCACCAGTGAGCTATATCCTAGTTCAGTGAGTTTTTATGAAGGAGAATTACACAGCTGGTCCTCTGAACCTGAAGGTTCGACATTTGTAGGTTCAGCAGACTGGATATGTGAGGAAGCACTTTTTTCTTGTCTCCATTCCCTAAACAATACAGTATATTACCTACCTATGCAACGTTTATCTTGTATTACATATTGTAAGTGATCTAAAGATGGTTTAAAGTAGACAGGAGGATGTGTACAGGCTACATAAAAATACAATGCCATTTTATACAAGGAACTTGAGCATCCATGGATTTGTTATATCAGTGGAAAGTTGTAAAAACTAGACTGGAGAGATGGCTCAGAGGTTAAGAGCACTGGCTGTTCTTCCAGAGGATCTGGGCTCAATTCCCAGCTCCCACATGGCGGCTCACAACTGTCTGTAACTCTAGTTCCAGGGGACTCAACAACCACGGCAAACACCAATGCACATAAATTAAAGTAGAGGTGTTCAATGACAAAGCAACTGATAGCCAGTTACAAAGTCCCAGGTTTGATCCACAACACAAAACTTAACAAAGAAAAATATTTTACCCAAACAGTTAATCATTCCAAATTTCCAGTTTGGTCATAGGATTCGAATTCTTGAACTAATTTCCCCATAGACTGTCACGCTTCTTAGGAAACACTGGCAAGCAAAGAGTTAGAAAGCTGGAAGAAGGACAACTGAAAACCACCTTAGCACTTGGTATACTCACATTTGTGTTTTCTAATTCTCTTTTCAAAACCATATTGCACATGTAGACTTCAAAATGATGAACTTACAAAGGAAATATTTTATTTATCTATGTACAATAATAAGCTTATTCTATATTTTTATCTAAGCATTTTTTAGAAGTGAAAACAATCTGTACCCTTAACAAGGATATTTTCATTCCCAATTTGGTTTAATATTTAGATACTACTGCTTCATATTTAGATAGCTTTCAGGTCTGAAAATACAGAGTTTGAGCATCCAGGGTAAACTTATAAAGGAAATATTTACCTGTCTAAAACAATAAGCTTATTCTATATTTTTATTTAAACATTTTTTGGAAGTAAAAGCTATTTGTAGTCTTAATAATATTTTCATTTCCAATTTTGGTTTAACTGCTACATATTTTGACAGCTTTAAGTTCTGAAAATACAGAGAGTTTGTGTATCTAGGATAAACAGGATACAAAGTACCTTCCTTCAGCATACAGCACTTATATGTAATTTCTTTCAACACAGTACCCATGTGGCCTTTGTTCTCACAGTATAACTACTATAACTTAAATTTTTTTATATACAGGGTGCTTTGCCTGCATGTATTCCTGTGTACTGGGTGCATGCAATACCTGGAACTGGAGTTATAGACAGTTGTTAGTCACCATGTGGGTTCTAGGAAATGAAAGCAGGTCCTCTGAAAGAACAGCCAGTGCTCTACACCACTGAGCCTAGTCTCCAGCCCTTTTTACAATATTTTTAAAGCTGGTATGTCTTGTTTCTTTTCTTATCACTGTACTCCGATAGCCTGAGAGTTCCAATCTATTGATTCTTAATGCTTAGGCAGGATGGAAGAAAATGTAAAAACAGTGTACATTTTTATAACTAGAGATCTGGTCTCATACAGTGACTGGACACAATTATTAGCACAAAACTGAGATAGTTAATCTTAGGGTTATTTGTGACTGCTGACATACCATACATTGCTGGAAAGGGAGAAGTAAGAACTATTTTAGACAGCTTTAGGAGCATTAGTCACACGGATATTTGTTCTGATACAATACCTGGTGATGTCTCACAGTGCTTTTCAATTTCAGAGAGTGTCCCAATCAAATTATGATCTTCTATCACATTTAAATAAGATAAAACATTGCAGGGAAAGAAAACATTTTCAAGAAACAAGAAAAGTCAACAACTTTAATCTAAACAAAGCTGAATAATCTAACAAAGAAAGAACTTTTTAGGTGAATTGAAAACCGTCTGCTGTAAAAACTCAGTATCCATCTGCCTTGCCTGCCCCATCTCTGCCACCTGCTAGTGGATCTCCTACTGCTAACATTAGGGACTAGAACAAGTACATACCAGCTCAATCCAAATCAACGTAGCGTTCCCATCACAAAAGAAAACCTTCTGAAAGGCACATCAAAGGCACTGCACGCATCCCAGGACAGATGTAAATGCATCCCAACACGTTTATAGATCACAGTATCATGGAGATGTCAAAGAGCTGGATATCCCCATAGGCAATGAAAAAGCTAAAGCTTATTTTGGTTATTCAAGCTACCTGCTGAATTTCTAGTAGGGCCAATCTAATCTCGTGAGTAAAGTATAGATTTTGTGGAAATAAATTTATGAAAACCACACACACAAACAAAAATAAGGCTGTTCATTAAAAGAACAAACTTATTAGTTATACTCAATTACAAAACTTAAGATGGAAAAATGATACGTAAAACACATGTGAAATAAGACGGTAGTGTCAGGCTTGAACACTTAAAAATCAAACCACTCACATTTTCTTCTAGTCTATACTATTTATGCTATTTTTATAATCTTCACACAGACAAGATGTATTTCTTAGACAAACTAAACTGGATTTAATTAAATTAGTTTAATTATAGGTATCACTCACAAACAGCATGTATCACAATAACCTGGAAAGCATATAAAAGCCTGGTCCCCCACTCCTGGAGTGTCTGACTTTAAATGTCTACATTTCTCTTAGCGCCCAGGTGACAGAGATGCTTGCAGGACCAATACTAGCAGCAGCAAGAGGGCCAGCTGTAATTGTGATGGAAACAGCTGCACCTGAAACACAGCTGGCACGCTTCAGCAACTCTGTGTCTGTTCTTCACAGTGACAAGGAGTTAGAAAAATACTTCAAAAAATTAAAAATAGAGAGAGAAAGGGCTGAAAAGATGGCTCAGAGACTCTTCCAGAGGTCATGAGTTCAATTCCCAGCAACAACATGATGGCTCACAACCATGTATAATGACATCTGGTGCCCTCTTCTGGCCCACAGGCATACATGCAGGCAGAACACTATAAATAATACTTTTTTTTTTTTTTTTTTAAAGAAAAAGGGAAAAATAATGAGAACTTGTAAGACGCCTGATAAAGGAGACAAGGCTAAAAAATTCTTGAGCAAAATCTAGATGCAGTAAAACACTGCTTTTGTTTAGTAAGGTTTAGATCATATAAATAATTTCAGCCTAATAACTGTTAATATTTGTGATAAATTCCTACAGAAATAAATAATCCACCACAAGCACAAAACACTCTTCCACTGAACAAAATGTTTGAAGAAAATAATTTTCAAACCCAAACTTCTTTTTTAAAAAAATTATTTAATTACTTATTTTATTCTGTGTGTGTGTCTGTGTGTATGTGTAAGTGCATGTGTGTGTACAACATTGATAAATTAATATGACTATGTCAGGATCCTCCAGAAATGGAATTACAGGCAGTTGTGAGCTGGCAATCCAGCCTCGGTCCTCTACAAGAGCAGCTAGGCACTCCTGATGTGAACCGCCTCTCCTGCCCCCAAAGCACACTCTCTGTCCGTTCACAGTAGAATTGACTGCACTGTACAATATTCCCTTAACAATGTATACTGACCAACAGTTCTAAATTGACTAATTCTTAATAGTTTTAGCAACAGTTAAAATACTCCTAGTCTAGAAAATAAGAACTAAATAGCAAAAGAAATGTGATCAGTTTTACAAGTGTCAAGTATATGTCCAGAAAAACAAAATTTCTGATTTTAAATTCTTCACTTCCCACTAGGGGAGAAGAGAAAAAAAAGGATATATGGACGCGTGTGTGTGTGTGTGTGTGTGTGTGTGTGTGTGTGTTTTCCCTTGTTGAATGTCTCAAAGCACGATGGGCCAGCAGCAGCTCTCGGGAGTGACACACACAAATGTGGCCATCTACTGGAACGACCAGAATGGGATCCGTACAGAGACTCCTCATGTCACGGCAGCGTCCCCATCGGTATGCAAAGGACACAGGCCTCAGTAAGTCGGACTAAGCTACTTTCCTTAAACGGAACTCGAGGCCATTCACTCAGTGAAAGAGCTGACATAAAACTAGAAAGTTTAAGGCCTTCAAGTACATACACATGTGGCGCCAGGTGTGGTGACGTATGCCTCTAACCCTGGCAGAGGTAGAGGCACTCAGGTGGGTCTCTGAGTTCCAGGCCAGCCAGCCAGCCAGGGCTATGTTGGGAGAGCCTGCCTCAATAGAATGAAAAAAAAAGTGTGAGTTCATGGGTGTGTGGGTGTGTGTGTGTGTAAATGTAAACCCGACTACCCTCGGTCCGCTGACTTCGTGACCAACAGCAGCCACTTACCTACTGTTGGAGTATTGGCAGCACTCAGGGACGCAGATGAAGAGATAGAAGAAGAACTCTCTGCTCGGGCTAAGGGAGCAGTAGGGGGTGGGCTGGTGTTGGAACTTACAGGTGGGCTGAATGGCCTGGGCTTAAAAACAAGAAGTTAGTTATCAAAATGCTAAAGCAAGATTTTCCTGGTCAGAGAACTTTTTTAAGTCATAACAAACCAAACAACTTTACCATGAGTTTCTTTTAACTAGGTATTAGGTGTTATGTCAAATCACTTCCAATAATATACTGAAACCTGAAAAAGCTATTTTAAAACTATGCTATCAAGGTTTTATACAAGAAATATTCTCTGTATTTCAAAAAGCAGACTTACTATGGTACTCAGAACTGAAATGAAAGTTCTTCATATATACTATCAAACAGTTTTCCAAAAGATTATGTACACGATAATTTCTAGAAACATGAGATTAGTTCTCTGTACCCTGTCAGCAATAAGGAAAAACAAATTTTAAATGTTCTAGCTAATATAATTTTAAAAAGGCATGTTTTCATAGTTTTTTACTCTTTACTGTTTTTATATGCAGTTGATATGTGGAGGCCAAATAAGGGTACTAGATCCCCTGGGCTGGAGATAAAGATGGTTGTGAGCTGCCCAAAGTGGGTGCTAGGAACCCAATTCTTGTGCCTCTGCGAGAGCAGCAAGTGCTCTTAACCACTGAGCATCTCTCCAGCCCCTGTATTTTCATTTTTATGAAAGGTTTTGAAAGGTCTTATTATTATTTGAACTTTTACTAACCCTTAATACTATTTGTTGCAAATATTTTCCTCTTTAAATGTTGCTTGACCTTTACTTTTTATATTTACAAATCTGTTCACATTTTCTTTTGTAATTTTTGCAATGCCTCCTTACTAAGAAAGCTACAGCAAACAAAGGTTTGAGAAAAATCTTCCTGTTGTTTTCTCATTTAAAAAGAGTGTAATATATAAAAATAAATGGAAAATATTATCTCCAATTCTTTTATTTTCTACATTGGTAAGTAGACTTTTTCTTTCCAAATTAATTGTTCTAATAATATACTAGGAATACTTCCTACAGTGTACTATTTGATTTTAAAAACATACTTAGCTTAATTAAAAATCGCCTTTCCTGCTTATAGAGGTAACAAAAAAAGATACTGTTCTCACCTACAAGACATTAAAAAACAAACATAAAACCATCTAAGTATTTACACACTAAATTAATCAAATCTTCGCTGTATTAACAAAAACTTACAGGCATCAAAATAAGACTTCACTCTATGAAGCACTTTATAATCTGTAACCCTCCCTCACTAGTAATTATTTTTAAGCATCCTTTTTCCTTGAGTACAGCTTGCTTTCTTTTTCGTCTTATTTATTTGTTTATTTATTTATTTATTTAGGTTTTTCAAGGCAGGATTTATTTATTATTTATTTATTTATTTATTTATTTATTTTGGTTTTTCAAGGCAGGATTTCTCTCTGTAGCCCTGGCTGAATACAGCTTTCTAAGGACTCATCAATCACTATGATTAATAGGTTGAAAAAATACAGCATGCAGCTGTTTATTTATATAGAGAAGAGGTACAGATACTGTCTGAAACTTAGTAAAGTCTTCAGTTCAATGACTTTAAGGAAATATCTCCAGTGGCAACATGGTCTCATGGCTACTATGATGTGGCTGAATTTTTACAGTGCATTTTACAATACTTAATGGAAAGGGGAAAATGGATCTTTTCCCAGGATTTTCTCTTCCTTTTAGAATACAACTATACAATACAGTCATCAATAGAACTTGGTATTTACTAGTGCAAACCGAGATGTGTTGTAAGTATAAAAATGAACTTTGAAGATAATGTACATGTCAAAAATGCAAAAAAATCTCAAAAAATTTTATTGTAAATATATATTAAAATGTTTTGTAATACTAAGTAAAAGATAATAAAATGGATTTCAGTGCTTTTACTACCAAAAAATTTCAAAGTTTGTATGTTGCTGTACATATTCTCATTGGGTAAAATTACTGTAAAACAGTGGCTGTCAATGCTAGGCGGTGGTGGTGCACGCCTTTAATCCCAGCGCTCAGGAGGCAGAGCCAGGCAGATCTCCATGAGTTCGAGGCCAGCCTGGTCTACAGAGCGAGATCCAGGAAAGGCGCAAAGCTACACAGAGAAACCCTGTCTTGAAAAACCAAAAACAAACAAACAAACAAACCAACAGTGGCTGTCAACCATTAGTGTACACCAACGGAAGACTTATTAATACTCAAACTACCTGACCGCTCCCTCAACTCCTGATTTCTCCGGGGACAGCCACAGACCATTTCTCTTGAGTTCCCAGGTGGTACTAAGGCTGCTGATCTGAGACCCCATCTGAGGGTCTGTAAGAAGACAATGAGGTTGCCTTGGGACAGACAGGAGGGCGCCATTCTTTAGTGGCCAATGAGGCAACAATCCTCAAAGTCCAAAAAAGTCATGATCCCTTTGGGGACTGAATGACCCTTTCAGAGGTCACATGTCAGATTATCCTGCATATCACATATTTACATTACAATTCATAAAAGTAGCAAAATTACAGTTATGAAGTAGAACGAAAATAATTTTATGGCTGGAGGGGTCACCACAGCATGAGGAACTGTATTAAAGAGTTGCAGCATTAGGAAGGTTGAGAACCACTGGTCTAAAGTATTTGTGTGTATACCATTTCATCCAAGAATTTCATTTTAAAATCACTTAATAAGGAAATATTGAAATGTGTACAAAGCATAGCCATACTATTATTATAATAACAAGAACTTAGAATTATCAAATTTCTAAAATCTTTTAGAACTTTAATTCTAAATGTAGAAGACTTATACAATGAAATACTCTGCATTCAGTTGAAATGTTGCTTCGTGATGCCCCTGAAGTAGTTTCTAGAAGGATCTGAAGAAAGAAGGGGGAAGGGTTGATAGAAGTATTCAACTATGAATTCACTTTTAATGATTTTAATTATCTGACAAAGGATCCTAACTACTTTTAAAGAAGCTTGAAAATTATAAAGAGTAATTTATAACAGAGAGATATTTCCAAAATACTTTAAAGTAAAAACAATAGGGATATGTAAAATATGAATTAAAATGTAT
This sequence comes from Peromyscus californicus insignis, assembly GCF_007827085.1. Classification (NCBI taxonomy): domain Eukaryota; kingdom Metazoa; phylum Chordata; class Mammalia; order Rodentia; family Cricetidae; genus Peromyscus; species Peromyscus californicus. The sequence goes on along the minus strand of NW_026294480.1, from coordinate 54,769,474 downwards.
GTATCATAGCAACTTTCTAAGTAATCACCGGTATGCAGCAATGTCCTTACAGTTTTACGTATGTTAAAGTCACTTAAATATCCCTAGGACTCTTACTAAAACTGGTCTAACACTGAACAGCTAATATGCCACCTGTCCTTACAGTAACTGTTAATTTACTGTCTCTGGTCGAATATTTATAAATTAAGAAAACAATGAAAGAATATATATTAAAATGCCAACACAGTTATCTTTGGTAATATATGGGATCCACTTTTTATGTGTTTTCTGTCTTTTCCAACATGATTAGGGGTAAAAAAACAAAAACAAAACCAAGTTTTATAATAATAATAATAATAAAGACACGTTAAGACTTGGTGATTCTAGCCGGGTGGTGATGGAAAGGGGAAAATGGACCCCCAGCACTCAGGAGGTGGAGGCAGGTGGATTTCTTTGAGTTCAAGGCCAGCCTGGTCTACAGAGTAAGCTCCAGGACAGCCAGGGCTACACAGAGAAACTCTGTCTCAAAAAATCAAATAATCAATAAAAATAAAGACTCAGTGATTCTTATATTACTTAAAACATCGTCATCTCCTTGGCAGCCTTCATCTGGTCTTCTCTCCTTGCCGGTACATCAGTTCACTGAGATAAGAAATTAAAGAGGCTGCCATTTCCACGTGACCCTCCATTCAAAGTACATTTCCTATCTACATACCATGTCTCCGGCTTTACTCGATGTGGACATGAAATTGGCTAGTACATAATCCAGGAAGAGAACAGACACCAAGTCTATACAACGTGATATGCACAACTAACAGAAATACAAGCCAAGTATATGGGAGTAAGCGGAGAATGATACCATCTGTTAGAGTGACCAAAGGTAGTTGATGGATAGCTGGGTCTTAAAGAAAACCGCCAGTTTTGCCTCAGAGAAAACTGTCACTTCAAACAGAGGAGTACAGTAAGAAACCATGGGTGTGTAAAACAGCATGAACCAGCTCAACAGTAGTGCAAGGGTGCACTCGTCACGCACAGGCCCAAGGTCCAGTCCTCTCTCCTTACAACGGAAGCCAGAACAAAGGGCATTTGTGTCTGGAGAGCACCGGAAGGTCCGAGTGGCCGCAAAGGCAGGAAGAGGTGGCTGGTGTAGGGAGTGCTGCAGGCTGCTGAGACATCCAGCCAAAACACCCAAGAAGGGAAAAAAAGAGAGGAAGCCTGGCTTTCAGGAATGCAACCACGGCAAGGAAACAGCAACCCATGTGAAAGACGAAACGAGAGAGCACGCAGGAGGCACAAAGGCTCGCCGGGACCCAACAGAGAGCACAGATGTTTCTGCCGTTCCTGATGACTTCTGAAAACCAGTGCTCCCTAATCTTTGGTTCTTTTAATATCAGCTAACTGCTGTGGACTCCAGTGTCCTATGTATAAAATAAAGTTAGAATAGACAGATGCCTCCTGGGAGTCTCCTAACAGTAAGGCCTAAAACATACCACATTTTCTTTCTTAAAAAGAATTACATGAACTTGCCCATTTTGAGTCAATGGACACTGACTTGTGTAATACGCCAACCTTTTAAAAGGAAATCTCTGTCCTCTTAGGCAGTGGGTTGCTTTTCTAGTATGATTTTGAGATTATATGAGAGAGAAGTATGAGTGGAGAAACTTCCTATTTTTTAAGGACTTTAGAAAAAAAGCATTTAACCATGCAGGGGCACACAAAAAAATAACTATCTTAAGTCAAAATAATTATACCATTTTTAGGGACCGGTGTGGTGGCACATGCCTTTAATCTCAGTACTTGGAAGGCAGGGGCAGGTGAATCTTTGTGAATTTGAGGCCAGACCAGTCTATATGGTGAGTCCCAGGCCATCAGGGCTACACATTGAAACCCTGTCTCAAAAACAAACAAACCCAAAATAGTTTTATAATGAAAAAGAACTGTGAGTACATACTATTTCATTAATTCCACTCAGCTTGCCTGAAGTAAGCTTTGGTCTGGAAGCAGGCCGTGGAGGTGGAACAATGGTGCCTAGAGAAAGAGGAGTTGTAGGTCTGGCTGAAGGGAGAGAAGAGAGAATTTGAAGAAAACCATTAGTATGTAGCAATCCTAGGTAAAGACAAAAGAGCTTTTAGGATTCAAAGACCATTTTCCAAATAGTGTTACTACAATTAAGGGTATTTGTTGAAATAGTGAAAATCTATCTGTCAGATACTTTTTTTAAATCAAAGCTACTGTTAATAGTCACAATATTACTCATAACAATCATTAAACCTTCCAACAAAACTGACACGCACAGAAATTTTGTTCCTGTTTCAATTATTTATACATAGAAAAATTAACTCTGGTAGGTCAGTTGATAAAAATAAACCAATTCAAATTCAAAGGTCATTGGTTTACTATCAATGCATCTAATTCACAGAGACTAATATGACTGCAAGGCTTTGCAGCTGTGCCTTCAAAATAATGTGAATGCCAAATAACACACCTGACCTTAATTAAACCTATGAACTGACTTAAGTAGAACCATACTGCAATATTCTTCAGAATAACTAAAAGCATTAAAGATTTTATAATTTTCTAAAAGTAGTACCAAAATCAGTATAACCCATTTTTTAAATGTTCATAACACCTTAATTCTTCCTAAATTCTATGAATCAGTGCTCACTTTGTCAATGCCATTTGCAATATTTCTTACAACTTTGAAGAATCAATATTTCTTAACTTACATACCTTTATCATGATAGTAAATGAAATTCAAGTGTATATAATCAAAAGTCAAATATATGTATAATCAAAGCAGGAATAAATTACAGGCAAATATTTAAATTATCTTTATAAAGTTATTTACTTATTTTTGTGAGTGAGTATGTGCATGAAGGTCAGAGGACAACTTGTGGGAATCAGCTCTCTTCCACCATTTGGGCTCTGGGGATCCAACCCAGGTCATTAGGCTTGGCTACAGTACTACAGTCATCTCACTGGCCCTTAAATTATCTCTAAATAGGATGATTTCCAAAACCTTTGGTCCAATCAAAAATGCATGCTATAATTCAAACATTAAAAAAATATAGTGGGTAGGAAAAATATAACTGGCAAATTCTCCATATTTACAGATGTGCAAAATTAAAAACACATAAAACCAACCTGAGTAAATACATGGGAAAATAAAACGCAAAGCTAGCCGGGCGGTGGTGGCGCACGCCTTTAATCCCAGCACTCGGGAGGCAGAGCCAGGTGGATCTCTGTGAGTTCGAGGCCAGCCTGGACTACCAAGTGAGTTCCAGGAAAGGCGCAAAGCTACACAGAGAAACCCTGTCTCGAAAAACCAAAAAAAAAAACCAAAAACCGCAAAGCTAAAGATGCTAGGTTCTCAGTGAAGGAGTGAGGCATGGCAGGAAGCAGAAGGAGGAAACAGGATGGAAAATGAACTGGCAGGAAGGAATCGTCATTAGAAAGTACACCAGAGGAAAGTGCACATGCGTGCTTAAGGAAGGCAGCCAAGAGCTAGGAGGATACCAAGTTCCAATTCGGAGGCTGCTGCCTCCTTTCAAATGGTAACCACTCTTTCATGCTGTCCGTGTCCTTGTGTTTGAAGGTATATTCTGAGGAAATGTGTACCAGCCTGAATGATTACAGCACTTCCCTGTGCTGTTAGTCGCTACTGTAAAGATACGGTCCTATGTGAAACTAGCACAGAATCAGAGTCAGATTTCCGGCTGTGATGAGCTTACCACAGCAGAGGCATTTATACACGAGTTACTTATCAGGGCCTGTCCAAGAGGCATTTTAAATGGACTTAAGCCAAGCCCAGTAAAAGTGTGAAACCAACTCCTTCAGAATTTATTTCATAAGGAAAACTAATAGCAATACTTATTAACACTAGTGTTTATAAATGAATACTGTATCTGCATATATATCCCTCAGACAGTGTTTGTAGAAACCGCTGAAGGAGATGATTATAATTATTTCCATCCTTAAGTGTTTTAGTGTGTTTGTTTTTACTGGTGGTGGTAGTGATTAAACACAATACATAAATGGAATCAATGAGAAGGAAATGTAGTTACTTTAGTCCCCAAAATAAGACATCTCTCTCATACACGTATATTTTATTTTATTGTTTTTGTTTTGTTTCATTTCATTTACCTGATGATGATGAAGTTAGTGAAGCTGAAGATGATGAATCAAGAGATGCTCCAAACAAGGGGTCCCAAGCAAGTAAATCATTGGTCCCTTTCCTAGCATACCATTTCAAAAATAAGGGTTAGCAAGATTATTTTATGAGTATAAAACCATTTATTTTTATTCCACAAAATTCTACCAGTTCAATAAATGTGATCAAATAGTTGAACACACTGCGAAATTTAGTCAATAGCATTAAGCAGAATCTACAATGTAATATATTGTTGGCAGGAAAGTAGAAAGAATTAATCTCCTTTGATCATACCTTGCTACACTCCAACTGAGCATGAAGAACAGTGATTTCAGATTTACAAATAAAGAAAAGCAGCAGTCTAAATGAGCTACCCAATATACACAGCTAATGGATTCTAACAGTCTGAGTTCTAGCAGAGTCTAAAATATAAAATTCAAAACCAGTGAAGTATGTATGAAATTCTGAGTAGAATGTAGGCCTACTCTGCTAAAATCATTAAATGACCTAAAATCACATATTTAATATTTCAACAAGCACCAATGCAAACATGTTCTACCTTGTACAATAAAACTTACTGATATAGCTACATAAGTGGCATCTAAAGACTAAGCTTTAAATGCTAAACAACTTATTTTTAAAACCAATAAATAGCACCACTGTGTTTATTTAATATCTCACAGGTAATAAATGACCTTTCACTATTAACTTCATTAAGGCAAACTCTTACTCATGTAAAAACATTAACTCAAAGAAAGTACTCTTACTGACAGAGCAATGAAAAGGGACTCAGGGAACACTGGCTTAACAGCGTGTTTTCTTTGTTCTTTTCCCTTTTCCTTTTTGAAGAGCTAGCAAGCTGGCTATCTGGCTTTTTGCCTTTTCACCTTAACTGAGATACTTCATCTTGAAGCTCCTGACATACGGTCCGTTTCATAAAGTCACAATCAGAAGTGAAGGGGAAAAATGAAAAAGAGAAATGAGAAAATTTCCATAAAAACTGAAAACAGATGTGTATGAACCTAAGATATCAGCATTTGTTACGAAGTGGGAAGGCTCCCAAGGCTGACATCAGTTAAGTGTGTTTTTTAGAAAACCATCATAAAAAGAAGTTTCATGTAAAAAGAATTTAAATTCCTAAAAGCCCCAACATGAATTTACAGTTTAGAAAACAACACTACTAACACTTAACTGCAAGAGTCTAGAAAAAGAGGACAAAGGAAAACACGGAAAATCTAAATGTGGTTTAAAAAAGGATGGATAAGCAGAGCATGAGATTTCCATGCCATTCAAATACTGATTAGGATGCTACAATGTCAGTCCTTTAAGAGTTGCCCAAAGAGGAAGAAAGGGTGGCATGGGGGAGGGGAAAGGGTGGCATGGGGGAGGGAAAAGGGCAAGCTGCCCACATCCACAGACTGTGCAAGACTAAAAGTGGTCCCTCTGAACGCTGTATTCTGGGTGACACGTGTCAAGATGTAACAAATGCACTAATCCGAGGGACTTTGAGAAGAAGGCTTGGCATATGTAAAGGTAGGGGACTATAGAAGGGCAATCTCTGTACCTTTCACCCAGTTTTGATCTTAACTTAAAATTGCTCAAAATAAATAAAGTCTATATTATATGTCTATTAAAAGAAATAAACAGCAAACTTACTCATTGGGTAGAGAAGATGGCTTTGATTTTGTTAACTCTTCATCTAATTAAAAAATTAAAATATTATGAAAAACTAATAATCTGAGAAGAAAAATACTTTAATTAAAAGATCCTCTATATACTTATATATTCCAATGCTAGGAACAACTTATAAATTTTGGAATAGAAAAGATAAATGGTAACAAATGTGAAAAAAAGGTAAACAAGGTGAATTTCTGTTGATTCTTGATTTCTCTATTAGCTTTATAAAAGAAAACATGGACTGTTAACTTTAAAAATCGTAAGAGCTGGGCATGGTGGCTCAGGTCTTTAGTCTCAGCACTCAGGAGGCAGAGGCAGGTGGATCTCTTGTGAGTTCAAGGGCAGCCCGGTCTACACAGTGAGTGTTAGGATTACATAAAGAGATCTTATCTCCAAAAATAAATAATAAAAAAAATTGAGGAAATGTTTAAGTACTTGTGTGCATTCTACTTAAGAATTTTAATTGATGAATCCTATAATCAATTTTCAAGTTCTCAGAACACTACTAGTGACTATTATACAATCATCAGTAATGATGAGCTACTGAAGGAGGTTCTACTCTTTTCTGTTAGATTTTGCATTTGTGGCGGCGTGCCTTACTTCATAACCAACTGACAAGTAAGAACAGTACTGGAATGAAAGGTCATGTTGGTGACTATAAACTTCCTCCACATCTCAGTGTTCTCTCTCCCCAAGCCACAGGGATGCCTGCAGTGATTCTAAGTGGGTCCCGCCTGCAGCACACTACAGGATTACCACACTGTACGGATACTACGCTGCTTGCACTGCTTTCCCCTTGGCTTACTCTGCATGTGGGCTCTGTCTCAACGCGTTTGCTGCACTGTCCTCCACACTGCAGCAACTCCACTTATTTTCTCTACAACTTTAGCATCAAACATTTCTTTCAATGATAAAATCCTTACTTTAATTTTGGTATTTATTATTAACTCAATCCGTGTTTTCAATTGTGCTAAACTTTTAATCAAGACTGATTCTTAGTAAGCATTCTATTTACAAAATTATGAAAGTTTCCTACTAAGTCTGATTTATAGTTCATAACTGTACAGAAAATGTCACCACCCTAAATTTTTTGGTATTATATTTTTGAAACTATAAAATAGAAACTACATTGTAATATGACTTTAAAATAAGTAAAGCTCAAGATTACTATTTTATAAAGCATTTTCATAATCCCCCTGCCAAAGTGCTGGGGTTTGAACCCAAGGGGTGTGTACATACTAGGGCATGTTAACAACTGAGCTATATCCCCAGTCCACTTTAATACTCTCAATCAGAAGTTATTCTCTGGCTTTGGTGATTTCTGAGAAATTTTATAAACTATATGAAAGATTAAGGAATGTCTCTTAGTACAATAAGAAATTCTACAGGCAGTTTGTTTTCTGCATAAAATAAGTATCCTTCTAGTCAATCAGTAAGACTGGTAAAATGGAATAAATATTAAATCCTTAACTACACAAGGCTGAGACTAACAAGCTGCTTGATATTCTTACAGACATAAAATAACCAATTCCTATGTCAAACTTACTAGATGAATTCCGATTCATCTGCACCTAAAACAAAAATACAAAAATTGAGTATTATTAAACAAATAATTTATTTTGGTAACAAAATATTTGTCAAAATGTTACTAATAAGAAGCTAGTTTTACGTAGTATTTATCGTATCTACTTAATAGTAAATGGCATTTATGAAAAAATATGTAAAAAAAATTCAGTAGTTGTAAATGTACCTCTAAATTAAGCATGATTTACTTAATTATTATAATTATTAATTATAGTACAGTAATTGAATTTAGAATATAAAATACATCTGTTAAAATATTAAGACAGTACCTAAAGCAAAGTATTATAAAACTTACCAATAATCTAAATTTAACAACATTTTGAAACTCAAATGTTCAATTACTCTACTTTTTAAAAAGTCAACAGGCAAAATATAAAATCTGGCACTTACTGGACTGTGTCTCTAGCAGTGCATGGAAAGAAAGAAAAAGACAGTGTTCAGTATAGGATTCAATTCTCTTCAAAATTAGTAATTTCTCTCTTCCTTCTAAATAGTACTTAAAATACATACATCTTAAAACACATGCTTAGGAGGAGAAATTACACAAGTTAACCAAATGGGCAACAAAACATACGCAAAGCTATCTTCTTTTCAAATCTAACATTTACTATTAAAATTTTCTTTGACTATTTACTTTCTGGGTATGAATTTAATACATATTCATTAAAAAAAGACAGATGAGACACAAAAGCTTTTAAAAATACCTATGACCTCAACTGCTCATAAAGAGGTTTGTAACATTTTAATACATATTCATCCCTTTATTGCTTACCCATATTTTTAATTAGTTATGCCGTTATACAATAAAAACTGTCAATGTTTCACAATTCTCTACTTCACATATATAGTAAGTCTCTTTATAACTACATAATAGTCAATGTTAAAATAGTAGTGATATCATAAAACCTCACTTCAGAAATCTCTGAGGCATGCCCTTGAGAATTTAATTCTAGAACCTTTTTCCCCCATCAGAACTGATTTTCTCCTCCCCTCCCCTTCCTGTGTCACTGGGTACCACACTGAGGGCATAGTGCTTGCTTGGCAGATGTTTTACCCATAGAGTTGGATACCCAAGAACATGAGCACATGTGTAAGAGAAAAACACTTCCACCTCCAAAACAAATGTATACAGAGACCACTATATATAGTATAGAATGTATAATTAGGGCCAGGTGTGGTGGCACAGGTCTTTAATCCTACAGTCAGGAGGCAGATACAAGCAGATCTCAGTGAGTTCAAGGCCAGCCTGGTCTACATAGCATATACCAGGACAGCCTGTCTCAAAAATCATAAATTAAAATTTAAAAAATTAAAACACACATACAAATTAGGTAACATAAAATAGAGAACTTCATTATTAAGAAAACTAGCTTTTAAATAAGCATATATATGTATATATACTTCTCATTCTAAGACATGACTTTCCCTTCCTGTAATACTTCTGAATTCATAATATGATATCAGTGGATTACTGTGGTATTTTTTATCACTATTGTGTATGATGTATGTGTGTATGAATGCAGGCACACATGTGGATGGAAACTAGAAGACAACTTCAGGAAGTCAGTTCACTCCGAGAACTAATTTGGGCTCACATAGCAAGTGCTCTTAACAGCTGAGGCATCTCAATGGCTACATCATTATTTTAGTTCTCCCCCAAACGCAAACGTTATGGTGAAAGACAAGAAGATAAAAATGCAAAGAAGAGCCAGGAATGTCACTTGGTGGTAGAGCATTTGCACAGCGTAAGCGAGGGCCGGGATTCAAGGTGGGGAGGAGGACAAAGACTGCAGTTAACCTTTAAGGTGATTTTCATGACATCTTTTTACATTAGATTTGAAAACACAAGAGTAAAATCTTTAAAATTACATGAGAAAGGGCTGGAGGGATGGCTCAGAGGTTGAGAGCACTGACTGCTCTTCCAGAAGTCCTGAGTTCAATTCCCACCAACCACATGGTGGTTCACAACCATCTATAATGAGATCTGGTGCCCTCTTCTGGCCTGCAGGCAGAACACTACATACATAATAAATAAATCTTAAAAAAAAAAATTACATGAGAAAAATATTAACTTTGTCAGTTCACAATCTTTTGCCAGAGAGACACTGCAGTGTTTATAGAATATAACAAATAACGAAAGTTCTACATTTTTCACTTTTTTAAAAAAGATCAATTTATTTTTTACATGCATTGATGTTTTGTCTGTACATATATTTGTGTGAGGGTGCCAGATCTCCTGGAACTAGAGTTAAAGGCACTTGTGCACTGCCATATGGGTGCTGGGAATTGAACCTGGGTCCTCTGGAAGAGCAACCAGTGCTCTTAAACACAGAACCATCTCTCCAGTCCATACATTTTCACTTTCTTAAAAATATTTTCAAGACTACAACTAAGTCAAATCAATGACCTCATTTGTCTATATAAATATTATAAACTAAGCTGGAGAGATGGCTCAACAGTTGGGTGCACTGGGTGCTTTTCCAGAGGACCCAGATTCAGTTCCCAGCACCCACATGGCGGCTCACAACTGTCTGACTCCCCTTCTGCCTTCCTTGGACCTTCATACACACGGCACACAGACATACATGCAAGCAAATAGTCACACACTGAACAGCTTTGGGAAATAAAAAGTGTGGGGGAGGGGGAGTTGGGGATTCGGCTCAGTGATACAGCACTTGCCTAGCAAGCACAAAGCCTGGGTTCAGTGCTCAGCTCTAGGAGGGTGGGAGGGGGACTGGACACACACACCCCATGGGACAAAATAAAACTCACATACATAAAATTAAAATCAAACAAATCCTTTTTTAAAAAGCACAAAACAGTCAGGTAGTGGTGGCACACACCTTTAATCCCAGCACTAAGGAGGCAGAGGCAGGTGCATCTCTGGGTTCAAGGGCAGCCTGGTCTACAAAGAGAGTTCCAGGACAGCTAGGACTACACAGAGAATCCTGTCTCAAAATAATTTCCCAACCAATGTACTTAGCTGTTCACTGTTTTAGATTTTGAAATTTTTTTTAAAACTTATTTACTATTCTTCAAATTAACCATGGTGCAGTATCTCAGCAGGTTAAAAAAAAAAGTATCTGCCACACACACAAGCACGACAACCTGAACCCATGTAAAGATAAAGTGAGAGAACTGAGTGCACGAAATTGTCCTGACCGCCACACATACCCTATGGCACATGTACACACCCCCTCTACACACATCACACACATACACAAGTACACAGTAACAAAATATTTTAAAAATCCACCAGTTGTAGGCTTCAACGTCCAGGGCAAACTGGCTTTTGTTGAGATACTTACAGACACTGCTGGGGACAGTGTTATGTTCCCTATGGACACTTTCAGTTCATCCAAGGAAGCCATTGTGTGGTGCAGGTTATTTGGGTGCACAGGCTTGATCTCTATCCGGTACCTCTTTGGTTCTTCATCTTCCGAGTCAGAATCACTGGATGAGTAGAAGTGGTTCTCTTTGGTATGTGGGTCTGAGTTAAAGAATGCGGTTTCTAACTGATCTTGAATAGTTGTTTTCCATACATGTACAAGAAGAAGAGAGCCTTCTAAGAGTAAGATATATGGACAGGAATAAAACTATAGCTTTAATTAACAAAGCATGGAAAACAAAGAAGTCATATTTCAGCTAATTAAAAATAAAAAAAAACGCTTTAAGCAGTATGCTAACTTTAGAGCTATGCGTATGTCAACACAATCCACAAAGAATACCCAGATCACAAAAGGATATCATTCTGATTTGCTTCTGGTTTAATACTATAACCTTCTTCATCTACATCAGGAATATTCTAGGAAAAAATTGTAAAGAGTTAATATAATGACAACACCAATATTCAGACACTAAAGATTAACAAACAATTATAGTCTAAAATACTACTGAGAGCCAGGTAGGAGGCAGAGGCAGGTGGATCTCTGTGAGTTCAGGACAGATAGCGCTACACAGTCAAACACTTTCTTGAAAAATGAATGAATGGAAGGAAGGAAGGAAGGAAGGAAGGAAGGAAGGAAGGAAGGAAGGAAGGAAGGAAGAAGAGGGGGAAGGGAAGAAGGGAGGGAGGGAGAAACAGAACTAAATCGTTTTAGCAAATACCAAGTGATTAACAAAACTATTAATACTGTGGAAAATTACATCTCTTTAGTTATTAATTAGCTTCAAGTCATATTCCATGTCTCAAAAATCTGAAGAGACCCCTGCAACATGCAACAGGAGAATCACAACTCTCATCACTTCAGGGCAAGAAACTGACAAGGTGGGGTACAAGAGATGGTTCAGTGGTTAAGAGCACATACTGTTTGGCTAGAGGACCCCAATTTGTTTCCCAACATCCACATCAGGTAGCTTACAACTTCCTCTAACTCCAACTCAAGAGGATCTGATACCTCAGCCTCTACATCTGAGGGCACCTGCATATACACGCATGTGTTCCCCCTGTAGATATATGCACACACACAAAATTTTAAAAATGAATCTTTAAAAAAAGGGAAATAGTCAAGGTGAAAACCCATTTAGAATGCTCAAGATCTACATTTCTGTTAAAATCAGGAATAAGTAACTTTTAAAAACCCATGGCCAGGCTAAATATTCTCTCAATGCCGTAGGAAGCTATATGGAAATACAAGATTCAGTACCTCTTTAAAGTAGATTAAAGTCCTGCCTAGCCAATGAACTATCTAAGATGGTGAATCACTATTAAAAAAATAATAATAAAAATAAAAAAAATCACCATGTGCATCCAGATGAGAGACAACAAAACCCAGTGACTCTAAGTCTGATCAAGAGAACAGAACTAAGGACCAATGTATAGGACACAGCCAAGTGAGACAATCCACTATGCGAACGCAGACAGTACAGTCCAGGCGACAGGAAACTACAAACCAGTTAGTCTCTTCAATAACTAACTAGAAAGCTAAACAGAGAGATGGTGGAGGGGGAGATGGGACTGCTCATGAAGACAGACTAGACACCCCAACAAACTCAAACAAATTGTAATGAAGCATTAGAAGATAATAATAAAACTATATATAGGCTGAAAAGCCATTTTCTAGGAGGCTGCTTCTGACTCTATCTGCAGATAATAACTATGAAGTGTGATGAAAATATATAAAAGCTATCTGAAGGCAGTGAAGAGTAGCCCAGGACAACCACTAAAAAGCTCTAAACGATACGTCTGAAATTTCAGAACAGTTTAAAAAGACTCGCACTCCTGAGTTTACTGCAGTGCTATTTCCAATAGGCAGACATGGGAATAACCCCGGAGCCCATCAGCAGATGGTGAGTAAATAAAATACAATACACAGACACAGTGGAGCATCATTCGGCCACAAGCTCAAAAACAATGACTCTTATCATGTGCACCTACAGGGAACAGGCTGAAGGAAATTCTGTTACATGGTTTAGCAGATATAGAAAGACAAATATTTCATACTTTGATTTATGTGTAGAAGCTAAAAAAAAGTATGAGGAGTTCGAGGCCAGCCTGGTCTACAGAGCGAGATCCAGGAAAGGCACAAAGCTACACAGAGAAACCCTGTCTCGAAAAACAAAACAAAACAAAACAAAAAAAAAGGTATGAGGATTATGCCAATGATTCTGATCTGATCTTATACAATGTAAACACACACTAAAAATATCAAGCGATGTCTTAAGTGTGTATGATTATTTTATCAACTAAAAATATATTTCAAAAAATTTTAATGAAATATATTGTTTTTAACTGATAAGTGAAAAAACACATTTCTACTATAATTAATTAAAGAGATTGGAAGAACAAATAAACGATATACTTGATCCAACTATATGGTGTCTATAAAAAGGTCAACTAAAATATGAATATGTTGAAAGAAAGGAATAGAAAAAAATACAATTCACAAAAATAAGAAAGGCTGAAGTGGCTATTTTAATATTAGATTTCAGAAATAAAATTACTAATCATAAAGAATAATCGTCTATACAAAAACCTGTATCTGGGTTGGGGATTTAGCTCAGTGGTAGAGTGCTTGCCTAGCTAGCGCAAGGCCCTGGGTTCGATCCTCAGCTCAAAAAAAAAAAAAAAAAAAAAAAAAAAACCTGTATCTATTCTTCGCAGAAAGTTTATTTCTAACAGCACAAAACAAGAAAAAAACAAAATATCATATAAACAAACTTCGGTACCACTGAGCAGCAGAAAGAAATGAATTTATCATGCCTACAACAACCTGGACGAACCTCCCGAGAACTGGCTAGAGTGAAAAGCCAATCTGTAAAGGTTACTATGTAGTCCCCTTTCTATAACTGTACTCGTTGGATTGTTTTTTAAAAAGGCATGAGGTTGGAGAAATGGACCAGTGGTTAAGAGCATCTCCTGCTCTTCTAGAGGACCCGGGTTTGGTGTCCAGTGGCTCACTACCATCTGCAGCTCCAGCTCCAAGAGGGCATCAGAAGCCCTCTTCTGACATCTGCAGACATCCACACACACAGGGCCAACACAGACAAATACACACATATTAAAAAACAACAACAAACTGAGTCAGTTACTTAAGTTCTTCAAATGCTGGAACTACTCAGAATGTTAATATTAATAAAAACATACAGATTACACTACATATCTTCATTCAACCCATGGTTTCTATACTAGGGCTTTCACTATTGGAATAAAGTATTTTGTCAATAACAATATGAAGAACAGAAGAGATAACTTCAACATTTAAAAAATATAGCTATGGTAGTAGTGCTTTCTTAAAAAAAAGAAAAAACCCACTGTGGCCAGGTGTGGCAGCACACACCTTTGATCCCAGCACCCAGGCAGGAGATCTCTGAGTTCAAGTTTGTAGTTCACAAACTACAGAGTGAGTTTCAGGACAGTCAGGGCTATGTACAGAGACCCCGTCTCAAATAAATAAAATAAAATAAATAGAAGATAAGGCCATAAATAGCTCGTCGTAAATAACAATAACTGGCCATAAACAAAATGAAGCAACAAAAAATAAGTATCCTTTCCTGCTGATAAGGGCAATCATCCTGCCCAAAGTAACCAACCACAGTTACTTTTTGACATGTTTTATTTCTGAAACTCATCCTTTTGAGATATTTTATTTTTGAAACAGCAATCACTTAAGAGACCACACTTAGTTTTACTAAGTTCTTTCTATATGGACAGATACAGATATAGATCAACCTAATTCTTTATAAAATCTGCCTATATAAATAATTTATCTAACCAGTTCTTATTTGATGAATATTTTGGTGCTCCAGTATTCTGCTAATATATTTTCTTAATAAAAAGTCTGAAAAGTAAAAACGAGTATCTTTCCCCCTTTTCAGTTTCTATACATGCACATACCTCAATCAAGAGGGTATGTGTATATACTGTAGATAGATACAGATTTTATGTGAATATAGTCACAATAGTAAACAGAGCATAAAGTTATTAGCTTAAAAATAATGTGTACTTATTTGGGGAGATACTGCCAAATTATCCAGAAAACAGATTGCCCCAATTTATATTAATGTATATGCAGTGGCATGTGTGTATCAACATTTCTGCCAATATTGAGACTTCCATATGTCTGTTTCATTTTGCATCATCTCTAAGTAACATTCATTATTGTTATTCACTTCTTATATTTCTCTTGAAGAAAATTGCTTGTTTCTATCTTATATCCTTTCTTGCTAACCAACTGCTTAATTACCAAGCTGACTTATATAAAATTATCAAAGTTCCTTTGTTGCTGGTATCCTTTAATATGCACTACCAATATGGTGATACAAAACTCCTTACCTATTTTTTCTAACTTAAAAAATTATTCATTTCTACAGTCAAATTTACAAATCTCTTTTTCTATGGCATTAGAACATCATGTTCTCTTTAGCCTTTTCCTATATTTTTGGTTGTGAGCCTAGCCTCTCTCCAGCCCTTTTAGCCTTTTCCTAAAGCCCTGATAATTATATGTAAAGTCTAAAATTGAATAATGATCATTATGTCACTTAGCTGAAAGAATTAAAAAGTTAGGAGAATATACATATATACATATATATACACACATATATAATACTTAAGATAGTAAAGAGCCTAATTAAAATTTGCAACCATCAAATGCTATAAATAATTTCAAAATAAATACATGATGAGAGCTATAGTAAATACCAAACACATCTGCTAACTTCAAAAATCAGTTAAGCTTCTCTGATGACTTTTCACTTAATTTTCACATAGATTTTCAAAAGATCAGTTTTATTTGTGTGTGTGTGTGTGTGTGTGTGTGTGTGTGTGTGTGTGTGTGTGTGTGCCTGCATGAGTTTATGTGTACCATGTGTGTGCAGATGGAAGAGGAGGCCTGAGGGCATTGGATACCCTAGAACTGGAGTTACAGACAGTTGTGAGTTGCCAGAAGTGAGAGGTAGGAACCAAATTCTGGTCTTTTGCAAGAGCAGTACATGCTCTGAAACACTGAGCTATCTCTCCAGCCTCAATTTTCAAATTAAGTTATTAATAAACCACAACTTCTTACTTGAAAGCTGAAATAGAAAATAAAAATACTAGTTTATCTAAATTACATAAGACCGTGTTTTTTCAAAATACTTTCACTTCTTTATTTGTTACACAACATTATTTAAGATTAAAATGTTTCAAAGCAAAAAAAGAAACCCAAACAAACAAACAAAAAACCCAGAATATCCAAACTCCTACCCTAGTCAACACAATCTGTTTACACATTACTTACATCATTTGGTAAATCTATTCTTGCACTAGACCCACTGGGAACTCAATTTATTATCTACTTGAATTATTTATAAAAATCACATTTAACCAAGAAATAGAAACAAACCTTAGAAACACAAACACACACACACACACACACACACACACACACACACATACACACACACAAAGGGTAACCATAGTTGTTGCTATAGTTTCTAAAATGATGTCTTAAATGAAAACCAAATACATGAACAGGTAAAACTATCTTTTAAGCTGCGTGTCGGTGGCGCACGCCTTTAATCCCAGCACTTGGAAGGCAGAGGCAGGTAGATCTCTGAGTTTGAGGCCAGCCTGGTCTACAGAGTGAGTTCCAGGACAGCCAGGGCTCCTACGCAGAGAAACCTTGTCTAAAAAGGAAGAAAAAAAAAAAAAAAAGACTACTTTAAAAAAAAACAACTAAAATAATAAACGTTTCTCACTTTTTTAAAGATTTATTTATATATTATGTATACAACATTCTGCCTCCAAGTATGCCTACATGCCAGAAAAGGGCACCAGATCTCATTATAGATGACTGTGAGCCACCATGTGGTTGCTGGGAATTGAACTCAGGAACTCAGGACCTGTGGAAGAGGAGCCAGTGCTTTTAACCTCTGAACCATCTCTCCAGCTCCCAAGGCTTCTCATTTTTTTTTTTTGTTGTTTGTTTGTTTTTTGAGACAGGGTTTCTCTGTGTAGCTTTGCGCCTTTCCTGAAACTCGCTTTGTAGATGCAGATTTTTTAAATCTCTCATTTCCCAAGAACACTTTATTGATATGGTGCCACTCTAATTTTAAAAGTAAAATTATACATTTCTCAAAGACAGTGAGAAGTATTTTCAATTTAACAGAAAAGTATACTGCAATGTAAAACTGGGATATACCTTTAAAATTATTTTAGCAGCAAATTATTACATGGTACTTTTCTTTAAAGACAGGTTTAAAAAAAGTCAAATACGATTTTTTTCTAATGAAAATACCTACTTTAAATTGCCTGTAATAAAATCAAAATTACTTACAAGTGAATCTGCATCAGGACATTCACTGTTTAAAAAACAAAAAAAAAGATGAAGCATTATAAGATTCAATTGTTAGAACTATCTGCTAATTATATCATATTTAGAATATCTATCTTGGTATTTAAATATAGCTTTTGTTTGAATTCTACAAAAATATTTTGAGAAATCAAGTCATGAAGATTAAAATAATATTAATTTAACTTAAAATTCAAAGGTGGACCTTCTCACCTCAAAAATCACTGTAAAAACATGAACAGCTCCCATACATCTAAAATGCTTGTGGCTGGCTGTCCTTGTTTTCCAGGAATGCATTCATCAGTGTGATCAGCAAAGCTGTCTGTTCTACAGGGCTTTCTAGCAGTGCTTACATTTTTAAACTTTACTGGGGACGGCGGGGGTCCACAGGACAATCTGCAGGACTGGCTTCTGTTTTTCTACATGCGGGTCCTAAGCACATCAGCTTTTGTCGATAATGTCTTCCAATTGTAAGGTAGTAAGTCAGAAAAAGTTAATGCTATGAACTAAAACCAGAAAAACTGGCAAATCTAGTCTTTCAGAAGGGTTTTTTCTTTTTCTTCCAGTTTGCCATATACTTTGAATATTTTCAAAAAGATCTTTTCTTTTCAAAACCAAAACCATTCTTAATCACTTAGAAACAATGAAAAGGATTTGGGCAATACTTAAAATACTTACACAGACTCTGCATCCTTTTCCTTTTTAATTATTCCAGGCAAAGCAAACGTCTTTCTTTTCCTTGGTTTTATGCCTTTAACATAAATGTACATTGTAAAAGAAATGTCTGTTCTTTTAAGGATATAAAACACAAAAACTCAAGACAAATTTTTTCGTGACAAGCAAATTTTGGATGAAAGAAATAAAAGTCTTTCCAGGAGTGGTGGTGTACACCTGTCATCTAAGCACTCTAGAAGCTGGAGCAGAAGAGTTTTAAGACTGTTACCAGCCCAGGATACCTGGCAAAATGCTTTTCCCCCAAAATCCTAATAAACGAATGAATGGAGAATCAATGAATGAGCAAAGAACCAACATAAAAAGCATCAATTAGTAAAGCCTACAACTTGTATCATTCAGAGTCTGTTTCAACTTTTATGTAATGCAGTATGGTTCATTAAAGGATTATAGAATATTCACTTAAAGAAATTCTCTTTTCTTCGAATGGTAAATACTCCCTTGCAACTTCAGTTAAATGAGCATATGAAGATATATTAAAACTTAAAAAAAAAATTTGCACACGCCTTTAATCCCAGCACCTGGGAGGCAGAGGCAGGTGGATCTCTGTGAGTTCAAGGCCAGCCTGGTCTACAGAACAAGTTCCAGGACAGAAAGGCTATTACACAGAAGAGGAGAAAAAGTATGTAATTCATTGCATGTATTTTCAAAAGTATTATCTTGGGCTATGGGTACGTCTCACTAGTAGAATACAAGTAAGCCCTGGGTTCAGTATCCAAGAGCATTAAATATATGTATTTTAACACTGTGCCAGCATCAATGGATAGCAGCAGTCCCTTTCTATCTGCTCACCAAGCAGAAGACACTAGTTCCCACAGAGTCAGTATATTACAAGTAGTCAACTTACCTTCCACTGCACTAGCAGGGTCACACTCTTCAAACTCAATAAGGCCTGGGTTAGAGAAGAAAACACTTGCTTCAAAAAATAATTACCAGACAAACTGTTTTAACTTTGAAACTTTAATTTGAAATATTTAATTATGTATTTATTGATGCTATGTGTGCCTATCTGAAGCGTGAGTGCGGGCACACATGTGGAAGTTGGGGGTTCTTTCTATTTTGCTGAGGAAGGGTCTCCGTGTATCTGCTGTACTTTGTGCTCCAGGCTGGCTTGAGAGCATACCGATGCACACCACTGCATAAGCTTTCTTACGTGGGTTCCAGGGATAGAACTCAGGCCGTCAGGCGTGGGCTGCAGATGCTTCTAGCTGCTGAGCCAGCTTACCAGCTCTCTAAGTCAGGCTATAATGTGCTCCAGTGCTGTTAGAACAGCGAGTATTGTGCTGTTCCCGTACAGTGTATGTGAAAGAGTGAGAGAACTGCAGGTACATGCAGAGGTCAGAAGAACTGGTTCTTCCACTCTGGTTCCAAGGATCAAACTCAGGCTGCCAGGCTTGTACAATAGTATTTTTACCTGCTGAGCCCTCTCACTGGGCCTCGGGAACAATGTTTTTAAATATTTATTTTTATTTTGTGTGAGTACCTGCATGTGTGGATATATACCACACACATGTCTGGTGCCTGAGAAAGCCAGAAGAGGGTGTCAGATCCCCCTGGAATTGGAGTTACAAACAGTTGTGAGCTGCCATTTAGGTGCTGGAAACCAAATTCAGGTCATCTGAAAGAGCAGCAAGTGTTCATAACTGTTGAGCCATTTCTCTCAGCCCCTCAGTAATAATTCTTAATTAAATAATCCTAACTGAAAAAAAAGAAAGAAAAAGAAAAAGAAAAAAGTAAGGGCTGGAAAAATGGTTCAACATGTAAAGATGCTTGCCACCAAGCCTGACCACCTGTGTTGGATCCCTAGGAACCACAAGGTTGGTAGAAATCATGGAGGGAGGGAGGGAGGGAGGGAGGGGGGAGGGGGATAGGGAAGGGGAGGGGGAGAGAGAGAACCGACTTCTGTGAGTTTTCCTGTGACCTCCACAAGCACCCCCTTGGGTGCACACCCCCACCGACACACACCTAAATGAATGTGAATTGAAAGTTAACAACGGAGACTGCTCTACTACTACAATCATTTACTGACAACTCTTTCTAGGTCATCCCACAGAGCACAGGCAGTTTCGGCTTTTCAGCACCCTGCAGCACAGTTAGTGGAGAAAACAAGCACCAAGAGGCAGGTGCTGAATCCCTGGCTGTGCTCATGGGAAAGCAGAAGAAAGCAGGAAACAGCACTGGGGGACAAGCTGGGCACCTCATCTGTCCCATTCTTTAGTCTATCAACTCCTAGAGTTACGCTTAGCAAATACTAGGTCTTCAGTTGCATAAATAATTACATCCTCATTAAGTGGTCACCTTAGGATCAAAAATCCAGATCTCTAATTGTATTAGAAGGCCAAGATATTTTAAGTGCAGTTTACAGGCAATGGAAAGATTTTTGTTTGTTTGAGGCAGGGTTTTAACTATGTAGCTCTGGCTGAGCTGAAACTCACTATGTAGACCAGGCTGGCCTTGAACTCAAGAGATTCACCTGCTTCTGCTTACCAAATGATGGGATTAAAGGTATATGCACCACCACACCTCACCTAATGGAAATATTTTTAATGTGAAAAGCACGTTCGTTCATGCACATAACCTGGCAAAGTGGTCTGAAAGAAAAATTAATTAAGTGCTACTAAGAGGGATGGATATGCTGCAGAACAAGAAACAATAAGGTAAACTCAGACAGAAAGTAATTAAAATAGCTCTAAAATGACAGAACTGCAGACTAGCTTTACATGTCATAGAATAAGGAATGTTTCATATATGAAGTAACAAATGGTTTAGGTGACAGTAAAAGAAACGAAAGGTTTGAATTATTCTGCTTCTAACATATTCCAGTTAAACATCACACTAAGAATCATCTCTCCCTAGAGCATCATGTTAGCTGTCATTTATAATACTTAGGGTTATAAAAGTCCAGCATACTTTATAAATATTTAATTTATGACTAACAATTGACATAGCCTTCATTATTAAGAAATTTATGGGCTGGTGAGGTGGCTCAGAGGTTAAGAGCACTGGCTGCTCTTCCAGATGTCTTGAGTTCAGTTCCCGACAACCACAAGGTGGCTCACAACCATCTGTAATGAAATCTGGTGCCCTCTTCTGGCCTGCAGACATACATGCAGGCAGAACACAGTATACATAATAAATAAATAAACCTTAAAAAAAAAAAAAGAACTTTATAAATAGTGACTGACTTAAAGAGACAGTGACAGGTTTCCTTCCTTGTTCTTCTGAGATGTTACACTTAACTATGTGCTAACTGATGACCAGAGTTCTTGTTGGTGACTTAATACAAAATCTTTCTCTAAAAACATAAGACTAAATGTTCCCTCTCCCTTATTTTTTTGGTTCTTGTTTCTCTTCAAATCAGATGGCCACTGCTTCTGCTTATTCCCAGAATAACTAAAATAGTCCACAAAAGGAGCTGATAAAGTCCTAACCAATTAATTACCAGTATCTTCAGTTCTACATCATTATTCTGTAACATGTGACTAAGAAAGGTTTATCACTTATACTCAAAACAGCCTTAAAAGGTCAAACAATTTAAGGAGATTATGTAAACCCACACTACAGATCCGGAACTGGGCAATCACTTAGAATCTTTTAGAGATCTGCTAACATTACAATGAGATGAAAACAGACAGGAAGATAATAAGGTAAGGAACTAACGCATGCACATCACACAATCAGCAGCTCTTTTGGCCTATAAATTACAAAGAGTGACGTCGGTCTCAGCGTCACCAGTCCACGTGTTACTGGCTTTCTTAAGTACTAGGAGAGCCTGAGAAAATACAGTGATATGTCACATAACTAAGGAAAAGTTTACTCAAACAAGGTAACCAGAGATGTGGTCACTCATAAATCCCCCACCACTATCCAACCCCTCATTTTACTCAGTAACTATGGAGGAATTTCTAAGGTACCAGCGGATTCCAGACCCAGGGAAGAAAGACACAGACAAAACAGCACCACCAAACGAATCAAACTGCGTAGATGCAATGTGTAGAGAAAAGGTCTCTAACTGGATGATTTTATGCAAGAAAATAACAAAGGCATCCTTTAAAAGTAAAATCAATTACTTTGTCACAAACTTTGACTAGACATATTATAGACATCTTGATCAATTTCCCCCTTTATCTTTTATACATACACAACCCAAAATCAATTCAAAATAAGATAGTGTCCAATGAAATTATTCAAAATGACATTTTTTTTAAGATTTATTTATTTATTATGTATACAGTGTTCTGTCTGCATGTATACCTGCAGGCCAGAAGAGGGCACCAGATCTCATTATAGATGGTTGTGAGCCTCCATGTGGTTGCTGGGAATTGAACTCAGAACCCCTGGAAGAGCAGTCAGTGCTCTTAACCTCTGAGCCATCTCTCCAGCCCCTCAAAATGACATTTTTGCAATATAAAATATGAAACCATAGAATACATACAAATGTTTATACTGAATACCATCCACATATACTTTTCCATTAAAAATAGAAATGCCAAGAGTTCCTAGCATAATGCATCAGACTCCTCATAAAACAATTAAATCATGCTCAGATTTTCCTGTTGCAAATGGCATGTATTCCTTCACATGGCTGGCTTTGTGTGCCTGGCTCAGTGCCAGCTGCCAGCTCAGCTAGGTGTCACTGCACAGCCTGACCCACCCCCAGCAGCGTGTCACTGGTGTCACTGCACAGTCTGACACCCTGGTAGAATGTCACTTCTGCAGCTCAGCTGGGTGCCACCTGGTAGCATGCCACTTCTGAGCTGTTTCACAAGAGGAGAGCTTATCCAGCCCCTCCCTCAGATGCCCTTCACTGCTGTTTAATCATAAGACAGTACTACAGCCAGAGTCAGAGTCTTAATTACTAGTTTGCTACAAATGGAATCTCAACTGCTTTAGACTCAATTAATTCTGTATGAAGATAAATAACTGCTCTTAGCAATTGGTTTTATGCATGGTCACAGGGCAATTTAGTTTACATAAAAGTAAAACCATGTGCTTCTGTCTCTTGATGTTCTCATCACACATTTTCTAAAAACGTCACTGTACATTCCAGAGAACACTCCCAAATGGCAATTCAAAGCAAAATATCTTAAATATGAGGTTTCAGTAGAAAGTAGAAATGAACTGTTTCTACAAAAAGCCATCGACCTAATGAATTCACCCAAACTAATTTGGATCAGAACTTTGAAGAAATATTATTACAAAAGGAAAAACAAAGGTATTAATCTTGAATCACCAAAATGTTTTGTTGAATGAGGTTGAATATCAAGTACGTGGCATATTTAACTAACAGTTCACACTGACCTGGTATTTAATCCTAAATCTGAAGCCATCAACAGCAAATTCACAACTGTCACATTAAAAACTGCCTTAAGGGGGGCTGGAGAGAAGCTCAGCAGAAGATCACTTCATGTTCTTGCATAGACCTGGGTTCAGTTCCTACCACCCTTGTGGTGGCTTACAACCACCTGTTATTCCAATTCCAGTACATCTGATTGCATATAAAATAAAATAAATATTAAGGTTCTTCCATAAAAAATACAATAAAAAACTGACTCAAAACTCAGTATGTCATAGCTATCCAAATCAAGTACAATTCTACAAATTCCCAACTAAAGAATACCTGATTCAAATTAGTTCAAATTAGAACCAAGGCAAAACACACAGTACCTGCAACCACACACTCTAATGAAGTCTAGTGAAGGAGTGTGTGTGTGTGTGTGTGTGTGTGTGTGTGTGTGTGTGTGTGTGTCTGTGTGTGTGTGTGTCTGTGTAGCTTTGGAGCCTGTCCTGGATCTCATTTTGTAGACCAGGCTGGACTCGAACTCACAAAGATTCCAATTTTTAGAATGGTCAAAAGATCTGAAATTCTTAGACAAGAAAAATTATAAATGGTCAAAACATTTAAAAATGTGCCATATTAGTTCTTTGGGAAATGCAGATCATAAATTCTACTAGATAATCCCTCTATTCAAATTCAACACAAAACTAAGAACTGATATCAACAAAGTAGAACCTAAGTGCCTCACTAGTCAGACTACAAAATGCTGTGGACACAGAGTTTGATAAAATGGATAAAATGGAATCTGAGTTGTTCACGGTAAAATATTTCCAATTATTCAACATATTTCGAAAGTTTACAGCAAAATGTTAGAGAAAACTTATGCTCAATATACATTTTCAAGCAACTTCTCTCTTGCCTCCAAAGTCCCGTCTCCAGCTGTCTTAATGGGTCTCTGAGCGGAGATGATGCCAGAGCTGGGGTGATGCCGAGCTCAGCACAGTCTTCTCTCTCTGGGAAATGCCCCTTCTTCAGGCAGGGGAGGCACAGCCATATTTGTAACACAGGACCTAGCCAGAACTGACTGAACTAAAAGATTACCTGACCCAACCTGAACCAATCATAGGATTTCTCAAAAAAACTTGGAAAAGAAAAGCAAACAAACGAAACCCTTGAACTCACTGACTCTAAGTCATGGGTGCAACTAAGAAACGAGGAGCATCACCAAGACATCGCTGAGCTCCCTTTATTTCATGGACTTATGGAAACAAAGAAAACAAGAAACCATGGACCTAGAGACATCTCACTTTCTTACTCCTGCTATGGGTTTCCTTTTGAAGCCTTGCCACATGCCTTAGCTTGAATCATTGAGATACCTCAGTTTCCTTCCAATAAACTACCTTTTAAGTTCAAACTGGCTTAAGTTAACTTCTTTTACAGACCATAAAAAGAACTAGAACCTTCTTCTTGCTACTCTACACACAACTTTTAATCAAGCCGTATGCAATGGTACATGTCTGAATTCCAGCCTTAAGGAAGCAAAGTCAGGCAAAACTAGGAAACTATGAGACCCCCACCCACCCACCCAAGGAGGAGGAAGATGTGGAGGAGGAGGAGGAGGAGGAGGAGGAGGAGGAGGAGGAGGAGGAGGAGGAGAAAAAGGAGGAGAAGGAAGAGAGGGAGGAAGGCAAGCAGACAACCTGTCTGGCTGTAAAAATCAGCTTAGGAAAACAAGAACACTGCCAGGCAGTGGTGGCACTCACCTTTAATCCTGGCATTAAGGAGGCCAGTCTGGTCTACAGAGTGAGTTCTAGGACACAGTGAAACCCTGTCTCAACGCTACCCCCCCCCCCCCAAAAAAAAAAAAGAAAGAGAAAAGGCAAAGAAAAAACACAAAACTTTTTCTGTAATTTTTTTCTCTTATCTTAAAAGCAATTTTTTGCCAGGTGTTGGAGGTGCACTCCTTTAGTGCCAGCACTCAGGAAGCAAAGGCAGGCACAACTCTGCATTCCAGGCCAGCCTGGTCTACAGAGTGAATTCCACGACAGCCAGAGCTGTACAGAGAAACCCTGTCTCGAAAAACAACAACAACAAAAAGCAAGTTTTAAAAACCTGGGTTATGAAAGATATAAATCTAATTGTTCTTCTAGTTCTGATTCTGTCGTGAATCTTTTGTGGTAGCTAAGTGCATAAAATATATTTAGTACTCAGGGTAAAATTTAGTATAAAGCGCCACATTTTTCCATTCCAAATATCTATTCTAAATATAGAAGCTCACAGAGTTGTACAAACTTGGGGTCTGGTTAATTTGGGTGTGGTAAATTTTTATTTATTTGTAAATATTTTTATAGTAAATTTATAAAATTTAAAAGAAGTCTAGGTAGCGTCATGGATAGTAAGTTCTCTAGGTTTGGTATTTTATCAAATCTTCAAGGAGGCCTAGAAAGATGACCAATAAATAGGTTGTATTTTTCAACAAGTTTTTGTTTTACATTATAATTTTCAGTATGTTTAATACAGAAGCTGAAATAGTTCAGACAACTAAACTAACCCAGTGATTTCATGTAGGAAGTCTGATCAGAATCTCATTTTCTCCTTTTTCTTTATATCTACCCTTTCTCAGCTCATCCTAATTGTATCTTTACTTTCAAAGATCTGGATCTTTGACTTTGAAGTACTTTGGACTCTTCAGCTGGAAGCCAGAACCTACTTTGCATGAAATGAAAACAAAGATAAGTTTTTTAACAAAACCGTTATCTTTAAGCATTACACTGTGGCCTATTAACTTTTTATTTTTAAAGTTATTTATCCTATTGATTCTTATAACTGGCAGTTACTAAATTTTTATGAAAGCATACAGTAAAATTAACAGGAAGACTATAAAATAGGAAACAAAACTATGGATCTTAAATTGAGCATACTGGTGTGCCTATAATCCCAGCACTAGGAGAAGTGATGCAGAAGGCCTGAGTTTGAAACCCTGGGCTACTCAGCAAGTTCCAGACCAGCATCAACTGCGTAAATATCTTTTAGCAAACTAAATATATGAGAACAATTAAAGCTACTAGGATAAAGTCGGAATATAAATAGAGATCTAAATTAGAAAACACTTGTTTCTTCCTGACTCTTTCAGACGACAGGGTGCTGTGGTACTCAAAGCACCTAGTTATTATAATTCAAATTCCAGAGAAACCAGGCAGTACTAACTACACATAAAGGAATTTTTATGATTATCTCAAATACTACGGAAACATTTGAACACTCCCAAAATATTTGACTTACACAAGATACCTCAAAAAGACATGTTATATCTTGTAACAGAAAACTAACTAAAGATTATCTATTATCTCTGGCCTCTATAACAAACATCTCCCCCCAGAAAGATGTTTACGTATTAAGTATATACATTTAAAAATAACAGAGCCTCTGGTTTTCTCACTAAAATCTGTATCCCATAAAACTAAAACTAGCAAGGAAACTCATTAACCAGGGAGGCCCTTACAAACAGTAGAAATAACAGACATCAACAGACTAGACTGAGACTGAGACTACATGACTTCTTAGGTAATAAAATACTTTAAATATACGGATTTTATACAATTACATACAAAATTCGGAGTTTCTTGTTCTGAGAAACATCAATTCCCCGTCACTGTAAGGAGCCCTTGGACCCTCCGCTCAGGTGTTAAAAGACTGAACAAGACCAGGAAAGAGCTGTCCTTCCCCACTGAGAGCAACTGAAGCAGAGCAGTCACACTCACCCTTTCTACTCTCCACAGTCCTTTTCCACTCCAGTTCTGAAACACACCTATATGCACAGTATCAGCAGTCATCCTGAAAACCCTGCCTACTTCTGGGTTTAGATACCAAGAAAACTTATCTTCCCTCTTTCTAAAACTAAATTATAGGTATTTTCTACATGTTATAGTATACCTTGAGGCATTAAATGTCAATTTATAAAAAAATGATATCTACCACACTCACCATTTAATCAGCAATGTTTCAGCTTTTCAGAATACCATTAATTACTTGATAATGTCACATTACTATGCAAACTTCCCAATAGTCCCATGGGTCAGTCCCCACCGATGAGAGCTCTGGGACTTAACATCTCACGCTGGTAAAGATCAACCATAAACTACTGAACTACAATAGAGACAAGAAAGCACATGTGCTTGTGTGTCTACAATGTAAAAGGAACCACGCAAGGAGTCAAAGGCAACTGCTGGTAGAGCACTAGTCTAAACATCCAAACAACAGAGGGCAGCTTAGGAAACAACTTCCCAGGGAAAATGTATCAGTGGGTAGGCAGGAAAGAAAACGCGATGTCTGTCGGAAGGGTCTAGCAATTCCTGAGAACTGACCAAATGTTGAACTCATTGTGATGGTTAGTTTTGTCAACTTGCACAAACTATGGACAAATAGGGAAAGGGAACCTTGAGAAAATGGCTCTATCAGATGCCTGTAGGCAACTCTTGGGGCATTTTCATAATTAATGACTAATGTGGAAGAGCCTAGACCACTGTGGGCAGAGCCACTGTGTGGTGGTCCTGGTTATGTAAAAAAGCAAACCAAGTAAGCCGTGAGGAGCAAGCTGGGAGGCCCCGTTCCTTCATGGCCTCTGCTTCAATTCCTGCGTCCAGCCAGGCTCCTGTCTTGAGGTTCTTATGTGATGGACTATAAACTGTAATCTGAAATTAACTCTTTCTCCTCAAATTTTCTGTCAAGTGTTTTATCACAGTAACAGGAAGCAAACTAGGCTACCTATATGAAGTGAAATGAAAGGCATGTTTTCATAAGTTCCAACATACTTATGTTAAATAAATGGCTTTGGACTAGATTATTTTAAAATTCTCATTAAGTAATAAAATTCCACGAGTGCAATACAAACCAAATTATATAACATTTCCCTCTAGTTTATCTAATTACAAAACAAATCCTTCTGAATTGATGTTTCTGATCATTTAAATATTAATAACATGACTATGCCCTATAATTGAAACATACAATCAATTCCAGTTTTAGAAGGTTTTTTATCTGATAGTCTAATGTGCTTTGTACACTGACACTACAATGCAGAACTAAAACAGACAGGCCTAAGAACACCTTCCCTAAAATCACTACCCTAACGCTAGGCAAACCGAAGTTTGATTTTCCTCCCTGGCCTCTCAACTGACAGTCACTGACCTGTTGACGACTCCTTCCCAGCACTGCAGAGAACATCTACAATAGGAGCTGAAGAAGGTGAAGCCACACAGAAATAAGAAAGGGGTGAGGGAGAGTAAAACAAGTCCTAATGACAGCTGCTTCCTTGAATTCATTCCTGTCCTTCCAGGTTAAAAAGCCAAGGCATGGAATTTTGTATTTCAACTTGTTTAAACTGGCTTGTCAACATGTGGAAACAAAGACTCTATTCAACTAAGCCAGAGATGACAGCATCAGCATGAGTGCCAGGCCTCAAGACTGGCAGGAACTGCACGGAGCACTCTGTGAGAAGGGCTCTGAGATCCTCCTGAAGAAAACTACTACGGCCTAGCGGCAGTCTCTTCCATGATACACATGTCACATATCAGCCTGTCAGCCCCTGACTGAGTCTTTGGAAATGACATCAGCACAAGAAGCCCAGGAAGCCCAAATAGAATAGAGAAAACTTCCATCAGGGCCAGCACAGTATCACCAGGAGACTGGTCTACATAGTTAGTGCTAAGACAGTGACAGATACCCAATGAGACCGTCTCAACTCCTAACCCCAAAAAAGCTATCAAAAATGCCAATCAAAGCTAAGAATGGTAGAGCATGCCAATAATCGTAAAGGCCCCACTCCAGAGGCTGAAACAGAACTACCAGCATAAAACTTTAATGTTACAATTAGTCTCTGATTTAATGTTTGAAGAATGACACTTCAAGCTGATTTTTTGGATTCTTTCATTTTTACATACTATTCTGGATCACTTGTGACTTAAGGGAAAGTATTACTTATAAGTGAAGGTTAAGAGTTCAGCTCATTTTTTGGAGTATTTTAGATGATTGTAGATACACATATAGTTATAAAAAGTAGGGGCTGGAAAGATGGCTTAGTGGTTAAGAGCACTGACTGCTCTTCCAAAGGTCATGAATTCAGTTCCCAGCAACCACATGGTGGCTCACAAGCACCTGTAATGAGATCTGGCACCCTCTTCTGGCCTGCAGGGACACATGCAGGCAGAATGCTGTATACATAATAAAAATCTTAAAAAAACAAAACAAACAAAAAATATATATATATAAAAAACAAAAAAAAAAGGCTGGAGAGATGGCTCAGTGGTTAAGAGCACCGACTGCTCTTCCAGAGATTCTGAGTTCAATTCCCAGCAACCACAGGGTGGCTCACAACCACTTGTAATGAGATCTGGTGCCCTCTTCTGGCCTGCAGGGACACATGCAGGCAGAGTACTGCATACATAATAAATAAATAAATAAATACATAAATACATAAATGCATAAATACATAAATAAAAGTAATATAGGAAGGTCTTGGTACACCTTGCCCAATTTCTGACAATGATAACATTTGGAAAACTACAGTTTGACATAACTAGAATACAAAGATAATGATCTCTTCTCTACTTACGTATCTCACCATCCTCATTCTATCTTTAACAAGGTCTGTCCTGATTTTTTTCCAAATCTTGGAATCAAGAATTCTGTAATTGAAGCCAGGCAGTGGTGACACACGCCTTTAATCCTAGCACTCAGGAGGCAGAGGCAGGCAGATTCTCTGTGAATTTGAGGCCAGCCTGGTCTACAAAAAGTGAGTTCAGGACATCCAGGGCTGTTACACATTTGCCATATATTAACTTAGGCATATCTTTAGCTTCTCACTTCAACTATAAAACTGAAATATAGTACCTACTTCAGAGACCAAAGTATGTCTGCAAAGTGACTGTAACAGTACAGGGCACAGAATCTAGTGTTCATTAAGCAATAAGTGTAATTACTTAAGTGTCCACATAATGAAGATTTTCCTAAAAGTAAATTCACTCACTTCAGTCTAATCTTATTCATCATTCTATTTATAAACTATTTATAAATAAATAAAACCATTTTCAGCACACTACTTATAAACATAGAAATAAAAGATGAACAAGTAGGGTATGCTTTCACAAATACACAAAAAGGAGAAGTATGAAGTTTAGGGACATTTTTGATTAAAGGAGTAATATATAACCTCGCTCTTTTAGAGGGCAT
The DNA here is from genome assembly GCF_007827085.1 of Peromyscus californicus insignis. Classification (NCBI taxonomy): domain Eukaryota; kingdom Metazoa; phylum Chordata; class Mammalia; order Rodentia; family Cricetidae; genus Peromyscus; species Peromyscus californicus. Next base: position 54,739,077 of record NW_026294480.1, on the reverse strand, counting down.
TTACTTCTCACATGAACAGAAAGATGTGAGGCAGGAAAGATGTGGAATGTATTACTCTCTAGAGTAGGGATGGATATAAACACAACTAAAGCAACAAAGAAAAACAAAGACATGTGTAGGAACTGGCAAGCAGATCAAGTTGGCCACAACGAAGATACTGGATCACACACACCAAATCCTCAAAGGCTTTGAATTCAAGTTCAGATTTTAACATATTTTGTGTATAACAAAAATTCAAAGATTTATGAGTAGCTTAATTGTGAGTTCTTAACTGCACAATCACACACACACATGCCATGTTGTAAAGGGAGCTGATAAGAAATATCTATCAAACCAGTGCAAGAAAACTGCAAATTAATCAGGCAGATAGAAAAAAACCACAAAGGTCTGAGGGAGAAATACCAATATAATTCAATTAGCAATATTTACAAATTAATGAGATTTGAGAAGAAACTTTAGATGACTCAGGCTTCAAGTCTTGCTTTTATGATATACTGAAGAAAACGGACTCTCAAACTTTTTTTTATTGTTTACTTATTTTTCTGAATTCCATACCACCGTTTAATTAAGTTGACTGAATTATTTTTACCTACATTCAATATCATAATATGCTCAATAAAAGCAGAATATGGGACCAGGCATAGTGGGGCACACCCCTCGTCCCTGCACTTGGGAAGCAGAGGCATTTGCAGAGGCAGTGGATCTCTGAGCTGGAGGCCAACTTGGTCTACATAGTGTTCCAGGACAGCTAGAGCTACATAATAGAGAGCCCCTGTCTCAAAAAACCAAAATAAATAAAAATTAAAACATAAAATACACCTTTAAAAAGAAAGTAGAATGTAGAAGTCAGGCATGGTAGCACACGCCGTTCATCCCAGCACTTAGGAAGCAGAGGTAGGAGGATCTCTTGAGTTTAAGGCCAGCACAGTCTACATACTGAGTTTCAGACAACAGGGTCACATAAGACCCTATCTTTCAAAACGAAAAAAGAAAAAAATAAATAAATAAAAGTGGAATTTAGAATCTGGGGTCATTTATTCACAAAATCTGAAAGCAAGACTCGCACATTCATTCATTGGTGTATTCTTAATGCTTAGCACAGTTAGCACTGAATAAAAACATTTCCTAGAAATGTATGTGAATGAGCCGGGCGGTGGTGGCGCAAGCCTTTGATCCCAGCACTCGGGAGGCAGAGCCAGGCGGATCTCTGTGAGTTCGAGGCCAGCCTGGGCTACCAAGTGAGTTCCAGGAGAGGCGCAAAGCTACACAGAGAAACCCTGTCTCGAAAAACCAAAAAAAAAAAAAAAAAAAAGAAATGTATGTGAATGAGAAAAGAAAAACCATTACATTTTAAGAAAGATCTATATTGGTCTCAGTGCTGAAGGGTCAGCATTTCCTCTCAACCTTTCTTTATTAAACAGGCCTTCTGTTTCAGTAGCTAACTCTCCTTTCAGAAATCCAAACAAATTGCAAACAGTTTCATTTAGTAAAAGTTATCTAACCATTTTAAGTATTTCAATCATTAACTACTAAAAGCTGTAACAAGAGCTGGAGAAATGGCTCAGTGGTGTTAGAGCACTTGCTGCTCTTGCAGAGGCCCTGCCTCAATTCCCAGCACCACATGGTGGCTCACACTCATTTACAGGCTAATTTCAGAGATCAAGACCCTCTTCTAGCCTCCTCCGGCACCAGGCATGCAACCAGTACCCACACAGACATGTCTCGTCAATACAAAACAAACAGGTGTGACTCATTTTTAGATTGCCTCCATTTTACAGTTTAAAAATGCTGTTCAGAGTAGATATGTGACATAAAGTTACAACTAAACAATAGCAATAATAAGGCAAATATTTGTTCTCTTGCAGTTTATCATCTTACCAGGTCTTTCTTTCCCTGTGCCTTTTGACTCAGCAAATTTTTGTATCAAACTTTCAATTGTAGTATTAGCCATATTATTTATAAATTCTTCATGAACCTATTAAAAAAACAAAGATTTTTTTCTTTTTCTTTTTTTAACTAACATTGTTACTTTACAAGCAATTTAAAACGTTACACCAGATATATTTCCCTCCCATGTTGGTTCCTAACTACGTTGGCAGATTTCTAGAGATCAACTTCTGCTTACCTTCTCCACTAGGACACTACTTTGTAGGCAGTTTAGTACTGCCACTTTTGATTATTTTAGAGTCAAAGTTCTTTTTTTTTTTTCTTCCTTTTTTTGGTTTTTCAAGATAGGGTTTCTCTGTAACAGTCCCAGCTGTCCTGGAACTCGCTTTGTAGACCAGGTTGGCCTTGAACTCACAGAGATCTGTCTGCCTCTGCCTCCTGAGTGCTGGGACTAGCCACCACTGCCTGGCTAATGTTTACATTTTAAATAGGAAGGGAAAAGAGTCTCCTCTCTCTCCTTATTTCAATACACCCCAGATTACCATTAAACACATTCTGAATACTTTCACATTTAAATTTTCTGATTACTGAAGTTGCTGTTCTAACCTTAAAATAGTAAAACTTGAAAAGAGAAATACTCAGAAGTTGGTAACATCCAATTTTAATGAAGAGGACTATATAGTTAATTCTTAGAAGTATGTAACTATTTAAAATAACCAGTTGTTTAATATATACTAACTATATGGTTAAATACATAGTAATACTGATAAATATACTTACATAGTAACTATATAATTACATAGTACTTAGTTACTTTAAAACAATTTAAATAGGGGCTAGAGAGATGGCTTAGTGGTTGTTCTTCCAGGACCCAAGTTCAATTCCCATCACCCACTGAAGAGGTTCACAGACACCAGTAGCTCCACTTCCAGGGGAAGCTGACGCTTCTAAACTCTAAGCACCTTCAGTCATATGTACATACCCACACACAATTAAAATAAATAAATAAATCTTAAAAAAAATAGTAAATTTCAGTTGGGCACTGGTGGCACATGCCTTTAATCCCAGTATTTGGGAGGCAGAGGTAGGCGGATCTCTGTGAGTTGGAGGCCAGCCTGGCCTACAGGACAGCCAGGGCTACACAGAGAAACCCTGTCTTAAAAAACCAAATACTGGGGCTGGAGAGATGGCTCAGAGGTTAAGAGCATTTCTTGCTCTTCCAAAGGTCCTGAGTTCAATTCCCAGCAACCACATGGTGGCTCACAACCATCTATAATGAGATCTGGTGCCTTCTTCTGGCCTGCAAGGAGGGATACGTGCAGACAGAACACTGTATACATAATAATAAATAAATAAATCTTAAAAAAAAAACAAATAATGACAATAATAACAACAAAAACAATGATAATAAATTATGCTTGGTGATCAATAAGACAATACATGTAAATACATATTCTTCATCCGAAATAATTCAGTATCATACGTATGATTTCCAAACAATGTGATAAGAGAATAAAGAGCTATAAATGAACATAAAAATTTCATAAGCCACTTCAACACAAAGCAAAAAATTTACCTGGCCTATTTGTAAATGAATTTCCTTTATAGCATTTGACAAGGATCCTATAATTTCCTTTATGTGAATGAGATGAGTTTCTTCAATATCTTGAAATTTCTGGGTTTGAAATATAAAAGTTTTGGTTATAAAATATACATACATACATACAAACATATACTCTGGAATTAAGAAAAGTTTTAGAAACTGTTTTAACATAGACAACTAAATAAATAAATTAGCACTATGTTTAAAATGCTTCTAGACAAATGGACCTAATAAAGTTAGCGTTTTGCTATCCCATTATCTTAGGCAAAAATAAACTTTTTCAGAGTTTGAAGCTATGACAAGTTAAACTCTACAATCAGGATTTTAAAACATTAGGAGATGCAGAAGATAAGAGTATTACAAAAGCCAGAGAGACTTTCCGAAACTAAAAACTGACGCTAATAGAGCAAAGCTTTCCATCTGATTCAGAAGTTTACCATCTCGCCAAAGATTCCCAACATGCCTGTCTAACTTTCCAAAAGTTAACAGTCTGATCAAAGAAACTTGGGGAAGCCTGAGCGACTTGTCTCAGCAGTTCTCCATGGAAGGTGGGAATGCACTGGATCAGCTGGGGGTGTATCACACCAGGAAATGGGGCTCTCGAAAGGAAATTTTCTAGTTACGATAACATCTTTTACTGCTAGCTCCTGTTTTGCAAAACTCATGATCAAAAACCCTGAGAAATACTGAAATAAAGGAACCTGCCTCACTTTGTTTACCCTAGCATTTTCTAAATGTCTTCAACCTCACAACTTTAGCATTTTTCTCCTTCCCTAAAATACAGGTGCCAGTTCTATTTTGTGTGTGTGTGTGTGTGTGTGTGTGTGTGTGTGTGTGTGTGTGTGTGTGTGAGAGAGAGAGAGAGAGAGAGAGAGAATGTATGTGTATAAAATTCCAATTCTTTATCTCTGGTTAAGCTCATACAGTTTTTGCAGAGAGCCCAAGCTCAATTCGCAGCACCCAAGTCAGATGGCTCATAGCAGTGTTTAACTCCAGCTCCAGAGGATCTGAGACCCTCCATGTACACACAAAAATAAAAATAAATCTTTAAAGAAGAGAGACTTAAGAAACATCCAATAGGAGGAGGAGTCTTCTAAGTTCACAATCGAAGAAATGGTCCAGGGGCTGGAGAAACGGCACAGCACTGGTTGAGTGTTCTTGGGCTGCTCTTGCAGAAGACCTGGATTCAGTTTCCAGCACCCACAAATACTTCACAACCATCCCTAACTCCAGGAGATCTGATCCTCCTCCTGACCTCTGCAGGCGCCACATATGACAACACAGTACACATACACAGATGCAGGCAAAACACTCATAGAAAATGAGTACAGCTAATAAAAAAAAATTTTAAAAATGGTCTTCAGCTTAAATGTCAACAATTTATTAACAAAACTTTTTCTCAAAAACAAATAGAATCAAATATAGTAAAGCTGACTTATATAATTAATTTCATAAGGATGACTCCCTACTTCTAAGGAAAGTGTGTCTTCATTCCCTTTTAGTAGCTTTACCAAATATGGTATACTTTGAACTACTCAGAAGTATCTTTTTACTTTTCATGCCTTCATGTGTATGTAGTGGTATTTGCTCCACCCATGACCTTGGGCTATACGCCCTAAGGAGGCTTTGGCGCTTCTTGCGTTGTATGTGACCTCTTAAAAGGAAAGGGAGCGGGGTCATGAGCCTCCTTCTGCCTGCTTCCTGGTGTGATCGAACTGCCGGGTGGATTCGCTCCCCATCATATGAGAGGAGGGCTTCAGCTGTCTACTCAGTTCTGTATTCCTGAGTGTATTTCCTCAGTTTATAGCCTAATAAATTCCCTAATACTCCTTAAGCAGTAAGGATTTACTCCTTACTCCTTAAGATTTCCTGTGGATTTCTCTTTATATATATATCTGTGCACCATGTGCCTGCTGTGCCTGAAGAGGACAAAAGAGGATGTTGGATCCCCTGAAACAGAAATTACAGACAGATGTGAGCTACCATGGGGGTGGGTACTGAGACTTGAACCCAGGTCCTCTGAAGAGCAGCCAGTGCTCTTAACCACTAAATCATCTCTCCTGGCCCCTATTTAGAAGTATCTTGAAGCATGAATCCACATATAATTCAATGCATAATTCAGATACAATTCTGAGATTGTGGGATTTTTTCTTTTAGGATAGAAAAAACACATTGCTAACTAACATTACTACTCAAAATTAGTGACTACTACTTATTCAGGGCAATTCAGCAGTAGGATATGAATATGTTTTATGTGTTTAAGGATAAAAGAAGGCATTTTCTTAAACTTAAAAACAACTGTGCCTAACTGCTTGTGTGCATGTTCATGTGTTGAGTGCCAGCACATGCATGCCACAGGGTGTATGCAGCCAGAGGACAACCTCGGGTGTCAGTCCTCACCTTTGACCTTGAGGCAGGGTCTCTTATTACCCATCTAGCATACAACAGGCTAGGTGCCCTGAGCGTTCCCAAGCTCCATAGGAGCATGGAGATTATAGAAACACATTGAGTGTGGCTTTACATGGGTCTGGGGATCTGAGTCCCAGGCCTCACTCCTGCGTGTCAAGCACTTCATCACTAAGCCATCTCCCCAGCCCAATGAATGAACTTTCTTGAACTAATTAGATAAATTTCCCCACTTATTTTTTTTTTTTTTTTTTTTTTTTTTTTGGTTTTTCGAGACAGGGTTTCTCTGTGTAGTTTTGCGCCTTTTCCTGGAACTCACTTGGTAGCCCAGGCTGGCCTCGAACTCACAGAGATCCGCCTGGCTCTGCCTCCCGAGTGCTGGGATTAAAGGCGTGCGCCACCACCGCCCGGCAAATTTCCCCACTTATAATGCTCACATTTACCATTACACTTAAAAAGCATAATCTCGTCAGCTACCAAAGATAGCCAAAAGGAACATGTTGCTCAGAATCCATTTCTACAGAGAGTAACCTCACTGCATCTGAGTAAACAAAATTTTCATATTATGTTTCTAATTTTTAAAATGTCCCATTAACTAACTGTGGAAAAAAGGCAAGAATGTAAAGCACAGTTACATTTTAAACTGACTTTAAAAACATAAAAGCTACACATATTAACGGGGGTACTATGTATTGTTTTGATACATGTATGTATTTCATAATGTTTAAATCAGGATAAACCTATCTCCTCAAACATTTATCAAATCTTTATGATAAAAAGTTGAACACAACAGCCTTCTTGCCCTATCTAACTCTAACTTGGTACTCATTGATCAACTTCTCCTCCTCCCCATCTCCAGGCCTCTGACAGCTACCATTCGACTCTCAGAGGAGTTACAATTTCAACCGTTCTTTCTCTCTACCCAAATGAAAAAACTCAAACCACACACACTTCGAGTAAGTACTAACCATGCAGCTCACAACCACCTGTAACTTCAGCTTCAGGGGATCTAAAACCCTATTCTGGCTTCCTCCAGACACCTACACACAGGGCACACACTCACCAAACGTACATACGTACATACATACACATAAATAAAAATAGAGGTTTCCTTAGGAAAAAAAGAAATGGTAGGAATCAGTTTTGGTGGTCCATGGCAGCTTACAGCTACTACAGGTACTACTGCAGCTGGAAGGCTAGAGCCAAAAGGTCACTGGAGCCAGTTTGGGCTATCCACAGAAATCCTGTCTGAAAACAGAACAGGAACTGGACAGATGGCTCAGCAGTTAAAAGCATGGACTGTTCTTGCAGAGGACTCGATGACTTACAACTACCTCTAACTCCAGCTTCAGGGGACCCAATGCCCTCTTCTGGCCTCTGTGGGCACACATTACATAATTTTAAAAAATAAATCTTATTAAAAAAAAAAACAATACTAGGCAGTTTTGTGTGCACGCACACAAGTGCGTATCACATGAGTTATCAGAAAAAGAAAGACACAGAAAAATATTAAGAGGAAATATATACACTAGCAAGGATTATTTAAATCAGGATAAACATATCTCTCTCTTCACATCTGTTCAAGTAAATCAATATCCATTCACAAATGGCAGAGTAAATAATTAAAATGCTACTTTGAAGAAAATGCAATGAGAAAGAAGAAAAGGATAAGGAAATGGAAAGATGGATGCTGGAAAATTTTTCCCCCCAGTTTTTTTTTTTTTTTTCAGATATGGTTTCTCTGTGTAGCCCTGGCTGTCCTGGAATTCAATCTGTAGACCAGGTTAGCCTTGAACTCACAAGAGATCCGCTTGCCTCTGACTCTCAAATACTGGGATTAAAGGTGTGCACCACAACCTCCCTGCTGAAGAATACTTTTAAAATAATAACATTAAAAATATTTGCAAAGCTGGTTGTGTTGGCATATACTATTAATCCTAGCACTTGGGAGGCAGAGGCAGGTGGATTTCTGTGAGCTCAATGACAACCTGGTCTATACAGTGAGTTCCAAGTGAGCCAGGAGTGCACAGTGAGATCCTACTCAGGGAGAAAAAAATGTAATGTCGAAACCAGACATGGTGGCTCCTGACTGTAATTCTAGCACTCAAGAGACTAAGGCAAGAACTCAAGCTGGAGGCCAGCTTGGCCCATACAGAACCTAAAAACAAACACACAGCAAAGAACTTGTATGAGTGTGTGTGTGTGTGTATTTATAAAATTACAGGTCTGAGTTGGATCCTGGACCACACAAAGTAGCATGAGAGATTCCACTGCATAGAGCTGTTCTCTGCCCTCCACAAACATAAATTTTTTAAAAAAATTTAGGAGGTCAAGAGATGTCTCAGCAGTTAAGAGCACTGGCTGCTATTCCAGAGGACCCATGTTCAATTCTCAGCATCCACACAGAGGGAGGCTCACAACTGTCTGTAGCTCCAGTCCCGGGGGTATGATGCCCTCTTCTGGTCTATACAGGCAAAACTCCCATATTTAATTTAAAGTTAAGTAGCATCAATAAAGAAAAATACTGAACAGCAAATTCTAATTCCTATTTTAATTTAAATGATTAACTGATATTAGCAGAAATGCAAAATTAACAGTAAAATTTTTTTTAAATTGGTTTTTCAAGATAGGTTTTTCTGTGTAACACTTCTGGCTGTCCTGGAACTCACTCAATAGCCCAGGCTGGCCTCAAACTCTGAGAGATCTGCCTGCCTCTGCCTCCCGAGTGCTGGGGTTAAAGGTGTGCACCACCACCACCACCACCACCACCACCACCACCACCACCACCACCACCACCACCACCACCCAGCTAAACACGTACTTAACGATTTAGAAGTCAAGACAGCATTTGCTGCAGTCTTATTAGTCTTCTTTGCAACAGAAATTTCACTACTTTAGAGAACCTCATTTAACACAACCAAAGGCTTCTTGTGGAAGCATCATCTTTTCCACGCAACACAACTGACGGAGCCGTTCTGCAGTGACACACCACACCCCAGTTTTCTTTGACTCTGGCCTTTACGTGGGTCTCAGCTTCTCTTCCTCTATCAAGTTCTCAATGATCGTGCAAATCAAACATGAAGTCATCGTGGCTTTGGGACCTCACACTATTTTATAGAGGCTCAGATTACAATTTCTTACCCGAAATCTTTGGGACCAGCTTTGTTTTAGAATTCAAGTTTTTTTGGATTTTTAAAATAAAGATATGTGGTAGTATAAAAATGACATATCTTATGCTACCACCAGCACAATCTGATGCTTATTAATATTAATATTTCTAAAGAAAGCATATACATTCAGTCTAAGGTAGTTAAAATTATAAACAACTTCACATAGATTCAGCTCAAGTTTTGCTGTCAAAAGAGTTATAATAAAAACAATTTTGGGTTTCCAGAACGTTGAGGATTCAAAATTGTGGCTCTGACAATGAAACATTACATCCAGCGCTGTAAGAGCACCTGCTATCTCAAAATCAACACACTCTCTATCTGTAATCTGACCTGTTCTCCACATGTCAACCAAGTGCTGTAGGAAGCCTCCCCCATTCCTCTTTATCCACCATTTGAAAAGTCAAACTTTCTCCCCGAGAATTTCTCTCCCGCCCTAATCCCTGAGACTTCCACAGCATTTGCAACTCTCCTCAAAATAGACCACAAGACCCTGGCCCTTCTCACCTGACTATTATGCTGACTGCCAACTGGACACTCACTGCTGTAGGGCGAGAAAAGTGCATTCTTCACCAAACTGCCAGAACTCACTTTTACAATACAGATCCAATCATGGTACAACAAAACTTAGGTGGCTACCGCTGTTCTTAGAACAGCTAGTAATTGGTACAGCCTAGTCTTCACCAATCTTTTAAACCTCATTTAACTAGTTCCTTTTGATTTTTCTCAGTTTTACGTTTACTTTCTAGAATAGAGCATCTATCTTATACTCATGGCCCCAAAGCCTAGGACACTTCTACCCTACTATTCGACTCCTTTTCAGGCCTCAGTTTTTATTTCTTTATTTCTGTGGTTTACAGTTATGTATTTATTGGGCTCCAGGGACTGAACACTGGATGTGAGGCTCGGTAGCCAGTGCTTTTACTTGTTGAGCCGTCTTGCCAGTCCCAAGTCTCAATTTTATTTGTTTCTAATTTTTATTTATTTATTTATTTGTTTGTTTGTTTTGTTTTGTTTTTTTGAGACAAGTTTTCTCCATGTAGTTTTGGTGCCTGTCCTGGATCTCGCTCTGTAGACCAGGCTGGCCTCAAACTCACTGAGATCCTCCTGGCTCTGCCTCCCAAGTACTGGGATTAAAGGTGTGTGCCATCGCTGCCCGGCCCAAGTCTCAATTTTAAATGTCACTTCCAAAAGAAGTCTCCCAACCTCCTGATTTAAATTAAGTCACTTCTGTTATTCCCTCTCCTGGACCCTTAGTCCTTCCCTTTATAACATTTATAAAAATGTGCTATTTTATAAGCATGTACTTCATGTCTGCCTCCATCCTCTGCTGTCACCTGACTACAGTCCATCTAGCAGAGCCTTGGCATACTAGGTAAACATGGATGGGGGTGTCTGCATGCATGCATGCAAACAAGCACACTTCCTGGCTTGTGAAATCTAAGTCATTCATTTCCTCAAGTGAGGAGACAAAAAAAAACCCTAGCAATCAAAGTTCCAGATTTATCAAGACTTCTTTCATTAATGCATGCCCACCAAAAGAAAAAAACTATTTTAACTGCTGAGAAAATAAGAATAAACTGCCGGGTGGTGGTGGTGGTGGTGGTGGTGGTGGTGGTGGTGGTGCACACCTTTCATCCCAGCACTCGGGAGGCAGAGGGAGGTCAATCTGGTCTACAAAGTGAGTTCCAGGACAGTCAGGGCTGTTATAAAGAGAAACCCTGTCTCGAAAAACCAAATAAACAAACAAACAAAGCATCTGATCCTTGTCCTCACGTAATTTACATTTCAGTAGGAAAAGACACAACAACGAATGGGAGTGAAGGAGACCCTCAAAAATGATGACTAAAACGTTCCAAAAAGTCTCATCATTAGCCTCAGGCCCAGAGATGCAGCACACCATGAAGAACATGCGGCATGGTATAGGGTAAGCCGCCACTGTGATCTGTGGGTCCTCGGCTATCTACTAGGTAAAATTAAATTCCTCAAGTTGTAAATGGTGCTAGATGCTAAGAACAAAAAACAAGAGTGGCAGTAGAAATGTTGTTAGGTAGGATTCATCAAGTGCACCTCCCTTAAAATAAGCCTTCAACTAGGGCTGAAAGAACACCAAATTACATGCAACTGATCCCAAGTTAACAGAGCACAAACACTTTCGTTGTCTATCTTCCTCCACTAAAATTTGAGCCCTGCGACAACAGGCTTTTTCCTGTCTTCTTTCCTGCTGTGTCTTCATGACTGAGTATCTTCCAGTACTCTTCTTACACAGAAGTACATCAGGAACTCCAAACGCAAGCCTGACCACCAGCACTGTCTTCACCATCTACCAACGCCTTCCTTTTCCTCAATGATCTTTCAACAGCTCTTATGTATTGGAATAAACCTTTATCACACTGTTATAGTCTGAACGTGAAATGTCCATCCCAGGCTCATGTGTTTCAAAACTTGGTCCCCAGCTGGTTGAACTGTTTTGAGAGCATGGAATCCTTTGGATAAATGTGCCTAGCTGGCAGATGGAGAAGATAGGGCCAGGGTTTGAGGAGTCTAGGCTGGTTCCACTTCTAGACCAAACTTTCTGCTTCCTGATCCTCTAAGATATAAGAAAGCAGCCTCTTATTCTAAATGTAAACCATGAGCTCAGGCAAATCCAGGCCTTTCTCGGGTGTTTGATCACAGTAATGTGAAAAGCAACTGTATAACAAGCATCAGCACTCTGGCATGTTGGCCCTCAATCTCCCAAACAAGATGCCAATATAAATTATTACAGCACTGAAATGGTTCATTTAAATTTTTCTAATAGTAAAAAAGATAAACAGAAACATTCTATTATTTAATCAATGTATACAAATATAAGCATATTCTGTCTTCAACTTAAAGCCTTAAAAATACCAACCTGAGCTGTTTCTGTCATCTTCTGCTCAAAATCAGCTTTTGTTAATGCATACTTTTCCACATAGAGTTTGTAAGTATCTGTAGCTTTCTTAGATTTAACAGCTGCCTGTAACAAAACAAACGCAGTTTTAAGAGATGCATTTAATTTAATTTTATGTGTATGAGTGTCTACGTTCACATATATCTGTGCACAATGTGCATTTCTAGTGCCCTCGGAGGGCAGAAGACATCAGATCTCCTAGAACCAGAGTTACAGATGGCTGTGAGTCACCATATGAGTGCTGGGAACCAGACCTGGGTCCTCTGCAAGAACACCCACCAGTGCTCTTAACTGCTGAGCCATCTTTCTAGCCCACCCCTCAAAAGCTTATGAAACTGAGGTTAACCATTTTTCTTTCTTAACGTAAGGTAATATGAAGTAACAAATTAAAAGTACATTTTGAGAGTCTGGTATGACACACAACAAAGTTTAATCCTTTAGTGCCTGCCTTAGTCGCTTTCTTTTTGCTATGGGCAGACAATAACTCAGGAATTAAACATGGACTCTTCTTTCTGTCCAATGGAATATAGTTCAAAATATTCAAACATGCCCACTTTATAGCCCAAAGCAAGACTGTATAACCATAAGCAACAGCTGTGAGAAACTTCTTGACAATGTAAAAAAGCGCATCATCAGAAGGCACCTGATATGCTTTTCTACAATGGTCCATCTTCCTCCTCTCCCATTAATGCATACGTATTCCATTTAATGTCTGATTAAAGTCTAATAAACCAAACTCAAAATCAGAAAGACTGATTTGCCATAATGGTTCTCAGTTTCTAGGATGTTCCAATAAACCAATAAATTTATTTTTAATTTTTATCTATTTTTCAGTATCTATTTTCAAGATCTAAAACCCACTATGGTAATAACCTAGTTTTAATTTTATCAGTTACTTAATGAAAATACTAAATATTAATGAGAAGAACATGAATAAGTTATGTAGGACATCTTTTCCTCAAGGACTTTGCAAAATAACCTACACATGAATAGAAATCAGAAAGTGACAAGACCACAGAAATCAATATAAACCTCAGGTGGGACACATTCTAGCGGAAAGATATCCTAATCAGATCTGTACTGGGCAGACACACAGCTGCAGACAGTCTTCACTGCTGTAGACAATGGTATGTGGGCAATAGGAGCAGCAGGCCAAGGCAGGGGTCGGGAGCAGCAGCCAGCCTAAAGGTGGCAGGGAAAAGAAGAAATACCTAGTATCTAAAGGCTGATCGATTCGGACATGAGAAGATGGTTGTAGAATAAGAGTTCAAAGATGAAGGACAAACTGTAGGGTTTCCATATAGAAATATCTCCACATTCTTGATGAGATAACAGATCATCTGATGGCTGTGCTAGGGAAGCTTATCCTTGGTAAGAACAAAGTAAGTTTCATCAAACTACAGTGTGAGGACATATCGGGTAATAAGACTAGATGATTAAAAATACTGCTGAGAGGTCTAAAGTGATGCTAAGAGCCAAGTAAAAGCTTTATAACAGGACATTTGTGTGGGGCCAGTCAGCACCAATATGTAATTACCTTTAGGTGTGTTTCCAGGACAAGAACTAGAAATAGAAAAACTAGCTTTGCTGTGGGCTGAGATTGGTGTGGTCTTCTCTAAACAGACAATCTTGGGTTCTCTAAATAAAATTCAATAAAAAATTATACTAAACATGTATGTTATATGCTTTCCTGCCTTTTAAAATAAGATTTATTTTTATTTATGGTGTGTGTAATCTGCCACATGTGTATGAATACCCAGCAAGGCCAGAAGAAGATCTCAGATCCCCTGAAACTGAAGTCACAGGTAATTCTAAATGCCTGACCTGGAGCTGGGATCCAACTCACAGCCATCTCTCCAAACCCTTTCCTGCTTTCTTAAATAAAATATATACAGGGTACCATTTCACCATGTACTGTAAATAAAACTGGCCTTAAGTCAGAGGAGAATTAGTTCAAATTTTGGATCTACCATTTACTTCCCCTATTACTTTATCTTTGAGTTTTACATTGCTCTCTTACTTCTAAAACAGGACCAATACCAGACATTTTTAAGGCTGCAGTAGTGGCCCAACTATAATTAGATAAAGGGCGTGGGGCTCGGGGGATGGCCATGGTTCAGTAACGGCAGTGCCTGCTGCCACACCTGACGACTCTGAAACCCACACAAGGGAAGAGAGAACTGATTCCTGAATATTATCTTCTGACTGCAACACATACACTGACACAGACACATTAATGAAAAAACAACTAATGCTTATGGTAGGATCTGGCACATTGGCCAATTTACAAAATAAATGTTAACAGCTGTTATGCTTCTAACAAGGAACATCATAAAAAACACACATTGTTAGGGGGCTGGGGAGATGGCTCAGTGGTTATGAGCACTCTCTGCTGTTCCAAAGGTCCCGAGTTCAATTCCCAGCCGCCACATGTATACTCACAACTGCCTGATGCCCTCTTCTGGTGTGCAGATGTATATGCTGACAAAGTACCCATATAAATGAATGAATAAATAAATCTTAAAAAAAAATACATTGCTAAATTTTGTTGTTATATAAAGGCATGTCTAAGTTACTGACTTGCATCAAGTTGCCCATCCCTAAAGAATGTAAATAAAATCTGTAACAGTTGTACTTTGCTCTTATAGTTTAAAAAAAAAAAATTCTGACTGTCTAGCCATTTGATACTACTTTCTCAAGCATCCTGGCCCTATTCAAACACAACAATTAGATAAAATGTCTCTGTAAAGTTTACTATGTTCCATTCCAGGGACCCTATATAACCATGTTTGCTACAATTTATTTTAGAAAAAAAATCTAGCCAGGCATGGTGGCACCTTTAATCCCAAGACTCAGGAAGAATCTCTTTGAGTTCAAGGCCAGCCTGGTCTACAAGGAGAGTTCCAGGACAGCCAGAGCTACACAGAAAAACCCTGTCTCAAAAAACCAAAAAGAGAAAAAAGGAAATCTATTGGCATAGTCATCTAGGTTTCCTTTTGGATTTTCTTCTAAGCAAATCTTTAGTTTCTACACGAAAAATCAAGTCTATAGTCCACGAAGTGGTTTATAGCAACAGCTTAGCAAAAAGATATAGCCTTACTGGGAGAGCCTTCTTCCCTTGTTCTTCATCCTAAATCACTTTTATTCTGCTGTCTATTACATTGTGCTAAATAGTTCATATGTCATATACTAATAAATACATGATTGAGAAATTTACAATATAAAGGATATTCATAAACAGAGAGAAATTTTAAAAAATGACCATATCAATATATTTTTGTTTGTTTGAGACAGGGTTTCTCTGTGTAGTTTTGGTGCCTGTCCTGGATCTCGCTCTGTACACCAGGCTGGCCTTGAACTCACCACCACCCGGCACATATCTATACTTTTAAAAGCAATTTGTTTCATGAAATTTTTCTTCAGATTTATTTATTATTTAAAATTATGTGTAGGTGTATGCGTCTGCATGTGGGTCCATGAACAAGAATGCAGGTGCTGGTAGGGGTTGGGGATTTAGCTCAGTGGTAGAGCACTTGCCTAGCAAGCACAAGGCCCTGGGTTCGATCCTCAGCTCAAAAAAAAAAAAAAAGAATGCAGGTGCTGTAGAATCAGAGGCATCAGATCTGAAGCTGCAGTTACAGATGGTTGTGAGCCACCTAATACAGGTGCTGGGAACTAAACCTGGGTCCTCTGGAAGAACAGCAAATGCTCTTAACCACTGAGTCATCTCTCCAACCCCCCACAGAATATTTCTTACAATCTTTCTTTCCTTTTTTGCAATGCCAAATAATCAAACCAGGGGCTTTATAAATGCTAGGCAAACAGTAAAACTTCCAGTGCTAGGAATGGGTTGCATCCTGTTGAGTCATTAGCTAAAGTGGTCCCACAGAAAGCTCCAAACATCACAAGACTACTGGCTGCTCTCCACAAGCTGATGGTAAGTAAGGCCCTAGTGTTGATGACAACACTCACTTTATCATTGAACATGGAGTCGTTGAGCTGATACCCAACTATAGCTTCACCCCTTTTGAGTAGTGTCCATGGTACTAGAAGGTACTCTCCACGGTTCCGGGGAGAAAGTTAATCATCAGTATCACTAAGCTACAAACTGAGACCTCCAAAAGAGACCTACCTGCCAGATATACTTATGTATTAGTGGCACAAATGTTGTGGGAGCAACTAACCGCTTTCTGACTGGATTTAAGGCCCACTCCCCGAGATGGAACCCTACCTGACACTGTTAAAGTGACCAAGACCTGAGACTAAATACACAGTTCAAGGGTCTAGGGGAAAACCCAATACTATTATTCTGCTAAAGGGGCACAGTAATAAAATGACTCCTAGTGGCACATACTCATAGATCAGTGCCTTGCTCAACCACATCAAACATGCTTCTTGAAGTGGATGGGAACACAGGGAGCCACAGCTGAACAACACGCAGAGTGGGAGACTTTGGAGCACTAAGTCCTAAGAGAACATCTTCATCAACCCTGATCCTCAAGGCTCAGGGGTCCACACGGAAGAAAGGGATTGTAAGCCAGAGTGGTGGGTAACTTGAAGGGAACAATGTCTTCAAGACACAACAGAACTGACGCACACAGGCAATCAGAGACTGAGGCAGCAAGCAAAGACCTGCACAGCTTCAGGCCAGACGGGATCCCAAAACTGCGAAGGGGAAGAAGTAGACACCGAGTCCACAAAACATTTTATGCCCAACACAAAACGAACTCCCTCATTTATTTTTGTGGGCTTTTGTTTCACTTGGGCAGTTTTTTGTCTTACTGGACTTTTTTGTTTGTTTTCATTTTCTTTCTTTTTTTTTTAAAGAAAGAGAAAAAGAACAAAGTTGTGTGGGCAGGGAGGTGGGGGGGATCTGGGAAGAGTTGGGGAGCTGAAAATGTGATCAAAATATATTGTATGGAAAATATTTTAAGATAAAAGAAAAACAAATTAAGAACACACACATACATACACACACACACTGCTAGGCAAGTGCTCTACCATTGAGGTACATATCTAGCCATAATTTTTCCTTTTCACATGTTCCATACAAAATACTATTCCTCTCTTCCTACAAATCACCACTCTACCCTCTCTCTAATTTCTGGCTCTATCTATTTAATAATGTATTTTAGCTCTCCAAGAAAAGGGAAGTTTCTTGAAGACAGCAAGAGATAACATGTATTTAGTTTTTAACCACATAACAGCATAGCAAGAGGCCAGGAACCAAAACATTTATTTACTACTCAATGCAAATTATTATACCATAATCCAGCAGTCAATCATAAAATATACTTGAGCAAATCATTCATTAAGGCAATAATTTATTCTATGCCTTAGAGCTAAACACACTTGTAAATGTGTTTTTTATTATATTAACGAACTGAAAATTTCAATCCATTTTCCAAGTAAACATATGATGTTACTGACAATGTAATGATGGCCCCTCATACTAGTAATATTGACATCACTATTAAAAGCCAATAGTAATAAAGTCAACACAGAAGATCTGTACTAGGTAATTATGTCTCAGTATTAGTCCTTACATCAGATGGGAATTTAAGAGATGGAAGGGCACCTCTGGGGCATCCTTTCCTCTTCCTTAAATGGTTTCTAGAATTCTAAATAGTTTTGCTGCTGAAGTCTTTACTTAGAGGGGATATTACTAATATGGTAAGGGGTGGTGTGGGATTGGCTCAGGCAGTGGAGTTCCTGCCTAGCACACGTGAAGCAGCAGATTCAATTACCAGCACTGCACAAACTGGTGTAGTGGTACACAGCTGTAAACACCAGGACTCAGGAAGTAGAGGCAAGAGGGCAGGAAGATCAAGAGTTCAAGATCATCCTTGACTACATAGCCAGTTTGAGGCGGGCTACCACGCAGCTGTCTAATCATGCAGTCAAGTTTGCACAAGCAATAACTATAATGACTTATAGTAAGGTGGGAACTTCTGTTCCCCTTTGTCATGTAAGAGTCAAATTCCACTGCCTACCTTAGGAATTTGAGCCCAACAAATTTCGATTACAATCTTTTCATGTCATTTTGGGCTTCTGATCCCCAAAGACAACACTCTTCCTTTGAACTCAGTTAACTTGGCTTTTCTTTTTGTATTTTTATTTATAATTGCTGTGTCTGGAACATGTTTTTAAACTACAAATTTAATTGTTACCTCATCTTTTTCTTGCCTCTCAATTTTTATTTATTATATAAACTTTAAAGGAGCTTATTACTCCAAATTCCATCAATATTTTTATTTTTTCTCTCCTTTTATTTGAAAGTATACATTTGTTTTTCTAACTAGATATGTTAAATATTTTACAAAGATTTCAAATTTATTTCTAATGAGATATATATCTTTAATCCCAGCAGAGGAGGCAGAGGCAGGCAGATCTCTGTGAGTTCGAGGCCAGCCTGGTCTACAGAGCAAGTTCTAGGATAGGCTCCAAAAGTTACACAGAGAAACCCTGTCTCAAAAAACCACAGAGAGCCAGGCGGTGGTGGCGCACGCCTTTAATCCCAGCACTCGGGAGGCAGAGCCAGGCGGATCTCTGTGAGTTCGAGGCCAGCCTGGGCTACCAAGTGAGTTCCAGGACAGGCGCAAAGCTACACAGAGAAACCCTGTCTCGAAAAACCAAAAAAAAAAAAAAAACCACAGAGAGAGAGAAAGACAGAGACAGAGAGAGAGACAGAGAGAGAGAGAGACAGAGAGAGAGATCAAATAAATGAATGGTTGAACTGTGTTAAGAAGAAAGGAAAAGGCCAGGCATGGTGGCACATGCCTTTAATCCCAGCAATCAGGAGGCAGAGGCTACATGTCCACAAGTTCCAGACCAGACAGGGATACAAAGAGAGACCCTATCTCAAAAAACAAAAACAAGAAAGAGGAAAGGAAAAAAGACCTACTTTCAATTAAAACAGAATAGGGCAAAAGGTTATGGTCCACTGCAATGCAATATAAATTTGGTTGGTCAGCAACAACATACACTTAAAGCTTATCTTCAACTGGCTATGTCTTTCTAAATAGACTCAATTATTTCATCAATATCTTACTATGTAAGTCTCCAGGGGTGGGGAGATAGCTTAGTAAAGTTCATGCCATGGAAGCATAAAGACTGGAGTTTAGGACCCAGCATCTATATAAGAGCCAGACATGGTAGGTACTTCTGTAACCCTGGTACTGAAGAAAGTAGAGACTCTTGGACTGTAGGCACTCGAGGGCCTCTTGGTCCATCTAGCTGAGTTAGTTCCAGGTTCAGTAAGAGACCCTGCCTCAAAAAATAAGGGCGAGTGACAGAGGAAGACAGAGTGACCTCGGCCTCCCACGTGCATGCATCTGCTCTACATACCCCCCCCCACACACACACACACACACTACACAGACAAAGAAGAAAGCGCTCCGGAGTGTGGAGATGTTTTTATTGTGATTACCTTTTCTATTTCTCTTTGTGTAGCGCCTTCCTTTTTCAGACGTTCCTGCTCTACACACTTGGCATTGTAATTTTCCTTAGACTTCTGGAGGGCCTGAGTTATGTTCTGAATGGCTTGGACTGCTTCCAGAGTCCCTGCAACTTCTTCTTTAGTCTGTGTGATAAGAAATGGTTCAATAAGATAAGCTATAAAACACTTACTGTGACCACTCAATCCTCTAACAGGAAAAAAGTTACCTTCTTATGAGATTTCACTTGCTCCTCTCCATACTTCTGAACTTCCTTTATTAATTCCTGTAATTTTCTAACAAGATCCAAATGACAATTTGCTAATTTCTCTGTAGATGTTTTGAACACATCCCACACTGGTGCAAATGTTCTAAGGGAAAAGCAAAATAAGAGGATAATTTATTAAAATAAAAAGGAGCCAGTGAGATGGCTCAGTAAGTAAAAGCATGCTTGCCAGTACACCTGATGTCCCGAGTTCAATTCCCAGAGCCCACCACAGAGGGAGAGAACTGACTTCCAAAAGTTGTCTTCTGATCCTGGTATACATTGGTTTTTCTAGCTAGATATGTTAAATATTTTACAAAGATTTCAAATTTATTTTGTGCACAGGTGTGTGCAGCCACACACATACATATCACCACATTCCATAACAAAAAGTAAAAAATAAAAAGTAAAGTTTAAGGTTCTAAATTGAACCCAATGGAATCAATAATACTATATTTAGCAATTTTCTTTAGGTAAAAGATGAAATTAAAATAATGAAATGACCCATAGATTGTATACGTCTGTCCTTGTTTAATTATTTAAAATAGCTTTGAACCACAGGGACACAGAACTTGTTTAATTTTATGTCACTGGTCTTCAGAGCTCCTGCCATTTAATTGTATTCAGACACATCATAAGCCTTTCTATGATTAACTAGTGCTAAAAATTAATTTATCAAACTTTTAAACGATTAGTATCCCATTAAAAATGCTTAATCAAAAATAAAGTTTCTCAGGGCTGGAGAGATGGCTCGTTGTTTAAGAGCATGGGCTGCTTTTCCAGAGGACTCAAGTTCAATTCTCAGCACCCACATGGTAGCTCAAGACTCTCTATAATTCTAGTTCCAGGGGTTCCAAAACCCTCACAAATATACATATCGGAAAAACACCAATGCACATAAAATAAAACTAAATAAATTAAAAAGAATAATAATGAAGTTTCTCTGGAGCAGGAGACGTATCTCAATGACCGAGTGCTTGCCTCACATAAAGAGATCCTGGGTTGATTCCCAGCATCACAATAATAAAAGTAACAACAATAAAACCTTCCCTTCTGAATTTAAGTAAGCAAAAATCAATTTTTACACATGAGTTCTTTGTGCTTTCAACAATTTCACACAAATTACTTAACAGCGGCAATGTGAAACCGTGATGTGAGCTTTGTAATCGTACCTGTGTACTTAAACAATTTCCTATCACCTTTCTACCACAGTGTATGGAATGTGTTACATATTTTCTTCCCACTTTTTCTAAATAGTAAAGACTTAAAATGTTTAACAAGCTCAAATATATTCAAAGACTTCTATACTTACCATCCCTTCGAGAGCACTAAAATTTCTATGGTTAGTTTAAACCAGGCTGGTCAGTGTAGAATAGTCTAAAGGTAGATAACTCTGTGCTCAAGTATTTGCTTTAAAAGTCTCTACAATAAGCTTCTAATAGGAAAAATAAATAGCAACAACAGCCACTAAGGCAAGAGGGTAGAGAAACAATGACTTATTCTAACATGGACTCTTTGCCAACTGCTATAATTCCTAACCAGTAGAAAAGTTAGCTGGAGCAATCATGATATGCAATTATAAAGAAGTTCAAAGAGGCTAATTAAACTCCCAGACTAGGATTGTTCTGATTAGATTTTACTCTGAAATTCAATCAACACTAAATCTGACAGTGATTACCTGGAAATTTTCAAGAGGACAAAATACCTGAATATACATGGACTCCACTTCCTGTAAGCCTGATACACACTACTCAAGAATTACAAGGCAGTTAAGACGGCATACCTTTACCAACATATTCTTTATACCAAAAAGGGATTCAATACAAGATTTCTCTAAAAATAGGTTTCTTGAGGCCAACAAGATGGCTTGGCAGGTAAAGGCACTTGGTATATAAACCCAATAGCCTGGGTTCAGTCCTTGGAACCCATGTAAAGGTAGAAAGAAGAGAACTGAGTCTACAAAGGCATCTTCTGCCCTACCTTCCTACCAGTCTACACAAAAGAATTTTCTTGGTATTTTTTTTAATTCTATATTTATGTATTTTATCTTTATGGGTACTTCGTCTGCATATACATCTGCACAGCAGAAGAGGGCATAAGACAGTTGTAAGCTGCCATGTGGTTGCTGGGAACTGAACAGGACCTCTGGAAGAGCACTGAGTGCTCTTAACCACTGAGCCATCTCTCCAGCCCTCTTGTTTGTATTTTATGTGCGTGGGTGCTTTGCCTGTGTGTATATCTGCATACCAGGTATGAGGGTCTAGTGCCCAAGGCCAGAAGGCACTGAATCCCCTGGAAATGAAGTTACAGATGCTTGTGAGCCACAAGGTGGGTGCTAAGAATTGAACCTGGGTTCCCTGGAAAAGCAGCAAGAGTTCTTAGCCCCTAAGCCATCTCTCCAGTTCCACAAATTTAAAAAAAATTAATATACTTCAAATTTTACTTTAAATATTATAAGTTGCAAATTAAAGGGGAAAAAAACCACACACAATTGACCCAAACACACAACTCAGTGAAATTTCTACACAGTTAGAGTAGCCAATGGAATGGAAGCTATAAAGCTTCACACTGGATTTTATATTTCACTACTGAATGTTATTATGCATGTACCCACCACTAAAACCAAAAAATCCATGACCAAGTTAGAATCAGAAAAACTATCAGCTTTACATCCTCTTTAACAATTCGTGTTTACAGTTGGTCCTCTGTCATTCCCTACTATTTAGCCATTCTTGTCCTCTTTTCTACATGCTATTGTATATGCACGTGTATGTTCACACACACACACACACACACACACACACACACACACACACACACACACAACTTTATTGGCGAGGTTCCAAATAAGGGAGAAGATGCAATTTTTACATATTTATTTAAGAAATTTCAGCTGGGCAGTGGTAATGAATGACCTTAATCCCAGCACTTGGGAGGTAGAGGTAGGCGGATCTCTGTTGAGTTTCTGGTCTACAGAGTGAGATCCAGGACAGTCAGGGCTACACAACACTATGAAACCCTGTCTCAGGGGGAAAAAAGAAAAAAGAAAAAAAAAGGAAAGAAAATTAAAAAAAATAGATAAACATTTGAAAAACAACTAGAAATTAACTCACCCAAGTTGTGAATAATTGCTTGCAGATTTCGCTAGTTTTGTCATTGATCTGGAATATGCCTCTTCTATTGTAGCTCTGTTAAATTAAATTGTTGTATTATAATACCTACTGCTTAGCAATCCAAACATAGCAAAGTCACAAAAATATGATTAAAAATGCACACGAAAGTATGCCTCAAAGTACATGGTGAAAATAGGCAGGGGGCCCCAGTGGATGTCTGAAATCATGGACAGTGTTAAGCTCTAAAGTTATGGTTTGGATATACAGTGTCCCAAACAAAGCTCCTATGTTGAAGGTTTGGTCTCCAGTTGGTTATCCCAATCACTGAGAGGGCATAAAGTAATGAGACCTCTGCCCTAAGAAATGGATTAATTCTGTGGTGGATTCATAATCTGGTGACATTCTTGGGAAGCGGTAAAAATCAAGTGGTGGGGCCTATTTGGAGGAATTGTATATCCTGGCAAGATAGACCTCCTTCTTAGCCTCCTTTTTATCTAGCTCTGTGCTTCCTGGCAGTCCTAAGGTAAGCAGCCCCTGCTAGATTCTCTCACTGCTGTGATAACTGGCTTTGCCTCAGGCTCAAATAATACACATGACTAGCATGGACTAACACCTCTGAAACGGAGAGCCAAAATAAATCTTTTCTTAGATTGCTTTTCTCAAGTATTTTGTCATAGCGATGGCCAAGTTTGAGTAGCTAATTTGCCCTTATACATACAACTACAATAAAATTTTAATTTATAAGTCAGGTACACTAAGAGATTAACAATAATAACTAATAAAATACTGCAACAACAACATAAAACTAGCAAGGCCAAGCATGGTGACACATACCTACAATCCCTGCACTGAGGAGGCTGAGGCAGGAAAATCACAAATTCAAGACCAGTACACAGTTCAGTTTAATAATCCCAGTCTGAGCTATCCGACAAGCCCCTGTCCTTAAGATACTCAATAGAGTCTTATTATTGTTCAACACTGTGATATACTTAAAATAACAAACCTGGACTGGAGAGATGGCTCAGTGGCTAAATATATTTGCCACCAAGTTTGACAACCTGAATTAATCCCTGGAACACACATGGTAGAAGGAGAGAATTAAATCCCACAAGATGTCCTCTAATCTCCACCCCAACACATGTATATACCCATGCACACAAAATAAATGAAGGTATAATTAAAACAATTTAATAATGAGCTTTATGACAATCATTTGCACAAAACTGAATCACCAGCCATTCTGAGGTCCTGAACCTCAGAGTTTAAATTACTTTAAAAATAGGTCTAAAACATTAAGTATTTCACACTAGAAAGCATTTAACTATCAATAGCATGAAGATTTTAGCCTAAGAAAGCAATCAAAGCCATTAAATTAAAAAATTAAAAAACACACACACAAAATTAGTATCGTTACATATAAAATAAATACTGGTATAAGAAAAAAATACATAAATTATCCCTTACATGTAACCTCTAAATGTTACACCTTTACCTTTTCCATAACTTCACGAGCCCTTTTCAACTGTGCGCTAAATTTAAATAGTGGAATAGTCTACAACCATCCCTGTCTGTTTATTTATTTATTTGACGGTTCCACACCGCTCTTGCACTAATGTCCAAGTCTGCCAGCCTAACTACACTTAGACATCTACATCACCTCAACTCCAAATTTCTACACTCATCTTTAAATTCTTCCTATTCAAACAAAAAAACAACTGCTCAGAAAGAATTAACAAAAATGCCCCCTCACTGTGATTTTATTCTGTTCCTTTATCCATTTATGTGCCAGCCATAAGCACACACACCTATAATCTCATCCACTCAGTAACGCTGAGGCAGATCATAAATTAAAGTCATCTTGGGAAACACAACAAGACAATACCTCAAACAAATAGACAATAACAACAAAAAATTTCATTATTCTATATTTTTCAATAACACTATGAATAGTACTCTTATCATCTTTAAAAAGTTAATACAAAAAAATTATTAGTTTTTTGAGACAGGATTTCTCTGTGTAGCCCTGGCGGTCCCGGAACTCTCTCTATAGAACTCAGAGATCCACCTGCCTCTGCCTCCTGAGTGCTAGGATTAAAAGCCTGTGCCACCAACCACTAGGCTAGGTATGTTTTTATTGTTGTTGGTTTGTTTTTAGTAAAATATCAGTATCTTAATGGTTAAGTTTAACTAGAAAAACAGGGGCTGAAGAGATGGCTCCGTAGTTTAAGAGCACGGCTGTTCTTCCAGAGGATCTGGTGCAATTCCAGCACCCACACAGTGGCTCCCAACCATCTCTAACTCCAGTTCTGGGCAATCAGTCGTCCTTTTTTGGTCTCTATGGGCAGTGCAAGTACATGGTACATGCAGGCAAAACACCCATACACATTAAAATAATAAATGTAAAAAAGAAAGACAATGAATCTATAAATTAGGAACAGGAATTAGACACCAAAACTGTCTATGGAGGAAAAACTTGGAATTGGGAAGTAGCTGGGAGTGGGGGGGAGCACATGGGGCGAGGATACATATGAAGAAAAGAGCATCAAGGAACTAACAAGACAGTTTAACAATCAGTAATGATGTCCCGAAAAGCCCATGAGGTGTATCAGGCAGCTAATCCTGCAGGATACCCAGGAAGAGCAGCTAAAAACTTGAGAAGTAAAACAGGGTTTTTCACAGGCAAAACCTATAAAGAGTGAAGGAAAGCATGGGTGACTCCTTGTGAATGGAGAAAATGTAACATCTGTTAATCTAGTATTGGCTTTATAAGAATCTAGGACCAGTTGTGGTGGAAAATACATTTAATCCCAGTACGCAGAAGGCAGAGGAAGGTGGACCTCTGTGTTCGAGGCCAGTCTGGTCCACAGAGGGAGTCCCAGGACAACCAGGGCTACACAGAAACACTGTCTCAAAAAAAAAAGGAAAAACAAAGAAACAAGAATTCAGTAGTCCAACCTGATCTACTGAAACCCTATCTCCAAAAACCAAAATAAATAAATAAATAAATAAATAAATAAATAAATAAATAAATAAATAAGAACTCAGTAGTCCAGCCTGGTCTACTTAGTGAGTTCCAGGACAGTCAGAGCTATGTAGAAAGACCCTGTCTTAATAAAAGAAAAAAAGAAAATGTAAGAAATAATGCAATAGTCGTGGAACTGGAGAGATACATTTGATGCTCTTGCAGAGGATCTGGGTTCAATGCCAGTACCCACATGGTGGCCTCTAACATCCCTAACTCCAGTTCAGAAGATCACATGGTCTTCTGGTTGCGCACACACAGCACACATACCTACATATGCAGTCAAAGCACTCCTACACATACAATAAATCAATCTTTAAAACAATCAACATCAAAACAGGGAGGAACAATGGAGAAATATGTGGCTCAGGCGCAGAATGACTGCTTCATGGGTTCAAAGTTCTAGGTTCAATCTCCGGGGCCACAAAAGTTAAAACAAAAATAATTACCTGTGACAGAATACTAAATAGTTTTAGTAAGCCTGGCTGATAAATATTGTTAAAAATACTACAAATGTGGAAGAATAAGTAATATGACTTAGACAAACTAACTGGATCAGATATTATATAATATTTTAATTTATTATAAATTTTATTGGAAAATAATGATTATTTAAGTCCTTATGTATTTTGAGACATAAACTTGGTAACTACAGACAAAATTTGCTGTCAAGAAATTTCTTCCAAACACTAAATATTGTTTAGTTAAAGCTCCCTACTTTGTACTTTGTAACAGTTTCCTAATTCTTGAATTTTCACAATAAAAAGTTAAATGAAGGAGCCACACATGGTGGCACACACTTTTAATTCCAGCACTGGGGACAGAGGCCAATCTCAGCACTGGGGAGGCAGAGGCCAATCTGATCTACACAATGAGTTCCAGAACAGACAGAGCTACATAGTGAGACCCTGTCTCAAAACAAACAAACAAACAGAAAAGTTAAAGGAACTGGAAAGATGGTTCAGAGGTTAAGAGGACTGGCTGCTCTTCCAGGACCCAGCTTTGATTCCCAGCACCCACATGGCAGCTTAAAGCCAGCAATCTGTAATTCCAACACCAGGGGATCCAGTGCCTTCTTTTAGAGCCTTCTCAGGTATGAGCATGCATGTGATGCAATGTTCATGAAGACAAAACACCCATAAACATTAAATAAATAATATTAAAACTAATAAGAAAAAAGCAAAACAAAAATGATATGAAACGTGTACTTCCATAATGAAGTTTTTGAAAAGTCAAAGATCAGGCAGATGTGGTAGCACATGTCTGTAATCATAACACTTGGAGGCCAAAAGAAGAGGAATGCCATGGCTAGGCTATATAGTAAGGACCAGGACAGTCAGAGTTTATATATCAAGACCATGACTCAAGAAAAAAGTTTTTTAAAGAAAGGGGCCAGTAAGATGGCTTAGTGAGTAATGGCCTTGCCACCAAGGCTGACAACCTGAGTGTGATCTCACACGGGACATGAAGTCCTGCAAGTTGTGCTCCGATCTCCAAACAAGTCAGGAGGATGTGCTTTTCTGAGGTCTGCACATCTCCAGGGAAGCACTAAAAGTAACAACTGGCATCAGATATTAAGAGGACAAGGATCTTGTGTTATAATACCTAGGATAATCACTAACTGAAAAAGTATAGAACAGGCATTACTTCTAATCCAATAGAAGAAAATGGATTTTTTTTTTAAGTCAAAAGCAGACAACAAATTGAAGGAAAAAAAACCACAAAAACAAACTAAGATAATACTGAGACTGACAAATTATAGCTCTACTGGAAAATAAGTGCAGATGATAGAAGGGAAAAGAACAAAACATTAAAAAGGAAGACACGAAGAGAGACAATAAATAGTACTTCTATCAGACAATAACAAAGTGCTAAGTACTGAGGTACAATAGGGCACTGTTTCGTAGGTAAAACGAAACCACAGAAACAAATACAAATGAGTTATTAAAAGATGTTATCAACACTACAAGAGATTACAACGGGTGTGTTTTATCCTAGTCACAGAGACCAGGAAGAGCAGGGTAAGTGGACACACTGCAAAAGTCTGAAAAATAATGTAGAGAGGAGCAGGCAAAGGCAATGCCTGGAGTAGAAGAATCTGTTCAAGACTGTTATCTCAGGATGGAAATAAGAAGGAGCTAAGACAATGCAAGCTGAAACCTGGGAAATGGTTTAAACAAGGAATCAAGCCAGTCTGTAGCTCAAAAATAAGAACAAATACAAACAAACAAACAAAAAACCCTCTAGCTACAACACAGTGAATGATTCATAGAACAAGAATCAACACTGGGTGTGTGTGACACACACCTTTAATCCCAGCACTAGGGAGGCAGAGCCAGGAGGATCTCTGTGAGTTCGAGGCCAGCCTGGGCTACAGTGCGAGTTCCAGGACAGGTGCAAAGCTACACAGAGAAACCCTGTCTCGAAAAATCAAAAAAAAATCAATGCAGATAAACTAGTTAGGAGCAACTTCTGGCATTCAAGCAACAATACAAATAAATCAAGATAATGAAATTGCAGATCATCCTTTACTAAGGGCTTACTCAGTGCCAAATGCTTTAATAAACAGAGGAGCCAGAGAACACACAAAGAAAAGAAAAGAAAACCCCCACCATCGAGCACTTCCAATTAAGAAGAGTCAAGCCTGGTATGGTGTATGTACCTTTAATCCAAGCACATGGGAGGCAGAGACAGGCAGATCTCTGTGAGTCTGAGAACAGCCTGGTCTACAGTGAGTTCCAGGACAGTCAGGGATACACAGAGAAACTCTGCCTTTAAAAAAAAACAAAACCGGGCTGGAGAGATGGCTTAGAGGTTAAGAGCACTGGCTGCTCTTCCAGAGGTCCTGAGTTCAATTCCCAGCAACCACATGGTGACTCACAACCATCTGTAATGAGATCTGGCGCCCTCTTCTGGCATTCAGGCATATGTACAGGCAGAACACTGTATACATAATAAGTAAGTAAATCTTTGAAAAAAAACAAAAACAAACAAAAAAAAACCAAGAGTCAAATATCAAACATAAAGTATGGAGGAGGTCTCCCCACTGTCCACAGAATCAGAAGGGACTGCATTCTAGGTAAAGAAATCACCCCACAAGTACTAGACTCCCTGTGACTGACATATATAGAGGTCTCGGTATCTAATGACAGCCGTGAAAAGTGCTGGGTAAGAGGAAGTCCAGGAGATGAGTCAGAGATATTGTGCCTTCTTGTATTCCTGCTGATGCTGGTGCAGAGGCCAGGAGGAGGACAGCCTTTGCCCAGAGTTCCAAGTATGTGAGAGTCCCCCCTTTCCAGGAGAAAGGTGGAAAGCAGAGGAACTAGCTCCACATAAAATTATTCATACCGCCCCTTCCCATAAACTCCATGAAAGAAGATGTATATTTGCAACTGTATTTTCAGAACGCAAGCAAATGCCTGGCACTAAGCAGACATGAAATAGCTATGTTGTCGAGAATAAATGAACGTAATATTTAAGGCCAAAATTTCCTATATAATCTAAAGATTTTAAATGTGTTCATATGAAAAAACTAACCAAACAAACAAAAAACAACAAAAACAAAAAACGCAGGAGAGCTAGTCACAAAACAGTGCTAAGAAGTAGCATAAACATGCAGATGTGGTGGCACATGCCTGCAGTCAAGCACTGGGATGGCTGATGCAGTAGCAAGGTCTGTGCAGCTACACAGAGAATTCAAGGACAGCCTGAGCCAATTCAGACTTTGGATATGAGGGGTGGGGTGGGAGGGCAAGGTCTTCATTTCCGAAGGTCTTAAATTCCAGCACTCAGGTGGCAGGCAATTGAGTTCCACTATGCCAACCTGGTCTGCATAGTGAGTTCTGGACTAGCCAGAGCTACATAGTGAGACTCTGTCTCCAAAAACAAATAAATAAATAAAAATTAAAATAAATAAAAGGGGTGTTAGACAGCCCAAGAACAAAAGTAGTTTTGTCACTGTCAAATTACATTAACTTCTAATAACTTTTAAATCGACTATTATATTCTAAAAGT
The DNA here is from genome assembly GCF_007827085.1 of Peromyscus californicus insignis. NCBI lineage: Eukaryota > Metazoa > Chordata > Mammalia > Rodentia > Cricetidae > Peromyscus > Peromyscus californicus. The sequence goes on along the minus strand of NW_026294480.1, from coordinate 54,709,232 downwards.
TGAAAGAAAATTACATTTTATAAATAAAATTTATAGCATTCAAATCTACAAGACTTTTTAATAAAAATTATAATGTGCAACTAAATTGAGTTTGGGAGAGTCTTTTCAAATTTTTTTTAGCATACTTGCTTAAAGAAATGGCAATGTTTCATCCTATAAAATCTTGTTTTATTATATTATTTTGATAACACATTCAATGCAAATGTATAGACATATAAAGGAATAATTTGCAAACTGGGGCTTCAAACAATGCCACTTTGAGCCAGTATCAGCTCTCAATGTAGACAGGAGAGAAGTTTGTAAAATACTCCTTTAAAATATAATTATGTTTTTAAAAAGTGAACTTTAATTATTCAAATCCAACTAAAATTTTTTTTTTTTTTTTTTTTTTTTGGTTTTTCGAGACAGGGTTTCTCTGTGTAGCTTTGCGCCTTTCCTGGAACTCACTTGGTAGTCCAGGCTGGCCTCGAACTCACAGAGATCCGCCTGGCTCTGCCTCCCGAGTGCTGGGATTAAAGGCGTGCGCCACCACCGCCGGCTCAACTAAAATTTTTACAATTAGTTATATTCTAAAATTTAAATTGGTAAGTTCTTAAACGCCTTATAAAAATACATACCTTTCTCTAACAAAGTCTGCTAGTTCTTTAGTTGATATCTGTCCATGTTTCATATTATGGTAGAGAACATCAAAGCCATTATTTTTTTCCCCCTGAAATTCAAGACATAAACAAAAACAGACATTAAAAAAGGTGAAAGTACAATAATGCTACATTAATTATAATACAACTCCTATGTTCTGGAAGCCATTTTTCCCTAAGCTAACAACTGTTAAATGATTACATAGTATCAAGGCAATTCCATACCTTTGATAACATTTATAATCTACTATACACAAATTCTATAAACATGCAAAAGTGTACAATCAATGAAATTAATTCTAAAACTTTAAGAAACACACATCATAGTTTAGGAAATATAAACTTGGACCTTTTAAAATGTATCACAAAACCCCATTATACCTATCAAGAGATTCTGGATCATTTAACTCAAGAGTTCATGCTTTAAAATAACTAAATCCTAGCTCAGCATGGTGATGCATACCTTTAATCCCAGCACTGGAAGGTAGAGGAAATTGGATCTCTGTGAGTTCAAGGCCAGCTCAGTCTACATATTTTAAAGTTCTAAGTTAGGCAGAACTACAATGAGACCTTGCCAAAAAAAATAAATAAATAAAAAGTAAAATAAATCCTGACTTTTGAGTCCAAACAGCATACTAATAACGACATAAACTCTGAACCTCACGAAATACTTTGTAATTCCTATTCAATTTTTCAATCAACTTAACTTGAAAAAGAGCATAATTTTTTTAATGATTTCTTTTATGTGCACTGTTTTGCCTGCATGTATGTCTGTGTGAGGGTGTCAAATCCCCTGGAACTGGAATTACAGATAGTTGTGAGCTGCCATGTGGATGCTAGGAATTGAACCTGGGTCTTCTAGAAGCAGTCAGTGCTCTTAACCACTGAGCCATCTCTAACCCCAAGATTTTTATTTCCATAAATAAAAATTTAAAGAAAGATAAGAAACAGGCTATTGCTTTATCTCCAACTGATGGAATATTAATAGAATTATACAAATATATAATTCTTGAAAATCTTTATGCTATGTAACCCTGTAAGTCCTACATTATTAAATCATCACAAAGGAAATACCTAAAATGTCCATTTAACCTGTAAAATAAAGACCATGACTAACAACTCCCATATTTATGGAGTAAGTTTTTAATTTTCTTAAATGAAAATAAAATGAAGAATGAAATATATTTGTTGGATATAAAAGCAATACTATAAGCAAGTATCACAGGATCGGAAATCTGTTTTCAACAGTCCACCAAAAACAGGAAACAGGAACTTCAATCAAGCTGAAGTAATCTCCAATAACTCTTAGCTTGTAAACAGCAAGTACTTTGCCACACATACAACAAATGAAAATGTTACATAACAATATATTTTTAATATCCATTTTTATCTATGAGGAAAATATAAAATTATAGCTTCTTATGAATCCAACATTTTCATTGGGTTTCAACAGGTTTTCATATTTAAGACTGTTATTAACTAACTTAGATTTTTGTGGGTTTTTTTTTAAACTTATGCTGTTTTCAAGCCATTTTCCAAGTCAAAATGAGAATATTCTTTCGGCTAACCATTATCATTAGCCTGTAATAAGCAGAAACAATATTGTCATATAGATGTAGAAGCAACAGACAAAAAGCAAAGGATCTAAATTTTCCAAGGGATTCCATCACTTGAATATAACACAAACTACATGTGCTTGATAAAACTACCCACCAGCTTATAACTGAGTTGGAAACCTTTAAATAAACAGAGACATAATTATTGAAATACAAAACCACAAAAACCCAAGTCTGAGGATCTCATGCCCCAAGGTTCTTATTCGCACATAATACAATTTAAGCTACCAAGTCCTCAATGTGCATTATAAATATTTATAAGGGTAGCCAGGAGGTGTAAGCTCAGTGGAGGGTATAAGACTCTTGGTTCAATCTCTAGCCCCTACTCCAAATGTGTGTGTGTGTACGCATATTTAAAAGACAAGGGCTACTACCAAACAATATACAGATTATTATGATAAATATTTACCAGACTCACAAGGAAAATAACAATACTTCTCATGCTGTAAAGGGAACAAGAACTTGGAGACCATCTGGTAAGCCCCTGAACAATACAGCACCTAAACATTAATTAAGGCAATGCTCATGGGTAGAGCTCTTGCCTAATATGCATAAAGCCCCGGGATTTGATCTAGTTGTCACAAAAACAAAAACAAAAACAACAACAACAACAAAATGACACAGGTGCGATGCATCCCCACTAGTGGGGAGGCTGGAGCAGAAGGGTCTCTACTCCAGAGCCAACCTGGGCTATATAATGAAACTGTCTCAAAAATAAGCAAATAAAATGAAATAAAAAGCTAAATTACATTCAGAATCTATGTTCCAGATAAAAAACCCTGAAATGGCCGGGCGGTGGTGGCGCACGCCTTTAATCCCAGCACTCGGGAGGCAGAGCCAGGCGGATCTCTGTGAGTTCGAGGCCAGCCTGGGCTACCAAGTGAGTTCCAGGAAAAGGCGCAAAGCTACACAGAGAAACCCTGTCTCGAAAAACCAAAAAAAAAAAAAAAAAAACCCTGAAATGGGCCAGAGTGATGGCTTAGTGGGTAAGAGCACTTTCTCTGCACTAAGTTTGAATCTCCAACACCCACCCAAAAAAACAGAAAGCCTGCACATGTACATAACCCCAGCACTGGGGGGACAAAGAAAAATGAATCCCAGAGCTGCTGGCCAGCCTAGCCAAATGGTAAGTTTCTGGTTCAGCAAGATGCCCCATATCAAGACAGGAGGAGAGCAGTAGAGCAAGACACCCAAGGAGACGGAGACACACACACACACACACAGACACACACACACACCCGTCGCCTCTGAATGCACACAGACACACAGACCTACACACTCACCTAAATGCACCTTACACAACACATACGCTCTTGAAGAGCAAGCTGCTTATTTGGGAAAGACAGATATCTGACTTAGGAAGTACCAATGGAACCATAATGAGGTTCGTTTACTAGTTTCTATGCAACACAGCAATACTACCTTCAGATCAGTTCTGTCTACTTCTTCCCTTAGGGTAGACACTAATGCCATAAGGAGCTTAAAAAGTACTAAGAACAAAACCTTGCATTTACTATTTCATTCTACTTGGAAATTCACTAATTTACTCATGTCAAAAAATGTAGTGCTGTTAGATGTGGTGGCACATGCCTTTAGTCCCCACACTGGGAGGCAGAGACAGGTGCATCTCTGCAAGTTTGAGGACAGCCTGGTCTATATAGTGAATTTCAGGCCAGCCAGAGCTACACAGTGAGACCCCGTCTTAAAAAAAAAAAAAAAAAAAAGTATTGCTCCAGACAACTCTAGCTATCAGTTTAATATAAATTTTTAATTTCACAAACCTATTACTACAGTTATTTTTTGATCATGAACTTTCACTTCGTTAGAAACTAAAAAATTTTAAATCGTTCAAATGGGTCTATAGGTACAGGATATACATATATATGCAAGCACGCTTTTCAAAAGAACCTTCAAAATTGAGATGTCTAACAAAGAACATAGGTCTTATTTTCACTCTATCAAAAAGTTACTGCATAGCTGGGCATGGTGGCACATGCCTTTAATCTCAGCACTTGGGAGGCAGAGGCAGGCAGATATCTGAGCTTGGGGCCAGCCTGGTCTACAGAAGAGTTCTAGGACAACCAAGATTACACAGAAACCCTGTCTCAAAAAAACAAAAGAAACCCCGTCTCAACCAACAAAGTTACTATATTGGCCTGGTAAGAGAAACAGTGTAGTAAATACACACATACATTTCACCATCAGTTTTGGAGAACCAACCAATTTTCAGAGCAATCCATTTTCGTCCCCACAAATAAATCCATATCCAAGTGGCTAAATTTTAAAAGTAGGTATTCACTCATCATTGGTAAGCTCATTTTCAGCAGGCTTATTTAATGTGACTCATACTTATGAGTTAAGTAAATGCTTATGTCCACAAAGAAATTTTGCATGTACATTTATAGCAGCAATATTCAAAACAGCTAAAAGGTAGAAGCAATCCAAATGTCTGTCTAAGAAATACACTAAAATGCAATATATCCATATGACAGATGATGATTGGGCCTAACAGTAACATATTCTACAGCATTGGTGAACTTTGAAAATATTATGGTCACAGCTGGGCATGGTGACACACACCTTTAATTCCAGCACTCCAGAGGCAGAGGCAGGTGGATGTCCAGGCCAGTCTGGTCTACAATATCAAGTTCCAGGACAGCCAGGACTCTGTAGAGAGACCGTGTCTCAAAAAGACAAAGAAGAAGAAGAAAGGAAAATATCCCAGTATGTGAAAGGCTGATCACAAAGACCACACACTTACATCAGGACTTCATTCACAGCAAAGCTTAGGGTAGGGAGGCTAATACAGAAAGAGAGGCCAACACGTTGCTTGGGGGCAACGTGGTGAATGAAAACATATAAAGGTTTCCTTTTGAGAGGATGGAAATGTTCTGAACTACCCGAGAGGATGGCTGCTGCTCTAGTTTGCTCTCTGTCGCTAATGATAAACACCATGACCAAAAGCGACTTAAGGAGAAAGGTTTATTTGAGGTCACAGCACACTGAGGCTGAAGTCAGGGTAGGAACTGAAGCAGAACCATAGAGAAACACTGCTTACCTGGCTGGCTCTTTGCTCATGCTCAGTTAACTCTCTAGTTATTCATTATTATTTATTTATTGGTTAGTTGGTTGGTTTTTTCTGTTGTTTGTTTTTTGAGACAGGGTTTCTCTGTGCAACTGCCCTGGCTGTCCTGGAACTCACTCTGTAGACCAAGCTGGCCTCAAACTCACAGAGATCCATCTGCCTCTGCCTCCCGAGTGCTGGGATTAAAGATGTGTGCCACCACCAGGCACATCAGTTAGCTCTCTTATACAGCCCAGAAGTACCTACCTAAGGTGGTGCCCTCCACAATGGGTTGGGCCCCTCCCACATCAATCGTCAATCAAGACAATCTGATGAGTGCTTCCTCAACTGAGACTCCCTCTTCCCAGGTGACTCCAGGCTGTGCAGTTGACCAGGACAACTAACCAGCACAGTCACACATCTACATTACCAAAACCTCCTGAAGTGCACTTCTTTTACTTACATTTTTATTATTTATTTGGGAGGGTTGTATGGAACTGGTCAGTCAACTAGAGGGTCTTCTGAGTACTACTCAAGAGCTCTGTAAGAACTGTCACTTTAGTGATTACTTAACAATAAAGCTCACCCTAGGGAGCTGGAGACGCAGTTCAGCTGGTAAAGTGCTTGTCTAGCATGCACCAGCATTAGGTTCAATCCCCAACACACATAAACTGGGCATGATGGCAAATGCCTATAAATCCTAACACTCAGAAGGTGGAGGCAGGGGACTCATAAGTTCTAGGTCATCCTGAATTACAAACATCCTGAGTGGAAGGCCAGCCTGGGCTACATGAGACCCTGTCTCAAAAAGCAGACATACTTCTACTAGGAAAAAAATAAAAAAAAAAATAGTAATAAAAAGGCAGACATACAGGCAAAAATGTATACTTCAAAAGTTGTTTTTAAAGAACAAAGTAAATTTTTTATGAATGTATTTCCTCTCCATAGTTCTCAAGGGTAGACCTATAGCTAGAATTCAACTTCAACGTACTCTTCATACTCAATTGAGGCCAGTCTGGCCTATATAACAAGTTCCAGGACAGTCAGGGCTATATAAAGAAACCCTGTGTCTACATAGATAGATAGATAGATAGATAGATAGATAGATAGATAGATAGATAGATAGATAGACAGACAGACAGACAAATAGATGAATCAATCAATCAATCAATCAATCAATCAATCAATCCTTGGCAGAAACTGTCATTCTTATCTGAGCAGCTTACCATTCCTGGTCTGAGAAAGACAGTTATGATGAAATTAAGATTTTTCACTGTGCATGCTAGGCAAGTGAAATCCTCAGATCACAGATGGGATCTCTATCTGCTGATCTCAAAGCATCTCACAGAGGTAGTACTCTCATTCACTGTTTACTGATCAGGTCCTGGGAGAATTCAGTTTATTAAAGCCCAATCTAAGGGCTGGGAGAGCAATGCCTTTAATCCCAGCATTCTGGAAGGCTGGGGGATCTGGATGAGTTCCAGGCCAGCAAAAGAGCTACAAAGCAAGAACCCTGTCTCAAAAACAAAACAAAACATAAAAACAAAAACAAAAAAATACCAAGCAAAGCAGGTATTTAAATCAAGTTGGGGGTGTAGCTTACTGGCAGAGTGCTTGTCTGGCATTTGATAGACCCAAAAAAGATATTCTTAGAATCATACAAGCCTTTAAAAGGAAAACACATTTCCCAAGACTGCAGTTAATAGTTTGACATGTATTATTCCACATTCAGTTTAGTGAAAATAAGACTTTATTATGCATATGGATTGGCATTATCAATTAAACTGAAATTTAGCTAAAAAGATACACTATAAAGTCAAGTCACTGAAAATGTTCAGGCTTCTTCTAGTCTAAAACAGAGTAAACAAGCAAAGTAACTTTGAAGTTTCTAATTAAAAAGTTTAGACTGGGCACAGTGGCACAGGCTTTTTAATCCTGCACTCCAGATGGATCTGCATGTTCCAGACCAGCCAGGGTTACACAGTGAGACTACAGACCAGAAATTAAGTCACATATTAAAACTGTATCCTTCCTAATGCCAGTGTTCTAAAAGTCCTCCCTCTGAATTAAAAATAAGCAGACTAAATCACATCAATTTTTCACTTCCAATTTCTCCTGAGATTAAGCAAAAATACAAAATAAAATACTCTTTTCAAAATTCTAAGCACCTCACGATAAAATTCAGTGCAGTCTAAAATTTAATTTTTAAAAAGTCAGTGTCACATGCCTGTAATCCTATCACTCAGGGGCTGAGGCAAAAGGATCATGAATTTGTGTACAGTCTGGGCCACAGAGTCAGGTTTGTTTTCTTTTATTTGTTTTGTCTTATTTTAAAGTGAGCCTGAGCAAAAAAAAAAAAAAAAAAGTGAGATCCTATCTCAAAAACTATTTAGATAGCTCAGCAGTTAAGAGCACTGGCTGTTCTTACAGAGGACCTGGGTTCGAATTCCAATTCCCACATAGTGATATCCTGACACCTTCTTCTGATCTCTGTGGGCACTGCATAAACATAGTACAGACAATGCAAAACATAAAAGTCTTTCTTAAAAATACTATAATTTTAGAATGTCTACTAATCAAGCCTAATTGAACTAAGTCAACTGAATCTGTAGCTGGATATTCCGTTTGTTGCAATGATAACAACTTGGGTATGGCTAACTACTTAAACAGTCATACACTAACACACGTCACTTTGTGTATGCATATGCTTGTATGTGTACAGGTTCTTTGGAATGATAAAAAGAAATAAGTGACTGTGTTTAGGGGGAACATACCAGCTGGAGAAAAAGGGAGATTTTATATTTTAGTCTTTTTTTGCACCTTTTACGTATCAACAGATATAAAATAATTTGCAAGTTTGGTAGTACACAGTAAACATTTCTGTTATGGAATATTAGTTTAAAATGTGTTACATTCAGGACTGGAGAGATGGCTCACTTGCTGAGAACATGTATTGTTCTTACAGAGGACCCGCGTTCAATTCCCAGCACCCACATCAGGTAGCTTACAAATGCTTGTAACTCCAGCTCCAGAGGATGGCCCTAACCTCAGATACACACATATACCGACATACACACGTACATGTAAATAAATAAGAAGAATATTTGGAAAAAAAAAAGATGTGTTATATTCATCTATGCTGTGGCACATTTGTTTAATGATGCAAAGATGTGTTACATTCTTTTAGGTTGCATTTGTTTAACTCTGTGAAGCTGTGTTACTTTGCCTGCCTACAACACCTGACTGGTCTAATAAAGAGCTGAACGGCCAATAGTGAGGCAGGAGAAACAGGTGGGACTGGTAGGCAGAGAGAATAAACAGGAGGAGAAATCTAAAGAGGAGAGCAAGAAACGAGAAAAGGAGAAGAGGACACCACGGGCCAGTCACCCAGCCACACAGCCAGCCATGGAGTAAGAAGGAAAGATAAAAGAATAAAAAAGGTAAACAGACCAGAGGCAAATGTAGTTAAAGGTGAAACAGGATAATTTAAGTTAGAAAAGCTGGCTAGGCCTTGCAGTGGTGGCGCACGCCTTTAATCCCAGCACTCGGGAGGCAGAGGCAGGCAGATCTCTGTGAGTTCGAGGCCAGCCTGGTCTACAAAGCCAGTTCCAGGAAAGGTGCAAAGCTACACAGAGAAACCCTGTCTCGAAAAACAAAAAAGAAAAAAAAAAAAAAAAGAAAGAAAGAAAGCAAAGAAAAGAAAAGCTGGCTAGAAACAAGCCAAGGACAGGCATTCATAAGAATAAGTCTCCATGTATTTATTTGGGGGCTACGTGGCAGGCCCCCAAAGAGTTTTTAAAAAAAAAAAACTACTTATTTATACATATACGTCCACATATGTAGAGTATTTAATTTTAGTACATCATTTGATGGGATCATATTCTAAGCAAGAATACCAAACTACAATATTTATAACTTTGAAGTAATAAGAAGACAAGCTTCTATTTTAGGTTTCCACAGTCATATCAAACTTTTCTTTTTTCAATAATTTATTTATTTTCATTTCATACACATTTGTGTTTTGCCTGCATGTATGTCTGTGTGAAGGTGTTGGATCCCCTGAAACTGGAGTCACAGGCAGTTGTGAGTTGCCATTTGGGTACTGGGAATTGAACCTGGGTCCTCTGGAAGGAAAGCAGCCACTGCTCTTAATCACTGAGCCATCTCTCCAGCCCATATCAAACTTTTCTAAAGTTATATATTTTTAAATTTTTAACTGGAATAAAAAAAAACCCAAAATGTATTAATCTCTCATCTGCAATACTAGATTTAAATTTGACAATCAAACAAAAATATAATAAAGGTTTATACTCCAAAGTCCAATGAATAGACTAGTACAGATTTTTCTAGAAGCATTTTAATCCTCCCATATTTATCCATATTAACTGCAGATGAGAGTGGATAACCAAGTGCTCCAATTTAATTTAAGACTAAAGTCTGATGATGCCAATGAGACTGTGTACGGGTTACACAGAAAGAGTAAAAGGGAACAGCTTTGGGATCAAAACACCTAATACCACTATCTGTCAATTTGTGCTGTTGAATGAGACACTCTCTGGAGAAAGTTTCCTAACTCAAAACATTATGTTTATTGTTTATTATAAAGTAACATACACTAAGGAATATGTGGCATGTTACAGAGACTAGGTTTACTGTGTAAAATGATATTTATAATGTATTAAATACAAGTCTGTCATGCTTATTTTCCTGTAATTATTATTTGTGGAATTACTTCCTTTAATGTTTTTACTGATGAATAATCTAGATTTATACAAAAACAGCCATTTTAATGATGATAGTACAGTGTTTTTATAGATAATCTCAGTATTATAAACTAGTACTTAACTCTTCCTGAGCAAGATGCAGCCTAAGAGACAGTAAAATATTGGACAGCACCCTTTTAAAGTTATGTAATCTGCTAAAACGCTAACATTTGTTTGTACATATTAAGAGCAATGATGTGGATTACTTTTAACAGGAAAAATATTTTCAGCTTGATTATCAACTAGCAGTATGCTTTATGGCAACAGACTTATCAGCAACAAAACATCTGTTATGTAGGAAGTCTCGAGCATGTTTTTTTCTTTAAAGTACAGTATTAAGGAATTTTTAATTTAGCAGTTTCAGTTAGGAAAAACTATAAAGAAAAAGGGAGGATGTGCTGCTTTCAAGAGAGCTTGAAACGTGTTTCAATGAGTCAAGCTTTCCTCTAACAAAATGCCACAATAAAAGGTCTGTCTTTATAGATGTAGGGAGAATACCATTCACAGGTTGTTTGGTTAGAAACTTAAACTTCAAAGTTTTCCATTACCTCATGTTGACCAGGTTTTTGAATTGATTCTACGTGTGTGTGTGTGTGTGTGTGTGTGTGTGTGTGTGTGTGTGTGTGTGTTTCATATACAATATGTTTTGAACTTTGACAAGTTTTATTTTCTTATCACTCTACATACTGGAGGGAATAAATATTAAATTCTCTACTTTAAGGAATTACTTCACAAATGACCCTGGACTATGTAAATTGCAAGATGTTTAACACAGAGAACTGAGACCCTTCCAGCTAGCTGCTTAGGTAAGGCCTAGGCTCTCCTAGGTCCTTCTGCCTCCTCTGGGAGCCTTTACTGCTCTGATTTAGAACTTTCAGTCCCAATTCCACTCTGGGAAATAGAGGCAACCTATTTTTAGTCTATTTGACTATTTGTTCCTAATAACAGAAATGAAGACAAAGACTGAAACATAAGTTAGATTGCAGGTATTCCAATTATTCGTGTTCCTCTATTAAGGCAGTCAAACAAGAGGCATGAAAAACATGTACAAAAATATCCAGAAAGGCATTCTCTAAAATAGGCAAAAACAAGGCACACTAATGTCCAACTGACAGAAAAACTCTGAAACAGCAGGAGACAATTTGGAATTGTTAATAAACTTAAAAACATTAGCATGTTTTTTAAATATTTATTTTTATCTTATGTGCATTGGTGTTTTGCCTGCATGTATGTCTGTGTGAGGGAACTGGAGTTACAGACAGTAGTGAGATGCCATTTGGGTGCTGGGAATTGAACCCAGGTCCTCTGGAAGAGAAGTCAGTGCTCTTAACTGCTGAGCCAACTCTCCAGCCCACAAACCAGTCTTTAAAAAAAACCCTTTTCTTAGTCAGACAGTGGTGGGGACTTTAATCTCAGCACTTGGGAGGCAGAAGCAGGTGGATCTCTATGAGTTCGAGGCCAGCCTGGTCTACAGAGTAAGTTCCAGGACGGCTAGGGTGATTACACAGAAAAACCCTGTCTTGAAAAACAAAACAAAAAAACAACAACAAAAGGAAAGCTATTCTTTTCAAATTCCATTTGCCTCCCTGGGGGTGTGGGGGATGCCTATCTGCCAAGGCAAACAGAGGGCAGCTGGGGAGTCTTTCTCCTCCTACTACACAAGTCTTGGGGATCAAGCCTGGAGACAGGTCTTAACCAGCCAAGCTGTTCTCACCTGGCTTAAGAACATCAATCCCAATCTTTGTAACAGTGTTCTAAGTTTCCACTAAAGTGTATGGAGTAATCCTAAAATTCCTATGGAAATGGAAGGAACCCCCAGAATGACCAAAACCTTCTTTTAAAACAGAAAAGAACTTGTAGGACTTACTTCCTACTTCCTGACTCCTCATACAGAGCTGTATGAAACAGTATAGTAGCAGCTGGCATAAAGTAGACAATAGAATAAAACTGAGAATTCAAAAATAAACTCATATATTCATGGTAAAGTGATATCTGAAAAAGATGCCACCAAAACCCAACGAGGAAAGAAGACTTTAAAAAAAAGAAAAAAAGATGCTGGAACAAATAAACATATACTTGCCAAGAATGAAGCTGGACTCTTTCTTTGAAAACACAGGATTAAGTTCAAATGGATCACAGAAGGAAATAAGGAGCTTAAACTATGAAACCTTATAAGAAAACAGGAGTAAGTTAGGGTACCCAAAAGCCTCTTAGGATAACAAAAGCCGAGGTGACATAAAAATGGACTTCACCAAGATTTCATCAAAATTAAAAACTGGACTGATGTTACCAATAAAATAAAAAGACGGTCTTCAGAATGGGAAAGGTATTTCCACACCACCTACTTTTGAGTCGTTGCAATGACCTCAGGCGGTGCTGGAGCTCCTTGTACCCGGTTTTCTCCTCCACAAGCGGGATGGCCCACAAGCAGATCAGTACTCAGGCAAGTACTTTGACAAGCACTACGGGTCCTGGCAGTCAATGTTACCCAGAGAACTCTCCACACAAGTACCAAACACTCATCTGAAGAGGAATGGAGACTGAGTGTCCAATAGAATGTAGAATGAGTTCATTACATGACTCATGAGCCAGAACCACATATTCTTCTCTTTAGAGGACCTCTTCCAAAAAAACAAAGCAAAGCAAAACAAAACAAAACAAAAAGTACACCTGGGGATCACCTAATCTTTTTCAAATGTATATGTGCATACAAGGTAATATTCAGTGAATACTTGAAAAATGCACAGATCTTTCATCCATACCTGTGCATGAGCTGTGTTTTTCACAGCAAGAGTTCAATGCAACTAGATTAATGCAAGTTCAATGCAAGTAGGTTAAGTTGTTAAAGATCAATTTTCTTGTAGTTTTTTTTTGATAAGTGTCTGTTTTACTTTACCTGTTGCTTTTGTTAAATAAAGCTTGTACACTGCGTTAAAAAATAAAGAAAGGGAGGAAGGATGGAAAGGAGGTAAGTAGGTGCACCTAAGGGTCGGGAATGGTAGTCAAGCCTTTAATCCCCACGGCCTGGGAAGCAGAGGCAGGCAATCTTGAGTTCAAGACCAACCTGGTCTCCATAGTGAATTCCAGAACAGCCAGGGCTATGTAAATAGACGCATCTCAAAAAACAAAAACAAAAAAGAAATGTGCACCCAGGGCTGACAGAAATGGCAGACATCTATATTCCCAGCATTTGGTAGGCAGAGGCAGGAGGATCAGAAAACCAGGAAACTGTCTTTAAAAAGTGGGCAAGTGCGGGCTGGAGAGATGGCTCAGAGGTTAAGAGCACCGACTGCTCTTCCAGAGGTCCTGAGTTCAATTCCCAGTAACCACATGGTGGCTCACAACCATCTGTAATGAGATCTGGCACCCTCTCCTGTATATATAATAAATAAATCTTAAAAAAAAAAAAAAGTGGGCAAGTTCGCGAGCGGAGGTGGGGTGGGGGAATCCAGAAGATAGAAAGAATTCAATAATAACAAAAAGGCAATAAAGATAATTCAGTTTTAAAAATGACAATGGATCTACACAGTTATCCAAAGAAAAATACTTAAAATAGGCAGTAAGAACAAGAAAAGTTCAACATCATTAGCCACAGAAAAACGCCGATCAAAAACACAAGATGATACTTAATGTCCACCATCATCATGCTATACCACAAAAGATGTATTGGTGAGCATATACCCGAGACACTGCTGTGCATTTGGACACCACGGCAACCTCTCTGACGAACAGTCTAGCAGTTGACTAACTAGTAATACAATTACCATCTACTTCTTGGCCCTCTGGCTAATCACGTGCAAATACAGTTAATCACATGACCCAGTAAATTCCACCCCCAAAAGAAATGAAAACATGTGCTCTGACAAACGTGTATAAAAGTGTTCACAGCAGAATTACTCATGATAAACAAAGAATAGCTATGATGGGTACCAAACATCCATCACCAAAGAATGGATAAAGAAAATGTGGAATGGAATATTATTTGGCCATAAAAAGGAATGAAATACCAACATGTACTATCTCGTGGATTACCTTTGAAAATATTGTAGTAAGTGAAACAATGCTGTCATAAGAGCACCATTATATGCTGGGTCCAGAAAAGACAGATCTGTAGAAGCAGAAAGATCAGTGGCTCAGGGGCTGAGGCTAGGGGCAAACTGGGAGTGTCTGCTAACGCGTACAGGATTCTTCCTGAGGTTATGAAATTGTTCTAAAATTGACTGTGGTGATGTCTGCACAAAACAATGAGGAACTCTTCACAATATGCACTTTAAATGCATGCACTGTACACATGGAAAAGGAACCTCAATAAAAACCGCTCTTTTAAAAAACACCACGGCGTACAGATGTTTGTGGGAAACGAGTTATCATTCGAAAAAGTAACTATGAAGTGATTGTATTACTTGAGCAAGCCCATGCTTGAGACAGAATTAAGAACCTGAGATAGCAGTGGCTGGTGTGACTGGAAGCTGACGCCTTTCAACACTTCTACACCTTACCAAACAGAAACTGCGGTATGTGCAAATTGTCGGACCATAAAAACCGAGTCCGGCCAAGATACCCAAGTAAACACGTTACTTTCCTGTACTTGCCATTCTCGGGCAAACCGTAACTGCACGCCGCCCGCACTCCGCAGGCAGACCAGAGGAGTGTGGGGAGAAGGAGGAAGGTCCCTGAAACCCAACTTCCACGGGCTTTGTGAGCAGGCCCGGAGGCAAAGTCCTGGGCGCAGCCCCACGAGCCCAGCGAGCCGCGCGGCCGGGAGGAAGTGCCCAGCCCGCCCGATCGCCGGCCCGATCGCCGGCCCGCGCACGGACTCTGCGCGGGGCTCCGGGCCTGCGCCGCGGGAAGCAGACCCGCAGGGCGCCCGGCTCCCGCGCCCGACGCCGCGCACGCCCCGTCGGCGCTTTGTCCCCGCCCGGCGCCGCGGGCCCTCGGGAGTCCCCGGCGCGGCTCCCGGGCCCCGCGCAGCTGCCAGCCCCGGCGCCCCGCGCAGCTGCCAGCCCGGAGGACCCGGTGACCGGAGAGCCTCGGCCCCGCGGGCACTCGGCCGGGCAGTCCCCGGGCCGCGGACACTCTCGCTCGGCCGCTTCCAGAGCCGCCGCCGCCGCCGCCGCCCGCCGCCCGCCGCGCACGCAAAGGCCGCGGGGGAGAAGCCGAAGCCCGCGGCGTTTCCCAACAACCCTCGGCTCACCCAGAAATTCTCCACGAAATGCGCCATGACCATCGTGCCGCCGCCGTCCGCGTCCGCACCCGCCCGCCGCTGTGTAAACACGGACCGGCCTCCACGGCGCCCCCGCCTCTCGCCACCGCCGCCGCCGCCGCCGCCGCCTTCTTCCCAGAGACCGCCCTCCGCCCTCCAGGGCGCATGCGCCACCTAGCGGCCGCCGCGGGTCGAGCTCCCGGGCGCCGCCGCCCCGAGTGCGCGTGCGCGCGGCCCGGCCGGGTCCGAGCGTTCGCTGGGAATGTGCAGAACTTGAAGTCTCTGCGAGGCGCCCCGGCTGGCGGGAGCGGGGCGACCCACAGGCCCCGGGAGGGGGGGGGGGGGGGGCGGAGCGAAGGAGGCCCCGCCCACTCGTGAGTCCAGCGCCCGGGCCTTCGAGGATCTCCAACAAGACCCAGGGCTTGGCAGGCTGGGAGTAAGGAAACTTGGCCGCTGGCCACCCCGAGGAGACTGGGAAACCTTTGGTCAACAGGGAGCCTTTCCTTGACTGGGAAGTAAGATCCAAAACAAAACTCCCCAAGGCCGGAAAGGGAGGAAACGCCCAGTGTCGCCTGCAAGACTCAGGCACTGCTGCTGCCGGTCACAAGGGAGCCAGCCAGCCTGGACCGCCTGACGAGAGCAGGCGTGACCCGAACCGTGACCCTTCCAGGCTTGTTCACCAAGCCCACGGTAATCTTACCAACTTGTACACTCAGGGAAAAGACACAAGTTTTAACATGCCTCGGCCTAATGGAGAAACTAAATCCCTTTTGCATGCCTTACTTTCCAAAAGCAAAAACTTTAGAGGTCTCAAGTTCATTAAGCCAGGTCAAAAATCTACAAAGCCAAGCTCCACAAATAATTTAGTGTAGTTTTAACTACAGTATGCACACCGCGCCTCCCAAGATCTTGTTTTCAAACATGAACACGATAACACTTTCTTCATGGGAAATTATTTCCCTCCCTGAAAGTAAAAACCTTGCATTGTCTTTCATATGGATGAAATGTAAAAAGATAACTAGATAATGGATATCCTCCATAAATATTCATGTTATGATAAGACATCTATGATCTGCTCTAAAGTATTTCATAGCAGTGAGGCAAAAGACTACGGTACAGATGAAACGAGATTGGCCATGGTATTTGTGGTTTGATGGTGGGAAATGCTGGTTTCATATGCTACTTTAGAAGATTTATGTGTATGAGTGTTTTGTCTGCTTGTTAGGTGTGTGCTCCATGTGTGTGCCTGGTACCCAGTGAGGCCAGAAGAGGTTGTGGGATCCCCTGGAACTGAAGATAACAGACAATTGTGAGCCACCCAGTGGGTGATGGAATTGATCGGAGTCCTCTGCAAGAGCAGTCATGCGCCTCACCACTGAGCCATCTCTGCCGTTTTTTGTTTTTGTTTTTGTTTTTTATATGTTAACTCTTCTGTTCCTTTAAAATAAATATTTGGTTTAGTTCTATAAGCCATCAGTCTAGTTAGATTATCCTTGATGCTGAAGAGGTAAGAAAATCCTGCCAAAAGGAGTAAGAACTTGCACCCTGCAAAAGAGGTAGACATCCAGTTCCTAATATCACTTGGTGCTACCCCCTTAGACGCAAGAAGGGCTCCTGAGTTCTAGGCATTAAATGACTCTGTGTGTGTGTGTGTGTGTGTGTGTGTGTGTGTGTGTGTGTGTGTGTGTCAGAGAGAGAGAGACACAGAAAGAGAAACACACACACACACAATCAAAAGAAAACCTACACAGGAGACTCTGTTAATGGTGATCTAAAGGTAAACACCGACCCCCAACCATAAATCTCTCCCATGACCAACACTATTCAGGTCCCAACAAAACTATGTCTTTTCCCCTCTGTCCTCAAACTAAAAGGTAACTTGCAAACGCGATGAAAATTTGTGGGAGGTATGGAACGACTACCCACATCAGAAGCAGGCAGCTTTGGAATTCAGGCAGATGTGAGCCACTGAAGAGCTTTCAGAACGGAAGGGTGACTTGCCAAACCCTTCCTCTCAGTTTGAATGCAGTGGGTTCTTGCACAACAAAAAGTGTTGTTTCCCAGTAGTGTCAAGCACAGATTCGCCTTCTCTTGAGGTTCTAATTTGTGGTTACAACTATTTAGCTGAGTGCTCACAAATAGCTGTGGCTGCTACCCAGGCCACCATTTTGTTCTTAACTCTGGTCTCATCGATATCAAGGATGTCTGCCGTGAAGGTAAATTAAATACTCCTCTGTGTGTTTCAAGTTCGTAAGGTTCATTGTTTGGTAATTTACCTGGTATTTAAGTTGGAGAACTTTATAAACAGTGATTAAGGTGGCTGAATTTCAGTAAAGATGGCATAATACAAGAAGAATGTGGGTGGCATCCGTCACCTTCTGTCCTTTCAGTGACGTTCCCAGGGATGCGCAGCTACTCTAGCCAAGTTAAGGCCCTGAGTGGGTAGCTCACTCGAATGCCTTAAAGTATAATCGATCTACACACTTAACCTTTTTTTTTTTTTAACCCAAATAGACTTTGAAATTATTATTAAAAGCCAGCAGGTCTAACAACAATATACAACTCTTCCTGCCACCTGATACCAGTCACCTGACAGTTACTCAGTTAATGTTTGGTGACTCAATCAATCATTAAGGCTGTCATAAACATGTCAAGGTGGCCGAGTCCTTGGCTAGGAAGCAGCTCCATGCTTTTACACTTGCTCTTTAGTTGATGCTAATCCTATACCTTATAAAAGTATGAAGTTCTGCCTGGTTGAACTTTTCACCTTAGTTTAAATATTTTCAAACGAATTCTTACGGGCTCGGTCATCCTTTTTACTGAGTACCAGTTTTAGTAAAACTAAGATAAAATTGAAAAAAAGTGATGAAGATATGCTTTATCGGGAGGTCTCCTTTGTTCAAGGGGCTCGACTTTTGAGCCTCTGTTTTGAGGCATCCTCATCAGATTTTTCCTTCCACTTAGGATTTTTCATCACACCTGCCATAAACATGCTGGTTTCTGGGGAGAGGCTGTTGTTCCCCATTAGATTCTTACCCAAGCGTAGACATTATAGCCCAAAGCATTCCTGGGCTGTTAACTCATAATGAGTGGTAGCAAATGAGAGAAGGGAAAATTTACATGAAATCAGTCCAGAACTTGGGTTTATAAAATATGGCTTATGTCCAAGTTCAAAGGCCTGTTCTATTAGGCAATAGAACACGTCCACTTTTGCATTCCGTGGTATGCATATGACCTTCCCATCCGGCTTACAGCTCAAAGCACATTAGTCAACATTTAGTTGCAAGGTCTATTTCCTCATAACCACGTTGAGAACTAGTTTCATTTCAGAGGAGTGGCCATAAAGTAAAGCAACATTTCCCCATTTGTTTTCGATGTAATTTTATAAATACAGTTCACTAATTCCTCAGATGAGAGAGGCACAGGAAAAGCTCATGTGGACCCGTTCCCTGCTATTCCCCTCACGAGGCAGCATCCTGTGGCAGGTGCAGGGATCTTTCTCGGTACTCATACTCAACAATAACAAGAGGGAAAAGAGCAGGAGAGGAAAAGACACATCTCTGAAATCTGGAATATTCTCTCTCTCTCCTCTCTCTCTCTCTCTCTCTCTCTCTCTCTCTCTCTCTCTCTCTCTCTCTCTCTCTCTCTCTCCCTACTCAAGAACAAGCATATTGAAAGCAAAGGCTTTATGCGAAACAGAAAAAACAAAGATTTAGCAGATGGTAGCCAGGCAGGCTGCACCCTGAGGGCTGAGAGGTAGAAACGAGCCGCCCCAATGGCAGAAGAGAACTGAACGCCGCCCCCTGCACAGCCGCCTCTGTGCTGATCATGCAGCCAGGCACACTTCTCTCTTCGGGTCACTTGGGACTGGCAGCCATTAGAGGTGGCCTCATCCCTTCCTCTAGAATGAGATGTGTTTTCCCCCAAGGGCTCCCTTACCTTGCTGTCTGTGGAAGAAGCATAACACACCCGACAGGCTCAGGGGTTTACACCACTAGTGGCCACAGAGAACCCAACAGAACTTTCAAAACTAAGCGCGAAATTAGAGTCGCAAAGGCAATAAGAGCGTAAAGACATTCATAAGTGTTTGTCATAAATGGTAGGTGGAAAGGCGGAAGATGATATGGTAAGTACATTAAAATTACAAATACACAAAAAGGGACAGAGATAAGAATAAGATAGAAAAATGAAAACAATGTTTAGACTAATAATTGCTAAGTACTTAATTTTATTTTAGTATAATGACAATATCCAAAGTAAAGAGCAATTCCTGTTCTCTTTGTTTAAAGTAACTGGGCCTGATGTTCTTTAATTGGGCCTGATGTTCTTTAATAATGCTTTTCACTGGCCCTTCCCTTCAGTAGCTACTTATTGAGCATTTGTACAATAAAAGAAAATCAAAATCCGACATGGTGGGGACTATGAAAGTTTCGGTAAAGTGTGTGGACCTGGCGCACAGGTGGTAACAACACATGCGTGTTCAATGAATAACCGAATTTCAGAGGAGTTCATTGTTTCCAAAGGGTCCGCTCACAGAAATCAGTCTTTCCTCCTTTCTTTTTCTCTCATAAAGGAGTGACAAGAAATTGTCTTGGGTTCACTATGGTTATCGGCCTTTAGCACAGTGGACTGGGGATCCGTGAATAGTGGTGGCCAGAGTGACTTTCCATGGCTGGCTAGCTCCCTAGCTGAGTGAACCACACTAGGAATTACGCTAGTGCAGCCCAAGCAAGAGGCACTGTTGGCTGAGCTGTGAATGGGGGAAGTAGATGTGGTTGTCCTTAAAGATCCTCTGGAGCCTGGACAGGGATCTGAGTCTGGTTGGTATGGCTTGAGTACGGGTCCTGTCCCGTGAGTTCATGTCAGAAGGCTTAGTCTCCAGGATGGTGAGGTTAAGATACTTGGACCTTTAAGAAGTGGGCCTAATGGAAATAATCAGGCCATCGGGGCACTACCCTTGGAAGGGATTAATGCAGGTCTCATGGAACTGGATTAGTTCATGCAAAAAAGGACTGCTATAAAGAAGCCAGGCATCTCCTGTGAATTCTTCCTCAGATACTGCTTACTGCTCCCTTGCATTCCATCACTGTGGTACCATCTACCAAGACGCCTTCACTAAAGCTGGCGGCAGCTGCCTGTGCCGGGCGCTTCAGTTTTCAATTTCCAGAACTCTGGGCTTGATTGGGTTTGAAGCCTGCTCCACAGCAAGGAGTCATTGCCTGATGCTGTAAAAGTCCATGGCTAGGGAGATCTCGAGCTCGGGGGAACCTACCATTGTTTTGCTAAATGAACACGGTGTCAACTGTCTTCTTTTGTATCTATTCCCATGGACTAGAGCTGCTCTCAGCCTTGACCAGAACTTCTGTTTGTAGTGAGCAACAGGTTTTGAAGAGATTCATAACTGGTCAACGTGCTGAGACAGTGACCGTTGAACACGCAGTCCCTGAATGGCTCAGGAAACATCAAGGAACAGGTCCTGAAAAGATTGGAAGTGCCCGAGGATGGGGAGGAGTGCATTAAAAAACCCACTGAGTTTAACCAGGGTCATGCGGTCGTGAACTCACAGCAGCCATGGTTGTCTGCATAGATGGAGCCCTGTCAACATTCCGTAGTAGATGGGAGGAAGGCTCATGAGTCTCCAGTTTCTTCCTGAGGGACCGTTGGCAAGGTGGTTGCTAAGGGAAGGAGATTCCTTTCCTCTGTGGTGTAGTCACTAGCAGGTTGCCCTTGCTCCAAAACAGTCTCCAACTCGTGTTCACGAAAGCAACCCTAATTAAACAGTGGCATACACACACACACACACACACACACACACACACACACACACACACACACACACACACGGACCGTCTCTCTCTCTCTCGCTCTCTCGCTCTCTCCTGCCAGCTTCTGGAAACTGTTTTAGCTTCATTCTTTTTTCTCTCTTCCACTCAGATTTTCTGTATAGCTTGTTTTTGCAAGGGCTTGTGATAAAAGCTCTCAATATGGTCTGCTCTCCCTCCCTCTCTCCCTCCCTTTCTTCTCTCTCTCTCTCTCTCTCTCTCTCTCTCTCTCTCTCTCTCTCTCTCTCTCTCTCTCTCTCTCTCCCCCTTTGTTTTTTAAGACGGGGTTTTCTCTGTGTAGCCCTGGCTGTCCTGGAGCTCACTCTGTAGACCAAGCTGGCCTCGAACTCACTAAGATCCACCTGCCTCTGTCTCCTGAGGGCTGGGTCAGAGGTGTGCCACACTACTACCACCAGGCTCATCCTTGGTCTTTCTGTGTAACCCAAACAAGACTCAAATTTGCAATCGTCGTGTCTCAGCCTCCCAAGTACTAGGATTATAGGTGTGCAATGCACCACCATACCCAGATCTTTTTGGTTTTCTTTTTAAAACATTTTTATTGATTTATTCTTTGACAACTCATACATGTATAAAGTACACTGTGATTAGTGTAACTCTCACCCTTTCCCCTCATTCCTATATCCCTCCCTCCAAGTCCCTTTTCCAGATCCAAGTCTTTTTTTGTTTTAGTCCACTGAGTTTAGCCAGGATCATTTGCCTGACCATGGGTTTGGAACTCTGCATTGGATCCTGGAGTTCTTAGTAATTAGTCAGAGAAACAACAGCTTCCTATGCTGTTTTTAGTTCTGCGTAGTAAACGCATCCTTCATTAAATCTGTGAATTCTTCGAGGTCTCTACTATCCCTAGAGTCCTCAGCGGACACACAGCTGAACAATGACTGTCCCTTCCCCTAAAATCCTTCAGTAGCCAGTAGTTCAGTGGGAATGGTGGGGCCTTTGTTTGTTTGTTTGTTTTTTGAGACAGGGTTTCTCTGTGTAGCCTTGGCTGTCCTGGAACTTGCTCTGTAGACCAGGCTGGCCCGGAACTCACAGAAATTCACCCGCCTCTGCCTCCTGAGTGCTGCATGATGGACTGCTGGTAGACCTGGTCTTGTGTAGGCCCACTGCAGACAACCACAGCTGCTGTGAGGTTTGAACTGTGGTGTGCCCAGAAGACAGCATTTCAGAAGCCCTTCTCTTAGAGTCTTTCCAGTCCCCCCTCTTCAATGATCCCTAAGCCATAGAAGTGGTGGTATAGACGTCCTGTTTTCCTTCATTTGTTTCTACCTGGCCTTTTGAATTAGGAGGCAGTTTAGGAAGAATATGGGTGTATATGCAGGCACATGAACTTATGCACTCTCTCCTCCTCATCCCTCTCCTGGAGTTTTTTGCCTTTATCTCCACAGACCCATTTTCCTCAGTATTATAACCCAAATTTCTACCCACAAAAGAAGACCTTTGGCATACAACTTGAGTCTCAATATGAAAATTGTGTATTTGTCTTTTAATGATTTACTTGAGGTAAACACCACTAAAATACTGTCTATAAACGTGTGCACCTTTCTGGGGGTATCTTCACATGTATTTCCTTCCTTGGGAGAGGCAAGAATTCATATTGGCATGTCACTTCAGATGCTTCCTGTACTGAGAAAATATGCTCCAGGAAATTAAGAGTTGTCTAAGGTCTCAAAACAAGTAAATGGGGCAGGGGGAAGCTGTTGTAAATGTAGCCACGTGAAGAAGGAATGGAACAGGCTGGGAAGGTGACTCTGTCAGTGAACGCTTGCTGTCGAAACACAGGACCACAATTTGATCCTCAGAACCCACAAAAAAGAGCCATGTACGACGCTATAGTTTATAATCCCAGCACTGGCGTGGCCCAAGGAAGGATACCCAAGGTTGACCTCTGCCCTACCCCCCACTTCCCCACCATGAACACACAGAGAGGCATAGGCAAAGTGTTACTGAGGGAAGTGAGACCTTGAGCACCAAGACACGCTGAAAGAGGGAGCATTAAGGAGAAAGTTAAACATGGAGCCAGGGTTTTAATTTCTGGTTTTCATTATATATACATATATATGTTTTAAACTGGTGGGGTCTGTGTTCAACAGTTTTTACCTTTTCTCCATAAGTAGATCTTTTCTTTGGCTTCCTTCTCCCTAAATGTAGGTATGACATGTTTTGATATGATGTGGATATAAATGTTAATAAAGATCCCATAAAATTTTAAAGACATTTATTTACAACATCCTGTTTAAAAAGTTTTTTTTTTTGTCTCCTTACTGTCAGCTCTAAAGTGTAATTGTTCAAAAACTCAAAGTCTAATAAAAATATAGGGCTGACCCACCCTAAACAGGACATCTGGCTATTGTATTAAAAACTGGTCCCTCTGGGTTGAGGACTTTGTATTAAAAACTGGACCCTCTGGGTTGAAGATGCAGCTCCATGGTAAAGCATGTGCTTAATATGTGTAAGGCTGGTTAAGTGGGGTGAGGGGGTTCAGTCCAAAGCTCTGAGGAAGGAAAAAGAAAAAGCTTTTTTATAGGTAGGAGGAAACAGAAAATCAAGTCAGCCTATGGCTGTACCTACCGCTGTCCATTAAAACCCTTAAGGACAACCACCACATTGTCTACAGAACCCTTTGGCAGGGGTGGGGGTGGGGGGGGGTGGGGGGGCAGGCACTCAAAGTCAACCAGACTAGATTCAAATGCAGGAAGTAAGGCTAGGGTTACTTAGCTTAGTGTCAAGAGCATCTATGGAGCATGTATGTGCACACACACAGACACAGACACACACACACACACACACACACACACACACACACACAAACATGAAAAGTAAGGAAATGACATTGACATTTTGGGTCCTAGTTTAAAATCCTATTAGATGACATCTGCCTTTATATATTTTTTTCTTTACTGTGTTTCAAGAACATACACTGTCACCAACTGTTTATTTTTTCTTCTTTCTTCCCCATTTAGGCCCATAAATATAGGTTGTTGGTTTTTTTGGTTTTTTTTTTTATTCCTACCTCCCACATGCCAGCTAAAAACATTTCTTTCCTTTGTTCAAAGTTGTCTTCAAATATGCCTTCCAAGAAAAGAATGTCACTGAAACATTATTCTTGCTATAATATCCCTTCTGTTTCTTTTCTGTGCATGCGACTGATGGATGCAGCCTTTCAGTGGAGTAGTCTAGAGCTGAGACTAGAGCCATATCCTTTGTTTATAACATCGTTTTTGCTCTCGCCTTGCAGGTATGTGCATTTGACCAGTGTTCCTGTGTGTCTGTTAATGGGGAAGCAGATGTTCTTGTTTCTTCTCTCCTTAAAAATGCAACATGAGCCGGGCAGTGGTTGCACACACCTTTAATCCCAGCCCTCGGGAGGCAGAGGCAGGCAGATCTCTGTGAGTTCGAGGCTAGCCTGGTCTACAAAGCAAGTTCCAGGAAAGACTCCAAAGCTACACAGAGAAACCCTGTCTCGAAAAACAACAACAACAACAAGAAAATGCAACATCTCAGGGCTGAGTGGTAAAGAGTACTGGCTGCTCTTCCAGAGGACCCGAGTTCAATCCTCAGCACCCACATGACAGCTCCCAACTATCTGTAACTCCAGTTCCAGGGTAACTGACACTCCCACACAGACACACATGCAGGCAAAACACCAATGAACATAAAATAAAAATAATTAAAAAAACAAAACAAAAATGCAACAACTAGAACTTTTCACTTTGTGCCTGGCTTCCATATTTGGACTGGACTATAAGAACTTGCAGCTCTAGCTGCCCATTTATTCCACAAACATTTCTTATGTCCCTGTTGTGTGTTGGCCTATCTTAGGTGTGTGAAGAGAACCGATGAATCCTGTTTTGAGTTCTTACAGCCAGAAGGACTAGACAAGAGAATACACAGTATAATGTCTGTGAGTAGATACCCAGGAGGCTGATAGATAAGTACAATGTTAAAACATAAGCAAATGTTGAAACAGCAGTATAGTGTTGTAGTGAAATAGTCCATGCAGGGTGGATACAGTTGATAACAATATATTGTACTTTTCAAAATCACTGAACCTTTCGTTTTCAGTGCTGAGGATCTAACTCAGAGCCTAGCTCATGTTAAGCAAGTGTGCTATAACTCCCAAGCCCAGGAATAGATTTTAATTGTTCTTACTACACACATGAAAATAAGTATGTGAGATAATGCATGTTAGTCTTTCCACACTGTCCATCTATGATACATATATAATTTTCAAATAAAAAGTAATGTGGGCCAGGAATGTTGTGCACCCTTTTTCTTTTTCTTTTCTTTCCTTCCTTCCTTCCTTCCTTCCTTCCTTCCTTTCTATTTTGTTGTTGTTTTTTTTGTTTTTCAAGACAGGGTTTCTGTGTAGCCCTGGCTGTCCTGGAACTCTCCCTGCAGAGCAGGCTGACCCCGAACTTAGAGATCCGCCTGCCTCTGCCTCCCTAGTGCTGGGATTAGAGGCGTGAGCCACCACCGCCCCTCTGCTGTGCACACTTCTCATTCCAGTACTCAGGAGGCTGAGGTAGAAAGATTACACATTTGAGGTCAGACTGGGCTCCCTAGTAAGACCTGTCTCCAAAAGGGTGTTGGGGGTGGGGTGGGGCTTTGTAATGGGGTCAGTGGTAGAGCACATGCCTAGTACATGTGAGGACCTGAGTTTAGCCCCCTTCACTGCAATAATAAGTTTTTGCTTTGTTTTGTTTTTTAAAGGACAAATGAGGGACCATATCGGAATGGTTCTAAAATGAAGCTGCCCGGGTTAGTATCCAGGCTGCCATTTATGAGCTCTCTGACCTTAGGAGGATTGCTTAACCACGTGTCTGACTCAGGTTGCTCAGCTGTAAAGTAGGGGTAATAGTACCTACTTCAAAGAGTTGCTATAATGAATCAAAACATGTAAAACTCTGAGACTAGTACCTGCATTGTAATCAACACATCAACTGGAAGCAGTTAACACTGTTAAGAACAGGGAACAAGGGAGCTGTTTCAGAGAGCGTATCCACGTGGACCTATCGGAAGAGAGAGAAGGAGTTTGTGGGTTCTGTAAGAACCCGCCAGGGAGAAAAGCAAGTGTAAGTTAGAGCAAATGAGGCAGAGAATAAGGCCAGGGCTAGAGGACCGAGGGCCTGGAAGAACTCTTCTGATAGGGCTCTCAGAGCCTTGGTCATCAGAGGGTTTTCAGTAAAGGAATGTCATGACCAAATGCTTAGAAGGTCCATCTTGCTGTGATGTGAAAAATAGGTTATAGGAGTAGATGATGGCAGGTCGTTAAACATCCCCAGCACACCACTAGATTCAAGATGCATCACATCTTCAGTAGAAAAACCATGGCAGGCTGAGCGAGCGTGGTGGTGCACACCTTTAATCCCAGCACTAGGGAGACAAACGCAGGCAGATCTCTGTGAGTTCGAGGCTGGCCTGGTTACAGAGTGAGTTCTAGGACAGCCAGGACTACACAGAGGAAGAAACACTGTCTCAAAAAACAAAACAAAACAAAACAAAACAAAACACGAAAGAAAAAAAAAAAGGAAGGAAGGAAAGGAGCTTGAGCTTGAGGGTGAGGGGCTGGAGAGATGGCTCAGTGGTTAAGAGTGTGTGCTGCTCTTCCAGAGGACTGGGGTGTGGTTCCCAGCACACACAGCAAGTGGCTCATAGCACCTTATAACCCCTGCTCCAGATCTGATGCACTCTTCTGGACTCCACATATATACATAATTAAAAAATTTTTGAAGTCTTTGTCAGGTGGGGTGTGACAGGCCTTTAATCCCAGCACTCAAGAGGCAGAAGCAGATGGATGGTTCTCTGTAAGTTCAAAACCAGCCTGGCCTACACAGTGAGTTCCACAGTAGCCAGAGCTACACAGTGAGACCCAGTCTCACAGTGGGCTACACAGTCTAAAAAAGGAGATTGACTCTTGTATCTTCCAAGTTTTGCTTTGTGTCAATGTTAAAAACAGATGAGCTTTAACATTTAAAGGGGAAATTTTACCCGGATGTTAAAAAAAAAAAATGGTGGTAGCCTTGGGGTTAAAGGTTCTTGCTGTAACCAAACATATGAGTCTGGTTTGGATGCTTGATATGAAAAATGCAAACATCACTAGTGAGGTGATGAGTATATGATATATGATGAAAATAAACTAAAATGAAAATATTTTGCTGGGCTGGGGATGTAGCTCAGTGGTAGAGCTTGACAAGCATGCACAAGACTCTAGGTTCAGTTCTGAGCACTAAAAACAAACAAAAAGATGTTTTTTCATTTTGATTTTTTTCTCTTCAATGACAATTTGGCTGTTGTCAATTGTGTAAAAATTATTATTTAATACTTTATCCTCGATTTTAGTAGTAGTCTACTATTCCAAGCAGTAAATACATGTGACTTCTACTAAACTCCAGCCTAGGACAGATGACTTAGTGGTTAAGGACACATAATGCTCTTTCAGAAGACCCAAGTTAGGGTCCTAGTACCCAAGTCCAGCAGCTCACAATCATTGTGCTTCAAGCTCCAAGGGACTTGACACCCTCTTTTGGCCTTTGCGGGCACTTTTCTCTTGTGTCCATATGCACACAGAGACTTACAAAAATACATAATTCAAAAGCCAAATCCTTAAATTTCAGCCTGAATTGTTTTTAACTTATAAACCTTCCTGCCTAAAAGATTATCTATTTTTTAAAAGAAAATTTGAAAGATTCAGGTGCGAATGTTTTGCCTACATGCATGTATGTGTGCCACATGTGTGCCCAGTGCCAATGAGGGGCAGAACAGGGCATCAGATCTCCTGGTGCTGGAGTTAAAGATGGTTGTGAGCCACCACGTGGGTCCTGGGAACCGAACCTGGGTCCTTCTGCAAGAACAAGAAGTGCTCTTAACTACCGAGTCAGCTCTACATCTCCTGGTCTATTTTCTTAAGAGTCAATAACATTTATTAAAATCCGCATTTTTAAAGATGCTTCACATGCTTTATTGTGTGACACTGTACAAGCTAAGGTAGACTACATCATCCTAGTACACCCCAAAAGTGGTACTAAAAGATGACAGAAGCCTGTGTCTCCCTAAGGTAAAGGGCTAAGGCAGGAATTCCAAGTAAGATGTCTTCTGTCTACATAGAGGTTCAAGGACACTTAGTCATTTCTTCTTCTTTTGGAAGTGTGGACTTTCGTTTCTGGTAAGGAGATGGTTGTCAATGATGAAATAAAGCCAATGTCTTTATTTCTGGACTGTTCTTCTGAATTTTGTATTTATTTTAAATTAACAAGTGAATATCTTTTTTTTTTTTCTGAGACAAGGTTTCTTTGTGTAGCCTTGGCTGTTCTAGAACTAGCTCTGTAGCCCAGGCTGGCCTTGAACTCACAGAGATCTGCCTGCCTCTGCCTCCCCAGTGCTGGGTAAAGGCATGCACCAGTATCACCGGGCAACAAGTGAATATCTTAAGTATTCTTAACTGCTTATATTGAAAGATACCAATCATGCATTCATGAAGTTATCTTTTTTTAAAATTTGCATTGGTATTTTGCCTGCATATGTGTCTGTGTGAGGGTGTCAGATCTTGGAGTTAGAGACAGTTGTGAGCTGCCAAGTGGGTGCTGGGAATTGAACCCGGGGTCCTCTGGAAGAGCAGTCAGTGCTGTTACCCACTGAGCCATCTCTCCAGCCCCTGAACTTATCTTTCATAATAACTATTTCCAATCTTTTTAACTTGTACAGTTTTTCACGTTTTAAAGTTATAGCCTATGTACCTGTGTTATGCTATGTACAATGTATACACTGCTTTCTGTGACTTCCCACTGGTTAACACTGGTAAATTTATGTTTTCTTTCCAGTTTTCCATGGGTTATGATACCTCAAGTTTCATCAACATAAAGAAAAATATGAAGCCGGGCAGTGGTGGTGCATGCCTTTAATCCCAGCACTTGGGAGGCAGAGGCAGGTGGATCTCTGTGAGTTCGAGGCCAACCTGGTCTACAGAGGGAGTTTCAGAACAGCCAAGGCTACACAGAGAAACCCTGTCTTGAAAAACATCAAAGAGAGAGAGAGAGAGAGAGAGAGAGAGAGAGAGAGAGAGAGAGAGAAAGAAAGAAGGAAAGAAAGAAAGAAAAATATGACTTCATGTTTTATCCACTCCCCTTTTATCAAACAGGGTCTTGTTTGTACCCCAAGCTGGTCTTGAACTCACAATTCAACAGTCTTAGCTTCTTGAGTGCTGAGATTACCAGCACGTGCTGACATACTTGACTGGTCTCCATGATTATAATCCTCCATGTTTTGTGCTCATTCAGTGAAGTTTAATTTTATGGAGACTAGTTTATTTTATTTATTTATTTTTTTTTTGAGACAAGTCTTACTCAATAACTCTGGCTAGCCTAGAAGTTGCTATGTAGACCAGGGTAGCCTCAAACTCACAGAACCTGCTTCTACCTCCTGAGTGCTAGGTCTGCTTCTACCTCCTGAGTGCTAGGATTCAAGGTCTGTGCTACCACCTAAGGCCTAGAGATTAATTTTTAAAAAGTTAATCAATAATCCAGATGTGGTGGTACACGCCTTTAATCCCAGCAATTGGGTAACAGATGCAGGCAGATCTCTTCGAGTTTGAGGCCAGTCTGGTCTACATAGTGAATTCCAGGACAGCCAGGGTTACATAGTGAGATCCTGTCTCAAAAAACAAAACAAACAAACAAACAAAAAACCAAACAACAACAAAAAACCTCAAAAAAAAAACAAATAAAGAAAACAAAAAGTTAATTCATAAAAATAACTCATGACAATTTGGCGCTTTTTTTTTACCTGTTGGACAGTGAACCTGTGTTGTCTGCCATTTACTGGGCCAGAACTTTTTTCTCATCCCTCAAAACACACTTTAAAAATATTGTTTCACAGACTGCTGGCAATGGTCGAGAGATAGCCCGAACTGACCTACTCTGGTGATAGGATGACCAAACACCCTAATTGTCGTGCTAGAAACCTCATCCAACTACTGAGGGATCTGGATGCAGAGATCCATGGCTAGACCCCGGGTGGATCTCTGGGATTCCAATTAGTGAGAATGAGGAGGGTTTATATGAGCGAGAATTGTTGAGACCAAGGTTGGATAAAGCACAGGGACAAATAGCCAAACGAATGGAAACACATGAACTGTGAACCAATGGCTGAGGGGCCCCCAACTGGATCAGGCCCTCCGAATGGGTGAGACAGTTGATTGGCTTGATCTGTTTGGGAGGCATCCAGGCAGTGGGACCAGGTCCTGTGCTCATTGCATGAGTCGGCTGTTTGAAACCTGGGGCCTATGCAGGATCACTTGGCTCGGCCTGGGAGGAGGGGACTGGACCTACCTGGACTGAGTCTACCAGGTTGATCTCAGTCCGTGGGGAAGGCTTTGCCCTGGAGGAGATGGGAATGGGGGGGGGGGGGGGGAGGTGGGGGGAAGGTGAGTGGGATGGGAGGGGGGAGAACAAGGGAATCCGTGACTGATATGTAGAACTGAATTGTATTGCAAAATAAAAAAAAAAATATTGTTTCATAGTTCCTATGATTTTGAAAAGCAATTTAAATGAAGGTACATTCTTATTTGTTTTCCGGGGTTCTGTGAGAGAGGCAAGGGTTGGATTCCATTCAGCAGAAATTCTCCTTCTCACAGCATATCTCCGTGTGAATCATCTCTGTTAGACTGTCTTCTCAGCAGCTTCTGAGGTTAACCCAAATGTGTCACAGTACAGCCTTCCTCTTCTCTCTTCAACAGCATGCTACTTCCTGGAAGAATCAGAATTAATCTGCGTTATTTCTTGCTCAGATCTACTCCTCAGCTTCTGGTCAGCTCCAAACAATCTTGACCACTAAGACCTCATACCGCTAGTGCGAGAATGGGACTATTGGTCTGTTTGTTTGTTTAAGACAGGGTCTTTCTATGCAGCCCTGGCTGTCCTGGAACTCACTCTGTAGACCAGGCTGGCCTCGAACTCACAGAGATCCACCTGCCTCTGCCTCCTGAGTGCTGGGATTAAAGGCGTGCGCCACCATGCTGGGCTGGGACTATTGGTTTTTCATTTCTGGCTCTGCACTCAGCTTCGGAGTCCTGAGCTCTGGCGGCTTCTCAGTCCACAGCTAAGCTCAGGTCTTCCAGTGTCTGTGACCAGTCGGCAGCCCTCCTTCCCACTTAGGTCTTTTCGTTTTACAGATGTGGAACTGGCATTCTGGCTTCTCATTCTTGTTGCTTTTAGTTTCTGAGAGGCAGAAACGACCTAACTTTTCTTTGTCTTGTTAATATTTGGATAGCTTTGTACTTTAAAAAAATGGATTTAGTTAGGGTGCAAATCAGGGGTTCCGTGATCACAGTTTCACTATAACAGCATTATGAGTTGCTCACGTTTACCCCTCCACCCCGCCCTCTCAATCCTCCCCCATCTTGCTGGTGCCTTCCCTCCCTGCCAAATGGTTCCCCTTCTGCTTCTGCGTCATAGGCATGCATCTGTATAACTTCTGCACGTAAGAAAACGGGCACCGTTTGTCCTTCTCCTCCTCTCCGCTCCGCTTTCTTCCTCCCGTATGGCCCCGTACACTTTCATATCATATACACGTGCATACATATACATGCAAGTACTTAAGTTTAGATTTAAATAGATTTCACGAGAAAACATGCTTATCTGAGTCACTTAACATGTTCTCCACTCATCTCCCTCCAGATTGCATAGTTTTAATTCTTCCTTGTGGCCACATAAAACTCCATTGTGTATGTGTGGCACATTTTCTGTATCCATCCGCGGCTGATGGGCATCAAGCCTAAGCCCCACAGCATGGCTGTTGTGAACAGTGCTGCAGTAACACGCAAGTGCCAGTGTCTCTGTGGTCCCCAGGGTCTTAGCTGTACTTCATGCAAAGTTCGCATCAGTTCCCATCAACTTTTGATATGTGAGGGTGGCCCTGCACTGCTCCTGATTTCGGTACTCTTTTTTTAAGCTCCTGTCTTCCCACAGCCTGTTGATTCCTTACTTCCTGTCCCTGTTTGTAGGTGCATGAAATCCTCACTTCAAATGGGAACTGTTTACTCAGTTATGAATACAGAGTTTTGGTTAGGGGAGGGACAGGCTGTAGGTGACTTGACTTCTTGGCCTCTCCTCCCTGACCGTCCAGGGCATTGTCCTTGTCCTCCAATCATAGCTTGCTCTGGAGCTGTGGTGTTTGGTAAATGTTTAACGACCAGCTTGGGGGTGAGGGTTCACCCTGGTTTGCAGCATTTCCTAATTTCCATACAAGGTGAACTCTCCCCTCGAGCCATACAGTATCACTGAATGGCATGGGTGGGAAGAGCCTGGCCTGCCTCCCTCCCTCCCTCCCTCCCTCCTTTCCCCTGGTCAGGTCTGACATGGATGGGAAGAGCCTGGCTTCTCTCCCTCTCCCCAGTCAGATCTGCTGTAGCAGATCTGATGGGGAGCTAGTTTCTGCAGCCCCAAGTTCTTACGGGGACTGGCTTCAGCTACTTCACCAACTATCCTGTTCTGTTTCATGGTTTAAGTTCTGCTCTGCTAGAATTTTCTATCAATTCTTACGTTTTGTATTTTTTTCAAAACTGTCTTACGTTTGTTTGCTGGAAGTACTCTTTCTGGTTTTTCTGTGCTGTTTTATATATAGAAAATCTGTGATTTCAGTGAAATTCACAGAAGGAAATGCAAAAGCGAGTCCTAGTTCGTGTCTTAACTTCTTTTTTTCAGAAGTCACTTCCCCTTCTGTCTCGGGAGGTCACTCCTCTCCCATGACCAGTGGCTTTCCTGAGAGCTCATTATCTTGAAAGATGGTTTAACTGAGAAGGGCCACCGAAGGGCTGCCAAGACGTTTCTGAGGAAACTCTGATAGCTCGATGGAAGTTACTGAATGCTCCACCTAAGCTCCAACTGGGGGATACACTGTTAGGTTTAGGGTGGCCATGCACACTGGCTAGAGTGGAATAGCCTACAGGTGCCTGGGCTAGGGAACAGCTAGGGTTCTGGGGGACAAGTGTTTGTTTAAGGTGATCAGTAGTAAAAGGATCCAAATGGGCATGATCGTACAGGTCAAATGAGGGGCCTCCCAGGCTCATTTAGCAAGCCCATGGAGGTGGGCAGCCCCAGCTCTCACATGAGCTGTTGAAGCCATTTGGATCTAACATCTGGGAAGTCCTCCCTCGCCAGAGCAAACTAGGCCAGGGATGGTGGCACACACTAATGAAGGCATGCTGGAAGCAGAAGCAGGCAGATCCCTTTGAGCAGGAGGCTAGTCAGTCAGGAGTAGGACTATAGAGATCCTGTCTCAAAAACAAAACCCCGCTTCCCCCGAGACTATAGCAGCTGCTCCCGACTGTTCCTTGCTTCGTTAGTAACATACATCTTAAGTTTTCTCTTCCTCCTCCTTTTGCAATCAACTAAAACCATACGTAGAAAAGCATGCTTTGGGAATCCACACACCAAGGCCAGAAGAAGCGGAAAAAAAAAAAAAAGCCCAAAACTCCTGGAAATATGACAAGAAGCAGGACCTCTGTACAATCTAAAAGACACTTGTTAATTCCAAATCTGAGAAACGCGGTCAGCGGCCTAAGGCTGGCGTTTACTAACAGGCCCGCTCACCCGGTTCTCCTCATAGAATGCTTTCTATACCAAATGCACATTTTTGGACCCAGTAAGGAAAAGAATGAACTGCAATGGCAGTACATTGTATACAGTAACGAGTTTATCCTCTTTAAAAGTGCCAATGTCGCGAAAGACCAAGGAGCCTTTCCATATGAAGGCAAGTAGAAAGAGCCACCCACGCGAGTGGCCAGGGGGCTTCCTTTTGCTGCGGTACTAGGATACTTAGTAAACCCTGAAAATATTGTAAATTTGATCTTTTTAATTTTTGAGATTACTTACCGTATATATAGCCCAAGACGGCTTAGAGCTTGGAATCCTCCTGCCTCAGTTCTGAGTGACATACCCAATCAGATCTTGGTTTTATTTTTCTGTTTACACAAGTGTCAGTGTCAGAGCATACACGCTGAGGTACTTACTGGTGAAGAGGCGCTTCCAACTTACCCTCAGACGGCCCAGGAAGTCTTAGCTACTTGTCCATAAATTAAAAAAAAAAGATTTAAAAGACAATATTTACACTAATATTTATCAAAATGAACTCATAGTCACACAAAAAGGTTTATTGAAGCTTGATTCATGTTGCCAAAACCACCAAGATGTCCTTTATCATGGCGAAGTATATTCATACACTGGAATACTACTTAGCAGTAAAGGAACGAGCCATTGATTCCAAGAACCAGCATGGAAAAATCTTAAATGCTTTTTGTTAAGGGAAAGCCAGACTTAAAAGGCTACTTATTATATGATTCTGGCTATACATGAGCAAAGGCAAATTTGTAGGGATGGAAAACAGCCCATGGTATCAGTGGATGAAGGGAGAATGCTTATATGGGGGAATATTTTGGGTAATGGAACTATTTTGGGAGGTTTTGGCATAGTTAAAATTAGTCAAATCAGAACTTTTATTGTATAAGTTCTTTTGTTTTGTTTTTTTTGGAGACAGGGTTTCTCTGTGTATCCCTGACTGCCCTGAAACTCACTGGGTAGATCAGGCTGGCCTCAAACTCAGAGATCTGCCTGCCTCTGCCTGCCAAGTGCTGGGATAAAAGGCGTGCGTTACCACCGCCTGGCTCTGTAGGTTTTTATAATCAGGAAACCAAGAGAGGTGGGATCCACATATGAAATGCAGACTCAAATGAGTTTATATATTGCAAGTACATATCATAAGCTAGAATGTTAAGAAAAGCAGCTGAGAGGCCTAAGGGTCCTTGGGAGATGGTGGTCCAGCTGGAGACCGGGAGGCTCAATCCAGAAAGTACTATCTGAAAACACAGTAATTTAGTTGGTAAGTTTGCTCATTACAGTAGCCAAGTCTAAAACTAGATTCTTATTAGGGTTGCATAAATAATACGACACATTGGTGATAATGAGCCAGTTTATTATTTGCAGAGAAATGCCATCAGTATTCGGGAGGGGGGGTGAGAAGGTGCTGTGGGATGTCTTTTTGCATGCTGTGAATGTGTTACTCCAATTGGCTAATAAATAAAGCTGCACTGGCCTATGGCAGGGCAGGATGGAGTCAGGCTGAAAGATCCAAGAGAGATAAAGAAGAAAGGAGAGGCAGAGATGAGACCCAAGAACAACATGCCAGCAGACTGGTAAGCCACGGAACACATGGCAAAACACAGATGAATGGAAATGGGTTAATTTAAGTTATAAGAGCTAGCTAGCAAGAAGCCTGAGCCATTAGACCATATAGTTTGTAAGTAATATAAGCCTCTGTGTGTTTACTTGGGTCTGAGCGGCTGTGGGACCGGACGGGACACAGGAAAACTTCCAGCTACAAGAAGGGATCACAGTTGAAGACATCAACCTGAAGCTTATGTTTAATATAGTAACACAGAGCCAAATGTAGACATTCACAGTCAGTAGACAGTGTACATGCAATTCCTTTCTCCCCACTGAGAAACAATCATGGTAGTAACAGTGAACACACTCAACACTACCTAAATGCCAATTTCCTAAAAAAGAAAAAGCGGGGAGAAGCCTCTGTCAGTGCAGACACTTCCATCAGGAAACACTGTGGCATTCTGCCACGCCACCAGCCTGCTCATGAAGTAAAGCAGCTCTTCATTTCTTTTCCCCCTTTTTTAGGTACTGGCCAGAGGCTGAGAATGTTTTCCCTTATATCTGGGCCTTTTCACCCTGTCAGCCTCCACTGTGACTATCTTTTCATTTCCCTTTCCTGGCAGCTGCTAAGATTCACAGCTTGCCTCCCTCCCCCCTCCCTCCCTCCCTCTCTCTTTCTCTCTCTCTTTTGTTTTTTCAAGATGGTTTCTCTGTGTAGCCCTGACTGTTCTAAAACTCACTCTGTAGACCAGGCTGGCCTCGAACCCAGAGATCCACCTGCTTCTGCCTCCCACATGCTGGTTTAAAGGCCTGTGCCACCATTGCCCAGCTCTTGTTTTCTCCTATAAATAAAATCTACTAAAATTGTTGAGCTAAAACACAAACGAATGAACAAAAAACAAAACTCAGGGTCCTTGGAGAAGTATCTGATTCTGGTGGTGGTG
Organism: Peromyscus californicus insignis; assembly: GCF_007827085.1. Taxonomy (NCBI): domain Eukaryota; kingdom Metazoa; phylum Chordata; class Mammalia; order Rodentia; family Cricetidae; genus Peromyscus; species Peromyscus californicus. Next base: position 54,673,008 of record NW_026294480.1, on the reverse strand, counting down.
GAAACAGACACGATGTAGTGCCAGGAAATAACTCAGTGTCAGCACAGAGCTATAAATCTTCCATGGGCTGGAAGCTGAACCCAGGGACTTGTACATAACATACACACAATGTAATGCTAAGCTACAACTACCCCTCCGGGAATTTAACCACAAGGCACATAAAACAGAATCTTATTTTAGCAAAAAAGTAGTAAACTTTACTAATGTGACATCACATTGCTCTTAAAATTACATCAGGACTTCTAGCACATTATAAAATTTCAAGTCGCTATCTCTTTACCAGATTTTTAAAAAAAAAGATGTATTTATTTATTATATATATATATAGTGTTCTGCCTGCATGTAACTCTGCAGGCCAGAAGAGGGCGCCAGATCTCATTATAGGTAGTTGTGAGCCATCATGTGGTTTCCGGGAATTGAACTCCAGACCTCTGGAAGAGCAGTCAGCGCTCTTAACCTCTGAGTCATCTCTCCACCCCTCCAGATTTATTATTATTTTTTTACATGCTTTTGTGTGAAGATGTCAGATCCCCTGTAACCGGAGTTACAGACAGATGTGAGCTGCTATGTGGGTGCTGGGAATTGAACCTGGGTCCTCTGGAAGAGCAGCCAGTGCTCTTAACCTCTGAGCTATCTCTCCAGCCCCTCTTTATCAGATTTGTAAATAAGACCAAATGATGGCTTTAGGAGACTAGAAAGGTGAAGTAAAAGAAAACTTAAAACACACGCCAGTATAACAGGGATGGCACCACCAACAGGAAGCCACAGGCTCTCCCTGGCCTCACAAGGCACCTGATAGGAAGATGATCAGACTCCACTTGGCTAGCTGCCAAGATGCATTCACACAGCTCCCACTTGAGATCACACTGTTCCTTCCCTTGGCTGACGACCCTCTAAGACTTTATCACACAGTCACACAGTGGGGAAGGCTGTGTGATAAAGGTGACACCTAGTCTCCTCATAGACAGAGCTTCCTTCCCAAGCCCCAATCTGAGACCAAGGCAGAAAGTGGGTACTCAGTGACCTCCATACTGTGTGCAGCCCTCCCCTTGGGTCACAAGCCCCACTACCTGACAGGTTTAAGAGCTTTGCAATGGCTACAGCATACCAGGACAAGAACTGCCTTTGCCAACAGAATCTTGAACTCGTTTTGGGTGACAGGTTACTTAAAAACAAGTGGCAGTATGGCGTTTTTGCTAAGTTCAATCACGTGGCTTCCAATCCTGGTACCCCATGGTGGCCTGCCTTCTGTGAAACAGAAGCACAGCTGTCAAACTTAAGCAAACTCTTATGCAAAAAGCACTTGCACCCTGTCCTTCCTCTCCTTCAGCAACTATTTTCTGATACACGGTGCTCCAGGAGTCATCCAGAGCACTATCCATGCTTCTCTCTTGTGGGGCGCTGTGTGTTACTTCTTTGTCAGATCCTCTGTCAGCTCCACAACTAGCAGCAAGGCAGCACCTGAGACTGTTAAGACACATTTCAGCCAGAAATCTTACACGAGGTGCTTTCCTTGCCTAGATCAGAGATCAGAAACCCTGTAATAGAACTTTCAAAGTTCCCACATCATGAATGATTATTAATGTGTGTGTGGAGGGTGATGGTGGCTGGAGAGACGGTATTGGTTACTTTCCAGAGGACCTAGGTTCCATTTCCAGCACCCACATGACAGCTCACAACCATCTAACTCCAGGCCCAAGGGATCTGATGCCCTCTTCTGGCCTCCACAGGTACCAAGTACACAAACGGTATGGTACACATAGATGTAGGCAAAATACCCATATACATAGTGTGTGAGGGGAGTATTAATGCCCCTTGTGATGGTGCACCCTTTCATCCCAACACTCAGGAGGCAGAGGCAGGCAGAACCCTGTGAATTTGAGGCCAGCCTGGTCTACACAGATCAGCCAGGGCTACAAAGTGAGGACCTATCTCAAAGGGCATTAAAATTTAAGAACTTCCATAAAGAAATACATTTAAAAGGCTGTCACTTTAAAACATAACGTACCTGGGCCATAGAGGCAATTGCCTTTAATCCCAGAACAGGGGAGGCAGAGGCAGGCAGATCTGTGAGTTGGAGGCCAGCCTGGTCTACAAAATGAGTTCCAGGACAGCCAGGGGTGTTACACAGAGAAATCTTGTCTCAAAAACAAACAAACGAGGTCATTAAAAAACCCACCAATGGAACTGTTTGGGAGCTGGAGAGATGGTGACTCAGCAGTTGAGTTTGGTACTGCTCTTGCTGAGGACCCAAGTTCAGTTCCCAGCACCCACACGTGGCAGTGCACAACTGCCTTCACTCCAGCTCCACGATGTGACACTCTTCTGACCTTCCTTGGGTACTTGAGTGCACATACATTAAAAAGAAAGAAGTTGCTTAGTAACCCTCAACCATTTCCTTTTCAGAGTGGGTCTATAACCAAGTGCTAAATATTTTCGTTTGCCATGGATGGAAACAAATGTAGACAAACAAACTAGACAAAGTTTTATGCTCTTTAACTTCCACGTGTATTTAGTTGACTAATGCTGTAGACCAGGCTGGCCTTGAACTCCGGAGATCCGCCTGCCTCTGCCTCTTCTGGGATTAAAGGTATGAATCATCTCTGCCTGGCAGGGTTGACTAATTTTAACACATTATTTCATAAACTTGCCTGCTTGTAGGTCTGTTCTTATTATAAAGCATCAACGTTTTTTTAAGCTTACTATGAAAGTGCATGGTAGTAAATATGCATGGCTATTCAAAGTTATCTTTGAAGTTGAATTTATGTACTATGACACTGCCCCATATTTTCCAATTCCTGTCTTGTTTTAGTTTTAGGATTTTTTTTTTTTTTTTTTTTTTTTGGTAGGCATTCTAGAGAAATGTTTTCCAGCAGGTTTGTGTGTCACCTTTGGTGGATCCAAGTGTTCAGCCCTCCTGAGTAAAGGCAGACCCTCTTCACATCAGCACCGGATGCTTCAGCTCTGCTCAAAATGCCTTTAACAATGCATGCCAAGCTTTTATTTATTTGTATCATTTAGAGAATGTGAAGATACTCAGTACTCTCCCACTTGCAATATTAAGTACCCAACCAATAACTCCCCTTCAGTCAGTAAGGAAAATAAACTCGACAATCATCCCAAGATACACAGTCGAAAACTCTTTAATACACAGTGAGGTAATCCAGGCCCAACTCCATCCTTTTTCTATGTGTGGATCCCAGCTTCTGATGTCAAGTATGTAGTATTTAGTGGGGTAGTGTGGGAAAAGAGGCTTTACGGGAGGTGGGGTGGGTAACACAGGAGATATGTGAGGGAAAGGGGAATTGCCAGGGATAAAAGAGTACATTGGAAAGAGGGAAGGTTGATGATGGGCACTGCATCTGAACTCAACATCTACAGACACATTTGTCTTTACTTCAACACTGTTACATACATAGCATTTACACTGAGAACTGCAATTTTTTTCTTTTTTGAGACAGGTTTCTCTGTGTAGCCTTGGCTGTCCTGGAACTTGCTCTGTAGCCCAGGCTGGTCTCGAACTCACAGAGATCTGCCTGGCTCTGCTTCCCGAGTGCTGGGATTAAAGGTGTGCGCCACCACCGCCTGGCGTAGAACTAGAATACCTAAAATCAACTATTGAGGGAGGGTTGTCTCAGATGCCAATCACATTAGGATTGTATTTTAAACAAATAAATGTGTCGGGTTGAGATGGCTCAGCGGTTAACAATACTGGCTGTTCCTGCGGAGGACCAAGGGTTCGGTTCCCAGCACCCACTTGGTGGTTCCCAGCCACCCATAACTCCCATTCCAGGGGTCTGATGCTGTCGTCTAGCCTTAGAGGGCACTTCTCCCACATGGTGTAGTTACACACAGGCAAAACTCATAATATGAAAAGAAATCATTTCTTAAATAAACTACTTAAAAAGTTTAGTACAGGGCGGTGGTGGTGTGCGCCTTTAATCCCAGCACTCGGGAGGCAGAGCCAGGCGGATCTCTGTGAGTTCGAGGCCAGCCTGGTCTACAGAGCGAGATTCAGGACAGGAACCAAAACTACACAGAGAAACCCTGTCTCGAAAAACCAGAAAAGTTTAGTACATTACCTTCAAATCTTTGAGTTATCTGGAATTCTGGTGGAGTATGAAGTTATGAACCCAACTTCTTTGCTCTAAACTTGTCAAATAATCCATTTTATTCATTGGATTGAAGTGCACTAGTTTCATGTTCAGATGTTTCTGGACTCAGTTCTGTGAAGTTACTGGTTCACAAGAGTAATCCCTTTACCACAGATCTGAAATAAGAGATTGTTCTACCCTTGTAACTTTTTAAATCTACTGAGGATGGTGTTAAAAGTTATCTCAGGCTACTTCAACTTGCTTTTCACAAGCTTCTAAATTGTTAAATTTAGTTTCAGAAAATCAGACTTCACTTGCCAATCTGACCTTGAGAAAATGGAAAGCCAAGGTCTCTTAAAATCCCCGGAGGGAGGTAGTATCCTTTTTTCTATAGCTATTAAAAACCCCGCCAAAGGGGTTGGGGGGATTTAGCTTTTTTTTTTTTTTTTTCCACTTTGCCATTCTCAGGTATTTCTCAGCTTTATGGTTTGAACTGCCATTTACAAACCAATTTCCAGCTCATCTTCAGCCAGGTATCTGCCTGTCATTAAAAATGCCTTCTCCTACTTCTCATGGACACCTCCAACCTATTCCAGTGAACTGCAATTACACCCTTTGGGCTGTTTGCCATGCCAAGGTCTGCAGAGCCATTTGTGATTCCCCTCCACAACACATTCAGTGTACTGTCAAGTCCCGAGGACTCCTTCAGGTACACCCGAGTATCCAATCGCTCTCCACCATCCCCATCACTATCCTGACTCATCAAACTCTCCCCTGACCACAACAGCATCTGCTGAACCTGCTTCCACCTTAGCTCCATAGGGCATTTTTAATGTCTTCTATAGTTTTCTACCCTGAGGTACCAGAGCCCTTCCCACTTGGCTATTACTTTTCAGACCTCCTCCCATTCTCCTTCCTCTAGACACTAAGTGAGATCCAAACACATAGTCGCACAGGCCATCTATCTTTGTTTGTTCTCTTACCCGAGATAAACTCCCCGAGAACCAACAGCCTCCACTCTTTCAGACTTTTGCTCAAATGACCAGACAGTCCTCCATCACCTGTGCTCCTTGCTTACACTAGCACTTGCTAGCACAGTCTAACACTATTTTACACATAAGACTCAGTACCTGTGAAATCTGCAATATGAAAGCACACTTCACACACAAAGCTTCCTGAAGCTAGAAACCCATGCCATTAGTACAACTTCACAGTACACAAGGTGGTGCGGCTAGGAAAACCTGCAGATCATAACTGAAGCTTAACCGTGTTACAACCACTACTTCTGGGCCTAACAATTTCACCAAAATATTACTGTGAAAGTATGCTAAGTGTTTAAGCATCTAAACACCCATCACCGTTTCACTCAGAAAAAAACATGTGAATGCACATCAGTAGGACAGCTGTAGAAATTGTAAACTAGGTTAGGTATTATTTGCTACATTAATATGCAGTCATCAACTGACAAGTCTGGATATATGTAACACTGCCTAGAAACAATGCAGAAACCCTCCACACTTATATGTACTCGAAAGTATGAACAGCAAATTACTGATAAAACTCATTTAGATTTTTCTTTTTTTTTTGAGAAAAGATCTCTCTATGTAGTCCTGGCTGTCTTGGAACTTGGCTATGTAGACCAGGCTGGCCTTGAACTCACAGAGATCCTCCTGCCTCTGTCTCCTGAGTGCAGGTGTTGCACTTCTTACTCACCAATACAATAACAAAGAGGAATACTTGAAATGGTCACAGTAAGATCGCTAAAACATGTGAACTGCGTGAGTGGCTGGGACAAAAATCACGATGGCCACTGAAGCCATCTTCACACCAATGTCAGTGGACTGAGGTTTATTAAACTTCAGACTGTCACCTGCAAGCTGCAGTAAATCAAGAGACATTTCAGGAAGTCATTGCAGTTTTACCAACACAAGACTCAGAGATAAAGGACCACGAGGGACAGTGAGGAGCTCCGACTGTCAACTGCACAGTACAGGAAATCCACCCAAGACCTGTGTGGGTCCACTGCCATTTCAACCAGAAGCCCTAAATAAGAACATGACTTTTCGGGGCTGGAGAGATGGCTCAGAGGTTAAGAGCACCGACTGCTCTTCCAGAGGTCCTGAGTTCAATTCCCAGCAACCGCATGGTGGCTCACAACCATCTGTAATGAGATCTGGTGCCCTCTTCTGGCCTGCAGGGATACATGCAGGCAGAACATTGTATACACAAGAAATAAATCTAGAACATGACATTTTTATGTCAGATTATAAATGCATTACAAAAACACCAGCTGAGAAATGGACTCATTTACTCACTTACCAATATGGCTATCACATGAACTGAGTAACAAAATCATTTGAATAAAACTGGTAAGACTGTAGTTTCACTGAAAGGTCAAGATTTCATCTCCAGGAACAATTTCTTTAGGAAGCAAATCAGAATCCTGAACTAATGATCATGTAGATTTAAATGAATGTCTCCAACAACCTAATCCCACACCCGGAACTCTTTTTTTTTTTTTTTTTAAAAAAAAACTTTAATCAATTTATTTATTTTATATCCAGGTCACAGTTCCCCCTCCCTCCTTACCTCCTAGGTTCCCCCTTCTCCCCGACCCAGTCCACTCCTCCTGTTTCTGTTTAGGAAAGGGCAAGTCTCCCCTGAGTATCAACAAAACACGGCATATCAAGTTTCAGTAAGACTAAGCACCTCCCCATGTATTAAGGCTGGGCAAAGCGACCCAGTATGAGTAGGGTCCCAAAAGCCTGTAAAAGAGCCGGAGCCAACCGCTGCTGCTAGGTGTTAGGAGTCCCACGAGAGACCAAGCTACACAACTGTAGCATATACGCAGAGTGCCTAGGCCAGTCCCATGCAGGCTCCCTGGGTCAGTCTGTGAACTCCTATGAGCCCAGGTTAGTTGATTCTGTGAGTTTTCTTGTGATTGTGATGTCTTTGACCCTTCTGGCTCCTACAATCCTTTCTCCCCAAGCCTGGACTCCTGCAAGGTGTTTCAGAGAACACTCTATCTCAGCTCCAATTCATTCTCATCAACCTAATTGTGTTACCTCAAACATTTTTAACAAAAGCAAAGAAACTCAGGCTTCACTTTAGTTTCTGGGCTGCAATGACTCATCCCAGGCCCTTTCTTGTTCTAAAATGTTCTGTATCTTGAGTTAAAAAGACCACTTTATAGCTTTGTATGCACATAATTCTAGAATGTATCAATATACTTAAATTTTAATTGGCAACATAAAACTCCGTTAGTTGATTAAAACCTGAAAAGGAAATGACTCGAAAGTGTTAACTTCCCAAACCACAAGCCTCAGTTCTTCCACAGGACACTCACACTGTCTTCTCTATCGTCAGCTCCTTATGTCACAGCGTCCGTCACCTCTACTCATTTCCTTTGGCAAAGCAGTTAGCTTGAATTGAAAAGCATTAATAGTAGTTAAGTTAAAATGTATGCAAAAGTTTCTTTTTACTGTAGTACATGACCAAGAAAAAAACATTGCTCAGATAACAACAGGTCACCAACGTGTAAGCTAAAGAAAAACAAAACCAAAACACAACAAAAATCACACAACAACACTTTAATCCCCCCCCCCCCCAACCTATTAGGACACAAAACAGAAGAGGACAAAGAAAGACAACTTCTTTCCATTAAAAATCAGAGTGCAACGTCTATAGTTAAACAACTTTATTAACATAGTCAAGCAGTGATTAACATTCACATCTATTATGTCACATCATACAAATGTAAATACAAAATTACTACAGTACAATATATATTCTCTGCATGATCCAAAATATTTGGTGGCCCCAAAAAACTCTCTTTAAAATTCAGCAGCTTATCAAAAATTAAAACCGTATTCTATTTAAAATGAAGATCTGTTAGCACAGAGTTAGACTTCAAGAAATATCAATTTAGTACAGTTTGAGAAGTTGCAGGAGGATGTTTGAAGGACACATTCTAACATAGTGTGGCAGGTAAGGAGACATCAGATTTAAAGCTTTGAAGCATAACTCATACAACCTAAGTTGTCAGCAGAAAGATCCAGTTATTTATAACTAAGCAAGTACTACTAAGTTATTGCACCCAATGTTAACATGAATATTAAGTGTCAAACGTTCATAATATGAAGTGATTTACCACGTTTAAGCATCTCTTAAGATGATATCTATTGAGTAAAATTAATTACATAGTATTATCTAATTATAATCTTCGTAAGAAAAAAATCAATGAAGTTCAGTTTGGTTATATATCCACATAGGAAAGCAGTGACGAAAAGATAGGAGGGAAATATAGTGGAACCCCTTTATGAGGTGGACATTGGGGGGGGCAATATTGCCTTACAGGCTAACCATGTTAGAGCAGGCATTTAGCAAGATGACTATATCTGTGAAAGAGAGAATCCTGCATAATACCAAGCCACAGTAGGAGTGACTTACGGAAAAAAAACCCCTCCTACTAAAAGGAAAACTACTAGCTTTGTAATTAGTGATCTACTATTGGCAAATAGATTTGGCTTAGTTTTTAAAGTTCAGAGGTGAGGCAAAGAACACCAGTTTTAACTTCCCTCTAAGTCATGCACACATTCAGCTGCTATGCATCTTTTTATTTCAACACAATACACTCTGGGATACAAACCACAAAAGCAGTTGCTGTAATTAAGCTTATACCTTACAATTGTATAATAATTAGGCATTGAGAATTATCTACATATATGTAATACCAACAGGGAGAAGATCTGTATCAAGCCTGAAGTTAATTTCCAGTCACCTAGAAAGCATACAGGTAAGAGAAACTAACTTTCAAGTGAAACTTAACATTAAAGAGGCCTTAGAAGCACTGCCATATTTAATACACTACGAAGTGCACTATGGATATACAATGCTACTGCATGGTATTGGTACTAGATAATATTGTTACCAACACAGGTCACACTGCTCCTTTTTCCACCTCAATTATCCCAGGTAGCCACACGACCCTCATCTTCTCATAGATTCCAATGCCCACTTTATTAAACAGTACTAGCAGCAACAATTAGTGTCTCCCTGCCTTGTAATATCTGCAAAAAGAACTCCATAAGCAAAGCTGAGTGTACCCGAAGAACTAAGAGAGGAAGGACTTAGGGGTGCAGGATGCACGACACACTCTTCTCTGGGGAAGAATGCTTTTGCTCTGGCATCTGTTAATACATTCAATATGAACATAATTAACTATATGAAGCAAACCATTCCTTCACTGCAAAGGTGTTAAATCGAGACAAGAGTTTAGGACATAATCTAACTCTGGCACTTCAACTATGCAGAATTTTATGGAGGGAGAAAAGGTTCCACTTTCGTATTTTGAGGGTCTGAAAAAGGGGAGGACCAAACTTGACTCATTTTTAGATAAATCTGCATACCAAATGTGGAGAGCGTTCTGTATCCCTCCAGTCTGATAGAACAATTGGAGGGGGGAAAAATACCAGACTAACTGGGAAGATTCTCAATAAAATACATAAAAAACAACAACAAAAACAACTCACAAACCTCCAAAGACTATTAAGTATGATGATCTTTCTTTATAAACATGTTACCAAAGCAAAATGATACAAGGATATTCACCTGAGATAAAACTTGTATCTGAATATTCGTAACTGAGTAGACAAAGCAGTAAGAGGAAAGTCAGTTGAAATTATTTTAAAATATACATCTGACTATTTTACAATATATGCAATTTAAGCAATTCAGATCAATGAAAAAGTCTTAACCAAAAAAATCACAGTGTTTATCAATGTTAATTACAAAATGTATGCTACTTGTTTTGTTTTAAGATGTAATGGCTTGGTTAAGTGTTTTAAGATCTGAAATCTAAGTTGCATAACAAAATCAAGTAGCAATAATGTAAGCATCAGAACTGGCTCTAAGGATATTTACAAGTTGATTATTTTGGAAATAACCAACAAACAATACAAAAGTGATTTTTCTCACACAGTATGAAGTCATTAAAGATTAGACAATACAGAAAGCGAAATTATTTCCTGAATAAATGAACAGCTGTGGCACTAAGTTCACTTGCTAATTAATGGGCTGTAACATGGACTGCCAAGTATGCATTAAATTATACTAAACACACTTTCTGTTTCCAACTTAGGTTGATCAGCAGCTTTTGTTCTGTTAGAATCCTTCAAAGAGAGAAGCTCAAACAGGAAAAGAAGGCATATCTATGAAACAGTAAACACTGACCTCCTGAGGTTCCTACAACATAAAAATATTCAAGTAGAAAATCTACATCACTCAGCAGCGGCTCTCTCTGTAGCTGAGCACACTAACAGCATCTTAGTGTGAAAGGAGCAGGCGGAGGAAGCCGCGCTTTAAGCATGCCAAGAGGCAGAAACACTGGAATGTAACAATGACAGACTCACACTCTCACAGACACTCAGTCAACACTCAAAGCTATCAAGACTGCACCACAAGAATTAGGTTGCTTTTTATATATAGTTATATATCCCATGATGTGTTATGTTTCATCAAAACAACAAATGCTAACTCAGAGCTTACCTCAAAAAAAAAAAAAAAAAATCAAAAAAAAAATCAACTTAAATGGCTTCTGCAAATTCCTGTGCTATATTATGTTGTCTGAAATATAATGTAAATTAGGAAGAAACAATAAAACTACATTAGAAAAGAAAATACCCCTAATCCTAGGTTGTCAGTCATATTTACTTAATTTTCTATTATAGTTTTTAAATTTAGAAACAAATACATTTACTATAAAACCAAACAGTATTTGTTTTTGGGCTGCATAACTGTCAAATTGGAAATATATTCTTAATCAGACAGGTGTCAATACCATTTTTACTTAATACAGAATTGTTTATCACAGGTCAATATAACTTGACTCTTGACTGAAAGTTTTTATATTTGTTCATTATGTTAAGAGACGAATCTGGCTGTTTCTTTACTTACGACTTATGCAGACTATTATCTCCTATGTTAAGCTTTGGAAAGCATTTGAAGCACTACAGGGCATACTGCAACCCAAGGAGAAAACAGCTATTCTGCTCTGGCTTTAAAGCCAACTCAAGAAGCAAATTTTGAGCTCCCAGTAAGGTAACTGTACTAAAAGGTGAAATGCCACACACCCTTGAGTCTAGCTTGAAATTAAAATAAAGATTGAAGGGTATTGTAGATGTTTTTTTTTGAGGCTCTATAGACTGAAATTTGCAAAGCCAAAATAGAAGAAAAAAGGTAAAAGAGTATGTTAAAACAAACATACACACAACAACTAAAACCTTTTTGCATGCTACCATGCATGTGAAATGTTTTGAAACTGTATTTATAAAGTCACACGCACACAGCTCACACTTCAGTGCAATGGCCGTATCAGTCAACACTTTTAGAGAACAGAACCATGCAAAGAGGAGCAACTGCTTATAAAAATGGTTATTCGGTATTCTGCAATGCAAAGGTGACAAATTAAAGTATAAAAAGGCTGTTATGGCTTAACATTTTGTTGCAGATTAAATATGCAGCACTGAAAAATGGAAAGGTGTGGCTTTATCTCTGACCAGCAGAGCTAAAAAGAAAAATCTCTCCATTTTCCTTCATCATCATGGGATACAACTGCTCAGGCAATCCAAATTAATAAAGACTTGCACTTTCATATGGACATAAGATCAAGTGTACCAGTTAGGGTCTTCACATTCACAGTATATAAGAAAATACACATGGAAGGAAAAGTAAAGGGTTAACTTAACAAGGATTTATTCACAGGAATACATGTGAGTAGAGGGAAAAAAAATAACAGAAAAGCCAAACAAACAAATGAAATGAAGAGGATCCAAACCAACTCTCACTCTGTAGCTTTGAACTTGCACCCTGTGTGCATATACTTAGGGCACAAAGGGCCACCAACATGCGCCAATACAGTGTAGGAACCCTGCATTACATCCATTAACTTAAACATATCTTTAAGATCATGCTTTGAACAAAAAAAAGGAAAGCTTAGAGGCAATATGTTGAGTGGGAATAAACATTGAAATATAGCAATCATGTTTCAACTTCTACAATTGTCTTTATGTGCCAACTAACATTTATGCAGCCTTTTACAGATCTTTTACCATGTAATTTGAAATTTGATAAAATCACTAGTAGTATATAACCATGCAGAAAGCACACCACACTGACAGCACAGAGGCAAAGATTTTGCACAGGTATATCAGCTTTCCACATTGTGCAGGTTACACACAATACAATATCAATCTTATTCCTAACAGATCCTAAAAAGATATTTCAAGGCCTAGCTGTAAACTACAGTACTTTATATATCTCTATTCTTAATAAAAATAAAATCCACAAATCTTAAAGTAATTTTAAATGCAGGGCTATTGAATTGGTAAACTGCAACCCAAACTGGCGCAACCTAGGTCAATGAATACCAACTGCACTCTATGTGATGCAAGCATGCTACGGTCCCACTAATTTACATCACTGTCAATCACTATGAGCCAGAGCGCATGCCTGAACCTTAAACTGCACCTTAAGATAACGTGTTGGCCTAGAAATTAAATCTAAGAAGTACAACCATGAAATCATATCCACTAACGTTTTAATGTAAAATTAGATGTCACCTTTAGCTTGATACCCCGACCCCATTTATTCCTCCCTCCCTGCCCAGCCCGCAAAGGTAAAAGGAGTGACTCGTTGGCATCTCACAGGGTGCTTCATTGTTCAAATTTGTTTCGTTTTATTTCCAACTTTTTGGGGGTACCTTCAATTGTAACTTCCAAGAACCTGCTTCTACTAGGGGAGGCAAGCTGATTTTAACTGTTAGTTTTGTATAGTTCTTCATCAGCATGCAAAACAAGGCCCCGTAACGTGGGAACATTTATATATAAAAACCTTTAATGAAAAAAGCTTCCTTACTGCTGTAGCTTCCCACTCTTAGGTTTCTTTGTTGTGGACCATGGGCTTTTCCTCCTCCTTATCCCTACGCATTGTTTATGTGGTTCTTGTTTTGGTACAATTCCCCATAATATTCCAGAAAGTACTGTTCTGTGAGTAGACTGAATAGTTTTTGCTTCTTCACATCCAGTGCAGAGTTGTAATTGGAGACAGATTTCCACCCACAAAGGCTCCAGATGTTAAAACATTTCCCAACATCGACTTAATACAGTGACGGCAACACCTCCCTCCCGCCCCTCCCAGTAGGGTTGGGATTGTACTGTATTCCCTACTGGTTTACCCTTCCCCCCTGTAAAGGGTAACATTTTCCCTGGGTGCAGAGGCTCCCTTATAGTCTCCAAGACTGATGGACCTGCAAAAAACAAAACCAATTTTATCTTTAATACCTGCCTCTCTTTCAGAGCCAACAGAGCATAAAACCAGTCAAACAACAATTCTACCTTTAACTATAAAGAAAATAGGAAATTGGACAAATTGCCAAAGATCATGGTATCTTCTTTTGAGACTGAACAGTTACCTGCTTTGGATATGAAAGTGAACGTACACTAGGGACATACGGTGTACAATGTTTCATATGGTGAATTCTGCCTTGCATAATGTTATTATTATCTTTACCTCTTTTAGCAGAATGGGTCTCATGCAAACTGAACATTTCCTGCATAATGTCACTTTACTTTCTTAAAAGTGAAATCACAATTTAAGATAGTCACTTTCCTTACAGAGAATTAAAGGATCACTTACTTTTCTAATATATCCAATGTTTAAGGAAACAAATTCTAATTTTACCCTACTGGGGTCAGAATATTCAGTAATGTCCAAGAATAGAACTTAACACCCATCTTCTTCTTCTTTTTTTAAAGATTTGTTTATTTTATGTATGAGCGCTCTATCTGTATGTACACCTTTATGCCAGAAGAGGGCATCAGATCCCACTATAGATGTTGTGGCTGGGAATTGAACTCTGGACCTCTGGAAGAGCAACCAGTGCTCTTAACCACTGAGACATCTCTCCAGCCTCCTGACACCCATCTTCTTGATGTTAGTAATTAGTCATCCTTCCAACCTTATTGGTTATTTCCTATATTCTCAGGTGATTCTATTTTTGCTGATGTGACTTGTTAGTTGTTAAAACAGACATAAGAAATCAAGTAAGATTACTGCATCAGTTAATCCAATGTCTGATAGTGGTCCTATTACACAACCACTACTAACCACTCAGGCCAAACTGTGGACACTTGTAAATGTTCGTATGAATTCAGAGGTTAACTGACCCATCAGTGAAGTATGACCAACTCCTTTCTCCTGCTTCTGCACGTGAGCACAAAGAAGCAAGGAGAAAAGGTGGCGACCCACTTTCAAATCTAACTAGGAGAGAATTCTTTCCTGCCTCATCCCAGAAGTGGGGTCATCACAGTTAACTCTTACTTGGTGATGAACCCAAAGACTGGCAAAGGACTGAGGACTTACTAGCTCAGTGCTGACTCTTCAAAGCTAAGTCACTCTCCTCAAATGCTGAAGCTGAGGATTCCTAACTAAAGTGCAACAACAGAGAGGCCTAGACAGCCTGAAGCTATAAACTCACTTCTACTCCCTTCTGGGTTAGGTACTTGGATAACGAAATCTTTCATGCTCAGATTAAACAAACAGCTAGCAAAAATAAAATGAAATCACCCCAACCCCTTGTGATGTAAAGGGTACTTCAATCTGGTATAGGACACATTTCTACACATTTAGTGTGTCCTATGGCTGGCTATAGGTAGGTCTCAAGTTGTGCTCAAAATCTGAAGAATTTATACTAGCTCACTATACTGGTCCAAACAGTGAGCCAATTTTGTGTGCAAGGCAAACACAGGAAGTTATGTGACTATATACCACACACTGTTTAATCCTCAACATAATGCCACGAGGGAGCTGGAGCTAAGTGACCACCACTGCTAATCCCTCACTGAGAACGGTGCAATCAAGAGTGAGGACCTAAGCACTTGGCTCTCTAGTTCCTCAAACCCAGAGAAAGCCAGGAACAACTCTCAAAGACTTCTGGGTAGCTGCGAGGTGCTTAACAAATGGTGTTAAATGTCATCTACTTCCAGAATTTTCTAAATTTGTTTCCTTAAAGGTCACAACACACAAAGCCTCTTGTTCTCACTACATACAAGATTAGATTATAAAGTAAGGCGTCAAAACTGAACCACTTCTGACCCCCACTGTGAATGCTGCCCATGTAGGGCAAAAGAAAACAAATAAAAGAAAGGGATAAAATAATAGAAATCAAACCTGTGTACCAACCAGGATTCTGTTTATCTAAGGTTCTGGGGGATTGGGGTGGGATGTGTGTGTGGGGGGGGGGGGGCGGGGGGGGCACATTATTTGACTGTAGTATTCCACTGTAGTATTCATTAAATACTTTCACTCTAAAAATGTCTACAATTTGTAACTTACCCCTAATTCCGGGACTGCAGCTTCAGTGTATTAGATTAAACACCATAAAAAGCTGCAAGACGCTCTTTCAAGGGAAGAGGAAACTGGTCGGAGAACCGCCTCCAATTCTCATCCCCAACTTGGTTTTTAAATCCATGAAGGATCTGCAAAGAATGAAAAACTATTAACTTACGAATAAAAAGAAAAACTCAGATCTGTACAACTTTAGAAATCAAGCATTACTGATGCTAATCATGATTTCCATTTCAAAGTACTAATTCTCAAACTTTGTTAATTAAGCTCTAGAACTTGTGATGACCAAAACTACCTCCATGCTTTAAGCTAAATGTCTTTAGCAACACGATGTACTCCAGAGATCTCTGACATCAAATTAAAAAGTCAAACCTATCTAATGGATAATTATTTTTAAAATGTTGGGTTACTTCAACTTAGAATGTACAAGCTTTGGGTTTCTGATTGTAAATATAGTCACTAATTTCCAGTGATTCAAGCATCTAACAGTATTGTATTTCTTACTCTGTTATAGCCAAGAACAAACTATAATTAATCAGAAGCGAGCACTGACAAAGCCACACAGGCTCAATCCCTGTCAAGGGCACCTGGGAAGGTCTACTCTGTCCAAGTTTTAATTTACATTCCAAATTTACCTGGATAACTTCATGCCATTTTCCACAATTGCAATAAGACAACATGAATCAGTATTATTAATTGGGAGAATACTGGCACAGGCCCAGGTTAGTTCCATATCTTAAGATCAAGCCAGATCCTTTGCTAAGAATTTAGGTCACACAGTCAACCAATACTGCTCCAAAGAAGCTAAATTCAAAATTAAGAGGAACTTTAGTGTTTCAACTCAGAATTAATTAACAGTCATAAATGCTGATTAGTTACCTTACAGAACATGTCTCTGAGATCATCTTTTGGGTTAATCCATGATGCAACAGCATCACAAAAAAATATAAAATCCTGTAACAAGCAAGAGGAATTTTAGGTTGCTACTATATTTACAAAATTCAGTAAAAACACTTATGTAAACTTCAGAGCTTGTCACGACAGACTTAGCTAAAGCTGAAACATTTAAATCAAATTGGAATTTACAGAACAAAAGCAAACCCAGTCTAGCAAGTATTTAGCATCAGAAATGGTCTGAAAGTACCAGATAAAGTCAACAATAACACAGTTCTGATTAGATTATAAACAACCCGAAATCACCTGAATTTATACCACATGCTAGTTTGAAATAGATGAAGGGAATTAAATTTAACAACCATCTTGAAATAGTAAACAAATAAAACATCTTTTGCATGAAGCTCATTCTATTCAAATTAGGAGTCTTCATGTCATCCAAACATCTACATTTGACGTTAAAACTTAAGTTCATGGCTGAAGAGAAGGCCCAGCAGTTAAGGGCACTGGCTGTCTGGAAGAGGACTTCAATTCAGATCTCAGCACCCATAGGCCACATACAGTGAGAATCTATTTCAAAACAACCAACAAGAGTCTGGAGAGAGGGGTTAGGGTTAAGAGCTCAGATGATCTTGGAGTGGGCCAATTAACCAAAACCCCAACCAATCAACCAAACAAATGAATGCTGAGTACTTAATTTAGGGTTCCATTATTTCGAGCCTGTGGTATAGAATTCAATGGTCTCTTCTGTGTTAGGTCTGACAAACTGTCAGTTTTACTGAACTCCCACATATAAAATTTGTCAAGCCGGGCGGTGGTGGCGCACGCCTTTAATCCCAGCACTTGGGAGGCAGAGGCAGGCGGATCTTTGTGAGTTCGAGGACAGCCTGGTCTACAGAGCGAGATCCAGGAAAGGCACAAAGCTACACAGAGAAACCCTGTCTCGAAAAACCAAAAAACCTTGTCACTAAATAATTAGATGTCTAGAGAAGGGCTGGAGAGATGGCTCAACAGTTAAGAGAGCACTGACCGCTCTTCCAGGGGACCCGGGTTTGATTCCTAGAACCCACACGGTCACTCATAATAATGTGTAACTCCAGTCCCAAGGGATCTGACACCCACTTCTGGCTTCCACCGGCATCAGGCACACACAAGGTGTACAAACATAAACGCAGGCAAAACATCAATACATATTTAAAAATTGTAACTATAATTTTAAAAATGTTTAAAGATAACATGAACTTAGGAAATAAAATAAAAATAAGTTTTCAAATCAATTTCAAAGAATAACTCAATATTCTATTTTAAAGTTCAAACTCAGTAAACTGATATCCATAGACAGAAAGCATGTACAAAGTAAATAAATGGGGTCTAAATGTGCCTGAAAAGGCCTGGTCCAGTGGAAGACAACAATACAACCTTCCTCTCCCAGTCTGCCATTACTATCTAACTTAATGAAGTAAGGCTTGAGAAAGACAGCAGGTGTGCTGCCATGCCTTAAGACCTGGGTCAGTCTCTAGGACCCACCTGCTGGAGGGAGAGAACTGACTTCTGTAGGTTGCCTAGACTTTCCCAAGTGTGCCACGGTACGTGTGTGTTCACTCACAAGAAACAGTAATTAAAGTCTACAAACAGTCTTCCTTTACAAATCTGTTATTTAGCACATAGTATACTAAAAACAAAGCCCTGTGAACACCTTACTTGGATTACGCCACTGGGATTCACACTGATCATGGTACAAATCCCGCGGAATGCTGAATCTTTTTCTTCATTGTCTCTTATGTTTCTCAGAGAGGTACACCTATTGAATTACAGAACTGAGTTTAGTATTCAAAGTAAAAAGTAGATTCAACACAATGCTAATAGACAGTATTTAATGGAATAGGCACCACAATAGATATAGTGATTATACTACATTTTCAGAAAGCTTGACTTTTAAGTTTCTGATATTCCTGTATGTCTCACCCATCTTATTTCAATAGTGTTAACAGTGAAATTCATATTTTCTTAATAGACAATCTATAAAAATAGACAGCTGGTTTTTTTTTTTTACTTAAACTATTAATCAGCCTGAGCCAAAGAGAGTATCTTATCAAATTAATTTTTTAAAATTCTTTTATGACTTGTATTCCATTAAACACTACTAAAAATGATTTGAGTTGAAAGATTATCAATTGAAAGAAGCAGAACACAGGCTATACTGTCACAATATAAACTATTACTATACACTTATGGTGTAGATGTTTAACTCTGACATTAACAAGCAAATAAGATTTTGTACGTAACAAATTTAAACATGTATTTAATGCAATTCAAGTTATCCAAATTAATTCTAAAAAAGAAACATAATGCAAGAACCTAAATTTATAAAATTTGCATGCATCTTAATTTTTCTGGTGGATATTTAAATGCTTTTATGTATAATCAAGCTTTTTAAACACAGCAAACATGTGACAATCTTATCCCATGCATCAATTAGTCGTTAGCCACAACATAAAATAAATATACATGACGATGCTACTGAAACACCTCACAAACCTGATAGGACAAGATTAGTCACATGGTTGGCAATGATTAAGGATTGTGATTTTTTTTGTAACCAACTGAAAATATATCTAAAAGTGAGATAGAGAAAGAAAGAGTGAAGAAAAATGAATTAAAAAAAAAGATTGAATAATACACACCAGGGTCTTATAAACTGCTGTAGCATGGGGGCCACCTCTTGAGGACAAACGTAACCAAGACGACCAATTGTTATTGCTAAGGTAACGCAATCACGGTTATACACCACCAAACGCCAACCAAGACATGAGCAAATGAAGGGGAGGAGAAAATAAAGAAAACAACAAATAACTCAGAAACAAACCAACAGAATCTGTGTATGATAATAAACATAAGATCTCACCAGTGCTGTTCATTACCACCCCCGATGGAAGGGGCAGCAACATATAGAGCATACTCTTGGAAAAAGGAAAACAAAAGGAATTAAAGGAACTAAGGATTGAGAGAACACCAAAAACCATCAAGTGCTTTTCTCGCTCACCCAAATGTCAGGATTGGTAAGAGATGAGCGGTTAACATGAGTGGGCTTAGAGAATCCTCCTGCAAAGCCACTCCAAACTTCAGAATATGAAATCTTTCCCCAAGAATTATCAGTAAATGTGATTACATTTATGAAGTTCATTCAAACACCAATCTCTGGAGCTGCATTAATTCAAAATTTCTCAACTTTTTAATAAGCATTTACAACCTTTAAAAATCACCTACGGATATTAACCCAAATTTTGGTAGCTTTTAAGTTAACTTTTCTCAATTAGTGGGGCTTTGTTGCTTGTGTCAAAATCAATGGTCAGACACGAAGTGCCATGGTGACCACCCAATGAACAGGCTGAGCAACTGTTTGGTGTATCAAACTCCATTCTGACAAACCTCCAGTAAATCGGGTAACAGCACTAGCCACGAGATAAAATTCTACTGGAGGAAATTTAGATAGTCCACTGTAATGACAGGTGATATGGACTACAGGAAAAAAACAATCTTTGCTACAAAAGGCCTAACACAAAATAGTTAATAGCATAGCACTAGAACATTATTTAATTTAAAAAAGAATTAAAAAATGAAGTGGGTAAACATGCTCCATTAAAATTCAGGAATTCCTAACATGTACAAAGAGCTGAAAGAGCTGCAACTCAGAACTGCCATCTTGCAATTCAAAGGTACATACATATAAATACATTTATACACAACGGGTAAATATACAAACAGAAAACAAACCATGAGGTGCTTTAATGGTGTTCTCTCAAAAACTTACAGGTTAACCTTTCATAAAAAAAGGGTGGGGTTGGGAGGGTAAAGAAAATGTTTAAGGATTACTTGAAGCAAACTACACAGATAATACTAAAATTCAGCAGATTCATATGAAGCAAGAGAAAGAAAACCTATGTTCGAAAGACACAAAACTATGCAACATTCTCATTAAACAGGCAAGTATGAACAATCCAATGAAACATGCGAGAAAGCAGATGATGGTCCATTGAAAAAGTTCAGTGTAGGATATACTAGTTGGAAAAAGCAAATACAGCACACTAAGAATTGGCCTCAGGGAATATTGAAAATAGAGTAAATTGCTAAAACATGGTGATTTCAATAGTTTAAAGCCCATTCTTTGGGGTAAGGAACGAAGTCAGTAATGTATGTGGCCACTTGGGGCAAAAGTAACTGAATGAGTCCCATGTGGTTCTCATACTGATTAAGTCCATCAACTTGTACGGCATTATCAACTGTTTTATTATTACTGAGGAATGACCATGCCAGGAGTATAATCTGATAAAAAAAGCCAATTTGTTGAAGGAAGTATAAGACATCCACCAGCTGATATCCCACAAGAAACTTCAATATACATTACACTCAACATTTATTTGCAGTTATGCATTCACATTTAAAGATAAATAGGAATGTTTCTTTAGGTTCAACAATATTCTTACACTAGCCAAGTGTTTCCACTCTGAATGTCATGTATAGGTACTGCAGTCTAAGAAGATAAAAAACCTGCCAACATTTTGAAATCATTCTACACATGGACTGCTATATTTTTCAATAAGAAAATCTAATTTACTTTGAAGTAAACAGTACCCATACAGCCAATCAGCCAGATAATTGTTTCATAATTAAAAGATTTCCTTCCATACCAATAAACATTATAAACTTTAGTTCATGAGGGTAAAACTGTGTAATTTAAAAATACCAAATTAAAATGCCTCTGAAAACTTTCATATTTGGAAAACCTTATTTTAATCTTTATCCAGTTAGAATGGTAGGACTCCAACTATGAAGAAACTACTAGAATTATTACCTCAATATATAAAGAAAGAGATGTGCCTGAACAAAAACCAAACTTAAATATTCATTAGAACTGTCAGAGAGGGTGGAAGGCAAAGAGACATAATCACCCTATGTGTGCTATTGTATGGAAGGCACTCTTTAACACCAACATGCTTTACATAAATGCAGGAGGGAAACAGCCCCTAAAAGAAAAACCCCACCAGGAACTGCTTAAGTTCCTGATTTAACAAGAGTTTAGGATAAAATACAAAATATATATGACATTTTGAGCCAATTAGTTGCTGAATTAAACTATTTTGGGCCATATGTAAATATATAAAGTCATTACTTTTCTCAGTAACTTTCTGAATTTAAAATAAAATCATATGACCCAACGATTAGCTTAGCAAGAATACATATTAGAGGGTAGTGAATTTGAGAATACGTAGAGAACTGTTTTTCCAATGTCCCTACAAACTGGCTACTGAACACAGCTAAACTAAGACCCTGTTCTCAAGAACTCAAACCCATGACAACACTAAGGGGCTGGACTGTCAAAGCGAGCTTTGCTTTGGTTTCTCTGCACATCTCGATTTACACTTAAGAAGCAAATCATTCTCTCTTCACCATAACATTCAGTCATATGGTACCTGTGTTCTCTAACAGCGTCTTTGGTGTGTTGGGTCTGTTAATGATTTCTACAAGCTGGTGTAACACCATAGGGATATAAGGCTGCATCTCTATACCTAGGTCACACCACAGAAAGAGAGAACAAGAAGAGAACGTTAAGACAGCATCACAAACAGTTTTTCCCTTCCTAACTACGACACAGGTTTGTCTTCCTCCTTCCCTCCCTCCACTCTCTCAGAATCTTAAAAAATTAAAAACAAACCAAAACAGAGCAGTGATGAAAATGATCAAGGCACCTACAAGTACACACAGTTCAGAGGTAAAATAACCTTACCCATTTGAATTGATATTTCCCCAATTGCCCAGGTGGCATTGTTGCAGACTGAAATAAACTCTGGATTTAGATTTGTTCCCAATATTGGCATGAAATCAGCTAGGAAAAACAAAAAGAACAACAAAGTAATAAAATAAGGCTATGTAGTAAATTTGTCAACAGACTTCTAACTAAAAAAAAAACCCTAATTAATTAATTAATTATGTATACAGTGTTCTGCCTGCATATATCCCTGCAGGCCAGAAGAGGGCACCAGATCTCATTACAGATGGCTGTGAGCCACCATGTGGTTGCTGAGAATTTAACTCATGACCTCTGAAAGAGCAGCCAGTGCTCTTAAGCTCTGAGCCATCTCTCCAGCCCCACCAGACTTCTTACTTTTAAAGGAAATCTACTAGATAGAAAATGAAATCCAGGCAAAAAATTGTGTTTCATCATAAAACAAATGTTACGGTTTCAATTCTGAAATTGATAAAAAAATGCAATTTTTTTTAAAGTTGGTAATATTTTTTTAAAATTACATAGATAATATCTGGCTACTGAATTTTCATATGAGGCTTAAGTATACTTCAGATAGCAGCTCCCCACTACATTTACTTTTATCTTATATGTGTAGGAGTGTTTTGCCTGAATGTATGTGTCTATACACATGAACATCAGTAATACTAACCTGGGCCAAATAATGTCCCTAGATACTGTTAACATTCCCAGACAGCAAAACTGACCTAGGGTGAGAACCACTATCTACTTAGTAACCATCATGGTTGGTAGCATTACCAAAAAGAGGGACAACTAGTTTCCAGGTACCTTCAGAAAAAGTGTACAAAACTGGGGACAGAGAGACAGCTAAGCGGTATAAAGCAATTGCTACTCTTCCAGAGGACCCGGATTCAGTTCCCAGCAGCCACATTCTGTGGTTCAAACTGTCTAACTCAAGCTACAGGAGATCCCGATGTCCTCTGACCTCCCTGGATGTGTATGCACATAGTGCACTTAATGCATAATGACATACACATGAACATAACACAAATAATCTTTAAATAAAAAAAAGCACACAAACCCATCTCTAAAACAAAGAACCCACAAACATGCACTCCAAACCCTGGAAGTGAACGGAAGCTTAGCTTCTCGACCTAACTGCTAATTTATCACAAATAGTGAGGAGCGGTGTGCTTATTAAATAACACCAGAGGTTCGGTCAGTACACTAAGAATGTCAGTAAGTTCAAGATAAAACCCTGGATCTTTTTAACAATGAAAAACAATAAGAAAGAGACTTTAGAGGTAAGTTCTGAAATACTGAGTTTAAAAATACCCATGCTCGCCGGGCGGTGGTGGCGCATGCCTTTAATCCCAGCACTTGGGAGGCAGAGCCAGGCGGATCTCTGTGAGTTCGAGGCCAGCCTGGGCTACCAAGTGAGTTCCAGGAAAGGCGCAAAGCTACACAGAGAAACCCTGTCTCGAAAAACCAAAAAAAAAAAAAATACCCATGCTCTTTTTGTCTATGGACAGCAACACATGGGAAGCATGGTTTAACATGTATTGACAACAGAGCTTTGTTACACACTTGCATGAGCAGCTTCTCATAAGAGTGTTTTATAGGGGCTAGAGAAATGGCTCAGCGGTTAAAAGCACTGACTGTTCTTCTAGAGGTCCTGAGTTCAATTCCCAGCAATCACATGGTGGCTCACAACCACCTGTAATGAGATCTGGTGCCCTCTTCTGGCCTGTAGGGATACATGCAGGCAGAACAATGTATACATGATAAATAAACCCAAAAAAAGTTTTATAATTTAGAAACTGGGAAGTCTTGCTGCATGCATTTAATCCTAGCACTCAGGAGGAACATCAGAGGAAGGGAGATCTCTGTGTTTGAGGCCAGCCTGGCCTATAGAGAGAGTTCCAGAACAGCTAGAGCTGTTACACAGAGAAATACTGTCTCGAAAAACAAAACAAAATACATACTTATATATAAGAGTATTAAACTAAAACCATAATGACTTAACATACTATAGTAGACATGACTTAAAGTCCAGAAATAGTTGATTCAAAAGCATATTCCTACTGTGTGTGGTGGCACACACCTTTAATCCTAGCACTGGGAGGCAGAGGCAGGTGGATCTCTTTAAGTTCTAGGCCAGTCAAAGTTACACAATGAGACAGGAAAAAAAAAAGGGGGAGTGGTGGACGACATATTTGTCAAATTAGATTGTTAATTGTAGTTTGGTGAAATTTGTTTTTAATAAAAATACAACAATTAGGACAGATATGATACCCCACACACCCAAAGCAGAAAACATTCATACCTATACAAGGCTTAACATGCTGAAAGCAAGCTTTAGTCAGATCACCTAGTAAGGCGAAAGAACTCTGCCGAACTTCGGGCATTTTATCCTACAAGAAATGAGAAGAAATTAACTTCTTGTAACACAGAGAAGCAGGCTCCAACTCATTCACTCTTCCAAATCTTACCTGCATGCACTGATACATTAGTGTCAGGATGTTACTTCGGGCTACCAGCTGCTCGATATTGCCTCCCAGCCCTTCAGCCAGGCCACTGAGTAAGTCGAGAGCCACAATCATAAAATCTTTATCTGGAGCTTCATATTGTTCTGGTTGAGCATTGTTTAGCTGAAATTAAACACACTGTCTTTGTTGCTGCACATTGAATAAGTGGGTACATATTATACATATCTCTAAAATTATGACAGTCAGGAAGAAAAAGGTATTAAAATATATATATATATATATATATATATATATATATATATGTATATGTATATACACACACACACACATACATACCATGGCTTGCGCTAGAGTCTTCTGTACTAGGTTTACACAGCGCTGATACACAGGTTCACAATATGGAAGGAAACCAGACTGCAAGGCTGTGGCAACTGATGAGAGGCACTAGAGAGAATCAAGGACACATACTAAGTTTTCAGATTTTAAAGTCTGTCATCTATGCACCTGTTCTATGAGGCTATCACAGCTGGTTTATCCTTTCAAATGTTGTCAACTTGTCAGTCAATCAGAAAACAATTAACCTAAATTCATCAGGTATTATAAGCATTCTAGATGTGATTTATACAGAGGGTATACAGGGTATGTAAAAGTTATACACAAACACGACATACAACTTGAGCATGAAAACAGATTTTAGAGTGTGAGGAAGTGAGTATGCCAGGCAGACTACTGTGCCTATGGTACAGAAGTGGCATGACTATCATGGAGCAACGAACCACTCTGTCATTTAATCAAAGCCTTGTTCCACAGGAGAAAATTCATATTTGAGACTGTATACCTGGTCAAAAGGTCATGGTTAAGATGGTCAAAGACCTCTGGAGTGAAACTACTGTTGTTTTTTGCTAAGTGGATATGTTGTCAAAATACTTAAATATTTACACTTAGAGTCAGATTAACCTTAAGCTTAACCTTGGTCAAAAAAGCTTCTTTTTGCATTGGGAAGCAGTCAAGGGCTGAGAATAACTGACTTTTGAATGTTCAGCCCTAAATGAGACATCTATATACCCCTTTCCCCAAGTTCAGGGAACAATATCATGGAGGAGGGGTTAAAAAGAATACAGAGCTGGAGGATGCAGAGGAGTGCTATGAAATGCCTTCTGGATACGACAAGGCCACTTCACTCATACCTCACAGTAGCACAAGATCAAGCCGGTCAATATTCCAGAACAGATGAGAGAGGAGCTCATGAAGGCAACCCCTAATTGAGCAGCTACTGGTTGGTCACTGATGGCTGCTGAACTACAGAATAGGAATTTTTCTTTTGGGGTACACCTGCTGGCAGGCTGCTCTAGTCAATGGCCCCATGCTCATGGGCATACATACAGACAATATTAATTGGACTAAATAGGTTATTTAAAAAGAAAACAAAAACAAAACAAACAAAAAAACAGGTATGGTAAGATAATCCTTTAATTCCAGCACCTGGGAGACAGAAGCAGTGGGATCTCCATGAGTTCAAGGCCAGCTTGGGGTATATAATGAGTTTCAGGACAGCCAGGGCTACACAGTGAGACCTCATCTTAAAATAAAACAAAGGGCATTTAAGTGGGAGGGACGCACAGGGATGCAGTTTTAGGAGTGGGAGAGGAAATTTGGGTAAAATACGACCAAGATACATTCTATACATGTATGAAATTGTCAAAGAACAAATTTTAAAATTCTGCAAGACACAAGTTATGTGCCTATTCAGCATTTCAACAGAAACTGTTCTGAGAAATGATTGACACTCTTATCACATACACACATTTTGGTTCAGAACATGTCTATGATGGATTACACTGTTGGAATAATGGAACATCATCAGTTCAGCATACCTCAAGTAAAGGGAAGAGATCTTTGTCTTCATCCTTTAACATGTTCCATTTCTGGATCAGAGGAGGCATCAGCATCTGGATATATTCCTGTTTACACAATGAAAAACACAGAACTTCACTGTCCTCTGTCAACAAGTTAGTACATTTTGAGTTCATGAAAATTAGGGCCCATTTGGAGCAACTGTGCTAAACTTTTACAAACCTACTTTTTCTTTTTGGTAATCTACTTTTTTTTTTTATTTTTGGTTTTTCGAGACAGGGTTTCTCTGTGTAGCTTTGCGCCTTTCCTGGAACTTACTTGGTAGCCCAGGCTGGCCTCAAACTCACAGAGATCTGCCTGGCCCTGCCTCCCGAGTGCTGGGATTAAAGGCGTGCGCCACCACCGCCCGGCTGTAATCTACTTTTACAAATACTATTTATTTTATTTTATAATTTAATTTTACATATCAGCCACGGATTCCCTCGTTCTCCCCCCTCCCACCCCCCCCCAAACCTACTTTTAAGACCCATTCTTCACTTTATAGTTTCCTTAAAAATTTTCTACTCTATTTCCACTTTTGAATTCACATGACCCTGATTTAAAGTGAGTTAAGGCTCTTCCTACAGTAACCATGTATCTTATCAAGTGGCTGTCCGCAGGGGCACTGAGCTATGTTCAAAGTCTTTGAGCATTATCTTTAAGAGTCTCACCTCTCATTCTACACTGAGACAGACAAGCATTTTCGATCTACCACTCCCATTCGAACTCTTACATGGTAGACTCCTAATGCCTGCTGTACTCTGGGAAGGAAGTACAGTGTCTGGATGCAGCAGCTTTGAAGCCAGCGCTAAGGAGTGCTTAAGTGGCACTAAGTAAACGTAGAAACCCAGAGTACAAAGTCTTTTCTATCCCTTTCCTCCAGACACAATGCTATTGCTAATGTCTACACTAACCATCAGCTTGTTTCCATTGCTCCCTCTTTCCTAAGAGAGTCTCAAAGGAGCAAAACCTAACTGTTCCCACGTCTCCGTCTCTTCACTTTGAAATGCACACTATGAATTTATCGCAGCTTATTGCAATGTCCCCACAGCAGTCATCCTCAGATCTTACTGGCTTGTTTAAATGATGTCCCACTGAATCTGCTAGCGTCCCTATGGCATCGTAGAGAATGAGCAGGTTCTTATGCTGGTATTTACTGAAGGCGAAGACGAGGGTATCGAGTATGTAGGCAAGGTACGGGACAAGCTCTGTACAAGCCTCCTCTTCTAATGTTGCAAAGGCACTACAATGAAAAAGAGAAACACAGGAAATGAAGTCTCCTGTTCATTCGAGATTACACAGTACACCACGTGTGTCTCCTTGCCTCACTCACATGCTTACGATGGGTTTTCATATTTTTCATTTCTCTCATAAATTCTTTTATGTGTATATCCCTGGGTCTGCATGTGCCCCACATGCATGAAGGAGTCCTTGAAGATCATATTAAGTATCTAATCCCCTGAAATGGTGAATTGTCACGTACTGCTGGGAACTGAACCTTAAGTGTTCTTAAGCACTGGGCCTTATCTCCAGCTCGCCCTCTTCCTTTAAAAAAATAAAATAAATTTTTTTTTGGAGACAGGGTTTCTGTGTGTAACAGCCCTGGCTGTCCTGGAGTTCACTCTGTAGATCAGGCTGGCCTCAAATTCAGAGCTCTGCCTCTGGGATCAAAGGGCACCACCACTGCCTGGCTCCTCCTTTCTTAATATGCTACTATGGTGAGATCTAAAACTATTAAGACTTCTGGTCCTTGTATTTATCCATTCAACAAGTTTATTTGGTGCTTATTATTCATATGGTTAGAGTGCTGGGAATACAGCAATCTGGAGTGTAAGCTCCAGAACCTAGATTCAAAACAAAAAACAAAACCAAGTGTATTAGTGATTGCTTTTATTCCAGAGCTGGGAAGGCCCTTGGTAAGCCAGCTGAGCCTAGTACGCAAGTCCTAGGCTAATGAAAGATGCTGTCTCAAACACGTGAACACATACATATAGAACACTTACTGATAAGCTGGAAAAGCAGGTAAATGGCCAAGTGCTTGCCTGGCATGTGTATCTGAGGTTTGATCCCTAAACCCACATAAGGGTCAGTGAATTTAGAGTTAAAAATTTAATGGTAGGCACCCTTGCTCCAGGAAATAGAAACTAGTAGAAATGAAAGCAAATAGTTTTGATATGAGAAGAATGCCCTAAATCCAAGAGAAGAGCTACTGGCACTGATTCACCAAGCACACAGTGTCACTGTGGATACACCAGAAGTCTGCAGGACATTCTGTCAAGTTATGCCAGGGGGTCTGTAGACTGAAGATTTATCTAGAATGTTGTTATTCCTTTGAGAATCCACAAACACTTCAGTTGACAGAATAAGAAAGCAAAGGCTTGTGTCTAGCTAAAAGTCACATTTTGTTTAACAAAACCATGAGTAAATATATTTCCTAGCCAAAAAAAAAAAAAAAATTGCAAAATATGATAATGTGCAAAGACCCCAGAGCTACAAATCAGTCCTATTAAAACTGAACCCAGGAAAACTAAATTTCCCATCATAACTGCAACACTGTGTGTTACAAGCACTCCACTGATGGTTGGATGTCAATACTCTACTATCGGTTCAAGACCAGGCTCACTTTCACAATCAACACTGTGTTATGAATTGTCGCACCTGCAAGCGGCTTCTTGCACTCTCTTGTTGCTATCCAGGATACGCTTCAGCAATTCTGTCATTAATGGCTTCAGGTATGTATCTGGGGGCTGGCTGACTACCCAGTGTGCATAGCGGCTAAGAGTCCAGCAGGTGATGGAACGCACAAGAGCCTTTTTATCAGAGAGGCACTGAATAAGGTGAGGAATGAGCTCGGGCAGGTATGGAATCATGCCTTGCATGCAACCTAGGAGAGAAGAGCAATCTTTAAAAGAAGTGCTAAACTCAACTGTATAAAGAAAGGACACAAGCATCCACAAAGAAAAATTTAGTAATTTCCAGTGCTACAAACAGAAAAGTTGATACTGAATTATTTAAAATAACAAACCAGAGTTAACTGTTCCTAGGTATCTTATACAAGGTTAAAATTACATTTTATTATAAATTTTGTCATGAAAATACTGGTTTTCAAAGATGCCTATAAAATGTTTTAGGATAGATATTTACAGCTAAGACAGGACAAAAGAAGAATCCTTTCTAGAGGGTAATGACATTTGTTTTACCAAGTTTCCTAGATTTACCTGGGGAATAAAGCTAACAGCCCTTGTTTCCCAAGCAACAGCCCTCAGACATCAGATTTCTACCTTTTAGTTTCCTTTACTGTAACAAAAACATCTGTAGAGCATATGGCTGGGATTAGAAGTAGGCCTGTCATTGTAAGAATAAAGTGGTACCTAGTAGGGACTTACTTTAAGGTGGCTTCTGAATTCAATCATCTCTTTTAAGTTCAGTATGGATCATAGTCTTGTCTACCACATAATAGTCTTGCAAAGCAGAGCCATGTAGTATGTGAATTCAGAGTCAAGTTTCTGCTTACTAAGTTAACAATTCCTTAAATAACCTAGCCTTATTAGTCTCTATTAAGAACTTTGTAATTCAAACTGGACTTACCTTCAGCAATTGCTCCTAAAACCAAGATGCCTGATTCTTTAACAACCCACTCGTGATGGAAAAGCAGTTCTTTCAGAAGCGGTAAAATGTGTGGCAAGAGCTCATCACGATAAACATTCGCGAGAACATCTAGAGCAGCGGCAGAACATTTTCCTAAGGAAATACATTTGATTAAGATACTCTGTTCTGTACTTGATTACAAATTCTCATATCTTTGTGGAAAAATCTAATGTTCTACTCAATCCAATGCTTCCAGAATGCCACGGTTATTGTAAAAGGTCTGTGGCAAAATGTGCTCACTTTAAAGCAAACAGACAAAAATAAAGTCACACTTAAAACAGTGTTCTACTCAGGGCCAGGCCTACAGTGGCACATCTCTCAGAGGCCAGCCTGCTTGACACTGAGTTCCAGGCCAGAGAGGGCTACAAGAGACCCCCATCTCAAAAACAAAACAACAAAATACCAGCTTAGTTCTATTTAACCTTTCTTTCTTTCCTTCTTTCCTTCCTTCCTTCCTTCCTTCCTTCCTTCCTTCCTTCCTTCCTTCCTTCCTTCCTTCCTATTTATTTACTTATTATGTATACAGTGTTCTGTCTACATGCATGCCAGAAGAGGGCATCAAATCTCATTATACATGGTTATGAGCTGTCATGTGGTTGCTGGGAACTGAACTCAGAACCTCTGAGCCATCTCTCTAGCCCTCTATTTAACACTTCTAATAGTAGATAATTTAGAATCAAGTCTATTTCTTCTTCTTTTTTTTTTTTTTTCAAGATAGGGTTTTTCTGTATAGCCCTGGCTATCCTGAAACTCAACTCTGCTGACCAGGCTGGCCTCGAACTTACACAGATCTGCCTGCCTTGGCCTCCCAAGTGCTGGGATTAAAAGAGTGCACTACCACTGCCGGGCTCAATAAGCATATCATTTATATGGAAGTTAGCCACATAAACTGGAACAAAAGTCATTACCACATAAAATATTTTAGAAAAATTCTTTATATAACTATGAAACTATAAACCGACTAAGATTTCATTAACAAGATAATCAAATTAAAATAACAAAGATATAACGTATACTTTTTTCCAGTGTAAACTAGAGATAGCAAGTAGTTGATTACAAACTTCAGTCAATAGCAAAATTTTGTACAACAATAAAAGCTGTTACGTTGCCCACAAGAAACACTTCATCTATTAAAAAAGGTCTTAGTTATCATACACATGGTAGATCTGTACAACTGAACAGCACAGTGGCAAACAGCAAAAGAAAATTTTTGTGCTGAAGCTACACCAAAGAACAGCAAGTATACACAATCTGCTGTCTTTTGGAAATCTGGCTTTAGCCCTAAAAGGTTCATAGGAT
Source organism: Peromyscus californicus insignis (assembly GCF_007827085.1). Classification (NCBI taxonomy): domain Eukaryota; kingdom Metazoa; phylum Chordata; class Mammalia; order Rodentia; family Cricetidae; genus Peromyscus; species Peromyscus californicus. The sequence continues at coordinate 54,641,524 of NW_026294480.1, read as the reverse complement.
TTTCCATGTGGCAGGGTAAAGGGAAATGAATGTGAGCAGTTGTTGAACGAAACCTATTGTCAGTACCATCTATCTATGCCAACCTATCAATCCCCTTCCTACGAAGGTTGTTGGGAGTGACTAAATGTGAGATGCATACAAACCCTCTGGCGTAGCGCACAGCAAATTAGACATGCAGAATAGCAATTATGTGTCCAGGATGACAGAGATTGCAAGACAATCATAAAGTTATCAGACACCCCAACACTTGGAAAATAAGAAGAGGAAGGTCCTTACCAGGATGTTTCTGTGGCAAGGGGCATCTAACAAAGTATGGAGACACTGCTAATTGTCATAACTTGGATGCACATCATCAAAAATACAATTCTAAGTTTTGAATATGATAAAATGGAGAAGATCCCGATTATTAATGACAATTGTATCAAACATATAAAAGCTTGTTGGAAAAACAGGAAAAGCCTTCTAAGGAATGTAATGATGTACAGGGCATAGTAATAGTGCATGACTATAATCTTCATATTCAGGAAGCAGAGGCAGACGGAGTGATGAAATTTTGAGGTCAGCCTGGTCTATTCAGCAAGCTCCAGGGCTAGATAGTGAGACTCTGAATGGGGCGGGATGGACCCCAACAAACAAGATGAATATGATGATTATTAAACACTAGGGCATGCTCTAAGGGAAATAAAAATCCAAGATTCCTAGTCACATTCACTAGACTGGCAACAGAACAAGAGATATGAATGAGAAACAGACGCTGATACCACTGGGGGCAGAGGGAAAAATGTGCAGCCACCAGGTAAAACATGCTGCTGGTCAGAGCATCATGACCCAACAAACCATATGCTGGATACACTGGCTAACAGATCTGAAAACACGACCACACAAAAACCTGCACACAAATATCCACCAACTGATGAAAGGAAAAATATGTGGTATAGGATAAAACTATGGGCACATGCTACAACATGGCGGCCAAGTCAAAGCTGGTCAGGAAGGGCCATTAATGAGCAGCAAATCCTCAGACAGACACAGACTGATGGCTAGTGGGGATGGGGGTAACAAAAATATCCACATTAATGAACATGGTGATGACTGGACAGATTTACAAATCAAGCTCACACCGGGCGGTGGTGGCGCACGCCTTTAATCCCAGCATTTGGGAGGCAGAGGCAGGCGGATCTCTGTGAGTTCAAGGCCAGCCTGGGCTACCAAGTGAGTTCCAGGAAAGGCGCAAAGCTACACAGAGAAACCCTGTCTCGAAAAAACAAAAAACAAAAAAAACCAAAAACCAAATCAAACTCACTACATTACTACGCTTTTCTTGACGAGGTCTCACCACTTAGTTCAGGCTGACATCAAGCTTCCCAAGAACTGGATGATTACACACCAGCAACAGTTTATCCAAGTGAGCAACTGTGATTCCTCCACCTGTCCGACTTACTCAGATTCCAGTCAGAAATTGTATCATCATCATCAATCTCATCATCGTCATCATCTTCCTCTTCAATTCCATCCTCTTCATGCTGCTGAGCCACTGTCCTGGAGCGATGAAACCGTGGCCTTATGTCCTGCTCACTATCAGGAATTGTCTCATCTTCTTCCACGTCACCCTGTTGTTATGGAAACAGAAACCTTCAGTGGCTATTTCATTTGAAGCTATTTATACCTACATAAGCAAAGGAAGCAGAACACCATACAGGTCATGCACAGGATTCTGGAGTGTGCTTCCTGAGAGAAAACTACTCCCCTCCGCAGTAAACAGGTCTCTGTGAAAGGGGCAATAGAGTATATGACACGTGCCAGGTTACAGGCCCTTTCAACTACTGGTTGGTGCAATAAGAATAACCCAGATCAAGTTCAGATCAGCATATTTAAAATAAACCCAGAGAGTAAGATGGTCTTAACAAATAAAATAAATTACAAACTAAAAATACCCAAATACCTTTGGTCAAAAGTAAATTAAGGAAAACCCCAATGTCACTACCAATTAAGGTACGACTTACTACCATAAAAATTGATCATGCTTGTTCCACTTTGAACATCTGTAGCCTATTACAGGTAACAGGAAGTCTTTACACAGGGTCCAGCTTTAATTTTTTTTAAAGATTTATTATGTGTGTGTATATGTGTGTATGCATGTGTGTGTGTGTGTGTGTGTGTGTGTGTGTGTGTGTGTGTGTGTATGTATATATTGCAGGCCAGAAGAGGACACCAGATCTCATTAACGGATGGTTGTGAGCCACCATGTGGTTGTTGGGAATCGAACTCAGGACTTCTAGAAGAACAGTAAGTGCTCTTAATCTCTGAGCCATCTCTCCACAGGCTCTATCTTAAATAAATGTCCTAGTGATCACATTCAAAGATTTATCACCAATACAGATGTTATGCTCCCTAATCAGAGAACTGTTTCCTTACCTTAAGCAGGATGATGTCTATATCTGAGTACTTCATGCCATTCACTAACACAGGAATCAACCTAGAGAGAATTAATGAAACAAAGATCTAAAGATCCACAGAATTTTAAGTTGTCTTAACAACCTTATGTACACTAATTAAACCAATGACAACAGTGGCAATATAGTCTTTGAGCATATCCAGTGATACGCTGCTGCTCCTATTAACTCAAGGAATAAAATGGGACAGGTTTAAGAAATATTGGTCAGTCAAACCTTCATGCTCAAGTTCCAATACAGGAGATCAATACAACAGTAACTAAACACTGCAATTATGCTTCTCTGTCTAGGTAGGGTTCATCCTCTGACCTCCACATGCCTGTTCTGGCAGCTGGGCATCCACCTCCAACACACGAATAAACTATTTTCATGTAGTTTAAGAAAAGGGCCGGGCGGTGGTGGCGCACGCCTTTAATCCCAGCACTCGGGAGGCAGAGCCAGGCGGATCTCTGTGAGTTCGAGGCCAGCCTGGGCTACCAAGTGAGTCCCAGAAAAGGCGCAAAGCTACACAGAGAAACCCTGTCTCGAAAAACCGGAAAAAAAAAAAAAAAAAAAAAAGGAAAGGTAATCTTGAAAATCTATTCATATCAATAATGAAATCCGACTTCTTCAGAAGCTCCCTCCAATGCGAGTAGGAGTGTGCTGAGGACAAGCAGCACTTGACACTTACTTAGGCAGATGCCTTACAAGTACATCTTTGCAAATTGGCTGTTCAGCCAATGTCAGCCAGAATTCACAGGCCTCCAAAGCCACGTTCTCATCTTGGTCTTGGGTCCTTTGCAGCATGTACTGTGAAGGAAATCCATAGTACTCATCAGTCTATCCTGGATAGTACACAGTAATTTAGTCCTGATCCTACATTCTGTAATCATGGTTTCCAACCTGTACTTCTCTATCTCTCAAAACCATGTGCCTTTAAAACAAGACTAAAACTTAAGAACCACGGCTTAAGAATGAAGTTCTGATTTGTATGCATTACTGATCTGCTTCTGTGCAGGGGTACAGGGAAACTGCTGGATTTTCTGACATGTCAATGTTAATCAGAGAAAAACAAAAATAATTCCGTATGTCTTCCTTAAAATGAATTTTAAAATAGCAAGTTGTCTCTTGTACATACTTTTCTCCATATGCAAAGTGATATAAGTCAATCTTTTTTAATTTGGGAAAAAAAGTTATATTTCTTTCCACCTTGTTTTTGTCTTCTGGAGACAGGGCAGATGAGCATGGATCCTAGGCCGGCCTGGAGCTCACCATGTAGTCTATATGGCCTCACACTTAGGATCCTCCTCCTGTCTCCTAAGTGAGGGAATTATAGGTATGTATCACCACACCTAGCTCTAACATTCCTTAACTACAATTTGTAGTTTCAGCAAGGTGTTTTATCATGTATGTGCTCTGAACACACGAAGTTGAATTCACTCATGGGATTTCCCAGTATAGCTGGGACTGGAATCAAAGTCAATCGACAAATTTCTAATACACTCTCTCTTCTGGACTAAAACACACCGCATGGCAAAATACAGCAACTGTCATACACCTGTTCTGCTCCGCTATGTGTCAAATACTAGGCTTCGAGTACTGCTGAATAAAATACTACATAACGTTATAAATTAGGCTCCCCACCTGTGACCTACACCAAGTGGTAAGATTTTAAACTTTCTGATTAACTTCAAACCCTAACCTTTCAACCAATCATAGCTGACTTCATAGACCAAACAGAGTCAAGACACCACTTCTATACTTCTGACAACAGAAGATGCCACACACTGTGGATGCCAGCATTTTTTCTAACACATCTTAAAAAAAATTGTTGATTTCATATTTGTATTTTTGTGTGCGCCTGCTTCTCTGTAAGTATGCCCCTTGTGTACAAAGTACCCACTGAAGCCAGAAGAGGGGTGGATCTCTCTGACCCAGAATTACAAGCAGCTGTGCGCCTCCAAGAGCGAGGTTCATGGAAGCTCAACCTTCAAGAACAGAGAGCACTCCTAACTACCATGCCATCTCTCCAGAGTCTATCTACCACACCGTAACTCTCACCACACAAGAGAATGCTGGAAGCAGAAGTGAGGCTCTGGACAATATACTTCACATGTTTAAAGCACCTGGAAAGCCATATAATAAATGAATATGACTATACTCAGCAACATGAAATCAGATGGGAAAGCTTGCCTCTAGCAGTACTGAATACAGCCTGAATCAGACGAATCTTGTTGATAATGTGAAGAAAACAAACTCAAATTTTTAGTTCTAATCTCCAACAATTCAAGAATGTCACCTAATATTTCCCAAACATCCATAACTTGATCTATACCAGGTTTAATGAGAATTTCCTAGATACGATGATTAAAACCTATCTTTATGTTTAAAAAAGTCCTCCCATAACATCTTCAATCTCACAAGAGACAAATCACCAAGAGGATTTACAATTTAAAAACCACCACATCTATTTTATGCCCCTCCCCTGAAAGGCGTTATATAAACTAGAAAACTCTATCTTCACATTCCACATCTTGCACCAAGTATTTCTCTTGGGGGAAGGAGGACACGAGGCTTTGTGTTGCTCAGGTTACCTCGACTATGTTATGCATATGAGGAAGCAGGCGATCCATCCGAACTTCAAGCAGCATCACAAGCGCCCGGCACACATTCTTCCTCACCTCTGCTTCCTCATCACCAGCCAGTGCAAAGAGGTTCTGTTGGAGGAGAAACACATTTTCACCCCAACTTTAAAATGTCCAATGTTTTAAAAAGGTTTATACTTAATAGAAATGCTAAGGTAACAGAGTACAAAAAGACTGAATTAAAGCCTGACATATAGCACTTGACAGCTGAAGGCCAGAACGGGATACCTAAGACTTTGTTAAAAAAAAAAAAAACAAACCAAACAAACATCCCCCCAACCCCACAACTACCTCACAAACAAGTGATGATAAAACAAACAAAAAATAAACTGTGAAGTGGCAGCTACCAAAGACCATGACTGTGATATAAAGATTAAAAACAAAAACAAAAATCTATTTTTTTTCTTTTTGATTTTCTGAGACTGAATATCTCTGTATATTGCTGGCTGTCCTGGAACTCTCAAAAGATCCACCTGCCTCTGCCTCCCAAATGCTGGGATTAAAGGTGTGCACCGTAACACCAGGCTAAAAAGCCATTTAAAAAATTATTTCTTTTATTATGTGAATGTGGGGAGGGGGGTGCCCAGGTGCCCATAGACGTCAAGAGGGTGTCATCCCTTGGAGCTGGAGTTATGGGTGATTGTGAATCACCTGATGTGGGTGCCGGGAATTGAATTCAGTTCCTCTAGATGAGTGGTACATGTTGTTAACCACTGAGCCATCTCTCCAGGCCTAAAATGCCATTCTTAATGAAAGACTTCACTAAGTTATAGCTTTTGTGTGCAGTGTATATTCATGTGAGTGGTGGAGGTAAGTACATGTGTGTACAGAAGTGTGCATGTGGAGGCCAAAGATATCCCACAGCCAATCTCTACGTTATTATTTTTCAAAAATTAGGTAAGACCACTTACTGAACCAGAAGCCTCACCAATTCTTCTAGACAATGGCTGGACATCAAGCGTAAAGAATCTCCCTGTCTCTAACGCACCCAGTGCTGGGGTCACAGACATGCAGTGCCAGCCTGGCTTTTCTGTGAGTGCTGGGGATCTGAACTCAAGTCCTCAGGCCTGCACAGTACGCGCTTCATAGACTGAGCCATCTTCTCAGCTACTCAGGTGTCCTTAATAGTTTTTAAACGATTTATTTTTATTTTATGTTATAGACTGAGCCATCTTCTCAGCTGCTCAGGTGTCCTTAATAGTTTTTAAATGATTTATTTTTATTTATGTTCTCTGGTCTTTTGCCTGCATGTGTGTCTGTCGGGTCCCCTGGAACTGGAATTACAGACAGTTGTGAACTGCCATGTGGGTGCTGGGAATTGAACCTGGGTCCTCTGGCAGAGTATCCAGTACTCTCATTCACTGAGCAATTTCTCCAGCCCCTCAGTTGTACTTTAAAGTAAGGGAAAAAAAAATGTAAAGTTTAAAGAATGGATTTCTGGGTGTGCAATCCTAGCACCGAAACTAAGGCAGAGATTCAAGGACAGGCATGGTTACACAGTAAGTTCCAGGCCAGTCGAAACTACCAAGTGAGACCCTGTCTCAAAGAAGCAACCAACAAACCAATCAAACAAATAATGGAACAGTATCATTGGGGCACAGGTGTTCACCCTCACATGGAGCAGCAGAGGGAGTCGGTTGAAAAACTTAACCCTAAACTGCTGCTGTTCAAAAGTCAACCACCAACTAGTAGAAAGTGAACAGTAATCAAGGTAGCCAATCTTATGTTTTTTTCTCACAAATTCTTCTAGAAGGTTAAGTGTGTGTTCGTGTGTATGAATATATCCAATTGTCACAACCCTAAGATACTCATTTTCACAGATTATAAGTGAACATTAGTAGGGGTTAAAAAACTTGTCAGCCAGAGAAGGGAGTTGAAACTGGCTTGCATAGACTCTTAGGTGCACATTGGTACTTTCTGACTATATCAACAAGTTTTCACCATAAGCGTAAGCCAACTTGAAGATGAGAATGGAAGCTAGTGCCGTCTGGTTGGCCTGCAACCCCATCATTTGAGATAGAGGTAGGATGATCAGGAGTTCAAGGCCATCCTAGGCACTACACAGAGAGAGAGAGAGAGAGAGAGAGAGAGAGAGAGAGAAGAGGAGAGGGGAGGGAGAGAGGGAAAAGACAGATAGACACAGTGTTAGAAAATAAAAACAAACAGGAAAGAAAAACTTGTTACTTATAGAAACTGCATGTAGGACTGAGAAGAAAAAGCAAGGAAGCTGTTCTGCCTACATATTCAGTCACATCTCTAGGCTGTCCCCTACTTCATGCCAGAACTGCAAAGAAGCTATTAAGAAAAATAAAATGACCCCCCCCCTTCTTGCAATTTCCGTTTTTATAGTTGCTGTTATCAGGCAAGAGGTTCTGAAAAGAAACTGTACTGTTTATGGATCATGGCCAGATATTTCGATCTGCATTTATCCCACCAAGATGGTACTTGGTATTTAAGAGTTAGTATTAATAGTCCTCTTGCCACCTCTACCTTTACAAGGGAAGTCAATGTAAAAACAGAATGTCGGCCTAAATGGTCTGGCCACTGAAGGTCAACCATTACACAGCGGCTCTTCTAGTCTGTACCATCTGGACTGTTATCTTCATCCAGTCTTACTGTTTTCTGTTTACTTGTTTCAAATATTACTCACAAGCTGGGAAAAACAATTTGCACACACAATTTGAATGGTACATTGAGGAAGGATTCTTTGTAGTGAAGTTGTTAAACAGAACTACAGACGTCCCCCATGAGCAGCATTGCAGCACCCCTCCGATGTTCTATCACACAAAGAGTGCTTTTATTTTCAGCTAGGAAAAAATCATCACATTGTGTCCAATTTTCACACCAGCAGCAATAATAACTACTTTCACACTGTAAATTACTAGTTATATAATGAACCCACAGCACCAGGGCAGTCCTTACGTGGGCAGTGATGAATCTTACCTCAATGAAGGAATCAATGTGCAGCATAAGTGCCTGAGTCCGACTGATGATGAACTGATTGACACAGGCAACAGCATGCGACCTAGAAAGCAAGTGTACAGTTAACACGGGCTCCCGAAGTCTGAGCTATGACGTGCATCTCTAGAGATATTACGGTATCAACAGAGAATGTCAACGACACGGTAAGTACAAACCAAAGCTGAAGAGCCACAGCAGCACTCACAGAGTGATGGCACAACAGTCCTGGCACACAGCCACACACTTTTACTGAACTGTTCTGCTTGACAGTATATAAACCACACTTACCCAAATACTACCTTTTTTTTACAGTGCAGTTTCTCTTCCACAGAACACAATACTTTTAAATTGAAGAAAAAGTAAAAGTGCTTGCTTTAGAAGCATCTGAGTATTTAGCAAGCCAGAGCAAACTTAAGCAAAGTAAAATATATTTCAATTCCAAGTTCCATTTTGGAATGCTTATATAGTTTAGGCCAAGTAACATTTAGTCTTTCTTTAATCCACACTTTGAGTAGCTAGAACTCTGCAATTAAGTTTCCATTATTTCAGTCACCATCTTCACAAGCTGGCAGCTGGCCTTGCTGGGATGACTCTGCTCCTATCAGTAGCTGCTACACTACTGAAGTAAAAACCTGTGTTCCTACAAACTTCCAATGTCTAACTCTTTCCTTGTTGACAGTGATTACCCAACTGTCTTTTATAAGCTACATTTTAAATGACTGCAATTTGCTAAAAGTTGAAACTTTTGTCCAAAGAACTGACTAGAATCCAGTATGACATTATGGTCATTAAACAAGGGCCCCAAAACCAACTACAGACACATGGACTTCATACTGGACAGGTGACATTCTTAAACCAAAGTGGGAACTCTATTTTTTTTTTTTTTTTTTTTTTTGAGACAGTGCATCACTATATAGCCACAGTTGGCCTCAAACTCAAGAGATCTACTTGCCTTTGGAAATCAAAGGTGTGTGCCACCATGCTGGGAAAGGGAACAGATTAGTTCAATGAATGTGCTAGTGTGGTGGTTTGAATGAGAAGGGTGCCCACAGGCTCACATATTTGAATGCTTAGTCACCAGGGAGTGGAACTGTTTGAAAGATTACAATATGATCCTATTGAGTAAGGTAACTCAGACCCAGAAAGAAAAATGTGACATGTTCTCTCTCATCAGAGGCTCCTAGCTCCCAATCTTCAGATGTGAGCACATATCCTGAAGTCACTGCAGAAACCAGGGAAGCAGAAAGGGACTGCTGCTGGGAACACTAGAGGGAGAGGCAGGTAACTAGAGAAAAGGAAAGAAGTAACACATACAGGCTAGTGCTAGAGCCCGTGGGTGGCTCCCAGAGGAAAAGTCAGTCCCTGTTGCTGAAAACAGTATGCATTTCAGACACAGGGTCCAGAGGTCCCTGAGCTGGAACTGATCCATATACCATCTTCTGAAGGACTAGCTTTCAAGGTACCAGAAGGCACTAGGCAAGCTTTCAAAGGAGGGAAGCCACCAACAGTTCTATCCAGCTATGACGCCTATCAACAACTAGCATGGCACAATAACCTTACTAAGGGTGCAGTAGTGGTACACACCATGGCAGTAACCAACAGCTCTTTAATTGGACTTAAGACCCGTTCAACAAGATGGGAATCATGCCTGGTACTTACCAGAAACCCAGTCAAGTGCACCTAGGGCTAGTGAATTCATGGATCTTGAAAACGAACCTATATCCACCACTTTACTAAGGCAGCATAATCTCTACTACATTCTGAATATTTATCCTTATACCCACAGACAAATGCAGTCTTCACTCTCGTCAAGGAAAACTTCTCTTTTCAACAGACACAGACCATACAGAAAACCACAACCAATTAAAATGCAGAGTTGTGGAGCCCAGTCCCAAGGGATACATCAATAAAACAACTCCTGCAACCTAAGGCTCAAGGAACTTTTTAGAAGAGGAGGTGGGGCAGAAAGGTTGTAAAAGCCAGAGAATTGGGGAGTTTGCTGATTGTGTCTCCTGGGAATATCAAAAGCTACACCTATAATGTCTCACCAACAAGACCGTAACAGTAGTTAATAAAAAAAAAAAAATAGAGGCCATGAAATTTCAAAGTCAGCAAGGAGGGATACATGGGAAGATTTGGAGGGAGAAAAAGGGGGAAATGATGTGATCATACTATAACTTCAAAAAATAAAAGTAATTAGAAATGTGTGATAAAGCCAAACCCAGCTCCAGTCACACGATGCCTACGGCAGGCAGAGGAAAGCATCTAAAGGCGCGCGCTCCTACCCACAGGACAAGCGCCTTGCAAACCTCAAACCCAGTCACGGGCCCTGCTAAGACCATGACCTCTATGCCAGGACAGATCGGCAGTAGGCAGGAGTTTCCAACAGCTCAGAGGGCTGAGGCCCAGTGGCATCCTGAGAGGGATCCTACATCCTACTGTTTAAGAACAACTGAAGTGTGTGTGTGTGTGTGGGGGGGGGGGGGGGGGGGGGGGGGGGGGGGACACGACACGGACCTAAATTCAGCCTGCTATTGCCCCAGAATGAGGGACAATCCTGGGAGACAAATTTTAGAGAGCTGACAGTCAAACTCTGACGACAAGTAAAGGTAGCAGGGCTCGGCGCCGGCGGCAGCGGGGCTCAGTGTAGGCCAAAACGTACACAAAGAAAGACAATCTAACTCTTGGTGCCCTTGAGCTAAGAGCAAACCACCTGGTGCCAACTGTCTGTCATGGACTCGGAAGGCCAAAGCTCCAGAGGACTACCTAACATCCACAGCTCTACCCCACCAGCACGGTGAATAATATTTAGCAGGGCATATAAGTAGGAAAAAGAGTTTAGCGCTAGGGTTGTTTCCCACACTCTCAGGAAGACGGGAGAACCACTCAGTGCAGTCTACAAAGCAAAGAGTGGCCAGCACAGGACCCTGGCATGCAACGACACGAATCTACCAAAGTGAAGACACTCACACAAGCTTCAGACCAGAATAAACTGTAAGAAAGCCAAGAGCCCCTGTACAGTTAACTGACTTTCTCACAACCTGCACATCCCAGGCATGCCCCAATTTCCAAAGACTCAGTAAGACGCCACACCAGTGTTACTATTGCCCTTCCTTTTCTTTTTTGTATTTAGTAGTTTTACTTTTTCATATTTTTTACCACCTTTAATGCATTTGTTTAAGCATTTCCATCAACAACAGGCAATCCTTTTAATGCCTCTGGTTCTTTTCTAGTAAAATTTTGAATGTTTTAAAGATTTAAAAAATTTTCTGTATTATACAAATGGATGTTCTGCGTGCATATGTATCTGTACCATGTGTGTGCAGGCCTGCAGTGGTTGGAAAAGGGCATCAGAACCTCCGAGACTGGAGTTGTGTGCCACCACAGAAGTGTTAGGAGCCAAACCTGGGTCCTCAGAAAGAGCAAAGAGTGTTCTTAACTTCTGGTCCCAGGAACTTGACCCGGGTCCTCTATAATAGTACAAACTGCAGAACCACCTCTCTACTCCCAATTCTCTCCCAATCATGTGCTTGTGTCTGTGTGTGGATGGGCATGTGAGGTGACTGCAAGTACCCTCGGGGCCATCCCATGTAAAGAGGTCTGGGTCCTGGAAACCTGACTCAGGTCCTCTGTAATATAGTACAATCTTTTAACTGCTGAGCCATCTCTCCAACACCAGTGAATTTATCTTCGTAAATTTTGTGTGCAAGAGAAGACTTCTCTGTATATCCCTGGCTGTCCTGGAACTCCCTATGTAGACCAGCTGGCCTCAAACTCAGAGATTCCCCTGCCTCTGCCTCTTTGGACGCTGGAATTGAAGGCGTGTGCTGCCACACTCATCTTCTTTTTGTATTTTTGAAAGAGTTTTTGTTTTCCTTTATTCCCCTTCTTCCTTTCATCTTTCTTGTCCACATATTTTCTCATTACTGGAGAATCCTTTTCCTTTTTAACTGCCTGTTCTTTTCTCTTCCCCTTCACAATCTTCATGCTCTTCTCTCTCCCTTTTGTCTACCTACTTACCTTCTCCAGTCCCCGCCTCCTCCATCTGATCCGCTGACCATTTCCACATTTATTCTAGTTTTTTATTTTCAAGAAACACATACTACATTAATGGGTTTCCTGTTTCCATGCCTTTCATACCATCATTCGGGAGGCAGAGACAGGTGGATCTCTGTGAGTTCGAGGCCAGCCTGGTCTTCACAGCAAGTTCTAGGACAGCCAGGACTGCAGTGAAACCCTGTCTGGAAAAAATAAACAAGAAAACCACTACAACAAAACCCAGCTTATTTGCTTCTCACTAAATGGAACTGGAAATTGATTGAGTCACCAAAGTAAGCTACTTCCTAACAAGATCCCTAAATAAAACGGGGAGAAGTATCTAAACCAAGAGTCGCACACATTGTAACACAGAAACACAAGAAACGTGGAAGGGCAAGGCAACAAGACTCCCTCAAAGATCTTAACTCCACTCATGAATTTAGACTGAGTGGGTGGAAGCCAGATGACCTCAAAGTTTAATAGCAAAAAAATGATCAATGTCCTCAATAAGGATCTAAACACATGGGTGAATTAAGGAAGAAATCAAACCAGCATCTAGAGGAAAGCCAGCAGCAGAGGAGAAAGTAAGCAAATCTCAGCCATGTAGCTAAAAAAGCAAAATCAAAGAGAAATTCAGTAAGTCAACTGAGATTTTGAAAATGAAAGTTTCACATAAACTAAATTAAAAAGAAAAGTAGAAGTATCACCAAAAGAATCAACAAAGCAGAAGAAAGAATTATCAGGTATGTAGGACAAGGGTCAAGGAGTGGCCAGGAACACTGGCTGCTCTCCCTGAGAGACCCGGAGTTCTTCCCAGCTGTGTATGTATGACTCCAGTTCCAGGAGCTAACACTTTCTGGTCTCTACAGGCACTGCATGCATACGTTACACAGACATGCATGCAGGCAAAACACTCAGGCACATAAAATAAAAATAAATCTTATTTAAAACAAGAAAAGGAAAAGACAAGGTCAAGGAAACATTACACTCAAACAGAAAAGTTTTTTTTTAAAGAAAACAAAAAAACAAAAACAAACTAAGCATGACTACAATGTTCAAGAATCCCAAAATACGACCAAGAAACCAAACCCAAAAATTTACAGGAGAGAACCCGGTCAATAAAATCATAGCAGAAAAAAACCCTTAAACCTAGGAACAGACATCCCAACAGAAAAGCCACTTACAATGCTCGCATTAACACCAATAACTTGTTCACACAACACACGTACGCACGCTGGTCCAAGTGTTGGTACAAAACAAGGAAGCAGCCGGGAAAGTTCTCAGGAAAGCCACCACCTTACTAACACTTCAGACTCATACGGAACCACAAGACACCGGACAGTCACACAACCAACCCCAAACACGGCAGTGCTGGGGGCATCACAGCACCTGATCTCAGTCACACGAGAATCACAGTAACACACCAACAGAACACAACACAGGGCCCGGAAATCAACTCACTTGTCTGTGGCTACCCAAGGTCTCAAAACACACACTGTAACCTGGGTATCTGCAGACTAACAACCAACTAGACAGACCCACACCTTATATTTCGTTTAAAAAAAAAAGGATCAAAGTCTTTAATGTAAAACCTGAAAACTGAAACTGCTAGAGGAACACAGCACAGAGAGGAGGAGGAAATCTCTGACAACTACACAAAGGTCAGTGTACACCATCTATGAAGAACTCACAAAACGAAATAACAACAACAAAAAACCCATCACTAAATGGGATAATGAACTGAATAGAAAGTTCTCAGAGAAATATAAAATGATCAGTATGTGAAAGTGTTCCACATCTTTAGGCATTACTTTACTGAAATGTAAATTAAAAGTCCACTGAGATTTCATCTTACACCCACTGGAATGACTATTAAAAAAAAAGATATAATAAATGCAGGCAAGGATACTGAGAAAGAGGAACTGCTTTTGCTGATGATGGGAACAGCAACCATGGAAATCAGCACAGTTTCCTCAAAAAAACTAAAAATAAAACTACCATATAGTCTAGCTGTACCATTCCCAGGTACACACAAAAGATTTTAAGTCAAATACTTTCATATCCATGTTCATTGATGCACTAATTACAACACCAAGGAACCAGCCTCAACGTGCATCCGCAGATGGGCAGATAAAGAAAATGTGGTCCATTCTATCATTCATTCACAGAGCTATAATGAATGAGCTGATGGTACATGCAGAGATGGAGAGAACTGGAGATGTGTTAAGGAGAAATAAGCCTTATTCAGAAAGACACTACATACTGTCTCATATGCAGAACCTAGATGTAAATTATATACACGTTGTAACACATTGAAGTATAAGGAGCTATGGAAGTGAAGGACAGATACAAACGAGGTGCTGTAGAATATTCCTTTACACTGTGTGAAGATGTGTCACTGTGACTGGTTTAATACAAAGCTGAATGGCCAATAGTTAGACAGGGGTATAGTAGGGACTTCTGGACAGAGAGCTCTGAGAAGAAGACAGAGTCTCCAGCTGGATGGAGAGGGAGCAAGAAACGGAGGAGGAGAAGTAAAAGCCACAAATCACGTGGCAGCACGTAGACGAATAGAAATGGGTTAATTTAAGTTACAGGGGGTAGCTAGAAACAAGCCTAAGCTATCCGCCAAGCTTTCATAATTAATAAGCTTCCATGTCGTTTTTTTGTGAGCTGGTGGCCCAAAGAAAAATCTCTACAGGGAGGGGCAATGGCAATGAAGTGTGACAATACAAAATGCCCAGTGTGTATCCAGAGAATCTTTTATCTTCCTACTAAATGTGTATGCTGGTGTACCTCTTCAGAAAAGCTCAGCGTCCAAAGAGCACTGTCCACTATATCACAGCAGTAAAACCAAAAGCCACCAAAGGCCATGGACATGTATGACATGAACTGTGTAATTGTTATACAAGGTGATATTAATACAGTAGTCAAAACTGAGCTACGGTGATACAATATGGGTAAATCTTAGCAATACAGAACTAAATAAAGTCATCAGGGACAACACTTAGCACACTATCACTTTTATAACACCAAGAAAAATGTGAACACAATTGACATATAAATATGATAAAATAATTTAGAAAGAAGTGCAAGAGATAGATGATTCTGAGATTCAGATGCAAAACTATAGTCCATGCTTCATTGTATTTTTCAAGTTTAGAGGCAGGATGGGTGAAGCTGGTTTTGTTTTGTTATTGTTGCTGGGTTTTTTTTTGAGACAGGGTTTCTCTGTGTAACCACCTTGGCTGTCCTGGAACTCACTCTGTAGAGCAGGCTTGGGGAATACTCCTTTACACTGTGAGAATAGATGTCACTGTGACTGGTTTATAAAGAAGCTGACTGGCAACAGCTGGCCAGGATAAGGCTAGGTGGAAGAATAGACTAAGGACACTGGGAAGAAGAAGGGCAGAGTCAGAAGAGTAGCCGGTGAGACACATCGAGGAAACAGGCGATGCAAGAGAAGTAACACCTTGTGGCAGAATGTAGATGAATAGAAATGGGTTAATTTAGGTTGTAATAGCTAGTTAGTAGTAAGTCTGAGCTATCAGCCAAGAATTTATAATTAATATTAAATGTCCATGTCTGTTCTTTGGGAACTGGCAGGCAGCAAAGAGAAGTCTGCCTACGCAGGCTGGCCTCAAACTCAGAGATCTGCCTGTCTCTGCCTTCCAAATGCTGGGATTAAAGGTGTACAGCACCACTGCCCAACTGGTGGGGCACTTTTAAGAGTACAGAAATAGTGGTGGTGGTGACACAAGCCTTTAATCCCAGCACTCAGGAGGCAGAGGCAGGCGGATCTCTGTGAGTTTGAGGCCAGCCTGGGCTACAGAGTGAGTTCCAGGAAAGGCACAAAACTACACAGAGAAACCCTGTCTCGAAAAACCAAACCAAACAAACAAACAACAAAAGAGTACAGAACTAGTTAAAACTATGTAAGATGTCGTAAGTACGTTACATAAAGATAACACAAATATTTATAAAGATGATTTCTGAAACAACTAAAATACATAATTGACAAGTTCATTTACCCAAAAAATACATAAGAAAGCAAACAGTTCGAAAACAATTTGAAGTGGCTAATAATAAAGAGTCACCAAAGGAACATTTCTCTGCTGCTGAATTCTACCTAAAATTTTAATCAAATGACCATGGACAAAGCTAAGAGAAGAAATACTTCTACGGCTTTCCCTTCTTTTCTGGGACAGGTGAGTCAGTGGTGCTTGCTGCCAAGTCTGACAATCTGAGTTTGACCCTCAGGACCCACACGGTAGAAAGGGAACCAGATGCAGTCAAGAGTAAGCACAAGTCTATATGTACATATATAAACATAAATAAAACATTAATAAAATTTTTAATTAAGATTGTTAATTAAACTGGCCAGGTGTGGTGGCGCACACCTTTAATCCCACTCAGGAGGCAGAGGCAGGTAGATCTCTTTGAGTTCTAGCCAGCCTGGTCTGAACAAGGAGCTCCAGGTCAGTCAAGGCTGTGCAGAGCAAATATAAACAGATTTCTAGACGTGAGGTATATAAATAAGCACTCTGATCACCTGGCGACAGTGTTAACAGGAAAGAGTCCGTAGAGGATAAACCCTACCTAGTAAACAGGCATGGAGGGTGACATCTTATTTCTAAAGGGGCACTTCATATGACACTACCCCACAAATAGCTACTGAAAAGTTTCCACCAAGCACAACACAAACCAATACAGTGCGAGATGAAAAAGTGCCTGAAGTGAAACTGAGCTGTACTTGTAAA
Organism: Peromyscus californicus insignis; assembly: GCF_007827085.1. Taxonomy (NCBI): domain Eukaryota; kingdom Metazoa; phylum Chordata; class Mammalia; order Rodentia; family Cricetidae; genus Peromyscus; species Peromyscus californicus. The sequence goes on along the minus strand of NW_026294480.1, from coordinate 54,624,688 downwards.
CAGAGAATTTAATCAGTAAATTCATGTCTGGTCACACAGTTGAAACAAGTCTGTGGGGTGGAATACTGAGGCCCAACTAACAGCTACAGTCGGCACTGATGTCCATTTACCCTTGAGTGATCAATTATTTCTACGCAATGATTCCTACTTATATGCCAACACATCTGTTCATTCTATAGAAATACAAGAAGCATTAACAACAACAATCTGAAGGAACTGACAGCAGAAACAGCAGTATCTTCCAAAGTAACAAGTTAGGGAAATCAACCAACCACCCACAAAGAAAGTTCAACAGTTCAGGGAAATACAGGAGACGTCACATACTTCCATTAACACACTGTAATTCTAATTTGCTGGGGAACTGATGGCAATCAGCTTTCTCAAGGCTAATTCATCTTGTATAGTATTTGACCTCTACATGGTGGCATCATCTTAGGAACTGCGATGGCAAAGGTGAAGAAAGGGCACCAGTCTAACCCAGGAGCTTCCAGGGAGGCCTACTGTGCCATTTCAGGGTAGAGGAAAAGGCTCTGGTGCTGTGCTTAAATGACTCTCTAATTAGATGTAAAACCTTTAAAATAACACTAGTTATCAACTCCATGAAAACAGGATTTCATTACAATTTAGTCGGTTTACCTATCACAGGATGAGAAGCAAAAGGAGAGGACAGAACTGAACTTGAAAACGGGAGCAGGCAAGAAGGAGGATATCTTGGTGAAAAGTTCAAAGAACATCGGCTAACCCTTCACCTCAATGGCCGTGGGCACGTCAACGTGGCACTGCAAGAACTGTAATTATCCAGCTACAGATGAAGGTATCTGGATGTGACAAGGCAGAAAACTTAAAGAACAGTTTCCCCAAACTACATTTGGTCTTAAATGGTCTATCAGGCTTGTATCAGCTTACACACAAACATGCTATATACACACCTTATTTTGGGACTACTGTGCTTGAAAAACTGTAAAAATTTGGGGATCATGATGTTGAGAGGGCGATCTAAAACATCACTGTCTAAAATCTCGGCCGAGTCTTCACATATCTTCTGAAGGGCACCGAAGGCTCCCTGTGGAAGACATTTGTAATATTACAATTCATTGAAAACAGCCACAAATGGAAAGGTGAGGGAGCACCTTCTCTGCGATCCTAGCACTTGAGAGGCGGAGACAGGAAGACCACTGGTTTGAGACCAGGCTAGACAATACAAGACCCCACCTCAAAGAAAGACTGGAACAAAGCAAAACAAGCAAAGATGTGTGGACTACCAACTAATTTAGACAAATTTATGTTCTTAGCCCACATGCTTTATAAAACTTTAAAACAAATTAATTCAGAGTATCAAAATATCACCATAATGATACATTTAAATCTTAGCATTAAGTAAGTAAAAACTGGAAAACATTTTTGGTTAGTTGGAATGTAATAAATAGCATCTAAAATATCTAATCCCACTGAAATATTCTTATCAATTTTAAGTCCATATTAAAATTATCTTATTAAATGTTAAAATAAATTCTCATAGAAATATATTTAACCACTGTAACGTGCATTCATTTTGAATATATCTTACCAGTAACTTTTAAAACAATCATATACAAGCCATATACTGGGACCCTGACAACATAACATAGTAACAGGACAGGAGATTCAACTTGACTATTTCCCCGAATCATTTTTCTTATCAAGAGGATAATGCAGAGTTCTTGCACATACTGTAACATACTAAGGAGGTCAATTAATTACTCCTGCTTTCATCACCAACAACTTGATTCCCAGCTGCAGTACGCTTGGTTTATGAAAGTGCTAACAAAAGGTACAGTCTCTGTGGTACTTTGAATGTAACTAGTCCCATAATCTCATAGGAAGTAGCACTATTAGGTGTGGCGTTGTTGGAGTGAGTATGGCCTTGTTAGAGGAAGTGTGTCACCATGGGGGCAGGCTTTGAGTTTCCTATGCTCAGGATACCACTCAGTGTCTCAGTCGACTTCCTGTTGCCAGCATGACGTAGCACTCTCAGCTCCAGCACCAGGTCTGCCTGCATGCTGCCATGTCCCACCATGATGACAATGGACTGAACCTCTGAAACTGTAAGCGAGCCACCCCAATTAAATGTTTCCTTTATAAGAGCTGCCGTGGTCATGGTGTCTCTTAACAGCAATAACACTAAGAGTCTTTTAAGATAATTGCTCTAAAATTCTTCTTAGAATTTATAATGTCTCAAAAATTAAATTTTGAAATTCAAACTTAAAATTTTATCAAAATCAAAATAAAATCAATCTTAGATTTAACATGTATTAGCTACTATAGGTTTTAGCTATGTTAAAATAGCTATATTTGAATATTCAGGTTTTACAAACAAGTTGTATTTCTAAAAGCCAATGACTGAAGTGAAATGTACACTTGTTTCCTGTTGTGGCAATCAATAAATTTTTCAACTAACTGGCTACCAAAATAATAATAATAATAATAATAATAATAATAATAATAATAATATATTGTTTTGGAGGTGGGGTGGATTTCTCTGTGTAGCCCTGGATGGCCTTGGGAGATCCACCTGCTTCTGCCTCCCAAGTGCTGGGATTAAAAGGCATGCACCACTACCATCGTCAGGCAGAATAAAAAATTTGCAAAAAAGACAAAAACAACAAACCAACAAATTTCCATTAAGAGCAAACATTTAGGAATTATTGTGTGATGATGTAGAAAGCCTACATCTTTAGCACATCATCTTACAATTTTACAGTTTACACTCTGTCAGGGTGTTCCCAGGGTTGCAGCACACCCTGAGACATACATTAAAAAAAAAAAAAAAAAAAAGTATTTATTTATTATGTATACAGTGTGACTGCAGGCCAGAAGAGGGCACCACATCTCATTACAGATGGTTGTGAGCCACCATGTTGTTGCTGCGAATTGAACTCAGGACCTTTGGAAGATCAGCCAGTACTCTTAATCTCTGAGTCATCTCTCCACCCTGAGACGTATATTAAGAGTGACTTAAGAGACTACTCTCTCAAGTTCCCCTTTCTTCTCTCCAGGGTCGCTCCCATCTGAGACAGGCCAGGCTAGTCACAAAACCACCTGACGCCATCTTGTTCATTTATACCTCCAAGACGCGTGCTGTCGAGTTGAAGCATCTAAAATGGGTTTCTGCCCACGTGGCAGTACACAGCTTTCATCCTATCACTCAGAAGCAAAGGTAGATGGATCTCTAGGAGTTCTAGGCCACCCAGAGCTATATTGTAAGACTCTGTCTTAAATACATAAGTAAATTCTGCTTGCTAGCAAATCACATATTACAGTGCTCATTAACACTGAGAGACTGCAAGAAAGGAATTGCACCTGGGCACAGTGGCTCATGTCTGCAATCCCACCCAGCCTTGGGGGGGGGGGTGGGGTAGGAGGACCAGAAGAGTTCAAGGTCACAATGAGACTGTCTCAAAACACAAATCCAAACATATTCTTCACTACCCCAAACATAAGTTTTACAGATTTTACCAGTGGCAACATATAAATAATTAAAACAACAACAACACACACACACACAATGCAAAACCTAAGGAACTAAAACATAAAATCAAGAGATTAGAATTAACATACAATTAAAACACGCTCGTGCCAGGCTGGAGGGAAGGCTCAGCTGTTAAAGGCTAGGCTCACAACCAAACTATAAAAATGTCTGTGCCTTTTATTGTATGTCATTTAGAGAAACTAAGAACAATTTACAGTCTGGTATTTTGGTAAACTTCGGTTTACCTTTAAATATGTCAGACATCAACGAGGGGCAGGAGAGAAGGTTTCCAGTAAGGTAAAAATGTTTGTCACTCTTGCAGAGGACCCAGGCTTGTTTCTCGGCACCCACACAGTAATTCAAAACCACTAATAACCACTGTTTTGGGGGAATCTGATGACTTCTGACCTTGAGAGCACCAGGCACACATGCAGTACACATTCATACATGCAGGCAAAACACTCCCACCCATAAAATGAAAAAATAAAATTTAAATTTAAAAAACTGATTAAATGTGAAAACAGCTGCTAATCACATGCATGTAACATATAAGAATAACTTCAGAGAGACAAAGCATTTCCTTACAGGAAACATAGTGAAGATTTTTGTCATATTATTTCCAGAAAACCAGTAAAAGGTAACAAATAGCTGGGTGGCGACGTCGCACGACTTTAATCCCAGCACTCAGGAGGCAGAGGCAGGCAGATCTCTGTGAGTTCGAGGCCAGCCTGGTCTACAGAGTAAGATCCAGGAAAGGCACAAAGCTACACAGAGAAACCCTGTCTCGATAAACAAAACAAAACAAAACAAAACAAACCCCCAAAAGGCAACAAATACAAAATACAAAGCTAACTTCAGGCTTCTGAGTTTTGACGCTGTCTATTTCAGAAGTGTTTCCTGAAGGCTCACACATGGTATGAAAAGACAGACTGAAGAAGCAAGCAGGGTTACCTCGCAGGTGTTGTAATCCTCAGAATCCAGCAGGCTGCAGAGTTTCGGTAAGAGATCAGGCCAATTCTGCAGTTCTCCCTTGGAGGCTATGGTTGTAATTAAAATACCTAGAAAGACAGCACACAATCATTAAAATGAAATACCTTCCGAAAAAATTTTCTTGACAAGATTCACAAATACTTTAGAGAAACAGGAAGAGGAAGAAGAAATGACAACTCGGTGCAGTGGGCACATGCCTGCAACTACAGCTCAGGAGAGTGAATAAAGGCAAGTCCCATCTCAAAATCAATTTAAAAAAATGTAAGCCTAAAGTTGCAAGTTTACTTTTATAATCAGAAATCTTTAATTAAAATGTTTACTAAGTTCTTAATATGGTATAATACTGTATTGGGTGACAAGAAATCTAAAATTAGCAAACGATCCTTGCCCTCGGGAGGCTCCGTCATTTGGCAACGTGGCAAGACTGGATGGGCACAGCAGCGAGTTTTGCAGCTCCAGCATCCTAAGGGAAGCTGGAGATGCTGACTCCCATCTTCCAGTCCACAGAGGAGCTCTACCACAACAAACTACCTAACCTAAAATGTCAAGAGTTGAGGCTATAAACTGCTTGTCTAGACAAAAATCCTATACACTAATAATGTAGTATGCCATTACACATACCTCAACAATTCTCTGTCAAGGTGATGAGTGAAGATCTGGTCTTCAATTCTTAGAAATGCCTTTCAGATAAACTATTTTACTTACAAAACATGTTCCCAAAAGTACTTTAAATCTTTTCTCATGTGAACTAAGACTAACTAATTTAAGAAATAATAAAATTTTTTCCCCAGATTTCTTGGAAACCGATGTTTTACAACATGCTCATATTTATTTTCCTGAAGCAAAAAACTTGAGAAAACAAACAAACAAAAAAGGAAATCCCAATTCTAGGCAATGCTTCATGTGACGGTTGACAATTAAGTGACTGTAATATTGTGTTCCGCCCAGTAACTTCTCTCTTCAAGTCCCTCCTACTCTTCTGCTACCTTTATTCTCCAACAAAACAGGAGGAGAATGGAGGAAGGTTTTTTCTTTTTATTAAAGTTGTTCTTTACAATTCATACACCCTAGTTACCGGCACCCTCACCCTCTTATTGCTCATTCTCCTCAACACCCTCTTTTCTTCCTACAATTCCTTCTCCACATTCAGGTCTTTGTTTTGCAATCCATCCTTTGAAATGATGCACTGGAGCTTGGTGGATTCACCAGCGTGCACACCAACGAGGACAATGACTACGCCTCTCCCAGAGTTCTTCAGAAGCCAGCAGGTAGTAGGACCTCATGAACCTCTCCCTCCTCCACCCAAGACGAACTGTTAACAGGGCCAGTCTAGTGCAGTCCCAGGACAGGTGAATTCGATGTCCATCTGTGCCCGGAAAATGGCATTTCAAAGACCTTCTCACTAGCTTCCAGTGCTTACATTCTTCCTACCTGCTTCTTCTGTGATGTTTCCTGAACTCTGAGAGAGGGTGCTAGAGCTGTCTTATTTGGGCTGAGCACTTAACCATCTCTCATCCTCAGCCTCAGCACCACGAGCAGCTGTAAATCTCTGCATTTTTTTTTTAGCTTTTGTTTTGTTGTATTTTAGAGCCACTGGTCTTTTATTTTTAATTAATAACACAAAGCAGATAATTTAACTGGCCAATCTGCCTACTTCAAGTTGATAGCTTTATGTAGTTAATGCTTCAGATTTTTAAATTATTGAAAATTATTAGCCAGGTGTGGCTCATGCCTTCAATCTCAGCACTCAGGGGGCAAAAACAAGGAGATCTAGTGAGTTAGTCCCATGCCAGCCAGAGGCAGAGTGAGACTACCTCAGAACACTCAGATCTCATAGCAATGTGAATTCTGGTAAGGGTCGCCCAACTGGCAAAACGTTATATAAATATTCCGAAACCCCAAGAATATTTAATCTGTAAAAGCAAAGAAATGCAATGAACTAAATTAAACGCACTCATTACCATTTCTGCCAGTCTTTAACACATGCCAATCATTGCCCTAGTTATTCTACCTACACCCACCTTTGAACTAATCGTTACTTATCATATTCTAGACATCACTTGGAAACATACTGCAGTTACACCTGAAGTTAGATTAAAAACTGTTGGTTGCACCAAAAAACTTCAATGGCCTCTCACAATCCGAATACCAAAGTACATAATAAAAACTAGACCTAAAACCCAAGAACCAGACAGACATACTTTATGAAATGATATCAAGAAATACAGATTAACAGACATCAACAGTATTTCTATTTTGAAATAAGAAAACAAAAGATAATATTTAATTAATTCTAAGCTTACAAGGCTCGGGGCAGTGTGTGGCTATTGCATCAAAGGCCACATGGGTTCAATTCCTAGAACCTCAGGGGATCAATCGTAAAATAAACCCTGGTCCCAAACACTGTCAAAAGCTGTTGGCAAAGGAAATCCAGTCTTCACTCACGGAAAGGCAACTCTTCTGCCCCAGTACTTCCAAACTTCCAAGGTTAGTATACCAAATTCTATAGTCTGGACTACACACTAAAGGCAGGGTTATGATACGACAGCTTAGGGAACCAAAAATCTCACACTGAATTTCCGGATCTCACCCTTTCCTTCCAACTAACCTGCTTTTTCTTCCAAAATCCCATTTTACCACATGTATGTGGATTTCCTTCCGTGGTTTTACAAAGAAATCACTGCACGCTCCACTCTTTTTAACCACTGCCAAGAGCTGGTGATGCCTTAAGAATACACGGGTGCATGAGAATGACCTACGGAGCCTTAGTCTGTACCCCACATTACAAATGTACCACACTCCTTAAATTGGAAGTCAGAATAATGGTACTTTCTAACATGAAAATGCCTGATGAGAGTTAAGAGCCTCACAAACACAAACAGTACTTCCCAAACTTAAAAGACCAACTGTATAAAACTAAGGATCCCCTCCACGAACAAGAAACACTAAATGAGTCTATTTCACAGACGTTCATTTAAACAACTTGCTCAATCAACAGCATTCCAGGTCCTGGTCAAAGACAGCTTTTTAACCCATGGCAGGCGACAGTGGAGGTTTCTATGAAGTACATGCAGCTGCCATTTCTGTGTACGGACCAAACGGTCAGTGGTGTGCTCCCAAAGTGACTCATGCCAACTATTAGAATTACTTTAATTTACTACTAATTTACTACTACATAGAAGGCTTTTCAATCCCTGAAACCAAGCTGAACACTGAAAAGACTTAAAAAGCAAAGAAACCAAACCCTGCTGTTGGAGCAGACACAAAGAAGGTCAGTACTAGAGTTCAATAGTAAAACTTTAGAATCCTATACTTAAGATTGTTGCTATGAAACAAGACTTTCTGTCCCTGCAAAAGTTACACTAAAAATGACCCAAGGCACTGCAGACAAGGAATGTCAGTGTACATAACCTCCCAGAAAAGGCAGCAGTCCCTGATACCCCACTCTAACCAACTGATTCACCAACACCACCGGCCTTGGCTTCCCGGGGCTGCAGAGCTTTGACTGCAATGGTGAACCTGACAGATTCACCATTAAAACGGATAAACAAAAATTCCTGCAAAAAGAACATCCCATACTAAAAGTAAGCCAGTCACACAGCGGATACAAACTTTCTGTAACAGAACTTACCAACAGTGGCTCTGATCAGAGGAGAGGAGTCACCAATATTATTTAGACATTCACTTTTGATAAAGTCCGTTACACCGTTTGGGAAGTTCTGGAAATGAGCTTTCACATTGTTCTTCAAGATCAGACCGCTCAGTGATCTTGTGGGCTCATCTGTAAGGAGCAACGACAGTACTGAGTTCTAAAGGAATCCTTATTGCAAAATGTACCAATAGCAATCACTTTAAAAGCATTTATATTCAAGGATTGATTCCAACATTCCAATTTCTTTTTCGTTATAGTTTGTTTTAAAAATCACAAATTGTCAAAAATCAGCTCTATAATTTATGGTTCAGGGTTTCTCAACTTCGGCACGACTGACATTTTCAGAGTAATTCTTTGGAGTAGGGCACTGTTCAGGCCATTTTAAGATGCTTAGTGGCATTACGGCAATGTCACAGATGTCACTATTCAGCCATGGCAGTCTGAAATATGTTCCAGATAACGTTAAAAGTCTCCTTGAAAGAAAACTGCTCCTGAGAATCACAGAAACTCTCCCACGTTGTGGGGGAGGGAGAGGGAGCATTACCTAAGATATATAGGGTCACTTTCACACAACACGACTGCTATGCTTTTTACCTGTCTATGGGGGGAACAGTGAAGCAAAAATCTTCCAAACCATTTAAAATAAACTGACTTTCAAAAACGTTCAGGGTAGAGTAGGAGAGACAGCTCAGCCGCTGAGGCTCATACCTCTCTTCATTCACTGCTAGTGCTAACAGATGACACCAGACTACCTAACCTCTTCTAAAAGCTTACAACGCACCCACACTAACACAAGCATTACTGTATTCAATTCTTACACCCTTTCAAGGTAGGTAATAACCCAACACACAGTTAAAAAATTAGAACCTGAGTCAAAAAAGACTTAACCGGGGCAAAGTGTGATAAAACATGCCTTTATTTCAAATCAATGGTTTTGTTTTGTTTTGTTTTTGTTGTTGTTTTTTTTTTTCCGAGACAGGGTTTCTCTGTGTAGTTTTGGTGCCTATCCTGGATCTCGCTCTGTAGACCAGGCTGGCCTCCAACTCACAGAGATTTGCCTGGCTCTGCCTCCCAAGTGCTTAAAGGCATGTGTGCGCCACCACCACCCCGGCAGGTTTTGTTTTATCTAATTATTATTCCAGACTTTTAAATTATTTGAGCCTGGCAGTGGTGGTACACGCCTTTAATCCCAGCACTTGGAAACAGAAGCAGGATCTCAAAGTTTCCAACCTGGTCTACAAAGCGAGTTCCAGGACAGCCAGGGCTGGAGAAAAAAAACAAACAAACAAAAAACCTAAAAAACAAAAAATAAAAACCTGAAACTATCAGTCAGATGTGGTGGAACATACCTGTGATCCAGCACTCAGGAGGCACAGGTAGGTGGATAGGGTCAGCTTGGTCTAGATAGTAGAGCTGGGCTAAATAGAGAGCCTGTCTCAAAACAAAGTCACTCAGGACAACTAAATGGAAAGCCAAGTGACCCCCAAAGCACCTAGCTCTCAGCACTCTGCACCTTTCTCCCCACCACCCTCCCCCATCCAGGCTGCAGGAGCCCAAGGGGCTGCAGCTGGATAGTGCTTAGGAGCACTCGCCACATAGGGCGGCTCACAAGCACTTGTAACTCCATATCCAGGGGACCTATCGAGGGCACCCACACATACACAGCATACACTGACCCAGCCAGCCAGAAACACACACAAATAAGAAAAAAGGGTAAAGCCGATGTATTAAAATGCTACTGAGGCACAACTGTTTGACTCCCGTCACTCGCTGTTCCGGTTAGGGTGCACACCCAAATCCTGAAAATCTAGGAAAATCTTCAGGAATAAAAGCACAGTTCCTCGGCACACACACACTATTCATGTCACCACAGCTGCATGAACTAAGAGCACTCTGGCAACACCGAAAAACACCTTTCAATTTCCAATTAGCATGCGCTTCAGTGAGTGACTTAAACATTAAATCCTAAGTTTAAAACTTCATTGAAGATCATCTCTGTCTAGAGTTAGATCCAGTTTCAAAAAGAAAAGGTAATATGAAATAAATGAACAGATATCTAACTTTCCCAAGGAAAATACCACAGCTGAATAATTTAGTTATAATTATTTTAAGCAGTATCTATTTACTCATAGGAAATATATTGTTTTTTACATTAACTATGACAAGATGGAGAGTTTTAATAAACCACAAGGCAAAACCATTTAAAGTATACTTCCTGGGTCCAAATTCCATTTAAAAAGCTACCAATGAATTGCTTCCAACCCTTTAAAATAGGACTTTACACCATCAGGCCTTGATTTGCTCATCTGTAAAGAAATAGACCAGCTCATCTCCAAGGCCTCTTCTGAACCTAAACATCTTACTCAGGTCAGCTAACAGATGCCTGTAACCCCAACACCATGGAGGCAGAGGCACCTCTTCTGAGTTCGAGGCCAGCCTGATCTACACAGTGAGTTCCAGACCAGCCAGGGCTACAGAGTGAGACCCTGCCTCTACAATAAATAATTTTTTTAAAAAAGCCCAACAAACAAAAATTGTATTTAATGATTCAACAACAAAATTACTAAATAATGGAGCTGGAGAGATGGCAGTTAAGAGCGCTTGCTGCTCCTTAAGAGGACCTGGGCTCATTTCCCAGCACCCACATGGGGGCTCACAACCATCTGTAACTCTAGTTTCAGGGGATTCTGATCTCCAGAAGCACCGCATGCACGTGGTATACCTACAAACATGCAGGCAAAGCACTCTATACATAAAAATAAATCTTTTAAAGAGTAAGCATTTTCATTGAAAGACAAAGTCATGTTTCTTCTCTAAAGTGGATGGCCAAGCCAGTAGAGGCTAGCTGGCTTTCTTAGAAAACGTAGGTATAGCATTCTTCTGGGCTGAAGGGAGATAAATTTATCAGTGGCATAAGAAGAAATAAAAAAGTGTTCTTTACACAAATACAAAACTCCCACTATATCCTTTGAAGACAGTGCCTAAGAAATAGCCAAAATAAACTTTAGATCAAAAAGAAAATGTGAATATCTTGTGGGTTTATAATTTAATAGGTCTGTGTGTGTGTGGGGGGGGTGTTTAGCTGTCTCTAAAATTTAATTTCTTCTCGTTATTTGAATTATGTATTTTCTTAAAAGTATCCTTGCATGCCAAGAAATTCTTAACGAATAAAAAAATGTAACACTACAACAACTCATTTGTAATTAGGGTAAGAAAGGATAGAGGATAGAGCACAAACAGGTTAAATTCTTAAAATTATTACAGATCAGAATCTCATTTATAAATATTTTAGCTCTTTAAAAAAGTGTGTTTTAGTCAGGCGTGATGAAGCACATCTTTAATCCCAGTACTTAGGAGGCAGAGGCAGAGGCAGAGGAATCTCTGAGTTCGAGGCCAGCCTGGTCTACAGAGAGGTCCAGAACAGCCAGGGCTACACAGAGAAACGCCCGCACTGAGGGGGTGGGAGGGGTGGGGTGGGGGTTGCTGCTCTACAAATGAACTATACCTCTACACCTGTAGCCAAGTGGTTACTGATCACAAACTGATTTTTCTATACTAAGAAAAAAAGTATATTCCCAAGTATTTACCAAAGCAGAATAGTAATCACTGATTTTAAAAATTAACTAAAGCAATTTCTAGTTTAAAACCTAGATTTACTTTTAACTTTTTTACTATGTCCCTCAATCACAAAAGCCACAAAAGTAACTAGGAAATCTGAGAACAAATCAAAAGAATCATTAGAGTGTGAGTGAATTATCAAATCTTTACTTCCGTAACGGGCGAGAAACTGGAGCTGAGATCTTATAGGATCTGGGTGTCCAGCAGGCATTTCCAGCTGAAAGAAGACAGACTAACTAACTGCCTTAGTGTCAGAGTTCAACAGCTTACTTTACACCCCAAGCACTGTTTTGACTATGGCTTCTGAAACACCCACTGCCAAACAAGGGACAGCTCTCACTTAGAGGCCAGAAAACCTTACCTAGGTGTCTGCAGTGTTCCAGGAAGGGACATTCAACACTCAATGTTATACAGAACACGCCTCACTATAATATGAGCTCAGTGAGGGCAATGATCAGTATTTGTTTTATTCGTATTTATTTCCCACGGCCTGTAAATTGTCTGACAAAGAAGCAGTGCTAACAAATAATTTGTATAATAAAGTCCAGAAGGACATATGACATGTATTAGGAACAGTCAAAGACCATGTCATTTAAAAAGCAGACTAGTTAGTTTTAAAGTACTGTAGGAATACCTTAAAAGGAAAACTGTAATAGTTAATGAATCCATTTGTTAATAACTTTAAAAAAGTATATAATCATAAGTTAGAATAAAGTTCAGAGACAATAATTGGATGAAGTGTTTTCATTTTGGCTATATGGCTTTTCGGGTTTTTTTTCTATAATGAACATACACATATAGTCAGGTAATTACTAAACCCTACATTCAATCTGCATACTATTAAAAGTCAATCTTTGTTATATTCATATACAAACACTGAAGCAAAACACCAAGACAGACTGTGCAACGCATTTCCCAATTGCAAATAATGAAGGTACTTATCAGTACCCAATCAGAAAGAGCATGCTTATTACCCATCTAAATATTAGAATGGTAATAATTCTAGGTAGGACATCTGACATCCATCAATCGGATGGCAAAATGAAATCCTTTGAAATTAATGATTCACAGTATGTAGATCTTAATAGTGATAAAAGAGGCTTTTAGTTAATTAGCTACACAAGCTCTACTTACCTTCAGATTTTAATTTTGTAAGAACAAAAATCAAGTAGTTGTTAAAATCTGGATATTGATTGAGTTGTTCCAGTTTCTAGAACAAACAGTAGTTAAGGAAACTTCTCTGTACAATCTAAGAAAGAAATTAAGCATTTTTAAATCTAATAATCAAGAATCCTTTCTACAGTATTTTTAGGCTTCCACTTTTTCTAAGAATAATATTTGCTTATTAAATCAAACTTGATGGTATTTACAACACACTAGTACTTGTTAAAAAAAAAACAAAACCTTTGAGTTCCTTACGGCTAAAATACTGCATCAAGTATATTCAATGAGACATAAGTGAAGGTAAGTTTATGCAAGCCCAATAAATCAATGCATTTTCAAAAACAGAGTTGATAACTTTAAAACATCCTAACCTAGTAAGTACTTCAGCACAAAAAGACAAAAAAAAAGAAAACATCCTAAAGAAATAAAAACAAGCTTTTTGAGCTCAAGAGTTTTTGAGGAAATTAGCAAGATGGCCTTTTCTTTTCTTTCTTTTGACTCATTAGTTCGTTAGGATTTTAAAAGGACCAATTTATGCCCATGTCTCCACACCAATTCTTTACAAAGTCAGTCCAATCAATTTTCTTCCATCCCAAGAGGACCGGTGAGGACACAAACTGGCAGGTGACAGTGACGTGTGTGCTTGCCTAGTGTTCTACTGCACCAAGAGATTAAAGCCTTTTCACCACAGAAATCTCAATCATTCAATACACTAGTAGTACACTAAGTAAGCTTTTTACACATCAGAAATGGCCTCAAAATGCCTAGGGTCAGGATGTAAATTCTAGCAAAATATACCTTAGTGAAACTCCAAAATCTAACTACTTTCTGCTAGAAAAGTCCAAACAAGGATTATTTGTTTTATTGTGCTGATGTTAATAAATTTTATCTATATTTTTTCTGAAAAGACTTATTCCCATACAACTTAACACACACACATATATACATCATTTTATCTGTATAACAGTCTTTCAGAAAGTGCTCAAGCCTATACAGAATAAATCTCTATGCTAAGCAGACAGAAAGAACAGGCCACCACTAGCACTCTAAAATCCCTTCAGTCTCCCAAGTGCTGGGGTTAGAGGTGGCAGGACCATGCTTGATTAATTTGTTCTTACTCAGAGAACATAATATGCTCTGAATATACAGCATAAACTGTACAGATTACTGGACTGGTCCAAGCACCATACTTGGTATATAATAGGTATTTAAAACAAGAAATTAAAATACTTAGTGCTAAAGAAATTACAATGCAATTCTGGACTTGGTTAATTTTAGAAACCAATTATTTTGTATAACAATACCGACATTTTTCAACTTCTAATGATAACACAAATTAAGACTTAATCTACAGCGTGGTTCAGATAAAAGCTCCACTATACTCCAAACTACTATTTTCCCTAGTCTCAAAGGTATTCAAACAAGATGTCTTTTTAAACAATCCAAGTAGATCTAAGTCACTATTCCATCCATTTTTTAATCGGGCAGTGTCATATGCAGTCATCTACTGGAAGGCTGAGGTTACAGCAACGCAGTACTTCTTTGAAATCCTCTAGTATCTTCATCTCTATGGTGTTTTAAAGTGAAATAAGCTCAAACACCAGGAGCTTATTTACTAAATTCCCTATTAGGTGATTTTGCTGCTTACTGAAAACAGTAACAAGAGAATTTGCTGCGAACATTGGAGACTTAAGTTCTTAAAGAATTAACTTGCTTGGGCTTAACAGGGGTTAACTGGTTGAGATCTGGAGTTCATTCTTTCTGGAGCCTGCAGGAGCTCTCCACCCGTGCACACCTGTGCATCCTGAAAATGCACTATCTATTTCTCTCCAACTGTGGCAATAGGACCGCTACCCCGGCACTCAGTACACAGTAACCCCTGGGGTAACAGTAGTCCAGCCCTGAGCCAAAGCTTTACCCCGCAAACCTCACTGGAGCGCCAGGGAGCCTGCAACAGGTGTTAACGGGAGCACTCCCGAGCCGCCAGGCTTTCAGGCGCGGCTGGAGAAAGCCCCGGGCCCTCCCGACAGTTCAAACCCCGCGCCAGCTCCACCCCCGGCCGCGCCGCGCCGCGCCGCGCCGCTCAGCCCCGCGCAGGCCCGGCGCCCCCGCCCCGCCGGGCATTGTGTGGGCCCGGCCGCTCCCGCTCGGCGGCGGGGACGTGGCGGCCCGGCACGTGTGGCCTTCCCGGCGGCGGCCCGGAAGCGGCGGCCGAGCCCCACGCGGCGGCGGCGGCGGCGGAGGGCCTGGCGGGCTGCGGCCGCGTGCGCGAGGCCGGGCGGGGGCCGCGGGCGGGCGGGAGGGGCGGGCGGCGGCGCGAGGCCCCGCACGGCAAGGATACTTGTTGCACGGTCCTCTGGATGGTGGTGTCTGGAGACTGGGACTCCTTGAGCAGCTGCAGGATCTGCTGAAGCCCTTGCTCGTCGGGTTTCCACTCATACTCCATCTTGGTTTGCTGCAAATAAAGCCAGACACAGGAAGAGACGAGCAGATGTTAGTCCCGCGCACAGGCCCGCCGCGCGTCCGCGCACCCGCCCGCCGCCGCCGCCGCCCAGCCCCGGCCCCAACCGAGGCTCGGACCCGAAGGCCGGCCGGACCGCTCCGCAGCTCCGCGCCAACGTCCGCTGTGCCTGTGCCGCCGCGGCCGCCTCGAGCGCCAGGAGCCGACCAGACTGAGTCACCGCGAATTTGCAATCTGGCCCCAAGATCCGCTCACGGGAGCCCCCTGGGTCCTAGTGCCACGGAGCGCTCTCAGTCCAGCCCAACTCATTCAGCCAGGCTAGGTGCACTGAAGGCTGCTCAAAAGCAAGCCTTGCGAAAGCAGCCCCTGTAGAAATCGGATTCGGCTCATTATTTTAAATAAGCGTGGTGGAATAACGACAGCGACTGGACTGGGGGGGACGCCGGTAACTCCCCTGACAGCTCAATAGTGAAAAGAAAAGCACTTGCACTTCAACTTAATATAAAAAGCTATATTAGTCGTTCAAATAAAATATTAAGGGCGCTTTGCAATCATAACCACACCTCAAAAATATTAAATGCAACCTTTGAAGAACGTCAATGGAAAACATGCATCTTTTCATAAACCTCAACTTAGGAACTCAGTAAGTGAAATAAATTCCATCACAAAATAACTGCCTTCCACAAAGGGCTGTGGGAAGAAGGAAAACCAAGAAAAATCATGTAGATTACAATGGGCAGTGTTTAATTCTGGTAAAGTAGTCTCACCGGTCACCCCTCCACTTGATTCTAAAACCTAGTGAGGTGTATTATTTGCCCTCACTAAAGCTGAGCACATCACTGCAAAGGTTAATCGGTGGAGACCGGGAATTAAAGCCTGAGCTCCATCTGCTACAGCAAACTGAGGCTACTGTACCAATGGCACAGTTTCATTAAAATTAAATTCTTGAACAAAACCAATAAAACTGAAGCATTAACTGAATTATTTTTAATAAGCAAACCTATGAAAGGCTTGGTGAAGGAGAGGATTCTAATCGACTCTACTACTAGATTAATGGTTTAACAACTTTAGTTAAGTAAAGCCACTTCCTAGCAGGTTAATTTTTCCCCGAGAGTACTACAATCCTCTAACTGACCTTGTCCTTTCCTTCATTTTTAAAAAATGTTTTCCGCTTCTCTCCTTCATTGTTTTGTGCTTCTTATCTGTAACATGACATTACTCAACATCTTCCATTAGCTTCCTAAACAGGGCAAACAAAATCAATTGTTCTTCCAAAGGAACAGCAACAACAAAAACACCAAACAACTACAACAAACCCACAACCCACAACTCTCATCCAGACATAACAAATACTGCTATAGTAAGGTTTGTATTCCAGTTTTCCTAGTATCTGTTGACACTGTAATGTTTTACATTTACGTACAGTGTATTTTTTTTTACATTATGTAATAGTAGGAATTCTCATTTCTTCCCTTGCTTTAAATATTACATAATTTAAGAAAATATTTTAAAACATATAGTGTTCCATTATATTGCTGTGCTATAATTTTTTAAACTTTTAATTGAAAGTCACAAAACTGTACAAATTGTAAGCATATAACCAGATGGACTTCTACAAGTGAACACACCTACTCGATCCACACCCAGTCAAGATGAGGTCTCTCATGCTGGTTAGCACAATAAGCCCTAGTATAATTTCTATCATAAATTATGCTTTTTTTCTAACTTCAAAAGCTTTTATTAAATTGCAAGAACTACATTATACTAAAATAACATGGCCACACAAGTAAAGTTGATTCCTCCCATCACCAAGCTTACCTCTGAGATAATACTACTAAATTTGATCTATTTTTCCACTGTTCTCTAGTCTCAGTTACATATGGTGTTATGGCTGGAATACGACATGGCCCCAGGCTCACGTGTCTGAACCCTTGATTTCAGATGGTATACTATTGAGGGATATGCTGGAAATGTTTAGGAGGCACCACTTCTCTGGAGGAAATGGGTCACTGGGGGGTGGGTGTAGAGGTTTTATGCCCACCTTTAGACTCCTATCTGGTCTCTGCTTCCTGTTCCTTTGAACATTCCTAGTCTATGGAGCAACAGGACGCCATGCTTGCCCACCATGATGGATGGCTTTCTGCCATAATAGACTATCTCCACCAAATCAACTTTGCTTCTTTATATTGCTTCTATTAGAAAATGTATCACAACAACGAGAAAAAAATAACTAAGGCATATAGTCCTTCTTTGTTAGACAATACTCACGCTACACTAGTACTAACTCTACAACCTTTCATACATAATACAGCACCAGTCATCACTCCAGGCCAATGCATGCAGTTAACCTGCTGAAATAGCCCACTTATTCCCTCAAGGCCTCTTCAATGAAAAACTAAATCCAGGGGCTAATAGTCGTCCATTCAGAAAAGCAGTCAGCACACCCATTCTAAAGGTGGTTCCCAAAAGATGTAATACATTATCAGAATATTACCACACTTCATTCAAATAAACAGGATATTTATTTATTTAGAGTCAGGGTCTCACTATGTAGGCCTGGCTGTCCTGGAACTCACTATGTAGAACAGGCTGGCTCAAAGATTGCCTGCCTCTCTCTGCCTGAGTGATGGGCTCAAAGATGTGCTCCATTATGCATGGCTCTTTATTTTTTTCCAAACAGTTTAGTATTAAGAATATCTAATTTGGCCGGGCGGTCGTGGCACAGGCCTTTAATCCCAGCACTCGGAGGCAGAGCCAGGCGATCTCTGTGAGTTCAAGGCCAGCCTGATCTACAGAGCGAGAGCCAGGAAAGGCACCAAAACTACACAGAGAAACCCTAATTTGAGCTGGGTTTGGTGGCACATGACTTTAATCTCAGCACTAAGGAGGTGGCGGGCAGGCAGGCAGATCTTCTGTGTTAAGAGGTCAGCCTGGTCTGCAGAGCGAGTTGTAGTGGGTAGCCATTCCAACCTTGATCTGGAAGTTCCAACCCCCCATTGAGGTTTCAGTAACTGTCACGCCTACATGGCGGGGTCAAGAGAGGACCCTGAAGACCCGAGATCCGGATGCGCCATCTCTCTTGGTTCCTGGACCCTAGACGCTGGAGGTAGACCAAGCAGAGTTCTCCAGAGAACACCACCGGACTGCGCCACACCTTTCCCAGACCCTACAACCTACCTATCCCTTCATTTGTAAGTTACACCACTAAATAAATCTCCCTTTTAACTACGTGGAGTGGCCTTAATAATTTCACCAATAGCGAGTTCCAGGATAGTCAGCACTACACAGGGAAACACACCTCCCCCAAAAAAATCTAATTTAAAAAAAATTAATATCTAATTTGACCAGACAACGCTGATAAGTGATCTCCAATACCATATCAAAGTTATCTATAACAAAAAGCTCTAAAAATATTTGATTTATAACAGTCACTTTGAACTTCTGTTATCACTTTTTAATAACTGTGGCAAAGCAAAGCATGGTGGCATGTGCCTATAATCTCAGCACTCAGGAGGGTTAGTCAAAAGGATCAAGAGTTCAAAGCCTGCCTAGGCTACCTAACTAGAACCTACCATAACATAATAAAGCATAATACTGCAATTATAAATACGTAAAATTTACCACTTCAACCATTCTCAGTGTGCAGAGTCGCAGCATCAAGTTCATGCTCATTATTGTGCAACAGCTGCCACTGTCATCTCTAGAGCTGACCTCAGTTTACCAGCAATTCAAATCAGACAAAGTCCTATCTCAGAGTAGGCAGAGCCATTTCAGAGTCAATTAGATAACAAGATAACCAAGCATGCCAGCTTCACATGAGGTAGAAACCACTTAGTATTTAAAGAACATTTATGTTAATTAAATAGAATATCAAAAGTAATAAAGATTTTCTTCTAACATTTAAATAATTACTGGATGACATACTTTTTTCATAGTTGAAGACTCACACCTAAATGTCTCAAAAAAAGTAACATGCAATGGTAAATAAAAACCCAAAAGGCAGCTCTTGGTCAGCCAACTAGAGACAAGCAGTCTGAAGGTTAGCCTGTTTTGCATATGAGTGCCAGGCCAGGCAAGGCTTCAGAGTGAGACTGTCTCAAAAAGCATGAATAAACAAATCAGTTTTGTGAGAGATGAAGACTAAGATGCTGTGAAAACCTAGGCAAGTCAACCACTCCCTCGGAGCCTTAGTTTCCCAACTATTGAATGGGAATATACCAACTCCAATTAGATTACAGATGCTCAGGCACAGACTATGAACGACTTGAAAAAAGTAGTTATAAGAGTTAACCAAGGGGCTGGAGAGATGGCTCAGTGGTTAAGAGCACCAGCTACTCTTCCAAAAGATCCAGGCTCCATTCCCAGCACCCACATAGCAGCTCACAACTGTCTGTTCCTCCAGTTCTGGAGAAATCTGACGTCTTCTGGCCGCCACAGGCAACAGTCATATGTGGTGGTGCACTGATACATGAAGGCAAAACCCCAATACACATTAAAAAAGAAAGAAAGCCGGGCATAACATGCCTTAATCCCAGCATTCAGGAGGCAGAGGCAGATGGATCTCTGTGAGTTCAAGGCCAGCAGCCTGGTCTATATAGTGAGTTCGAAGACAGCCAGAGCTACATAGTGAGACTCTGTCTCAAAAAATCCCAAAAAAGGAAAAAAAAAAAAAAAGAAAAAAAGAAAAAAAAGAAAAGTTAACCAACAGGGCTGGTTAAGAGCACTGGCTGCTCTTCTAGAGGAACAAGAATGGAATTCCAGCACCCACATGGCAGTTCAAAACCATCTGTAAATCCAGTCCCCTGGGCTCCAATACCCTCTTCTGGCCTCTGCAGGCACCAAGCACCCATGCAGTGCATAAAGTCTGAGTGAACAAATATTTGTTAAATACTACTGTGTTGCTATTCATTCAACTGAATAAATATGAAGTTGAGCAATTATCACATGCTTGGTAAGCACTAGAGATTCAAAAGTAAGTAAAATACAGTTCTCAATGAAAGAGGACAAACTGTCTACTGAAGAGTGCTAAGGGAAAAAGGCAAATATATTCTGCTAGGAAAGAGAAATGTTTCCCTCCTCCGCTTCAAACTCTTCCTCCGCTTCAATAAAATGCAAACAACTGTTTGCCAAGCAGTCAGAAGTTCCCACCTACATGTTGCATCACTATGAAGTGATACATGTTGCCACCAGTGACAGGACTTCCCCAAAGGTAAATAAGGTGTGGTAGTGGTAGCGTTCCAAAGGAAACACGGCATAATCACCCTAATGGAACACTGCAGTTTTACTCCTAGAAAAGTGTGTGTGTGTGTGTGTGTGTGTGTGTGTCTACTGGAACGTGTGTGTCTATTGCAACACTGAGTTTTACTCCTGGAAAAGTGTGTGTATATGTGTACACATAATGACCTTGCCAAGAGTTCCATGTGTGGCTGTTGTCTTTGAAAACTATGAATACATTTTTGTTTCACCTCTACGAGACGCTCTAGCAGAGCAGTCACAATCATACAGGATGGCCTAGGACAGTCCTTCCCAGTGAACATCCAACACCACTCCGTCTTACCCTATCAATGACGTCATTCCCAGTCAGCAGCATCACCTCAGTGGGGAAAGTCTACAGCAAGGTAGGGTAGGAGACCAAGACAGCGGAATACTAATCCAGTTGTGAGGTCGGGAAAGAACTTCCTCCAAGAACTGATTTTTCACTTAAGATCTAACAGACCAAGAGCCAAAGCAAAAGTGAGGAGGGTGGAGACTGAGTGTGTGTTTGGGGGGCAGGGGGGCGGGGGGGGGGGACCTTTAAGGACCCATGGCTTGTGGACGCGTTGTGAAGGGGGATGAAAGGCATATCACGGAAAGATCCTCCTACCAAGAAGATGCCCATCTTCTGCTCTGGACTTCCATGCTGTCCGGCTAATGTTTACAGGGATTTGATTTTGCAAACCCCGCAGGCCACAGTGACAGCAGGGGAAGCCACAGGAAACCTAACTGTCCAAACTTCATCTGGAGTTCCAGTGTCAGGAGAAGGGTAGTCATGTTCCACTAAAAGTTCAAGTTCCGGCCTTAAACTGTAGAAGACTTAAACACTGTTCTGTACAGGTGGGTCATGGTGGTACTGGTCTTTATTCCCAGCATTCAGGAGGCAGAGGCAAAGCCTGCACCAAGTGAGTTCAAAGCCAGCCTATCTAAAACAACAAAAACCCAATACAGTACTGTGTCAATAACAGTGGCAGCTAACATCTTTTTTGAGAGCCAAGCAGTCTTCTAAGTGCTTCCATATGATAACTAATTAAACTTCACAACTTCATGACACGGTATTGATAGTAACCACATGCAACGGATAAGCAAATTGACTCACAGGGAAGTCACTTGCCTAAGGTTACTCAGCAAGGAGATGGCAAGGCTATGACTCAACCCAAACTAGAGTGGTGGTGCTGTAACCCCAGTTCTGCGGAGAGGGAGGAGGTCACAAGTGCAAATCCCTGTCTCAAAACATTAAACAAAGACCACCCATGAAGTGACTCTGGTATCAAATCAGGGTCCAGGCCCTGATATGTTGCCTTTCCCACAGAAATGTCGATCTGTGACCTGGGAAACTAATTGTAAAACACACATGTCCACGAAATAATATACTGGATACCTCTGTGTGAGGTAAAAAAGAAAAGCCATTCTTTACTACTGTAACAGTCCTAACAGGCCCGAAAAATCAGTATAAGTGAGATATTTTGACATCACTGAGTTAAAAATGTTCTAGATCTAAATCTTAATTAAGTCCCCTTGTTGTACATACATACCATGTATTACTTTTGTTAAAAAGCATGTAAATCAAAGCAGAGCTTAAGAGTCGTTGTGCTGAATCATTTGCAGAATAAAAATTTAAGACACAGACTCCTCCCACATTAAACGTCTCTTATTTTGGTTTCTCCCTGGAGGGTAGGGGGTGCTATGATGAGCAAGGAAGAAGGGGAAACAGATATCTATGGGACGGAAAAAGAAAATCCACTGGGTGGAAGGAGGGGGGTGAGGCCAAATTAAGACGAGTCTAACCTAGTTCAGGAACTGAGCTCAATTAGACTGGCAAGCAGCAAAGAGTACCTAGGCAAGTACTGTAACCACTGAGCTATATTCCCAGCAAGACAGTCCATGTAACATGGTATTAGACACATGAGTTTTAAAACACTCTTGACTGGTTGACTGCTTAGGACAAGTGGTTCAATTAGCCACTTGGAAGAAACATGCTAAGAAGTTAAAATCTTCATTTTCCAGCAGTACGAACTTATTGGTGCCAAAGTGCTGGCAGACAGGCAGACCAGAGAGAACTTTAAATAAACGTATTCTTAGCGTGCAGAAGACCTCTGACCATTAGATATGCCGCCAACATTAAAAGGTGTGTGTCTCAGTGACTGAGTGATGAGGGAGAAAAGCCTGATCCCCAAATTCAATCCAATCCCTAAACAAGCACTTCTTAGACTTCTGCTTATCCGGCATTCACCACAGTGTGAGGAGACAGGCACTAATCCACCACATAGGGGTAGAAGCTGGGAGAAGTTATGCAGCCTGTTCAATTTATATGGGACAGAGGGAGTTACTCAACACCAAATTATGATTCCCCAAGTCTGTACAGAGCTGAGTAATAACAGTAATCCACGTGCCAGGCTTTATACTGCTGTTTAAATGTGTTTAATTCCACGCATATATACTATTATTATCTCTACTTTCCAGGAGGATGGGACGTAAGAGAACGAAAGCAGTGTGTCCAGTCACAGACAGTATAAACAAAAAGCCAGGATTCCAAGGTCTGCCTAACCAGGGCCAGCACACACCCTACCCTGTTCCCTTTGGCACTCCACATGGGTGACTAGTCAGAACTTAACAGTGGGCAAGCAATGAATACTCTTGGTGACACTTTTCCCATCCTATGTATCACCAAGAACTCGGCAGCCCTCTTGAAGCTACCCTCTCCAGTTCAGTCACTTCAGGTCTGAGGATTGTACCTTGTGTCTAGAGCTCCTTTCGGGGAAAGGCGGCACTGTGTGTGTGAAGGCCAGTCTCAGGGACTGTCTGTCCACTTTAGGAAACAAGGTCTGACACCAATTAGACTAGGGTGGCTGGCCACCTGGGACTCACTCTGCCTCCCCAGCGCCGGGGATTGTTAGCATGTAACACTATGCCTGGCTTTTTGCCCGTGTTTGCGAACATGCGCGCGCGCGTGTATGTGTATGTGTGTGTGTGTGTGTGTGTGTGTGTGTGTGTGTGTGTGTGTGTGTGTTGGAGATCAAACACGTCTTTATGCTTGCAGAGCAAGGCACTTTACCAACAGAGCTATCTCATCGGCCTCATGTTTTAGAGTTTAACCTTTTAATCTTTAATCAAAACAAAAGGCTGATAGGACTAGTGTCTCTTCATATTTAACTTTTGTTGATATTTGTCATTTCCAAAAAACAGCAGTTCCTTGTTGAGTTCTATAACAAATTTAACCATCATAGTGGGTCTCCATCTCCATGTATCTTTGAGCAACTTAAGCCAATGGTTTCTGAACTGCAATCATATATCATAATCACTAGAGACTTGCAACTGGATGAGAAGCAGTCGACCTCAGTATGTCTACCTCTGGAAACACTCAGTGCTTCTTACTCTAGTGAGCGATTTCTGAACTAAAATGACAAAAACAGAAGGGAACAGATGCAGATTTAACTGGTTAACATGGAAACCTAGCTGTCAGAAGCTGCCGAAACCAAAACTTAAAGCACACTGTTCAAAGTTACTGAAGAATTTGTACCACAGAGCTGGAGAGATGGTTCAGTGGTTAACAGTGCTGTTCTTGCAGAGGACCTCGATTCCACTCCCAGGACCAACATCAGGTGGCTCACAACCACCTGGGACTCCAGCTCCGGAGGATCCTATGCCTTCTGGCCTCCCAGGCACCTAAACCTTTGTGCACACATGTGGGGATACACACACACACACACACACACACACACACACACACACACACACACACGGAGGGAGGGAGGGAGAGGGGGAGAAAGAGAAAGAGAGAGCGAGAGCGAGAGAGCGAGAGAGAGAGAGAGAGAGAGAGAGAGAGAGAGAGAGAGAGAGAGAGGAAAGGAGGTAGGGAGAGGAAGAGGGAGAGACTAAATCTTAATAATTTGTACTTTACAGCGCAGACATACCAGAGGTTTTGTCATTTAATGGTGATAGAGACTGGGTAAGAAATTGCACTTAGGCCCAATGGCAGAAAAGGAAACCTAGAAGAGTTCAGTTTTGGTGGAAGAACAAAAGTACTTATTTCTAATAAATTCCAAGTAAAACCAACCAAAGTCAAAATGACGGCCCTTGAATGGCAGTCCACCCTGTGAGTAACCCCGATCCTAAGTTGGCCGCGACACCAGAAGGAAAGAGTGGGCTCCAGGCCCCCAGCACCGCAGTACCTGTCACTAGGGTATACCGGTGCTCCTCCATGGCGACATCACAGGGCTGTTTTTCTAAACAGAATTAGTGCCATTGCTTACTGTAATGAGACACAGGACACGGGCCCTGGGACATGGAGTTAAGGGGAAAGCTTCTTTAAATTCTCCTCTATTACAACAACATGACTATAAATTTTATTTCAGAACATTGACTATTGCCAAGAGGTTTTAATACTTTTTAAAATGTTTTTGTATTTGATTTGTTCAAAATTCTCACTTGAATTGAGGAGCTAGTCTTAGTGATGTTGAATAACTCACTAAAAGTCACTTAGCTACTAAGTGTTAAGAACTGAGCTGGGAGGCCAGAGAGACAGAGGTTCTGTGGTTAAGAGCACTTGCTGCTCTTGCAGAAGACTGGGGTTTGGTGCCCAGAAGTCACATGGAGGCTCACAACTGTTAACTCCAGGCGCTCCAGCACCCTCTTCTGACTTTAAGAGTATCAGGCACATGTCATGTGCATACAAGCATTCAGTCAGAACACTCACGCACATAAGTAAAAATGAATATTAAAAAAGAATCCAGCTGGAATGTCTTCCTATTTTGAGTTCAATGTTTCTACTAAACTGCTTTGGTTCATAGGTAATTATGTAAATACAATCAATAAAAACGGTAGTCTGTCTTAAAGAAACGTTACTCTGTTGTTGGATTTTTAACTCACTGGTTTAGATGCTGGCATGCATAAAAGGTGGAGACGAATCTGTACTAGTCTCACGAGACGGTGATAGTGCTTGGTAAAGTGCTGGTACTGAGCGAATGAAACCACACCAGCATCACGTAAAGCTACTGATCTTACTAAACGTAAGGCATTGGTAAGAGGAGTAGGATTTAAAAAAAAAAAAAAAGGCCAATTCTTCTTCCCATGAAACATCTGAAATTGTTAAGTCAATAAAAGGAACGGTCCAATACTTTACAGATGCTATTGTACATATTTATCAAGTGAGCGAGCCATGCTTGAAAACTAAGCTGACTCTAAGGAAACACTAGAGAGTACATGGGCTAACTAACCACTCCATACCGGTAGTCTTGAGGACAAGCATGCCATTTCACTGTTAGACTGCTCTGAAGTTCTCAGACAGCCTGGCTAGTTCCCGTTCATCTCCCAACTATCCTGAAGTACAGTGCATCGATTCGGTATCTCACCATTTCAAGGAAAACAGAAAAAGGAGCACAGGGCTGTGTTCACTCTCAAGGATTAAATTAGAAAATGGCCAGAGCAGTGTGAAGAGTAATGGTTAAAACACGGTAAGCAGTTAGAGATGCGATTAGCAGCAGTGTTTACCTAATCTTCCACCTGTTCACTAAAGGCACACTCACTTGTAACGGGGTGCGTTCTCAGTAACGTTCAGCTCGAGGACAGACACAGCAGAAAAACACAGCAAAGGAAATAAACTTTAAAAGTTTTTTCACACTTATTTGTGTGTATATGTATTTTTATCTGCATGTATGTACGTACACCACACACGTGCCTGGTGCCCACAAGATCAGAAGAGGGTATCAGATCCCCTGGAACTGCAGCTACAGCTGTGAGGCCCCATGTGGGTCTGGGGACTGAACCCGAGGGCTCCACAAGAGCAGCAAGCGCCAGTAATGGCTGAACCATCTCCCACGCCCGGCCCAGAAATCAATTTTTGTAGTTTTAGTTCCTAAGCTGCATTTTATTTATACATACACACACACACACACACACACACACACACACACACACACACACACACACACACACTTTAACTGCTATGAGTATAACCCCAGTTCTCTCGATTTTATGTTTTCAGTAAACTTTCTGAGCAACAGTTAATTATCTGCGAAGTGAGCCGATGAAATAAGGCTATAAAGAGCCACAGCTGCATTCATTGCTTCACACTACACTGCCTATTGAAACTGCCAGTAAAACTCAAGATTTCCCCGAGCCAACCTAGACCATCCATCGGACAACAGTAAGACGAAGAGGATGTGCATTAGTTTTGTATTATCAAAGAACATTCAACAAGAATGTGCTGCTTCACCTGTCATGTAAAGGGGAGGACTGCTGCTGTGGTTTGCATGTCACACTGAAACCTACTTTCCAGAGGACAGCAAAAAGCGGAGTCTTTGGAAGGGGAAAAGGGCTTAGGAGAGGGTTGAGGTGGACTGTTGGCCCTTCCATTCTTACTCGGCCGCATGCTATAACCACATGAAGACACAGCAAAAGACCAGGAAGGACTCCACCCAGTATTCTGCTACAGTGGCATCAGCAGGCTTACACAGGTGATACCGTAGAACCAGAAAAACTGAAAAAATAGTAGAGGAATATGAGAAACAAACAGAGACATGGAAACCAAGTGATGAATATTAAATCCGATAGGAGTTTAATATGCCCGAAAATATTAAGAGAAAAAACACAGGGGTTGGTTGATGGTGATCTTCATAGTCTGCAGAGATAGATAAAATACATCACAAGAAAACTTTAGAGTCAAAAAGTGGGGAAAAATGTGTAGAAAATATTATCAAACAAAGGATGTTACCACCTAACTAAAAGTTTTAGTACAAAAAGCGGTACTATACAGTCCGAGTGTTCAAATATGTTATCTGTTTTTTAAAAAAATTATATTGGGGCTGGAGAGATGGTTCAGAGTTTAAGAGCACTGACTGCTCTTCTAGAGGACCCGAGTTTAATTCCCAGCAACCACATGGTGGCTCACAACCATCTGTAATGAGATCTGGCACCTTTTTCTGTATACATAATAAATAAATCTTTTTAAAAAATTTATATTGAACATTATTCTAACATTATTAATTTGACAAAGTAAAACACACACACTTCTGTCACTCTACAGTGGTTCACACATCCCTATTTTTATGATGTGCCAACACTTTGTTTGAAAGCTTGGCTTTGTCTCCTGTTTTCTCTCTTGTCTTCCATCCTCTGAAGACATTTCCTCCCAACTGCTGTTAGACTGATTTGCAGCACCCCTAAATGGCATGGAGGACAGCAGGGAATCACATGAGTTTTACTGTGGCTGGGGCATAAATAGTAAACCCAACTTTGACTGATGTCACTGAGAACTGGGGACCATGAGCTGAGATAGTCTGTTTTCCTTTTACTATAACAAAACAATAATGAAGCTTAACGAGAAATGTAAGGCTAATAAACTAAGGCCAGGTATGGTAATGAACACTTTAATCCCAACACTAGGGACGCAGAGGCAGGCAGATCTCCGAGTTCAAGGACAGCCAGGTCTACAGAGCGAGTTCCAGGACAGCCAGGACTACACAGAGAAACCCTGTCTCTAACCCCCCACCAAAATTAATAAATTAAAAGAATAAAATATGAGGAAATTTGAGATTGTGTTGAACACAGGATAATGCTAACCAAATGTGAGTGTATAACTCTAAACTGAATACTGGCCTAATTAGTAACCCTAAGTACTTAGAAAGTATTTGGTTATAAGTATATGACTCTAAAAAATGAATATTGTCCTAATACTAACCCTTACTGAAGTTTCTTTCACAAGTAGAGAGGCTGCTTTAACATATCATTCATCCCCCTCATCCCACAAACCTGGATTCATCAATTAAAATCTAACTGAAATAACCACATTTAACCATGAGAAAAAAAGAAAAAAAGAGCACTACACAGCAGATAGCCAATCCTTTTATTTAAACATAAGGCTCAGAAATCAAAAGTACAAATTAAGGGGAAGAATTTTATTTCTGACTTTAAAACCAGAGCATGCAGTTTTAGGAGACCTTTTCTACCTTTATGTTTGAACGGCACACTGACATCTGATAAGCACCTCCGGAAAGCCAGGGGCCCCTTCCTCGAGGAATTAGCAGTCCAGAGCCCATGTCTCAGGGAAGAGAATCATGGCCAAGCTTACTGTGTGACCTCATTTCCTAAACACAACCGATGAAACTTCAGACAATGCCTTTCCATGTGATGAATCCTAGTACAAAAGATGAGCTCTAGTCAACTTTCTTTCCCGGGAAGACGATCAGGCAGTACTAAGAGATTTAAAACCACTTGCCAGTTCTTTTTTTTTTTTTTTTGGTTTTTCAAGACAGGGTTTCTCTGTGTAGCTTTGTACCTTTCCTGGAACTCAATTTGGAGACCAGGCTGGCCTCGAACTCAGAGATCCGCCTGGCTCTGCCTCCCAAGTACTGGGATTAAAGGTATGCGCCACCACTGCCCGGCTTTTTTTTTTTTTTTTTTTAAGATTTATTTATTTAGTATACAGTGTTCTGCCTGCATGTGTCCCTGCAGGCAGAAGATGGCAACAGATCTCATTATAGGTGGTTGGGAGCCACCATGCGGTTGCTGGGAATTGAACTCAGGACCTCTGGAAGAGTAGTAGTCAGTGCTCTTAACCGCTGAGCCATCTCTCCAGCCCCACTTGCCAATTCTAAAAGTTTTAAGCTAAAAGGTCACAACTTGTAGGCAGGTAGCCACACCCAAGATAAAATTACAAAGATCAGAAAGTCTAAGTAGAGAGAATTGGATCAGCACAGAGGGATGTAAAGTATGGAGCAAGAGCATGTGGAATGCCTTGCTTCCTGATTACTTTGTAATTCTAACCCATGACTGACTTAAATAGATTCCACCCTGGATTTCAAACTAATGGAATGTGTTTCTTTTCCTTGAAAAATGTATAGCCAGAGGCAGGCATGAAGGCGTATGTCTTTAATCACAGCACACTGGAGGCAGAGGCAGTCGGATCTCTGAGAGTTTAAGGCCAGCCTGGTCTACATAGACTGCTCCAGGACAGTTAGAACTGCATAGAGACCCTGTCTCAAAACAAACAAACAAAAACAACTGAAAAGAAAAAAAAAAGTTTAGCTTGAAAGAAATACCAAATAACTATTCAAATATCCGTCATATAGTCATATTCATCATGTGATTATACAACACTATGAGCAACAAACTTCCCCAAGTGATTTTGCTCCATCTGAGTATTTGTACTTCTCTAGGACCTGTTTGTTGAGTTGGTACAAGGTAGCTCACGAGCATCCTGGGAATGCATTTCCTTAGCTTGTACACCAACGTGAATTTGCAAGTGAGCATCAAAGTCCCTGAGAGGTACTTGGTATAGTGAATACATCCAGAAGGTAGAGAGGAAACTGGGTAGAATTATGATAGCTGCCAGTAAAGGCATGCACCTCCTCTACTAAAAATTCCTTTGTTATCCACTTTTCTTTCTTCCTTCCTTCGGTCTGTGTGGGTGGGTGTGCCTGTGTGATGAATCTTTGCAAGAATGTATGAAGGCCAGAGGACAACCGCGAATGTTCCTCGTGAACCATCCACCTTTATTGTGTATATTTTTTAAACAGACTCTCAGTGACCAGAACTTGCCCAATCTGCTAGGCTGGCTGGCCAGAGCACCCCAGGGATCCGCTTGTCTTTGCCTCAGCAGTCTGGCACAGGTTTTCAAAGAGGGTTCTAGAGATCCAAGTCATTTAAAGGCAAGCCCTCTACTTTTGTTTTGAAGGGCAATGGCCTCCTAACGTTCACTTCGCTAACACTATCCAAGTGAGAGAGGTAGGACGGTGGCACTTTTCCCTAGGGTGCCCGTTTTAGGACACTGCTTGTTTCTCAAGATCCTTCACGTCTCCTGTATTTCCATGGGGTAGCACTGTGAGAAGTTGGTAGACAAACACATGCCTTATTTGGGAAAATGTGAAAGGGTCTCCAGCAATGGTCTATCAGTACAAACTGGTATGTTCTCATAAGAGTAATACACAAATAACTATCTGGAAAACTAATTTAGAACCAAAGACAGTACATAAAAGAAAGTTCACGAGAGAAACACACACTCTCTCTGTCTCTGTCTCTGTCTCTCTGTCTCTCTGTCTCTCTGTCTCTCTCTCTCTCTCTCTCTCTCACACACACACACACACACACACACACACACACACACACACACACACGAAAAAGCCTGGACAGAAACAACAAAAAGTTAGTAATTATCAATGTGGTCATGTTATAGGGGCTTTAGGTCTTTATTTCCCCATAAAACCTTTTAATATTGTGAGTTTATAATGCTCATGATGAAAAATCCATCTTCCCACAGTGTAGTCGTTGGAAATCATATAGAGCAGGGACCCCAGAGAATGGCCCTGGTTCATGATACAATGCTGTCATTCAAAGCTGCAACTTAAGTCATGGAGCTTCAGTTACACTTTGAAAATGTGTTAGGAAGGCGGAGGTGGAGGTGGAGCCGGAGAGCCAGGGTGTGAGTGCCAGCACTCACATGGCAGCTCAGCCCCTTCTGTGTGTGACTCAGTTCCAGGGATCCAACATCTTCTTCTGGCCTCCACCACCACCAGGCACGCACATGGTAAACAGACACACAGGCAGGTAAAACACCAGACACAGAAAAATAAAAATAAAAATAGACAAAAATTAAAAATAATTTCTAAAAGACAACATAAAACTTTATAAAAGGCACAAAAGCATGAAATACAGTCTACAAAGTTTTTTGTGAAAAAATTTTGAAGGTTATCACACTTTAAAGAGTTCAGTCTTTGGGGCTAGTGAGAGAGATAGCTCAGCTGTCCTGGGTTCGATTCCCAGACTCACACTGTGGCTCACGGCCATCCCTAACTCCAGTTCTAGGGGATCTGGTGCCTTCTTCTTCTGACCTCTACAGGTGCCAGGCACATCAGCAGTACACATGCGTACAAAACATTCATAAAACAAATAAGCTTGAAGGGCTGGTCTCAACATCAAAGGACAGAAACTTTATTTTTTCCTTAGAGAACAAAAAAAAAGCTCACTTGTGATAACCACTCTAACTCTGTGTGGAGCCGACTTTAACAATGTTATCACAGGAAGAGATTACTATTCAGACCAACTTAAATGTAAAGACACAGAGAGGCAGTAACACTGCTCAAATTTCAACATAAGAACCAATGCCACAATTTTACTGAATTTCAAAAGCATCTTTTAGTCATTTCCTAATTTTTCAAGACACTGATGCATAATTGTGAAAATGCCATGCAGGAAAACACCCAGAGATAACTCAAACAACATGGACAGAACTAACAGAAAAATCGTAAAAGGTGAAAGCTTAAGACAAAACAAACAAACAAATCTACCCAGAAAAGAAAGCCTGTAATTCTACAATGGTTTTTGAGACTTCTGTAAGAGTAACTACAACAGATTTTCAAAAAGTCCTCACTATAAATACCTAAAGAAAACGTTACATAGTTATGAGTCACAAGAAACTAGATGGTACAGCTTCAACCAACTAAAAGAGCGGCCAGTGGTGGTGCTGCACTTGCGAAGAAAGAGGTTCCCAGAACACTGAGATACTAAAAACACTTCACGAAACCGCAGATGAGAACTGCTTACAATTTCAAAAGGGCGGCCGATGGATTCTGCTCAATGAAGCCAGTTTGGTAAGAAGGGACAGACTGGGAACGCATGCTTTCCCTGGTTTAGAATTCAGGGCACAGCCCTGGTGTCTCTGTCACCTTCCAGGCAGATAACCACTGAAGCCTACACACACAGTTGTAGACACACGGAGTCCAATGAGAGGCCTCCAAAGGACTCACTGTTTCTACTACCCTAAACTGATTCTTAGAGTCAGAAATGCACTTCTTACGAAATAAATTCCTCAACTTCTCCCTAGAGAAGGGTGGGGCATGGACAACAAATCTCTCCTTAAGTCATCGTGAAGCGATCCTTTAGTTTAAATAGTAACTGCAGGTAACAAGCGATCCACACACTTGCAGTCAGCAATGCAGACATCTTTTTAACTTCTGGTTAATATGGTTTTTGGAGATGAGGGCTTGCTATCTCACCATGTTGCCCAGGCTGGCCTCAAACTCAAAGGCTCATTCACAACCTCCCTGGGCAGCGGGCACATGCAGCAACTGTGCTTGGCCTGGGTTAACACACACTCCGAAGTTCCCTATGAGGTAAGGCAGGCTTCTCTGGAGCGCTCTCCTTTTATCCTGCTCCTCGTTCACCCTCTCAGTTAAACTCTGACATCTACTCTGCTAGTCCTCGATTCAGTACTGTTTAGGCTAAAACAAGATTCCAGAAAAATCCACTACCTTTACAGGGCCTCCACTGTTCCACATCCTTTATTTGTTTGAGCAAAGGATTTGGGCCAAAGGGATGGTATTTGGCAAGGTGATCCAAACTCACAGCTATAGCCTGTCTGGAGCTAGAGCCAACAGCCAGACTCAACACAAACTGCCTCCCTCCAACAGTCTGTAAGTCTTCTGTGCCATGAAGAGTTTACCAAAAAAAAAAAAAAAAAAAAAAAAAAAAAATCTAAAAAGACAAGGGCATTAGCATTTCCAAGCTCCTCTCTCAATTCTCTGCACTGATAATAACTGTGGGGCAATGTTACACAAATGATTTTAACTCTTGTGCCTTATTTCTTTACCTAAAAAGTAACCAAACACCATATTCCTTTCAGCTTCTAGAAGTAAAATATTTTGCTTAGTGTAAATAATGAACATGGTTATAATTCATGCACCAAACTGGCCTCATTTCTGTTCTTCAAGCTACTGCAATTCTCCAAGTCTCTCCTGCCTTCCAGAACCTGCTATTTCATTCAGTCATGCAAGTGATGCTCTGGGAAGACTGAGAGCTACCTGTAACTTGGTTCTTCTGAAAACTACGTGGGCTCCTGTGAAAGGTACAGGGCTATGCTTGCCTTGGTCTTTTCTTTTCCTTTCTTTCTTTCTTTCCTTCCTTCCTTTCTTTTTTTTTTTTTTTTTTTTTTTTTTTTTTTTGAGACAGGGTTTCTCTGTGTAGCTTTGCGCCTCTCCTGGATCTCACTTTGTAGACCAGGCTGGACTCGAACTCATAAAGATTCTCCTGGCTCTGCCTCCCGAGTGCTGGGATTAAAGGCGTGCGCCACCACCGCCCGGCTGGGTCTTTTCTTATACAAGTCACACTCAGCAGGAAAAGTAATGCTGAGCTGGGCATGGTGGCTCACGGTTTTAATCCCAGACAGGGGAAGCTGAAGCAGGAGGATCTCTGTGAAATGTAGGACAGACTAGTCTACATGGTGAATTTGAGGCCAACTTGGTCTACAGTTACAGGACAACCAGGCCTCTACAGTAAGACCCTGCCTCAAAGACAAAAAGAAGCACTTTAGGAGCTCAAACAAATGGCAACAGAGCGAATTTGTTTTTTGCTTATTGGTTTGGTTTTTGTTTGTTTGTTTTTTCTAGACACAGATTCTCTCTACATAGCCCACGCTGGCCTGGAACTCAGAATCTGCCTGTCTCTGCCTCCTGAGTGCTGGGATTAAAGGTGTGCACCACCAGGCCTGGCTCAGACGCAGTATTTTAATTTTGTTCTTATACTAACTGACTTTTAGCACAAGAGGAGTAATCTAAGTATTTTATTTTACAGAAATTTCTTGGTACACACCTTTTAAAGGTACACACCTTTAATCCTAGGAGGCAGAGGCAGGTGGATCTCTGCAAGTTCAAGGCCAGCCTGGTCTACAAAGCCAGTCCCAGACAGCCAGGACATGTTACACAGAGCGCGCGCACACACACACACACACACACACACACACACACACACAAACAAAAAACAAGTAAACAATTAGTATCAACAACTGAAAAGTATCATTTATGCTAAAATGTGATATTCTGACACAAAACTTAAATACCTTCACTTTTCTTGCTGTTCCTTCTGTCCTGACTGACATAAACTGGTCTTCTATCAGAAGCACTGTGCTGGAGCAATGGCTCAGAGGTGAAGAGCACTTAGCTCTGCTCTTGCAGAGAACTCTTCCATAACTCCAATTCCAGGAGATCGGACACCCTCTTCTGACCTCTGTAGGCACTAGGCACGCACAGTGAATATACATAATGCAGGTAAAACACTCATATACATAACAAAAATGATACATCTTTTAAAAAGTTAAAAACAGAAGCAATACACTAACGGCCTAGAAATGTTGTAAATTTTATTATTTTATTTTATTTATTTATATGGGAGCTCTGGCTGCATGTATGTCTATGCATGCCTGGTGCCCACAGAGGTCAGAGAGGGTGTCAGATATCCTGAAACTAAAGTTACCTCTGGATGTGAGTTCCCACTCATGCTGGTCCTCTACAACAGCAGCCAGTGCTCTCAACCACTGAGCCATTTCTCCAGGTCCTGATCTAGAGATTTTTAAAGTATCACTGACTTTGATCTACACATTTGACTTCCTTGTCCACTTGCAATGACGACTTTCATCTTTTTCTATGTACTGTCTGAGAGGATTGTGGTACAGGGCTCAAACACACACTGCACTCCCTCTGCTTGGCTCTGAGTTCTGACTCTATCACTTATCAGTCATAGTAAAATAATGACTGCAGAATTAAGTCTAAGAATAAAATGAGACAGCTAATAGTACTACCTACATCTCATGGGGGTTGTTTTAGAGTAAAATGCCAAAGTTCTGTCTGTCTGTCTGTCTGTCTGTCCTTTTGGTTTTTTGAGACAGGGTTTCTCTATGTAGCCCTGGCTGTCCTGGAACTAGCTCTGTAGACCAGGCTGGCCTTGAACTGAGAGATCTGCCTGCCTCTGCTTCCCAAGTACTGGGATTAAAGGCATGCGTCATCACCATCTGGCTCAAAGTTCTGTCTTAAAACAAAACAAGAGAAGAAAAAAACTCCTCTTGTCTAAAAAAGTGCTAACAGTTAACTATAACACAAACATCTGGACTGGACTGTGTATCGACAGGAGAAAAACCACAAATGGTGTACAGGATATTACTGGAATAAGCAACCAACTTTCCTGTGCATTTAAAATTCCTCCATGCAATATCTAACACTACAAAGACTGCCCACCCGTACGCATACCCAAGTTTCCTACTCCCTTCTATTTGCAGAAACGCTCCAAGGTGACCTAGTGTCATCCTCACTTCTTTACTCCACTCCAGAGACAGAATCCTGGGTGATTTCCTGGCTCCCTTCCAGCACAGTGCAGAACAGAAGTGACCATGTTCTCCCTGAGTTGTGGCGTCACATCCCCATGGTTTCCCTTTTACCTTGCTGGCTGCCCTGCTAGTGTCCTTTGATGACTCACTACCCTTAAACATGGTAGGTTGTCTTCTTTGCTCCATGTCCATTAAATCCATGCAGTCTGTGTCATTAAGTAGCACCCTGAATTCTAGACTCCAATATCCAATGTAAGACATACCCATTTGTCTGTTAGACAGGCATCTCATATGCAGCACTTTTTGGACAGTCTTGTAGCTCCAATGTCTTGGACCTTGCAATCTGCCTATGAGACCTACCACTCTAAACCAGACTGAGAAAGAACTCTTGATTTCCTTCTCCAACCCATTCAAGTCTACTCCCACTCGGTCTATTATCACTAAATGTCACTAGTTTTCACCCAGTTGTTCAGATAAAAACAGTAAAAGGTCATCCTGGATTTTCTGTTGGTCCCACATCTAAAATCCCCCCAATGCTGTCTAAATATACCTTCAAATGTGCTCGGAATCAGACTGCCCAGTCCTCCACCAGAGAGGTCCAGACATGGTGCTTTCTAAGAACATGACCTGCTACAGGAATTTCCAGGCCTCCGTTTTGCTCCCGTATAGCTGCTTGAGATAAAGCAGTAATGATGACCTGGTGAAGCCTGTACTTAGTCATGAACGGGCTTATACTCCTATCATATATCATAGCCTTCAAAGCGGTTATCTAACCTGGGCTGTACTTCTCCAAGGGCATTACGGTCCACCTTGTTCGCCATGTTTTAGTCACATCGGTTCTCTTGTGGTTCCCTTGCCACGCTGGCTCCTCCTTCTCTCGGTCAGATTTCTGACCACTGTGACATTTTAGAAGACAATGTCCTCAGCCCTCCTCTCCAGCCTATTAATCTATTTCTTCTCACTGCTTCATTCTTTAAAGTCTCTATTTCATTATTTCCCTTTTACTTCATTAAAAAAAGCCTGGGATGAAAAATTACTGTGACTCTTTTCACTGTCAGGAAAAGACGACAATATGAAATTCAAACTCCCTAAAACCATCGTAACCTGGTTCCCTTCCTAGAAGTACTCTGGGATGTGCTTTTGTATTATCCTTGTAAAGTTCTTTTCTGTGCATCTAAATATGTAGAAATAATGAAGCACTTTATTTCTGCTCTCTAACAAATCATTCAAAGCGTGCGTTAGGTTTCCCAGTCATTGGATATAGATTGATGATACAGTATATTTCATCGATAAACACTTAACCTATTAACAGTTTTGAATCACTGCAAGCCACCTGTTCACTTAGCTATTCTACTAGGTACATTCTAGGATTCCTACAGCCATGTATTTTATAAGCAGCCTGGAAAGGGACAGAGCAATTTAAGGGCTGGGACCATAGCTCAGTGACAGAATGCTTGCTTACCTATCATGTGCAAGACCCTGGGTTCACTCCCCAGCACATCCGAAAATAGAACTACCATCAATATCAAGAAAACAAAAAAACTGTAGGCCATCACAGGCCCCATATGCCTTGAATGCTCTTTGTTTTACAACCCTTTAGAAAGATCTGAACAAAGCCTTGGGGTGAAGTCACCCAGCCAAGCGGGTATTTGAGAGGCTGCAGACACTGGAGACCTAACAGGCGGGATGGAGGGAAAGTGGCTGTAGGAAGTGAAGCCAAGGGTGTAAGGGGAAGAAAAAGGAACGGGTCGAGCAGACCAGGCAGAACTTCACAGGTCAGTGTGAGGACTAGCTTTGCTCTGAGAGTCGGTCAGAAATGTTTAAGTATGTACAGGCTGCTGTAACAAAATATCCTAAATTAGCTAACTTAAAAACAGTAGCAATCTCTCAGCAGGGAAGTCCACGATCAAGGTACAGCTGGAATCTCATCAGGGCCTTCTTTCTGGCTCACAGACAGCTCTTTTTTGCTGTATCCTCAAAGGGACAAGAGGCACCTTTCTGTCAGGCCTCTTTTATAATGGGCACTATGTCTATTCATGAAGACCTGACTCGCCTAATTTAACCTCTGAAGTCCCTATTTTTCAGACCACAGCAGAAGCTACCACAGATACCATGGAGAAGTAGCAAGGGCAGTAAGGATTTACAGCAGCCTTCCTTTGCTAATGAACTGGAAAACAGCCAGGAGAGCCCAGGAAGAACAGGCAGACCACGAGGTAACACACGGCAGTCAGTGAGCAGGTTACAGTGGCAGTGGCTGGGACCAGGCTGATGGGAGGAAGCATGGGTAGATCGTCCATGGTATTGTGAAGATTCAGAAAACAGAATGACCTAAAAGAATAGATTTGAAGAAGAAAAGAAAAAAGTGAAGTCCAGAATAACATCAAAATTTCAGAAGATGCAGTTACTATTTAAAAAAAAAAAAAAAAAAAAGGAAGTCCATGGAGAGCAGCATTGGGCAGAAAGCTTAGGAGCTGAGCTTGAACGTGCTGAGTTTAACAGCTGTCCTTAGACACTGAGGCAGATATGATGAACAGACAGTTACATGAACAGAACAGAAGCTAAAGACATGTATTTGGGCATTGTTGATAGTTAGGAGACATTTCCAACCATGAGACTAGACAGAAGAAATGCGGATGGAGAAGTGGGGCCTGCCCCATAACTTCTTGGCAGTAGACGTCGGTGAGAAGAAAGGCAGGGAAGAATCACAGAGCAAGCACCGGGCACTGAGTACCGAGGAGTGTGGTACCTGGGCACTGAGTACCGAGGAGTGTGGTACCTGGAAAGCAAAGAAGCCAGGGTTTCAAGATGCAGGGGAGGAAACGGCTGAGACAAAAGCCCACACACTTGAGACTGAGGGAAAACACCACAGGCATACCAAAGGAGCCACTGGCTAACCTGGCGGAGGCAGAGACCCGACTGCAGAGAGATGGGTAGAATGTCGGAGGAACAAATTTGGTAATAGCAAGTGTAGACAATTCTGCTGAAGGACCTACCACAAGGAAATGAAATCGGAGAAGCAATGTTGAAGTGGGTCAAGTTCTGACGAAGAGAGAAACACAGTTGTCCCTCTGTACACAAGAGATCTCCATTCATGGACTCAACCAAGACTGACCGAAGACGCGAGGGCAAATAAAACCTGTGTCCACTAAACATAACACAGACTTTTCTTATTTCCTAAACAATACAGTAAGTGTAACGGCCATTTACACAGGATTTACATACAGTATTATAAGTCATCTAAGGATAGTTAAAAGAATATGGGAGTGTATGTGTAGGTCCTATGCAAATACTTTGCCACATCATAAAAGAGATTTGTGTATCTGTGAACTCTGGTATCCTGGTGGGGGAGGAGGGGTGTCCTGGAAACAATGCTTCAGGAACACTGAGAGATGACTTCAATCACACATCTGTTTTCTAAGAGAAATGATTCCCTAATGAAAATAAAATGGCCCAGACATAGTGGTGCACACTTTTAATCCAAGCAGTTGGGTGGGAGGCAGAGGCAGAAAGATCTCTGTGAGTTCAGGGTCAGCCTGGTCTACACAGTGAGTTCCAGGCTAGCCAGGGGACTACACTAAGACCCTGTTTCTAGCCGGGCGGTGGTGGCGCACGCCTTTAATCCCAGCACTCGGGAGGCAAAGGCAGGTGGATCTCTGTGAGTTCGAGGCCAGCCTGGGCTACCAAGTGAGTTCCAGGAAAGGAGCAAAGCTACACAGAAAAACCCTGTCTCGGAAAAAAAAAAAAAAAGACCCTGTTTCCAAAAAAAAAAAAAAAAAAGAACAAAATATATGCTATAGGAGAGAAGCTAAAGCTATATGTTCTTGAGCAAACAAAAGATGACGGATCTATCACAAAGGCAGACAACAATGGGTACTCTGAGGTCACAGGCAGGAGACGGGACACACTAACACTGATGCTGGAGGATCATGGTGATGGCAGGAGTCTGTGGAAATTCTCTTCACGTTACTTCAGTTGTCTTAGGAAAGCAGGAAGCAAGGTGCTGGGCTCAGAGTGAGGATGGGTAAAAAGAGAAGTCATGAACTACTTACTCATTTAGGAGCAGGAAATCAAGGAGGAACACCAGGCATCACACACAACCTAACTGAGATTTGTGGTCATGTGAGGTTGCGTGTGAACAAAATGCACAAGCACACAACTTAGGACCCTGGTCCTGCCAAACAAGCCAAGAACAGGGAAGGGATCCAAAGGAGCGGTTCAAATGGCTAACCATGGAATTTAAGCTGAGTGAACTCCAATGGAAAAGAGTGAAAACAAGACAGCATTGGCAGGGAGGCAGTGACAGGTGTCGGAGAGCACACTGGGGCCAGCAGCGGGCAGGGGTGAGGGCCTAGGGGTCAACTACAAAGCCAGGTTGTGGTGGTCAGAGGCCAGTAACTACTCAAGTGCACATACTGGCTGATCCGATGTAGGTAAAAAGACTCTGGAAGAGGCACCAGGCTACTAAAACAACCCATTGTACTTCTGTCAACTTCACACAAAAAAACAGGCAGCACTAAACAGGTATGTAGGCCTTCATGGAGGGAGGAGCCTAAAAGCAGAAACGGACTCCCAGATGCTGTTCCCACTTCTAGAAAACATTATGGAAGATATGCAAAATCCACCAACTAACGCAGGAACGTCTCTACAATAAAAGAGTCAGGTTCCCAGCAAGACAGGAAACAAACACCAGGCATGGTGGCACACAGAGGCAGAAGTGGCACTGAGTCTGCGACCAGCCTGAGATACACCGGAAACCCTGAAAAATGAGGGAGACAGGGAAGTGGACAGTAGGACAGGGCGACAGTGAAAGGAGAGAAGGGAATGTTTCTGAATATACCGAGGGGCTGGAGAACTGCCATCGCATTTAGGAGCTTGTGTTGCTCTCGCAGAGGACCCAGGTTCGATTCCCAGCACCCACATGGCGGATCACAACCTTCTGTTACTCCGCTGGGCATGCACATACATACATGCAGGCAAAATACTCACACACATAAAATGATAAAATAAATAAATCTAGGAAAAAATTTTTTAAAAGAGTATGTTGAGAGGGGGGCTGGGGAGATGGCTCAGTGGTTAGGAGCATTTGCTGCTCTCGCAGAGGACATACAAGGTCACTCACACGATCCCTAACTCTGGTTCCAGGGATCTGAAGTCCTCTTCTGACTCTCAGGCACCAGGCCTGTACCGTGCACATACATACATGCAAGCAAAGCACTCATACACATAAAGTAAAAGAAATAACACTTAGAAATATGAATATGCTAAAACTTTTTTTTTTTTTGGCAGATACAGTAAGTCCCAGAAGGGTGGCACACGCCTTTAATCTCAGCACTCGGGAGGCACAGGCAGGTGGATCTCTGTGAGTTC
The DNA here is from genome assembly GCF_007827085.1 of Peromyscus californicus insignis. NCBI lineage: Eukaryota > Metazoa > Chordata > Mammalia > Rodentia > Cricetidae > Peromyscus > Peromyscus californicus. Next base: position 54,583,587 of record NW_026294480.1, on the reverse strand, counting down.
GAGGCCAGCCTGGGCTACAAAGTGAGTTCCAGGAAAGGCGCAAAACTACACAGAGAAACCCAGTCTCGAAAAACCAAAAAAAAAAAAAAAAAAAAAGAAGGCATAATGTAAGGGTAAGAAGAGTTAGGATGGGGAGGTGGGTGGGGCTGTGTTACAGTTTTATGAATGGAATGCAAAAGACAAAGGGAGACAAGGGACCTGGAGGTTCTGCAGTTACTGACAAAGCTGTCCCAACACCTGACTACCCACCCTGTTAAAATGGAAGTCTAGGGCAAAATTGGCCTCACTTTAGAATACCTGCTTCGGGTGTGGTAGCACACGCCTTTAATGCCAGCACTCTGGCATGTGCTGGTGTTTGAGGCTGGGACCTGGGTTACACAGTAAGACCCTGCCTAAAAATACCTAAGTAAACAAAGAAATAAAATACCTGTGCTGATTTAGCCGTGTGTGAATTCTGCTAGACGCCTTCTGCAGACGCTGTGCGCTCTTCTGCCAGTATGATGGGGACTTTACCGCCTTTTAGTAAGACAGCACCCTGCTCACAGACACAGCTCTGTTTCCTCCCCTAAAAAACTGACTTGTGAAAGGTAGGGTGGCACACACCTTTAATCCAGCGCTCCGGGATGCAGGAGCAGGAGGATCTCTGTGAGTTCGAGGCCAGCCTGGTCTATATAGTTAGTTCTAGGAAAGCCAGAGCCACACAGAGAGAGAAAAAAAAGAGACAGGGAAAAGGAAGGTAGAGAGGGAGGGAGGAAGAAGAAAGAAAGAAAAAGAAAAGGAATTGAATTGTTTTCCTTTTTAAGTATTTCATAATTTAAAAAAACCCATTCTGTTCTTGATGATTTACACAAGTAATGAGCATTTTTCTTTCTTTCTTTTTTTTTTTTTTTTTTTTTTTTTTTTTCCGAGACAGGGTTTCTCTGTGTAGCTTTGCGCCTTTCCTGGAACTCACTCTGTAGACCAGGCTGGCCTTGAACTCACAGAGATCCATCTGCCTCTGCCTCCCGAGTGCTGGGATTAAAGGCGTGCGCCACCACCGCCCACCCACATTTTTCATTTTAAAATTTCATTCTTTCTAGTGCAATTCAAGACCTGGGTCCAAATGGACCAGTTGTCCAATTAAAATCCTTGAGGCAAATCTGGCCACACCAGTTAGTAGCTTCATGTCTGGAGCTGCTTTGCACGGCAATGCCCAGGCTGGTATAGGCCACAGAGTAGAAAACATCTATAGTCTACCCATGTACAGAAGAGTGCGGGCCTGGCCCTATGCATTCAGGTCCCTGACCTGCCCAGTGGTGGCAGGTTCTCACCTCTTGTGTACTCAATGAAATGGGCCCTCCTCCACTCTCCATGGACTCTACCAGTCGTCCTGAGGCCAGCACAGGCTTCTGTCATAAAACCTGAAACCCTGTAACTGCTGTGGCACTTCTCCATTTACACAGTTCTCCACACTACATACAACGCCAGTCCTAGACCTGAGCAATGGCACACAGCCCAGGGAGCCTACTTCTAAGGGCTGACTGCATTAACTGACTTCTAAAACTTGCGTGTTCTCCTATGTTCTAGCCAAACAGTTTTAGTTTATTAGGTATTTTTCCTTCTCTTTTTAAATATTGGGGTGGGGCAGGTGTGAAGATCAGAGGACACCCCTGTGTGTCAGCCCTCCCCTTCTACTTGCTCACTGCTGAGGACACTAGGCTGGCCAACAAGCTTCTGGCCGTCTCCATCTCTGCCTCCCTTGTCTCTGGAGGGAGAGGTGATTACAGATGCAGGCTACCACACCGGGCTTTACGTGTGTTCTGGGATCCAAGCCCAGCCCCTCACACTTTCGTGGCAAGCACCTGACCCAATGAACCATCTCCTCAGCTCAGGTATTTCTCAAAAAAAAAAAAAAAATGTTAATTCCTAATGGAAACATGAATGATAGTGGCTCTGTAACTTCATGTTCATTTTTTAAGATTTGGTTGGCACCATCTATTACTACGCATTTGTTTGCACAAATGCTACATGAATTTGGACTAGTCAATTATTTCTCTCCTATAGTTTCTTTCGTTAGTAAAGACAAAATGATAGAAAGGACCCGTGTCAGTGGGAGTGATCTGTGCACCTGGAATAAAGGGGATGTAACGTCACTATTTTACTATGTTTTAATCAGCTATAAAAACGCAACTGAGCGCACGTGTGTGTGTGTGTGTGTGTGTGTGTGTGTGTGTGTGTGTGTGTGTGGAGGGGGGGTTGTTCCTTTCACTTCCAGCATAAAGTCTTCTATTCTTTTTATGTTAAACAGCTCTAGTCTTTCTGGCTTATTTCTCCATTAAAACTTTCATTTATTTCACCAGTAGTGGGCTTCATCAAGTGCATTTTTCAATCCAATTACTTAATGGGCCTTTAAACTTCTCTTAGTCACTAAATTTAATCAACTTTGTGATTTCTTTGGTTTTCCCCTTTCCCATCTGTTTGAGACCATTAGTAGGAATGCTGAGCCCACATATGCTTGCCGCCTTCATTTTACACTTCAGATACCTACGGATCTACACACCTCCCTATATATCCATCGATACTGTATTTCAGCCAGGCAAAGATTTTTTTTTTTTCATTTTCTAAAATGTGGAAAGTTAAGCTCTGTCTGGTTTAATTTTGTAACTTAACCATTCATTACTTCCAACTCAGCTAACTATTTTAACAGTGTGGCCTATGGTCTACAGGCAGTTACATATATAACATTTTGAAAATACCTATTACATAGAAATGTACAAATAATATCATCTTTTACTTAGGCAGACCTAGATTCAGGGTCAGGCTTGTACATCTAGCCCTTGGGCAAATGTGTATTCATCTCCTCCCATCAATTAAAGGGAAGTAATTTCCATGTATGAAACAGGACTATGATGATGAGAATTATGGAAAAGAAGTACTCTATACCAGATGTCTACAGGTAACTCCTGACATACTACAGTGGAAAAAAGTACTCATAAAGTCTTTCTTCCCCTTTCTCTCACATCAGTAGGTGCATTAATGTTATGTTGCTTCTATTTATTTTAGGACCGTTATTAAATTCCCTCAAGCAAGCCTAGCACAGTAGTGAACATCTATTATCTTAGCACTAGGATAATGGTGTCAGAAGGATACAAACAGGCTAAACCTGAGCAACAAAGAGAAATTGTCTTAAAACAAAGCAAACAAGCCAGCAGGCCTAATAGTAGAGATTTATAAGCACATGCTAAGGCAAAAGGATTAAGATTAAGGGCTTCCTGGACTGGAGTGAGTTCAAGGCCCGCCTGCATAACTTAATCCTTTTTCAATATGTGTAGAATGAGGTCATGAGTTCAATCCCCAGCAGCACTCACACAAACAGCCACAATATAACCAAAACACCACCAAGAGCCAGGCATAGTAGCCCACACCATTAATCCCAGCACTCAGAAAGCAGAGGCAGGCAGATCTCTGTGAGTTTGAAGCCAGCCTGATCTACATAGGATGTTTCAAGATGGCCAGAGCTACAGTGATGGACCCTGTCTCAAAAAACTACCATGAAAACACTTGCTTTAAGCAAAAGCTGTTTGGCAATATGGATTCAGAACTTGGGATGACACTCAGTATCATAATGAAACAGAAAATGCAGTAATTGTTTTATGCACAAAGATGTTCATTGCAGTGTTTCTTATATAACTAACTATAAGAGATTAGAAACACTTTAGGAGAAATTCACACAAACATTATATAATCATTAAAAAAACAGACAAAATAACAAAATAGCTTAAGAAATGTTTATACCAGGTGTTTTTTTGTTTTGTTTTAAAAAAGCAGAAAATTACTTATGTAATAAAATCTCAATTGTAGGAAAACAAAAGCAAAAACCCATTTTGTAAGGAAATATACCAAAGGGCTTATAGAAATCGTTATACGGTCCTGAGACTGTGTTTATTTCTTAGTTTTCTAAAATAATCACCCACAGTAATGACAATGATGAAGACATCGGAGATCCGTGGAGCACTCACTCCATGTAGGCTAGGTTAAGACAGCTTACTCTCCTAACTCATTTAGTTCTCCAAACAAACGTAATCAGACAAAACATTGAGACACTGTAACTTGCTTCAAGTTACACTGATAATTACAAAGGACCTGGCTTGAAGTGTCTGCTCCTGATGTCCCCACCACACAGGACAGCTTTATCTTAGGTCATAGAGCAAATCATTAGAAAGGAACCCATCGATTCAAACCGTATGCTCTTCACAAAACAGCAACGTTTCTTTTGGGTGCTGAGTGAGGAGTTCCATAGTCATTGACTGTCTTTTGGAAATCAAATGTGGCCACCTCTCTGGTAGAAAACGTATCCATATTATCTGGTATGGAAAAATTTGAAGGCAGCCACGTGTGATGGAGCGCGCTTTTAATCCCAGCACTGGGGATTAGGAGGTAGGAGCAGAGGTGGTTGGTGGATCTCTATGGGTTTGAGGCCAGCTTGGTCTACAAAGTGAGTTCCAGGATAGCCAAGGCAACACAGTGAGACCTTGTCTCAAAAGACAAACAAAACCAAACAAAAAATTCCAAGACAAATCTCCACCCTCATTTCCTGTTTCAATATTTCATTTGATCATGGAGATGATTAAAAGCTAACATTCTTACTTATTACTCCAACTGAATACTTTCAAGAACACTACTATAAGTCTCAGAACCACCCAATCAAAGTCCCTCTTAGAACTTCTCTTCACTAAGCTCTACCTGCTCCATCACAAACTACCCACTCTGACAACCCACTCCCTCTCTGACCTGCCAGACCCTTGCTAACAACTGCTGAGTAAAACCTCATCTTCTGAAAACTGCACTCACTCCAACCCTTTCTATTTTGAAAGGGCACCGTCCTCCATGATTTTGAAAACCTCATCAGTTACTCACATGAGTTCAGCTTTCTCAGGCTTTGCAAGTAAGCCAGTGTGGGGAAGGGGGGAAGAGAGGGAGAAGGGATTAAGTCTTTCTGGAACCCATCTACCACTTTTTTTTTTTTGAGACAGGGTTTTTCTGTGTAGCCCTGGCTGTCCTAGAACTCAGCAAGCCACCTGCCTCTGCCTCCCAAGTGCTGGGAATGGGGATGAGCACCACCAGGGCCCTGTGAACCACATTCTTTATACCTGGCAAAGAAAAGCAGTCCCCACCATTGCTGGGTTCCTCACTTCTGGTTAAATTCACTTCATGTCTAACTTCATTTGGCTTCCTTATAACCTCATTTCCTAAAAAAATGTTTGCAAAACCCAATATGGTTAACAAATACAAGAAACTGCTCTAAATATTACTTGTTCACATCTCAACACAATCCATTTAGTTTTTAAGAAAACTGAATGCACACAATCACTTTAACATTATATTAATTAGTAAGGGAAAAATCAGTCATGAAAACAATGAATATAACAAATATTGATACTGGAAAGAGTCACAGCTAGGATGTATTTTTTTTACCCAAAAATCTATTCTGCTCATATTATGTAACGACAAAAGGCTTTTAGGAATGGAGGTAGAAGTACAAAAACTATTTGTTACAGGTCTTTCGGTGGGAGGAATTCCGTGTCCTGACTCGGGTGATGATGGAAGTACATGAAGGCTGTTGGAAGGCAGAGGCCCCTTTCCAGAAAAGGAAAACGAAACACGCAGACCGCAATAGGCTTATACTGACTCAAGTGAAAACAGTATTGCCAAACCACTGCTCACCCACACCCATGTGTCAAGGATTTTAAAGGAAATCCGAACCTCTCAACTAGTATTTTCCCTTTGCAGTTCCAAGTTTTCACCTGGGACAGCCATTCTCTAGAACAACTGGGACGCAGGGTAAGGGGACGATAGAAACCATAACCCCTCCCCAAAGCCCAAATCCTCCGCTACTTCATTAAGGACACTTTCCTTTCACTTTTAAATGAAAGATTCGATAGGGAGGCTTAAAATCCAGCAGGTACTTTTGGTATCCTAAAGATGAACACATCTGAATGGGCATATTCCAGACAAGTCAGTTCCAAACACTGATTTTACCAAACATTTTGCACTTAAGAAGCATCTTTTCTTCAGGGGGAAAAGCACGGCTTACTAGTCATTGAAGCCATTACTGGTTAACAGCAGGACAAACTAAGCTTCTTCATACAACCTTCCCAATTGGTGGACAGCCTCCAACTTCGTTTCTACAGTTACAGCAGCCGATTTGCGACTGGCATAACAAAGTGAAACTGTAAACAATCCCTGCAAAACCCACGTGATTTAAAAAAAAATTTTTTAAACAACGCGAGATCATTTCTAAGAGGAAGAAAGCCTTTCTAAAACCAGTTTGATCGCGGCGGCGGGTCTGTTCCTCGGCGGCCGTTCCCTGCGGCGTGTACGGACAGGACAAGGGGGAGACGTGCAAAACCCACAAACCTAAGCAAAACCCGTAGTCACAAACATTAAAATGATGGAAACACGTCGCGGGGCCAGCAGGCCCTCGCGGGGGAGACGGATCAGCTGGCTGCAGAAACCGAGGTTGTGTGAGCTCCGGGACAAAGACCGGCGACCTCGGGCCCTAGCACGGTGCGGCCTGACAGGCACCGCACCAGCCCGCCCCGGCAGCTGCCCTCACGCCCTAGGGCCGACCTCCCGCCCTCCCCCCGGGGCGCCGCCCGCTCCGTCCGGGTCCCGCAGGGCGCCCGGGGCGGCAGCTGTTGGGCTTAGAACCGCGCCGTCGCCGGCGGGCTCCAAACGGCCGGGCCGGGTCCAGCGGAGCCGGCAGCCGAGCGCGGTCCCCCTCGGCACGGCGGCGGGTCGGAGCTCGCTCGGCCGCTTCCGCCCCTCCGCCCCGGCCACGCACCCTCACGCCACCTACCCGGTCCCACACCATCCCAGAGGCCTCCGGCGCTCGGGCCTTCTGCCGAAGCGGCGCTGCCTCCCGTCCGGGGCCTGAAATGGCTGCGGAACAAAGAGAATCTGGGCTCGGGCGAGCGCCGGTCCGATTGGCCGGGGGGCGGAGCCCGGCGCGGGAATCTTCGGCGGCGGTCGCCTTGGCAACGGCGGCGGGGCTGGGAACCCTGCGGCCTGGGCCTTGCCGGCCTGCGTCGGGCGGCGCACGGCAGCGGTTTCCCCGAGCCCGGACCCCGCGGTCTCGATCCCGCGCCCACCTCGCGGCCCCGCAGGCCCAGCCTTAGGGCTCGGTCGCTGCCGCGGCCGCCGCAGCCCGGCCTGGGAGTATGAATGCCTAGATGCAGGGAGGGACCTTCCTGGAGGGGAACGTGCCCCGGCCACACTCGTGTCCCCCGCTCTAGCCCCCGAGTGACAGCCGAGCCCCCGAGCCAAACAGGCCGCTTAGCCCACAGCCGAACAGTGGCAGCTTCCCCCGGTACGAGGGAGGCAGATGGATGTGGGCGGACCGCTGCCCGCTTGGTACCAGACGGGCTAAGGAGATGTGCCGATCTAGCACTAGATAAACCCAATCCAATGATTTAGAAAATTCAGTCGACCTCTCTCGGTATGTGTCTAATATAAAACTAGTTTCTTGAGCTTGGAAATAATGAGCTCTCCTCGCCTGAGACAGCCACCGTGAGAAAAGTACTGTCATGTCAAGCTGAAAAATGTTTTAAAATGGGAGAGGGAGACATTTTTAAACCCGGTTGCCATGATGGGAATGAATAGATACAAATTGTTCTCCTTCCCCCACCCGATTATTTTTGCACAAATTTACTCTGTATGAATATTGTAAGTGTGCACAGCAAGGTGCTCCTTATTTCCTAAGGTGAAGTTGCCAGTGAGAATTATCCTCACATCAGTACTTAGTGTCACAGACTTTTTGTTTAGGCAGTTATTGGTTGCTCTTCATCACTTTATATATAAAATTATAGTACCTAATTCTAGGAAATGCTAAATATTTAAGACAGCTTATTTATTGAGAACTTAAGAATCTTCTCTTGTAATACTCATTAGTATTACAATTAGTTTAACTCGAAGTTTGAGACTAAAAGATGATTTTTTTTTTTTTTTTTTTTTTTTTTTTTGTTTTTCGAGACAGGGTTTCTCAGTGTAGCTTTGCGCCTTTCCTGGAACTCACTTGGTAGCCCAGGCTGGCCTCAAACTCACAGAGATCCGCCTGGCTCTGCCTCCCGAGTGCTGGGATTAAAGGCGTGCGCCACCACCGCCGATTTTTATTATTAGAAAGTTGAGCATAGAAAGGGAAAGTATTTAAAATAATTAAAACATGGCCGGGCGTGGTAGCACACACCTTTAATCCCAGCACTTGGGAGGCAGAAGCAGGCCGACTGCTGAGTTCCAGGACAGGCTGGTCTTCAGAGAGAGTTCCAGGACAGCAAAGAGCACACAGAGAAACCTTGTCTCAAAAAAACACCAAAATATACATATCAACATTTTATAATGTTAACTTAATAGAAGTGGATAGAGTAGTGTTCTTGGAAAGGTGGTTTCTAAGAGAAAATATGTTCCTGAGAAAGACAATTTAATGTAAACCTTTCTCCAGAGCTGTTTGGTGTGTCTGCAAGGAAAATACAAACAGGTCATATTTTTGTACTTAACAGATTGCATTGTAGAGTAGGGACTTGTATACATCAGGATTGTGGTAACTGAATTTTACAATGCTGGAGTTTAAAAAAAAATATTGTTAAAAATCTAAAAGATTAGGGGCTGGAGAGATGGTTCAGTGGGTAAGAGCCCTTATTTTTGCAGAGGACCTGTGTTCTATTCCTGAACCCACATAGTAGATCATAACTATTCATAATTCCAGTTCCAAGGGATCCAATGTCCTCTTCTGACCTCCTCAGACACCAGGCACACACATAGTGTTGAGATACACATCAGCAAAACACTCATACACATAAATAACTCTAAAACTAATCGGAAAGATTAGCTATTAATGACAGTTATAAGACCTATTAAGCAATTAATATGAATTCACCTAAATAGTACTTTGGGAATAAATGAAGTTAATTGGAAGGGAGGAGGGACTGGTTGAGTATTAATTAGTTTGTGTAAAAGGATTTATTCCCTCAAAATCTTTTAAAAAAATACTTGGTTCTCAGATGTTACACAATTGAGATGAAGTAAACCAAGAATTTATTCTTTTATAACGTTGAAATGGAAATGTTACTGTAAAATGGTTCTGGGTAGAGATGTTTATCTAGGTGGCCATTGTCTCTATCCTCTAGCACAAATTAAAAATATCTGTTTTAAATAATAACTCTTATTCATCATTAAAACTTTATTAACATGGCTTATTTAATTTTTCTTTCCTGTTATTTTGGTTTTCCTTTGTGCATATGATAATGGTTACTCAGTGATGTTTCTCTTGACATTTTGTGTGGTAAAACTGAGAATTGTTGATATTTTTCAATGACATATTTTGAAATTTAAGATGGTATATAAACGTTTTTAACCTCAAAACCTTTATATTCTTTAATTTCTATATTATTTTTTGTCTAAGGTGAAAACGTTGACAAAGATAAAAAGTGAAGAACATTAACAGTTACAGAATGGCACCACAGTGAGAAACTAGACACTTGGGAAAGAAGAGTTGCTTACTCCATCAAATACAGCATCATCAAAACCCTGTGACACTCTGGAGGCCACAACCTGCCTCCAGATGCGGGCTTTACCACTCCTGCATGCTTTCAGTCTGGCTCTCAGAGCTGCCTTTCTCTGTCTTAGACAGGATGAAGCATGTGAGGAGTCCAATAGCCGTAGCTGGGCATTGATGAGGCAATAGATAAAAATATTGGTAGGCATCAGTCAATGCAAAGACCATGTTTGCCTGTGGGGAATGATTGTGAAAAAATAGACCCAGAAGCCCAAAACTTGCTAAATGTCTTTAATAGGCAATAATTGCTAATACTGCCATTATCTTATTAATAATTTTATTAACATTATTAAATTATTTTATTTTAGTAATTAATAATTGCCAGTATTATATAGAAATTCACTAAGAGAGCTGAAGTAATGTTTCAGGTAGGCAAGCTTTAAAATAGGATACTTCTGAGAACCATTTTTCCAGGTATACTTTGGGGAAGATACTATCATCTGATCCTGTACCCACTCCTCTTCTTAACTCCTCATTATTTAACACCAGAAAGTTTAAGGAATTATCTTCTGCTTTGAAACATCTCCAGGTTAAGATTAAGGAAAATCTTTTCTAAGTAATAATTGAGGAGAATTTGAAAGTATTGAAAGGGAACAGTTACAGTCCATTTAGGAATATGTAAATAATCTATAGGTATTTCTTACTTAAAGCAAACCCTTATATAAGGCTTTAATTTATAAAATAATAAATTAAGGAGTTATTATTAAGTGGGAAAGGATTAACTTCAAAGTTCTTTGAGCTATTAATAACTCCTAGTAATTAAAATACAATTCTATTTATAAAAAGGGCCTACTCCGACTCCTGTTTCTGGGAAGATGAAGAAGACACTGTTCACTGCTCTTTTCAGTACAGCTGAGAGTCCCGGGCATGACGTAGAAAGCAAACAGAAGCAGCAGCTTCTGGTAGAAAACAAACAGGACTAAGCGGGACCTTGGGACTCAAGGAATGACATAATGATGAATTCTGGGTTTTCTTTGGCCTTATATATCCCACACTTGAAACTGAAGACTCAACAAGCTGGAAATACCAATGGCTCAGACCAAAACACAAAACAACAGAGAAGTTCCATCAAAACACTGCTCTCTCCAGCTGAAGGGGCAGCATAGAATACAGAAAACTTGGAAAAAAAAAACTGGTTAAGTCAGCAAAAATCAAAGAAAATTATGATACCTTCTGTGGTAGTTTGAATTTAATTGGCCCCCATAACCTCATAGGGAGTGGCACTATTAGGAAGCATGGCTTTGTTGGAGTGGGTATGGCCTTGTTGGAGGAAGTCTGTCACCGTGGAGGCAGGCTTTGAAGTTTCCTGTGCTCAGGATACCACCCAGTGTCTCAGTTGACTTCCTGTTGCCTGCAAGATATAGGTCTCTAGCTACCTCTCCAGCATCACGTCTGCCTGCACGCCGCCATGCTCCCTGTCATGATGATAATAGACTGAACCTCTGAAACTGTAAGCCACCCTAATTAAAGGTTTTCCTTTAATTATAAGAGTTGCCGTGGTCATGGTGTCTCTTCATAGCAATAGAAACCCACACTAACACACCTTCCACCCCTTTGCCATGCCAACAGAGACCTAACAAGAGAACCTAGATTACTACTCTTAGGTGGTTAGTAGTATGCAGTGTCTGCCCCCCCACCTTCTCATCTTGCCAACACTCTCTCAGAAAAAGCTAGGTAAAAGAGAGAAGATTAAAATATCCTAAATCTTGTAGTGTAATGCCCCAAATACCGTGGATACAGCAGAAAAATATTCTCCAAGGACTAAGAGAATCTCAAGCAGGTCAAGAGGGAGGGTGATAGATGACAAGCCAAGAACACAGTGGTGGCACGGGTGGGCTGACTCAGCAGTTAAGAGCTCTGTCTGCTCTTGCAGAGGACTCAGGTTCGATTCCCAGCACCCACTTGGTGGCTAACAACCACCCATAATTTCGGTTTCAGGGGATCTGATGCCTTCTTCTAACCTCCATGGGCACCAAGTATATAAGTGGTGCCCAGACATACGTGCGGACAAAACACTTATATACATAAAATAAAACAAATAGATTTATCTAAAAAAGAATACAGTGATGTTAGAGTTATCTGACAAGAAGCCTGGCAGAGTGGCCCACACATTTAATCCCAGCACTTGGGAGACAGAGGCAGGGAGAACTCCGTGAGTTCGACGCCAGCCAAGGCTACCCAGTCAGACACTGTCTCCAAACAACATAAAGAGAGAAAGAGAGAGCCTTGATGAAGAAATAGGAAAATATAAAGAAAATTAAAGTGAATTTTTAGAGCTGAAAAATGAAACAGTCATGCTAAAATATGGGGACAAATTTAACCACAGAAGAGAGGAGACAGATGGGGGAAAAGAAAAAAAGAAAAAAGACCTTGGTAAAGAAATTATCCAGTCTAACAAAGAGAGAACACCCTGCAAAACAATCGAACAGTGTCATGGAACTGGGTGACCGCAATAATGGTCCAATAGTGGAACCATCAGACTTCAGGGAGGAATGAAGAATAAGGATAAAAAAATTCTAAGAAATAATAGCAGAAAGTGTCTGAGATCTGTTGAAAGATAGAGACCTATAATTCAAGAAGCTGAGCACACTTGAACAAAGCTCTCAACATAGTTAAATGGAGGCACAATAGCCTTTTGAAAGAATAGTGCTGTAGTGATTGAGTAAACGTACGCCAAGGAGTCAAGTTGATTCTGTACATCGTATAGTATGTAAAAAGTAACCCCAAACTGGTCATAGAGCTATTGCAAGTGCTGAAAATTGAGCATTTTCTTCCTTCCTTCCTTCCTTCCTTCCTTCCTTCCTTCCTTCCTTCCTTCCTTCCTTTCTTTCTTTCTTTCTTTCCTTCTTTCTTTCTTTCTTTCTTTTTTGTTTTTTTGAGACAGGGTTTGTCTGTGTAACCCTGGCTGTCCTGGAACTAGCTCTATAGACCAAGGCTGGCCTGGAACTCACAGAGATTCACACGCCTATGCCTCAGGAGTGCTGAGACTGAAGGTGTGTCCCACCAAGCCTAGTCAAGAAATACATTTTTTAAAATATTTATTTATTTTATGCATATGAATGCTTTATTTTCATTTATACCAGAAGAAGGAATCAGATCCCATTACAGATGGTTGTGAACCACCACATGGTTGCTGGGAGTTGAACTCAGGACCTCTGGAAGAACAGCCAGTGCTCTTAACCTCTGAGCCATCTCCCCAGTCTTATTTTTTTTTTAATAAAATGAAGTAAAAGAATATGATAAGAAGCTCTGCATCAGTAGCTATTAGTCAAAACATGGAGGTACCACTTGATACCCAGTAGGATAACTATGATAATTCACATGTTATTGGGAAGCACAGGAGGAGCTGGCATCCTCATGCCTTGCTAGTAGGGTTATAAAATGCTACGGTCACTTTGGGAAACAGTCTAGCAGTTCCTTAAAAAAAATCCACAGTCTCTCTGTCTCTCAGCATTCTCATAGCTGAAATGAGAACAGTCTACCCAAAAACTGTGCACAAATGTTCATAGCAGCATTACTTGTGACTATAAGTACTTCAAAAATAGAACAATAGAAGTATCTATCAACCCAGGGTTGGGGATTTAGCTCAGTGGTAGAGTGCTTGCTGGCAAGGCCCTGGGTTCAGTCGTCAGCTCCGAAAGAAAAAAAAAAAAAGAAAAAGAAAAAAAAAAGAAATATCTATCAAGTGATTAGTGAGTAAACAATATATTCCATACAACCAACTATTATCTGGCCCTAAAAAAGGAATAAAGTACTTTTATTAACATTAAATATGAATGTGTTATAATATGAATGAAACTTGAAAAGATGCTAGGTAAAGGAAGCCAGTTTAAAAAAAAAATCACATACTGAATGATCGTATTTATGTGAAATGTCTGGCATGGACAACTGTATAGAAACAGAAGGTACATTAGTGGTTGCTAAGGGTGTAGGTGGGGTTGATGAAGCGACAGCTTGTAAGTATAGGGTTTCTTTCTGAGGTGGTGAAAGTTCTAAAATTAGATAGTGAAGTTTTCACAACCCTGTAAATATACCAAGAGCTACTGAATTGTACATTTTAACAAATTAAATTTTATGGTATACAAATTATATCTCAATAAAGCTATTATTTTTTTTTTAAAAAGCACACACAACCTAAGTTACATAAATGCAAAGAAATCTATGCCAAAACATCTTATTATTCAACTTCTGAGAATTAAAAACAAAGAAATATGGAAAGCAGCAGGAAATGACACCTTCCCCACAGGGGAGAAGAATCCAAATGACAGTGGGTTTCAGCCACCCTAGAGGCACAAAGAAGGCATGCCACATCTTGCCATGTGCAGAAAGGAAAAATAAACCAAAAAAACTCACTCAAAAGGAAAAACCCTACCAGTCAAATCCCAAACCCAACAGAAGAGTCCTTAGAAGGAAGGATGAGTGAAGACATTCTTAGATGAAACTAAAATGTGTTTGTCACCAGTGGTGTGGGGGCCCACAAGGTTTCCTAGTGAGATCTGAGCTTGCTTTACCCAGCAGAACTGCGTTAGAGGATTGCTTGATAATGTGCATGGTTACTAGGTGATTGGAAGGGTCTGCACTTGGCTGAGCTAGGGAAAGGTCTTTGCTCCACCCCTTGGCATTCCTATATATAGCCCTTTAGAAGAGACAGAAGCGCCTGGTAAATAAGAATCCAGGCCCTTCTGTGTGTGCATCTGTCTCTCCCCATTCTATCCTTCTATCTAAATAGTTCTCACTTCACCCTCCTCAAGAGCATCCTGGGGGAAAAAGTGGGAGCAGGCCTCCCACACAGTGGGCTTTTTCTGAAGAAAAAAAAATAGTTAAATGGAGTCCTCTAAAGAGGAAATTGTAAAAGAAGGATTACAGGAACCACGGGATCCAAGACATTGGCAAGACATTAAGCCAATGGTTCTCAACCTTCTTAATGCTATGACCTTTTAATACAATTAGTTCCTCATGCTGTGGTGACCCCCAACCATAAAATTATTTCATTGCTCCAGCTATTTTATAACTGTAATTTTGATACTGTTATGAATCATAATGTAAATACCTGACATGCAGGATATTTAATATGCGACCCCCAAAGGTTGAGAACTGTTGCATTAAGCAAAACATGGGTAAATGCAGTCATACAATAAAAATGACTATAATCCTCCCAACAGAAAGTAGATATCTTGAAGAGCCTGAAACTATAAAGGAAATTGAAATCACAATTTAAAAACTCCTGGAAAAGAAATCTTAAATCTCAGATAGTTTCACTGGAGATTCCTTCTAGTCTTGAGAATTAACACGATCATCACACAGTCACCTCCTGGAAAGTGGGAACACAACTCACTTCTGATAGCTACTCTTCTGCTGCCAGGATCAACCCTTTCTCAAGAAAATTAGCTCAGAAATTCTTACCAAATTATTAGCAAACAGAATTCAATAGTATGTAAGTGAATAACACACCATGATCAAGGCCGATTTATCTAGGTTTTCATGGCCTGTTCAATAAGGAAAACCAGCTGGTTTCATGAACCATTAGTTGAATGCACATGAAATCAAAATGGCTTGTCACCACATACCTACTGAAAATGTCTGGTAGTAAATATATAAGCATCAGAAAAGAAAAAGAAAAAGGAAAAATGGCATGATTTGTACATGTACAGGGACCCGTGGAGGCCAGAGCAAGAAGAGGATATTGGCCCTTGAGCTGGAGTTACAGGCTGTTGTGAGCTGCACTCATGTATGTTCTGGGAATTGAACTCAGGTCCTCTGAAAGAGCAGTACACCCTCTTAACCATTGGGCCATCTTTCCAGACCTCTTTTTGTATTCTTATTGATCATTGTCAATCACCTTTGGAGAAATATCTATATAGATCGAATCCTAGCTTTGCCTTCTTAGAGGTGCTGATCACTTTTAGAAAACCTTGGTTTCCTCCTCCGTACTGTGAGAGCAGTAGTGATACTCACCTGTGGTGCTGAGAGGATTAGGTGAGGCTGTGCTTGAAAGGGACTGTCACTTGATAAAAGCCTGCAGTTATTCTTACGCTTGGAATGGGTGCTGACTCACCAGTTGAAGATGACGCCACTTCTAACATGACTAACAGGAGATGTGGAGGCATGCAGATTCTTTTCTTCAGCATTCCTTGTCAGCAGTATTCTCCAGGTCTTTTCTCATCTGTAGACTTATACCTTTTAAAAAAAATGCCTTTACTATCATTTTTCAGAGACTTCTGATTTTCTAATATGTCTAGCAGGTTAAGCCAGAATTTTTGATACTAATAAACTTTCTTTCTTTCTTTCTTTCTTTCTTTCTTTCTTTCTTTCTTTCTTTCTTTCTTTCTTTCTTTCTTTCTTTCTTTCTTTCTTTCTGTCTCTCTCTCTCTCTTTCTTTCTCTTTCTTTTTTCTTCCTTTCTTTTTTCTTCCTTCCTTCCTCCCTCCCTCCCTCCCTCCCTCCCTCCCTCCCTTTCTTCCTTCCTTCCTTCCTTCCTATGGTGGAAACATTTGTATTTAGAATTAGCCAGCTGGACTCAGTTTAGACGATTCCAGTTTTCTTGGCAACATCCAGAGCATCATAATCAGGAGCCTGCCAAACATGGGCCTCCTTCTCTCTGGCAGGCCTTGCTAGGGTATTGACTTTGGCCACATCAATGTCATGGAGTTCCTTTACAGCCTGCGTACGCTGGTGCTTGTTGACCTTGACATTCACAATGAACACAGTGTGTTGTCTTCTTCATGGCTGACCTGGTGGTCTGGGGCAATCTGACTACAGCATAGTGCTCAAGTGTGTTTCTCCTGGGCTCTCTCTTTCAAGGGCATTTGTGCTGCCTCCGGAGCCTCGGGGTCTTGGGTCTCTGGAAGGTGGGTGACATGTGGATCTTCTTTCTGTGGCTGTGGACAGCTCTCAGCAGCACTTGGCTTTCAAGGCCTTTGCTTTGGCTACAGCCTTGGGAGGGGCAGGAAACTTCTTCACCTTCAGAGCCACCTTGACCCATCATTTCATTTTTAGTTTGACTAAGATATAAGAAAGTATTAGATTTACATATTTAATATAATATATAAATATTATACCATATGTTATATATAAAAATATAACATATAGCTAAATATATAAATCTAATACTTTTTTATATATATTTAATACAATATATAAATCTAATACTTTTTACATATATTTAGTATATATTAATTTAATATATCAATTTACTATATGAATAGGTATATAATGTATATAATCGAACTAAAGCTATTTTATCACAACACTCATTCAGTGTGTCTCTGTGGGCATCTGTACCCTTGGAGGTCAGAGGACAGCTTGTGAGAACTGGGTCAAACTCTGCTTCCACCATGTGGGGCCAGGAACAGACTCAGTTGTCAGGTTTGGTGGCAAGCACCTTTAACAGATGAGCAGTCTTGCTAGTCTTAGAACTGAATTTTTGTTTTTGTCTTTGTTTTTTTGTTTTTCGAGACAGGGTTTCTCTGTGTAGCTTTGCGCCTTTCCTAGAACTCAGTGGTAGCCCAGGCTGGCCTTGAACTCACAGAGATCTACCTGGCTCTGCCTCCAGAGTGTGGGATTAAAGGCGTGCGCCACCACCGCCCGGCAGAACTGAATTTTTTTTAGAAACTTTTTTTTTTAATTTTATGTGTGCATGTATATATACCATGTGTGTACCTTGTATGCCTGGTGCCGAGGAGGTCAGAAGAAGGCTTCAGATTTCTTGGACCTAGAGTTACAGATGGCTGTGAGCCACCCGTGGGGTCTAGAAGCCAACTCAGGTCCTCTTCGAGATCACTAAGTTCTCTTCGCATAACTGCTAAGCCATTTCTCCAGCTCCTAGAATTGATTTTTTTTTTCTCTTTTTGAGACACGGCCTCTCTATTATGTAGCTCTGGCTGTCTGGAACTTGGTATGTAGACCAGTCTGGCCTCAAATTCATAGAGATCCACCTGCCTCTCTTCCCAAGTGCTGGGATGAAAGGTTCATGGGCCACCTCTCCCAGTTCCTAGAACTGAATTTTTACTCTATTTACAGAAGCTATAAGGTGAGGTTCTGGCCACGGTTTCATTTTTCAGTGTGACTAAGACAAAAAAAAAGCATTTTGATGCATATAATTTTGAGTTACCAGATTCACATTGGAATAAAATATTTTAAAATTAAATTTAAAATTAATTCCATGGATAATCAAAGTCATTTTTATGATTTTAATATAAGTGATCTAAAAATTACCATATTTTTTTATGTTTAAAAAATTTTGTTTTAGACTTTATTGTATGTGTCTATTTGTTTGCTTGCTATATATCTGTATACCACATGCATGCAGGGCCTGTGGAGGCCTGAAGGGGATGCTAGGTCCCCTGGGACTGTAGTTACAGTTGTGAACCACCATGTGGGTGCTGGGAATTGAACCTCTGGAATTCCAGGACCTCTGGGAGAGCAGCCAGTGCCCTTAACCCGTGAGCCATCTCTCCAGCCCCTCTTGTTTTGATAATTCTGCACAAAATTAGTTATAAATGAAACAGAAGCATTCACAGATCGGAGACATTCTACCCAGAAAGGTGTGTGTGTGTGTGTGTGTGTGTGTGTGTGTGTGTGTGTGTGTGTTTTCACTCTGTAGCCTTGAACTCAGAGTTTTGCCTGACTCTCCTCGCAAGGCTGGGATTAAAGGTGTGTTACACCATGCCTAACTAGAAAGGTTTATATTTTTTTAAATGAGATTATTATGGCAAAATTTACAAATTTTTTTTTAAAAAAAAAGATGAAGCTACCTACAGGCACAGTAGTTCAAACGAATCAGAGTTTTGGTAGAGAGCAAGCACAGGTCATAGGAAAGTCTGGAGTTTCAGCCAGAAATTTGGTCAGATAATCAAGCATTCCACACAATTCCACGGAACCACGAGGCCTTGCTGCTGTAACTACACGTATCCAAAACTGTCAAAACTTTTAAAGAGATTAAATGATCCTTTCTGAAATTTTCCCTTGGGGGCTAAAGTGCATATAACTCGGGCGACCCCACCTTTTCTTTCATGCTATGTGTGGGGGGAGGGGCTGGGGAGGGTTGAGAAAGAGAGAGAGGCCTAGGATTCACAGTGATCCACTTGCTCCACTCCCTGGGTGCTAGGATTAAAGATGTGTACCCACACTCCCTGCTTTGTCCCTGCAATTTTTTTTTATTTTTATTTTTTATTTTTTTGAGACAGGGTTTCTCTGTGTAGCTTTGGAGCCTGTCCTGGAACTCACACTGTAGCCCAGGCTGGCCTCAAACTCACAGAGATCTGCCAGCCTCCAAGTGTGTCCCTGCATTTTTAGCTTGGTATTCCACACATTTCTCAGCTGCCAGTCTTGTTTTGTTCTTGCTATTCACGTTGTTCTTCCTTTAGGAGTCAATAGACCGGCAGTTTGTCAAAAGACCAACTTGTGACTCATGTACGTCATGCTTTCCCTGGCTCTTCTGTCAGGAAAGATCTAAAGGACTCTAAATGGGGACCAAACTCGCCTCTAGCTGCCCCAAAGTGGGAGTGGTCATTGGATTGGCTTTGCTCATACTGGTGGTGCACAGCGAGAGAAGTGAAATTCGAGTCATGAAAACCCTGTCACCATTCCACAGGGCTTGTGTGTGCCCATTAAAGGCAAGTGGCTGGTGTTTCCTGAGGACCAAACAGAAGGAAAGCTTTCATTCTTGTTCAAATAATTTGTGTTCTTTCTCAGAGTATGCTCTGATCATTGGAGTGCGTAATTACATTGGTGTGGTAGTTTGAATGTAATTGGCCCCCATAAGCTCATAGGGAGTGGCCCTATTAGGAGGTTGGGTATGGCCTTGTTAGAGAAAATGTGTCACTGTGGAGGTGGACTTTGGGCTTTCCTATGCTCAGGATATTGCCCAGGGTCCCAGTCGACTTCCTGCTGCCCGCAAGATGTAGGACTGTGTTAGGATGTTATTTTAAGGTGTGTTACTTTTGCTTATGTTGTATTAGTTTAACTCTGTGAAGCTGTGTTACTGTGGCTGTCTAATAAAGAGCCGAATGGCCAATAGTGAGCAGGAGAGAGAAATAGGCAGGGCTGGCAGGCAGAGAGAATAAATAGAAGGAGAAATCTGGGAGAGAAAAAAGTAGCAGCCAGAGAAGGAGGAGGACCCAGGGGCCAGCCACCCAGCTACACGGCCAGCCACAGAGTGAGAGTCAGAGTGAGATTTACAGACGAGAACAGAAAAAGCCCAGAGGCCAAAGGTAGACAGGATAATTTAAAGTTAAGGAAAACTGGCAAGAAACAAGTCAAGCTAAGGCCAGGAATTCATAATTAAGAATAAGCCTCTGTGTGTGATTTATTTGGGAGCTTGGTGGTGGGCCCCCCAAAAGAGTAAAATCAAACAACAACATAGGACTCTTAGCTACTACTCCAGCACCGTGTCTCCTGCAGTTCTTCATGTTCTCCGCATTAATGACATTAATGGGCTGAACTTCTGAAACTGTGAGCTAGCCACCCCAATTAAATGTTTTCTTTATAAGAGTTGCCATGGTCTTGGTGTCTCTTCACAGCAATAGAGACCCCACTGAGACAACTGGCACATACAGACATGATACAGGATTAGGGCCGAGGACACAGAAGCTCCTCACTTTACTCTATTACGGGTTTACCGTGATTCTTTATATCTAAGGTTTTTTGTTTTGTTTTTTAACTGTTTGATTTTAGCCAAAAGACTGGGATGTTGTCAAAATGGTTTCTCATAAACTATCCACATCTTCTTTTTCCCTCTCAATCCAGGGTCTGAGGAAGTATGATTAAGGCCCATTTTATCGGTGCAAGAAAAGTCCATATACAATTACTAGATCTGTGTCTGTTGTTTTCTTCCATGGGAAGAGTACTCAGAGCAGCAGGTCTGAAGGAGGAGGGCTCAGCCGTGGAGGATCAAGGTAGAGATAGCTCTAAACTGTACCGGTCAACTGTAGCTTAGACTAGCTAAGCTAATAGAGCATTCGCAGTTTGAAAGAACAGGTAATGTGTATATGGAAGGCAAGGAACAGAAGTGTCTCAGATCAGCAGCCGTGACAGGCGTCTTCCCCTGTCCAGAGATTATCAGAAGAGCAGAGATTCATTTTGTTTGAATATAAATCGCATTGCTTAGATATTTGGGAGCATAAGGAGGAGAGGAAGCAAGGAAGTCAGACTGTTGAGGCAAAACGGCCACCTCATTCAAAGTGCACCGGAGTGTTTCTCAAGGGGAAACGGCCCAATCTGCTGTGGAGCTGAGGAGCCGTCCAGTCCTGACTGTCTGCTGGCCTCTGGTTTCTTCTGACATCCTTCCCTGGCCAGCACAGCTGCTCTGTGTGCCTGAGGTTTACATCTATTGCTTCAAGAATCACTTTCCATGTTCGTTTGTGTTTTCCTTATCTAAATTCCAAAGTCCTGAGAAGGGACTCACTGCATCTGAGGAGGTGTCCCATCTGGACCACATCTGGACCGCAGCTGATTCCCTGTGGTCAAAAGTAATGGTCAGTAGCATAGCTTGTTAGGGGAGGTGGGGGGGGGGATAGAGGGAGAGGGGGATGGGAAGAGGGAAGAGATCCTGAATCAAGCAGAAGAGCTAGGGAGTTCCATAGTTTTCTACTGTAGGGCAAGCACTGACCTACCCAGCCATCTCCCCTGGAGAAGAACCTCTCCAGGTCAGTGTTTCCGAGATATTTTTATGGTTGGTCTTCCTTCCTTCCTTCCTTCCTTCCTTCCTTCCTTCCTTCCTTCCTTCCTTCTTCCTCCCTCCATCCATCCCTCCTTTCTTCCTGTTTTGGTTTTTGTTTTTTCAAGACAGGGTTTCTCTGTGGTACTCACTTTGTAGACGAGGCTGGCCTTGAACTCAGAGATCCGCCTGCCTCTGCCTCACGAGTGCTGAGACTAAATGTATGTGCCACCATGTCCAGTGAGTGGTTTTTCTGAAGACAGGTTTTCACTATGCAGCTCTGGCAAAGTAGCTCAGGCTGGATTTAAACCTGTAGGAATCCTTTCTGCTTCAGTCCCCCTGGTCCTGGCATTACACATAAACCACACTCAGCATGAAACTTAAAGGGAAGACATCATTAGATGCTTAGGGAAAGAAAAAAAAAATCTCACAATGCCAGCATCATATTTGGGTAAGAGCAATACTTGAAGGTTTACCAGAGTTTACTCTATAATTTAGACGTAAAAACAGTTTATTGATATTGATTTTATAAATTACTATCAAATTATTTCTCTTGAATTGCAGCTAGAAGGCATCTTAAGTCTATGCAGACCCTTCATTTTATAGCAGGAGACCCAAAGTGTTAATAACGGAAGCAGTGTCCAACTGGATTAGAGTCCAAGTATTTATTTATTTTATTTTCTTTGTGTAGCCTTGGCTGTCCTGAAATTCATTCTGTGGAACTCACAGAGATCCACCTGCCTCTGCTTCCCTAGAGCTAAGATTAAAGGCATGGTCACCACCCAGTTAAGTGTTATTTATCTTCATCTCCTTACTCATTTGGAAATACTTTGTCTTTTGCTTTAAAAGAAGCTAAAGAGGCTGGGCGGTGGTGGTGCACACCTTTAATCCCTGCACTCGGGAGGCAGAGGCAAACAGATCTCTGTGAGTTCGAGGCCAGCCTGGTCTCCAAAGCGAGTTCCAGGAAAAGCGCAAAGCTACACAGAGAAACCCTGTCTTGAAAAACAACAACAACAAAACAAAACAAAAAAAGGAAAACTGAGAGAGTCTAAAATTAAGACTTGACATTATAAGGGGTGGCGCAAGTCTAGCAAACGTGTCCCTTTAAAAGAGGAACAAGGCAAAAGTGTTCTTTGTCACCCTTATTGTTCAGTTTAATGTCAATTGTGGTTTTACTATCACGGTATGACTTCCAAAAAAAAAAAAAGAGAGAGAAAGAGAAGTATTGGCAAAAAGGAAAACAAAAGTGTGACTCAAAGGAACATAAAATGCAAATTAAGCATCCCTCATTCTGCAAAACGGTCAGATACAGAAAGCATCCAGTAAGATTCAAAAATACACGATACTCAAAACACCTGCAGTTTTCCCTAAATGTTCCGTTAGTAGTTGTTATGGAATAATTTTTTTGTCCACTGTGAAGATGTGTCTTTGCCAAGGCACCTTCTGATTGGTTTAATAAAAGAGCTGACTGGCCGGTAGCTAGGCTGGAGGTACAGGTGGGACAGCCAGAAAGAGAATGCTGGGAAGAAGAAGGGCCAAGTCTGAGGAGTTGCCAGGAGACACAGAAGGAGCAAGACATGCTGCAGGACAGGTAAAGCCAGGAGCTACATGGCAATACATGGAGTAATAGAAATGGGTTAATTTAAGTTGTAAGAGCTAGTTAGTAACAAGCCTGAGCTATCGGCTGAGCAATTATAATTAATATTAAGTCTGAGTGATTATTTGGAAGAGGCTGCCGAGACACAGAGAAACTCTGTCTACCAGTAATAATGACCTAGTTAGAATAACTTGAAAGTTCTTACAAACTATTAAAATATCAATGAAAGAAAGTTTTAAAAACAAGTGACAGCCGGGCGGTGGTGGTGCACACCTTTGATCCCAGGACTCGGGAGGCAGAGCCAGGTGGATCTCTGTGAGTTCAAGGCCAGTCTGGTCTACAGAGTGAGATCCAGGACAGGCACCAAAACAACACAGAGAAACCCTGTCTCGAAAAAAACCAAAAACCAAAAACAAACAAACAAAAAAAAGTGACTGCAGAGATATAATAATAAAAATAATAGTAAAGACGCTTCTCAAATTAATAGGTAGATGTAACATGTACCTATCAAAAAGCAGAGAATATTTTATAGAATTTGATAAAATGATTCTAAAAATGTTTGGCTAAGTAATTAAACAGTATTATTAAAAAAACAAAAATTATTCTTGCTAGGTACTAAGGCTTTAAAGGAAATAAGGTGAAATGGTATTAAAGTAATAAAAATGAATAATTGCATGGATTTTAAGTATGGTGAGCTCAGCTGAACTGAATAATCAGGAACTGTCACTCAAGAGCTAGCAAGACACCAGGTTCAGGCTCAGTATGGCAGCCACACGGCTGTAATCCCAGCATTGGGAGGCTGAGGCATAAGGGTTTCGAATTTAAGGCCTGTTTAGACAACATAACAAATTCCTAGGCTAGTCACTGTTCTACAACTAACCCTGGCGCAAAAGAAAAGAAACAACAAAATCCCCAGAACAAAAAGAGCAGGTGTCACTGTGGACAAGAGCAGTCTGTAAGAGGCTGCCCAACAGGACTTGGCTTGTTTTTTTAGAATTTTGCATTAAATCATTTAAAGTTGCCAGCTGTTTTCATTTCTTTCAGCTGCTGAAACGAGAGACAGTCAACAGTCCACTTATGCCCTCAGGGCCCTTTGAATGATTAAACTAGAGCCAGGGGCAACAGATACCCAGTCAGAAAAGCAGTCATCACATTCATTCTAAAGGTGGTTCCCAAAGGATGTACTACATTATCAGAATATTACCACACTTCTGTCTCTGGACCTGCATTCAAATAAACAGGATATTTATTTATTTAGAGTCAGGGTCTTACTATGTAGGCCTGGCTGTCCTGGAACTCGCTATACCAGGCTGGCCTTGAACTCACAGAGATCTACCTGCCTCTGCCTCCTGAGTGCTGGGATTAAAGTCATGAGCTCCCCACCCTGACCCCCATCCAGGCCTCTTTTCTTTTTACAGCAGGGAAGCCATCAAATGATACTTGGAGAAGAATGTCTTTGTTTTGAGAAAATCACCAGAATGGACCTTTTAAATTACACAGGTGTTCAGTAAATATCTCCTTGTTGCTTTTGGAGAAAATTGAAGTCTCTGGTAGGCTGACAACTTTGGCTTAGACGTGTAAATTGGGTTTATTGGCTGGTGTTTTGTTGTTGTTGTTGTTGTTGTTTGTTTTTTTGCTTTGTTGTTACTGTTTTCAGGATCAGAGAGAAAAGTATATATCCCCAGAATGTGGATTTAGGCCCAAACTTTCCTTCCAGAGTAGCTGATTTATGGACAAAAGGGATAAGGGAGGGGAGGAGGAAAGAGGAAAGGAGAGGAAGGAGAAGGAGAGGGCAGAGGAAGGGAGGGAGAGAGACTGAAATACGGTTGTAGAGATCTTACCCTTGTCCAGAGATGAGATGTGTAAAGTGGATTCAGTTGGGGCTGGGCTGTTAGGACACTTCGTGGATGGGATCATGGTATAGTTCACATGATTTTATTTAAGACATAGTAACTCAGACCTGGAAAATATACTGTTAATGCATCATCATTGACTTGTCTGAGCCATGATGGGATTTTTCCTGCCAATTTCATCTTTATAATTGTCTGCTGAGGTGAGACATGAAGCATGGAGGGTCTCCTGTCTGTCTGTCTGTCTGTGTGTATAACTGATTCCTCTCTTACCACAGTTCTTAGGGCCAGTGCTCTAGAGTGTGGAGCAGTCTGGAGATTTCTGATGCTTGGGGGTCAACTGGCCACTGCAGATTGGGTGTTCCAACAGTTGCTGGCATCCATATCATATTTGTTCTTTCATACCCAAATCTGCTGAGCATGGTAGTAGCACACACCTTTGATCCCAGCACTCAGGGGGCAGAGGCAAGTTGATCTCTGTGAGTTTGAGGCCAGTCTGGTCTATATAGTGAGTTCCAGGACAGCCAGGGTTACACAGTGAAACACTTTTTAAAAAACAAACAACGATAACAAAAATCACACCCCAAATCTGCAGCACATTTTTGTCAATTGATCAACCAATCAATCACTTTTTGTGGTTCTGGGGATCAAACCCAGTTCCTTACACATGTTAGGGAAGCACTCTACCATTAACTATGGTTAGGAGCTCAGGCTCCTAGCTGCTTTATTCCTGCATTAGTTGCACTTTGAGACTTCAGGAAAAGCTTGAAGTCCAGACTTGGGAGAGAAACTCATAGGGCAGAATGACATTCTGGAAAAGCAGTTACCAGATGACAAGAGTAGCCCTCTGGACTCAGTGACAACAAAGGAGCATAAGGACCAAATCAGCGGGATGAGTAATGGGCACATGGGAGGCCAATGGCATGGGAAAGTGGACTTTAAGAGGCCATAGCATGCAGGTGTGTGGTTTTCCTAACTCGGCTGTTAAAGGGAAAGGATCTTAGTGTGTCACCCTGTGGCTCTGTGGTCTGCGGAACACCATCTACTTCATTATTCACCCCACAACTGTTTTTTGGCTGTTGATTCCATGCTGGAGCTGGGCTAGCTGCACAGGCCCGAGAATGATGAAGTCTGCCTTAAGGACACAACTACAGGAAGTAAAATACTAACAAACCCAGTGATTAGAAAAAAAAGAGGAGAGGAAACAGTGGAGGTGGGGGGATAGAAAATGGAAACATGTGCTTCTACAAAGTGAAGAACAATAGAAGAATAAAGGAGAGAAAATAAGAGATGAGGGGAACTCCTTAAAGGAAACCGGTTACCAAGCATATTTCTTACAAAGGGCTGTGGAGATTTAAGTAGATTTCTTGCTATTTGTGTATCTAAGATCTTGTGTTGTAAATATTAAGAAAGAAGTATCAAGAATTGCAAGTAATTTTTATGCAGAAGCAAAATTGAAATAAGGGAAGAAAGCCATGTAAATGTTGTGGCTTGGCATACAATTTCTCCATATCTTTTCCTATAAATTACAAAAATGGTACATCCCATTTATAGATGTCTATCGTGTGCC
Source organism: Peromyscus californicus insignis (assembly GCF_007827085.1). NCBI lineage: Eukaryota > Metazoa > Chordata > Mammalia > Rodentia > Cricetidae > Peromyscus > Peromyscus californicus. Next base: position 54,557,326 of record NW_026294480.1, on the reverse strand, counting down.
AGGAACTATGGCAAACTTGCTAGGTAATTTACTGCTCTTAATCCTGTGTATACCTGTAAAGTCTGTATTATTTACTATCGTCTTTTCACAGGTGAGAACATAAAAGCTTGGAGAAGTTGAACAATTTGCCTCAGGTCACACAGTTTGCCCGTTGAGGATCCCAGACTTAACCCAGATCTGCCTGAGTCTAAAGGTCAAGTTGTCAGTCATAAACACACTACTTCCTCCTGTCTTTCCCCTGAGTAAAGTCCGAGTTACTTTTTCTCATGTTTAGTCTATGACGAAGTTCCAGCTCTGTGGCTACAAATAGCATCGCAGACAGTTGCCTTGGAAATGAGTTATTATCATAAATTAAAGCTAGGCGTGGCTTACCGTGTCGGATATGGAGTTCTTAGAAGGGAAACCTGCCATGCTGATAAATAAGGAAGAAAAACAGTAAGAGAATATGTAAGTAGAAAATAGAACATCTCTTCAACAAATTTACATTCATGTTTCACAAATATCATTCTGGAAAAGGAATGCTGTATACAGGAAAGAATGAAACTTGGAAAGTTGCTTAAATACCTTCCTTGTTCAATTGCAAATCTTCCGGAAGTATCTGACTTTTCCTTTTTCTATTGGTTTAATCATGCAAAACGCAACCTTTCATGTAAGCCAATCATTCACACACTGAAGACTACTCAAGGCAGACCTGGGTCCCCAGTGGTAAATTCTGCTGTATGTCAAGCTCTGTCACGAGTAGCTTCCAATCCTTCACTTCTCTCCCCATCCTCTTTGTTGAGATAGGGTCTCACTCTGTAGCTGAGAACAACCTCAGGTTCGGGGTCCTCTTCTCTGGGCCTACAGAGCGCTGGGCTTACACCTATGAACTACCACATGCAGCTTTGGTCTCCTTGAACTTGAGAATTAAAAAGTTTCTTGCAAACATATAGGATTGTAGAAGCTATGGTAACAAGGAGCCACCACAACCGGTTCGAGTCCTGTTCTACCGAACCGCTCACTTCTGTGAACAGCGTCACTGTAGCTTTCTCATTTCGGAAAGGCAACCAGAAAGGAACAGACACGCTCCAGTAAGTGTGCCTGTGAGTGTTACCCAACCAACAGCGGTTTCACATGAGCAGCCATACTTCAATTGATGACGCCAATCTACTTAAAATTATGAGAGGCAACTGATTCCCAGATCCCATACTTCCTCAGAATGCAAGTACGACCAGCTATTTGTTCTGCTTGGGAGGACTGTGTCAACTCACATCTCTTACAGTAATAAGCTTTGTTTGTTTGTTTTTTTCAGATATTGAATAATAGTCTCTTGTCTTTTGACAGTTTTGGAGGTTTTTTTTTTCCCAAGATTGTTTTGAATACTCCTCAGTTGATAGTATTGCGGGTGACCATGAGGTCAGCAGCGGCACTTGCTGGACACCTTGTACCCAAATCCTGCATATTACTCTTCGGGGTACTGCCAAGTGATCTAGGCCTGCTCAGACTCTGCCATATGCTGAGTTCTTACTGCAGACTCATTTTGTTATTCTAAGATTTGTAGACAAATAGGCTTTTGTTTAGATTTAGGTTTTGTAGAAAGCAATTAGACTTTTTTGGGTTAATGATGCACCATACGGTAAATAATTAGACTGAGGTCTTTGTGCAATAAGATAAGTAGACCTTTCAGTTTGGAGGTGAGCCACTTAGCGTTTTTAGATGATTAACCTAATTCCTCTCCTGCTTGGGGTCTCCCTTTTGATCCTGTCTGTCCCCACACAGTCTTCCTTGTTTTTGATTGTTTGTTTTTGTGGCGTGTATAGGGAGTGCTCTCTAAGGAGTACGTGGACATGTGGGCCTCGTGACTTTCCAAGGCAAATAATCAAGTCTTGGGGGCTGATGCTGTAAGTCTGTTAGACCAGTGATCAATTGTTAAGGCAGGGGAGGGGCCTTGGTCTGGGATCAAGCATAAAACCTTCGATGATGGCTTCTTGTTATCTGATAATTTGGGAAGGCAGCTCACTTTGCTTTACACATCCCCGGAGTCAAGTATCATCAGGTTGAAATCTGTGTGGTTCCCTCACTCTCTAGCTGGTTGGGGTTCATCATTCACCTAAACCTTATGCTGTAAACTGACCACAATACCCTCTTTTCTGTATGGGTTACAGGTTTGCTCATATCTACACGTCTCTTCCTGAAAGGGCCTCTGTTGCCCTTAGGATGAACTATAGTCCAAGGCTGCAGCTGTAGCTCAGTGGTAGAGCACGTGTCTTGAACATATTATGTCTTACATTCAAGCCCTTTTATTGCTAGAAAAAGAGATGCACTGTAATTTAAAAAGGTAACAGTACACAGCAGAAGAAAAAAATTTGATTTGGACTAATAATACATCTGACATGTATGAATATTTAAATTAATATCTTTAAGGGGAAGTCTAATGAATAAATAAACAACAAACAGGAGGAAAAACACCAGTAAAATGTCACCTTCTTTAGTGGTGTGCTAAGGTCTCAGGAAATCATTCTAATACCAAGAGAATTTCTCCAAGACTTCTCGAGCTTTGGAAGCCTCTCTTGTTATTCTTTGAAGAACAACATTTTTTCTCTTTTCCTACTCAGCTTTATCTGGTCTTCTAAGTCAGCTTTGCCTTCTCTGGGTAATGACAATTATATTGCATTTTTTTTTTTGGTTACAGGACAGATTAAAAATTTTCATCTAGCTACATAATGGCTATAATTAAAAACGTTCATAAAAGAGGGGGGCTAGAGAGAAGACTCAGTGATTAAGAGCACCTGCTGCTTTTGCAGTGGGTCCCAGCACCCACATTGGATGGCTTACTATGGTATATCACTCCAGTTCCAGCGATTATGATGTCTTCTCTGGCCTCTGCAGGCACCCATACACACATAGTGCGCGCGCACGCGCACACACACACACACACTAAATATATAAATAAACAAACAAATAAATAAATAAATAAATAAATTTCCCCAAGTGTTTAGAACTCAAGAAGACAATTGTTACATAATTAATACTTTGTTATCTATTTGTTTCCTTTACTTTAAAAATTTATTTATGCTCACATAGGAGATGGGATATGTATCCTCTAGAAATTGGGGATCTGTAGACATAGATGTAGATGCTGTGGATACAAGGGTCATAGAAAGAGTGAGTGTTCTTCATTAGTGAAGGGACAGAAGGACAATTGTGTGCAATCTGTCCATGGAGGCTGCTCAGACAGATGGATCCCTAGAGGTCCCTTCCTCTGAACTAGCAGAGGGACCAAGGCAGCTTTGCTTTTGCTGGGTCAGCAGCTGTATCTACCACTAATCTCTTTCCTGTGCAACATCATATTCCACGGGGGAAAAGCTTAAAGTCCTTTGAAGAACAACTAATACTTCCCAATAAAAACAAAAAGGAAAAAAAATCATCTTGAAATAAAAATGACTGGCTGTGCCAGATGCAAAAGAATGAGAGACACATTTCATACTACACAGTGGACCTCAGAAGACTCAAGGAAAAATATGATTCATTTACTCCTGTTTATTAGAAGCCCTCAAATAAGGAGCATTGGCAAAACTCCCAAGTCCTTCTTCCCCAGTTCTTATCTTGTAGTTGATAGACCCCTTGATTGAAAGAATAGCCATTTCTTCTCTGTAATACAGCATCTACGAATTTAATATGTAGGGTTTACTTTACAAACTGCCAGACAAAATATCCTGCCAAAGGATTACTTTAAATCCCAGAGAGCTGAACGTGTTGATGTCCTCTGTAATTCAAGCATTTGGGAAACTGGGTCAGGGGATCATAAATTTGAGACCAACCTGTGTTGCATAGTGAAACCCTGTCTCAAAAAAAAATTTCTAAAAAATTACTTAACTGCAATGATATGGTTAATAATATGCCTATATAATGCAAGATTCAGATTGCACAGATACGGTCAGCTTAATTTCAGCAAAGCCCTTAAAAATCTTCATGAAAGCTGTTGAGATGGCTCAGTGGGCAAAGGCACTTGCCACCAAGCCTCATGACCTGGGTTCGAGCCCTGAGAGCCGTGTGTTGGAAGGAGAGAATCAACTCCTGCAAGTTGTCCTCTGATCTCCACACCCACATTGTGACATGCATAATCTAATTATGACACGTGGGTACCCTCATACACACACACACACACACACACACACACACACACACACACACACACACACACAAAGTAAATTTAAAAGTTTTCTGTCTTCTACCATGTATAAAAATAACTCAAAATGGATTATAGACCTTGAAGTAAGTCCTACAACCATAAATTCTAGAAGAAAAATATGGGGAAATTTTCCAAATGTTGGACTTGACAATAATTTCTTGAACATGACATTAAAAACACAGATAATTAATGCAAAGAGAGATAAATTGGACTATATCAGACTTAGAAAATGGATATCATACTTACCTGGCAGGGGAGATACCATGATCAAGCAGGTGGTTTTCCTGGGCGAGGCTCACCCATTGCACTCGGGATGTGTTGACCGCTGTGATTTCTCCAAATGCGGGAAACTCGACTGCATAATTTGTGGTAGTGGGGGATTGCGTTCGTACTCTCCCCTGGAAAAAAAAAAAAGAGAAAATGAATATCAAAAGACATAACAGAGTTAAAGGAATTCAAGAAAACATTTATGCATCGTATCTCTGATAAGAGATATATAGATTATGTAATAATATATGAAGAGCTCACATGACTCAACAGTGAAAAACTCTATATGGGCAAAGACTTGAGTGGGCATTTCTACTGAGGTATATACAGGTGGATAGCAAACATGAGAAGATGTGGAACATTACTAACAGAAATATGACTCAAATTACAGCTAGAGATCATCTTAGATCCATTTGGATGGCAGCTATTAAAAGAAAATTAGGTGATTGTATTTTAATTTAAAGTTCTTTTGGAATTAAATAAATAGATTTTTTTTTAAAAATGAAGAAAGAGCCAGGCGGTGGTGGTGCATGCCTTTAATCCCAGCACTTGGGAGGCAGAGGCAGGCAGATCTCTGTGAGTTCGAGGCCAGCCTGGTCTACAGAGTGAGATCCAGGATAGGCACCAAAACTACACAGAGAAACCCTGTCTTGAAAAACCAATAAAAAAAAAAAAAAAGGAAGAAAGAAATCCAGAAGGGTACTGGAAAAGATCTAGACAAATGAATACTCGTGCTCTGTTAGTGAGATTAGAGGACAGAGCAACAGTTATGGAAGACAATCATGAGGCTCTTCAAAGTATTATAAGTTCAAGTAACCTGTGATTCAACAATCATTCTTATGCATATGTATACCAAAGGATCAAAGGCAGTGATTTAAAGAGAGTTTACAAATGTGGTATAAAACACACACATACAAACACATGCACCCACACATGAACATTCTATTGGTTTCAAAGAAAATGGCCCCCAAAGGGAGTGGCACTATTAGGAGGTGTGGCCTTGCTGGAGGAAGTGTGTCACTTTGGTGGTGGGCTTTGAGGTTTCCTATGTTCAAGCTCTGCCCAGTGTCACAGTTCACTTCCTCTTGCCTGTGGATCAAGGTGTAGACTCTCAGCTACCTCTCCAGCACCATGTCTGCCAAAATGCCACCATATTTCCCACCATAACGATAGTGGACTAAACCTCTGAGACCTTGTCTCAAAAATAAATAAAATAAAATAAAATTAGGTCGTTTAAAAAAAAATAAATAATGGGCACATTAATTACTTGATTCCTTGATTATGTCTAAAAATAACAGCTACATTAAAGGTAGAAGCAGAAAAAGAGGAATTCTAGATGCTGGTATACAATAATGTTGATATTAAATACTTTCAAAGTGCTTTTGAGCTCTGGGAGTTCAAAGTCAACCTGGTCTACATAACAAGTTCTAGGACAGCCAGGAATACATAAAGAGATCTTTCCTCAAAAAAACAAAACAAAACAAAATTTAAAAAATTTCTTTAGGTAAGAACTTCATAAAAACAATAGCATAATCATAAAAAAATCCACAGGGGAAGTTTATGAATTCCATAACGAATACACAAAATAGGGGTGCTTATTCTTTTAAAAACCTTTATTTTTTTAGTGATATAATTTTGGGGACAGGGTCTCACTACGTATCTTTGGCTGGCCTGGAACTCACTATGTAGATGAAGCTGGCCTTGAACTCACAGAGACCTCCCTGCTTCTGCCTCTCAAGTGTACCATTGTGCCGGGCAGATGTTTATATCTTTCCAAATTGCGTTTAGTTATATGTAGGTTTGCGTCTGTCTGTGGGTATGTACGTTTGAGTGCTGGTGCCTGCAGATCCCTCGGAGCTGGAGTTAATGATGGCTGTGAGCCACCTGCCATGAGTGCTGGGAACTGAACTTAGGGAAAGGTTTGCGCACCCTGATAGGTTTCTCCGCCTACGCAGCAATCCGAATCGACCAAGTCAGACCAAATTAGAAAAGCCCTGGTTTAATGGGTAAAGTGTTCCCAGGTGATTCTTCAGCCCCTGCAGAGAGGAAATGGGGATGAGAGACCAGAAAACCATGTGTCTGTTTTCTGGTATGCAGTTTAAATACCCTATGGGAGTGGTCTTGAGCCTTGAGCATCTCTAGGGGAGGAGTCATCGATTGGGCTTTGAGGGGGCAGGTTTGGGGAAAGAGATGGGGGAGGGGAGTTGAGGTGGATCTTCCATCAGAACATTCCAGACTCTTTGGGGTATATGGCTGCCATGGTGTCAGGGGCTGAGGTGGGGCTCTCTCTAGAACACTTAGGTCCTCTCCAAGGGCAGCAAGCGCCATCTCACAAGCCCCAGTGCTCACATTCTTAAAAGAACACTGAGAATCATTTAGTTATTTGAGGAATGGGGATGAGATCTGTCAAAATTAGACATATGGCTCCATGTAAAGCTTCAAAGTGATACAGTTGAGCTTTCCCATGAGACATCCTACCATAGTAAGAACAACTCGCCAGAGTATTAATGTCTGGAAAACGTTTGTGTAGTGCAAATTCTAATTGGTCTTAACAATAAAAACCTGGAATCAGATATCAGAGTAAATACTAAAAGATCGGAGAAGTAAAGGAGCCAGCCACTAGAGAGACTTCTTTTCTCTTTTTCTTTTTTTTTTTTGAGACAGGGTTTCTCCATGTAGTTTTGGTGCCTGTCCTGGATCTCACTCTGTAGACCAGGCTGGCCTCAAACTCACAGAGATCCCCCTGCTTCTGCCTCTTGAGTGCTGGGATTAAAGGCGTATTGTAGATGTAACCAACAGTCTTATTAAATAAGAAACACAGAACCAATGCAAAGAAGAAAGCCAAGAGATCAGAGCTAAGAGCCTTACCCATCTGCTGCAGCTAGCCTCTTCAGCCAAGAGACCTACTTCCTGTGTTTTTGTCTTTATATAGATTTTCTGTTCTGCCTTCTCATTGGGTGTAAACCCAACCACATGACTGCCTCGTCATTGCCTGTCTGTACAGACCTCCAGGTCTTCTATGGTTGGTATTGAGATTAAAGGCGTGTGTCTCCAATGCTCAAACCAGGAGGAACTGAGATTCCCGTGAGCAGCCAGCTAAGAGAGCCTTCTTGGGAGCAGGCTGTACACCCTTATTTAAGCCCTTAGAGAACTGCAGCCTCAGCTCTCATGGCTGAAACTGACTTGGAGCCTTTCTGGGAAGCTGCTCCCAGACTCACGACCCTCAGGACCTTGGAGATAATATTCTGCTTTTCTTTTCTTTCCTTCCTTCTTTCTTTCTTCCTTCCTTTCTTTCTTTCTCTTTAAAAATAATTTATTTATTTATTTTATGTGCATTAGTGTTTTGCCTGCATGTATGTCTGTGTGAGGGTGTCAGATCTTGGAGTTACAAACAGTTGTTAGCGGCCATGTGGGTACTGGGAATTGAACCCAGGTCCTCTGGGAGAGCAGCCAGTGCTCTTAATCACTGAGCCATCTTTCCAGCCCCATATTCTGGTTTTCAAGCTGCTTGGTTTGGGATAATTCGTTACAGAGCTGTAGATAACTAATACAATGTCTCAACATCCCAAAAGGACTATATCTCTTTTTAAAAACAACACAAATATAAATTTTGTAGTGAGAAAAGAATTTTGAGAATGATCACAGTCCACTGAAATGAAACTTCAGAGGCATTCTTCAGAAGGCCGTTCTATCGTCCCAGCAGACATAGTAAACAATACAGCTCAAGCCCTGAGGTTAAATTCCTTAACCAGCTATGCAGGTATAGGTAATACAAATGGCCTCGGGATTGTTTGAGCCAAACAAAGGAACAGTTTTTTTTTTTAAACCATCGCTGGCACTGAATATCCAACCCAAGCTCTACAGGTGGACTGCAATAATCTATATCCAAAGCAGCCTGACTACCTGAGGTAGACTTAGGACACACACACACACACACTCACACACACACTCACACACTCTCCTAGAACTCACTATGTAGACCAGGCTGGACGACTCACACAGATCCTGCCTCTGCTTCCTGAGTTGCTGGGACTAAAGGGGTGCACCACCATACCCAGTGACTTGGAATATCTCTGAGATTATTTCCTTAATCAGGTCTTGGAATTTAGGGTCGTGGATCTGACGTGTGTTCCAGGCCCTCCGTTACACTGACTTGCCTCACTGTTGTTCAACATCTGCTGTGCGAGATCAACATCTGCTGTGTGAGATCTGAAGTGCTCTTCCTCCACTCTTCTGACAGATGATTGAGCAAGTGACTCAAAGACAAGAGCCAGAATACCATCAACCAATAGACACAGAAACTGAAAGTCAAATATTCACTATTGCTGTGATGGAATGCCAGGGCCAAAAACAACTTGGAGAGAAAAGGGTTTATTTGGCTTATGCTTCCACATCATTGTTCATCATCAAAGGAAGTCAGGACAGGAACTCAAGCAGGGCAGGAACCTGGAGGCAGGAGTTGATCTAGAGGCCATGGAGGAGTGCTGCTTACTGGCTGCTGTCCTTGGCTTCCTCAACCTGCTTTCTTATAGAACCCAGGATGACCAGCCCAAGCATGGCCCCACCCACAATGGGCTGGGCCCTCGCCCATCAATCACTAATTAAGAAAATGCCTTACAGCAGGATCTTCTGGATGCATTTTCTTATTTGGGGTCCCCTCCTCTCAGATGACTTTAGTTTGTGTTGTTGACACAAAACTAGCCAGCACACTATTGAAATCTCACCTCTAATCAAAGTCAGCAATAATGGTCAAGATCTTTTTAAGATTTATTTATTTATTTATTTATTATGTATACAGAAGAGGGTGCCAGATCTCATTACAGATGGTTGTGAGCCACCATGTGGGTGCTGGGAATTGAACTCAGGACCTCTGGAAGAGCAGCCGGTGCTCTTAACCTCTGAGCCATCTCTCCAGCCCCATCTTTACAACTCTTGATGTTCACCTGGGTGGCTTTCTTTGCCTGCAGACCAATAGGAAGGACTGAAATGAGGAAAGATCAGTAGTTTTTCTCCTGCTATAGTGGGGGAAACAAATAACCACAAGAAACACTTTTAAGGCCATTCGATTGATAAAGAATAATTTAATTCAGTAAGCCCATCGCTCTTGACAGCTCACGGGACAATTTGATTCCAACAAAACCACATCTGAGTGCAAAGTTGTCAGTGACACTTGTCCCAGGGCAGCCAAGCTCTTCGGGTGATATCGACTCCCTAATATCCCGATAGTCTGTCTATTCCCAGATCACCATGCTTCTCCTGATTCAACAACTTGATCTATACGGAGACACTAGGCCCGATCAGCTTAGCCCACCTCCACAACGGCAGAAGCAGTAAATGCAAAATTTAAAAATAAAATAAAAATAAAAGTAAAAGCAATAAAAGCAAATAAATCCTTTGTCTCTCTGTTTCAGATACTGAGAGATCGCATCACCCTCGCTTAAACCCCTCTGAGTCTTTTCTTTCTTTTTTAAGAAAAGTTTTGCTACATTTTTATTCTGCCTGTGTGTGTATGTATGACATATGCACTAGGGGACTGAATGTGGCCATCAAAGGACAACTTTCAGAAGCTGGAGTTCTCCGTCCACCATAGTGGTTCCGGGGATCGAACTTAGGTCATCAGGCTTGGTGGCAAATGTGTTTACCTACTGAACCATCTCACTGGTCCCCCCCTCACTTTATAAACTTCCTTTCTTTTCTTTGACTAGCAGTAATAGTGGCGATGGTTTCTTACCCTCCACTTACTGTGATGTGTTGTTGGTTCGTTTGTCCATTTGACACAAGCAGAAGTCATCTGGGAAGACGGAACATCAATTGAGAAATTGCCTCCATGAGGCTGGCCCATAATGAGCAAATCGGTGGAGTGTTTTCTTGGATTAATGATTGATGTGAGAGCGCACAGCCCAAGGTGGGTAAGTGAGCCATGGTGAGTAATCTAGTAAGCAGCACCCCTCCCTCCATGGCCTCTGCCTCCAGTTCCTGCTTTCAGTTCCTGCCCTGACTTCCTTCAGTGACGGAATGTGACCTGGGATCAATAAGCCAAATAAACCCTTTCCTTTTCCAGTTGCTTGTGGTTGTGGTGTTTATCACATCAATAGAAAGCAGAGTAGAGCCTATGGAGAGAGCTTTAATTGCATTAGGTCAATAATTGAAGACTTCTAGTAACCTGTGGCTACTGGCACTTTTTAGATGTCTGGGAAACGCTTTGAAGTTCTTAGCCTTAGCTCATTTATTCTGCTCATTTGCTCATTTACCTTCAGCTCTGTTCTCCACTCTTCCCTGTTCTGCTCAATCTCACAAAGGGCTGTTTCCTTCAGATCCAGCGTCCCTGCCTCTTTTCTCAGCTGGCTTTCAGCTCAGCTCTGTCAGCTGTAAACTGTGGTAAAAGATGGAAGGCCCGTATTTCTTTCCTTTTTATATCTGGGGGTGACAATAGTGTCTCTTTCACAGCCCCAGTCCTTTGGACACACCTTTTCTCTTGCTGGTAGAGATGTGGTGCTGTGTGTAAGGAGATTGTCTCACAACCCTGTTTGGATTGTCAGCTTTTGCTTTACTTACATTAACACCCCTCCCCCCAATATCTCAATTGCTTTCAGATTTGCTGGACCACAGCTAGCAACCAACAAAATCAGAAATTGTACCAGGCAGAACTGAAAGACTTAAGGTGGTTTCTTTTCAGATTTGCCCCTGAACTGGACTCGGAGGTTGTATTAAGCAGGGCTATCTAGAGGAACAGGACTAATAGAATGCATATGTATTATAAAAGGGGATGCATTAGATTGATTTACATGATTGAGGCTGAGTGACCCAACCAGTGGCCTCTGCATGCTGGAAGGTTGAGTGCCTGGTTGCTGGTCAGCCCACAAATCTGGATGCCTCAGCACTCTCAGCCTGGCACCAAAGGCCAGGAAGATGACTGAAGAGTTACTAGTCTGTAGACCACACTGAAGGCTAAAAGACACCGTCTGATCCATCAGTAGAGGTGTAGCAGTGGCTTCAGCAATGATAGATACAGTCACCACTGAGGAGTGGAGTCAGGAAGACAGCAGGAGAGACAGCTTTTTACTTGAGTGTCTTTAGATCTGGGTCACTCACTGGGAGGTGTTGTCAGCTCTGGGTAGAAGGTCTCCTCTCAGTTAATCCTTCCTGGAAATGCCCTCACAGATCCCATCAAGCTGTCAATCATGATAAATCATCACTAAAAAAACAAAAGGGGGCTGGAGAGATGACTCAGCAGTTAAGAGTGCTGGCTTCTCTTCTAGAGGACCCAGGTTCGATTCCTAGCACCCACATGGCAGCTCACACCTGTTTGTAACTCCAGTTCTGGAGCTCTGATGCCCTCTTCTGACTTCTGAGGGCACAGGTACACACGTGATGCACAGACATACTTGCAGATAAAACATCAATACATACAAAATGACAAAACAAATAAGACAAATTAAGATATTGAAAAGCAAAATAAAATAACAACAAAATATTAATCATCACTGGTGATGTATGCCTATAGCAAACAAAAAGAGGAGAAAGAGGAGGAAGAGGAGGAGGAAGACTCTGGGACCCTAAACCAAGCAGAGTTGAGTGATTCCGTTTTGCTAAGCAGTCAATGAAATTATTGGTCATCCAGGATCACCCTCACCAGGCTCAATTAGAACCCTCTGTAATCCTGGGCTTGTACAAAATCATTCAGCATTTTTTTAGAATTATGGCTTTTCCCCTTCTCTCATCTAAGAATTTAAAATGACTTTAAAATGAAAGTCTAAAACTCTTGGTTTAAAAACCGAAGGAAAAAGTACCAATAAAGGTACTGTAAAGGCTTTCCTTTGAAATGTTGATTACTTGCAAACTACAAGCAAGGTAATAATGACAAATCACTAACAACATAATTTCCCAAAAGTTAAATGTCTTTCCATGGTTATTTAATGAGTCATTCAACTTAAACTTTTTACAATTTTGTTTTCAATTGATATAATGAAAACCAACATTAGTTGATCCTGGAAAATGTCAAATCAAAAATACCCTTTGAGCGTTTTCATTTTTGACAAGTCTTTCTGCTAATGTTACTGGAGGGGTTGTCCCAGTGTTTTATAACCTGTGAAAACATTTAGGGTAAGTTTCTGAATAAATTATTTTGAAACAAATTTTGGCACACATAGAGCTGGTGGTTCTCATGGAACATTTTTTTTTTCCCTAAAAATATTTAGTCTTTCATATAAATCAGTTCTGTATAAACCTAAACTTAATTTTAAATGCAAATTTAAAATGCAATAGAATCCTAAGGTTTCCTTTAACATTTGCCGAAGCTTGTGGAGAGTGTACCAGAAACTATGAAATATAGTTTCCTGATTTGTGCAAAATTAAAAAAACATGGCTTATGCATTCTACCAATGTGTCTTTAATTACATGGAAATAGCAATGTTTAAGTCCTCCTCCTTTTTAGTAATTTCTCCATATGAAGCTTGCTGTGGAAGGGGTATGCTTTGCCACCCAATGCCCAGACACTGATGGCTACTGTCTCAAGCTATGTGCGTGCGTTGCAGTGTGGAAGTGGAGAAACTAAGCTCTTTCAATGACATTTAAAAAAAAAAAAAATCTTGTTCGATCCTCATATCTAAAAAAAAAAAAAAAAAAAACTTTAGATTTTCTCACAACAGCCGTGTGTGCACTTGGATTTCATAATTGTTTATTGATAGTCTGCTGCCTGCATGCCCGTAGTTCCTGTCCTGGCAGAGATCAGAGTTAATGCCTGTACGGTCATGAAAGGGTCCGGCTCTGGGGACTGATGGCCAGGCCAGCTTCTTACCCTGAGTCACAGGGATGTCTGCGTGCAGGATCTCTCCCCTCTCCACCCCCCACCCCCGCCCCACGAGGCTGCAGCTATGCCTGCTAAGGCACAGCCTCTGGGTTGCTTTCACCATCCCTGATCCCTGCTGCCAACCTGGGCCCAGGTCCAAGCCCGGCAGTCTTGGTCAGTAAATACAGTCTTCTATGTTCCTAAGACCTTGGAAGAGGAGCAGAAGACTGCAGAAGAGGAGCCAGGGATGTTTGTCTCCCTTATAAAATTGTAATAAAATTTGCAACCTCTAATGGGAGGAATCTCAACAGCTGAGCCTTGCTGACTCCTGCAAGTCTACACACCAGGGGCTTCTGCAAACCCCTTAGCAGTGCTGCGGGACCCAGAGCAACGAGCACCATTGTTTTGCAGGATGTCCAAGAATGCAGTTAATGCTATAGCTCACCGAGAATCTTCCAGAAATGGCGCTACACAAAGATGTGTGTGATTAAGTTCAAGTAACAAAACAAAAGCATCTTTTTCTGTGTTGAAATAGTCTCACTGCATAATCCAGGCTGGCCCCAAACTTGCAATTCTTCTGCCTCAGCCTCCTGGCTGTTGTGATCCCAGTCATGTACCACCATACCAGATTCCAAAGATGTATTTTGCATGAGCCTGTGCTGACCTAAATGAGTACCTCCTTCAGGCCACAGTGTCTTCTCTCTTGAATCGTCTAACCACACTTAGGAAACTCAAAGCAGTTTCTTAAGGCATTCACCCTCTTGTTAGCTTGTTTTCAAGATTCTAAATGTGGGTGTGAAATACATATTATTATTTTTCAGGGGTATATTTTGAACATTCTTTGTCATGGAAGTTTTTCAAACATATACAAAAGTATGGAGAAAAGAAAGACAAGGAAATTATGGGGACATGAGAGGGAAAGGAAGCCCTCATCCTGGGGTCTGGTTGAAGCCTCTCACCATGTGAGAAGCAAGACTCCAGCACAATTAACAGCATTTGCCGAGACGGCTGCCGGGTAGAATAATGTTCCTTTCACAGATAGACATTTTATGTTAAAATAGCAATGACCCAGGCTTAAGGCCTGAACATGTATGACCCAATGTTAAGATAGTAACTTCAGAGCTGGGTGATGGTAATTCCCAGCACTTGGGAGGCTGAGGCAGGCAGATCTCTGAGTTTGAGGCCGGCCTGCTCTACAAAGTGAGTTCCCGGACAGCCAGGACTGTTGCACAAAGAAATCCTGTCTGGGTGGGGTGGGGAAAGATAGTTACTTTTTTTTTGGCTTTTTCGAGACAGGCTTTCCCTGTGTGCCTGTCCTGGAGCTTGCTCTGTAGACCAGGCTGGCCTCAAACTCACAGAGATCCACCTGCCTCTGCCTCCCAAGTGCTGGGATTAAGGGCGTGCGCCACCACCGCCCAGCCTAAAATAGTAACTTTTATTTTTTGTTTTGTTTTGTTTTGTTTTTTTTGTTTTTTGTTTTTTTTTGTTTTTGTTTTTTGTTTTTCGAGACAGGGTTTCTCTGTGTAGCTTTGCGCCTTTCCTGGGACTCACTTGGTAGCCCAGGCTGGCCTCGAACTCACAGAGATCCACCTGGCTCTGCCTCCCGAGTGCTGGGATTAAAGGCGTGCGCCACCACCGCCCGGCAAATAGTAACTTTTAAATCCCACCAAATTCCTGTATTGAAATCCTATTATCCAAACCCTACTTTAAAAGCAGTGAGATGCTGTCTTTGACACACCCCACCCCCATGCTTCCATGTCTACCTTATTTTTTTCTGAGCATCTAGGCCCAGCATCATGAACATGTTTAAATTGCCTCCATCCACTTCCCACCTCCAGGAGCACATCCCTGATCCCTTCTCATTATATGTGCAAATATTTCCCGAGTGTCTTTGAAAGATCATATAGCATTATTTAACCTGAAATTTGAACAGTTCTTATTAATTATTGTAACTCTTTACTTGCATATGTGTGTGCACTTTTAGGTATATGTTGGTTTATGTAATTATGTGTGTGTGCAAAAATGTTTGTGCAAGAAGAGGTCAGAGGTCAGCCTCAGTGTCACACCTCAGGAATACTGTCCACCTTGTTTTCTGAGGCAGGGTCTCTCACTGACCTGGAACTCACCCATTAGGCAAGACTGGCTAGCCAGGGGCCACCAGGGATCTGCCTGTTTCTCCATTGCTGAGATCTTAAACATGTGCCACCACACCTTGTTAAAATGTGTATTTTTTTTAACATGGGTTCTGGGGATCAATTGCAGATCTTGTGCTTGCAAAGACAAGTACTTTACAGACTAAGCTATCTCCCCAGCACCCTCCCGATTTTTTGTACTTCTTATTAAATTTCTCTAATTATCACTTTAAAGTAACAGTCTTACTGTGGAATATTCCTTCACACTGTGTGAATATAAGTCGCTGTGATGGGTTTAATGAAGGAGCTGATTGGCCAATATCTGAACAGGATAAAGTTAGGTGGGATAGCCAAACTGAGAATGCTGGGAGGAAGAAGGGCGGAGCTGGGGAGTTGTAAGCAGACACAGAGAGAAGCAAGGTGGGCGTGCTGTACTGAGAAAAGGTACAAAGCCACACGGCAAAACACAGACAAGAAATATGGGTTAATTTAACATGTAAGAAGTTAGCTAGTAACAAGCCTGAGCGATTGGTCAAGCATTTATAATTAATAATAGCCTCAGTGTGTTTATTTGGGAGCTGCTGGTGGGACAGAAACTTCCACCAACAGTTTTATTCTATGGTCCAGGCTTGCTTGAACTCAGTAGGTAGCCTAGGCTGGCAATGAATGTGCCTCAGGAGCCACCACACCCAGGCTTATCATAGTCCATGTTTGTTTGATTCACAATCCAATCTAGGCCTGACATAATGCAATTAGTCAGTTGGACTCGTTCAACTTATAATTGCTCCACACCCTCTCTTTTTTTTTCTTTGAAATTTATTGAAGAAAAAGACCATTTGTCCTAGACAGTTACTCATGATCTGAGTGTTCACTTCTTGAATCCAGTTATGGTCTGAATGTTGTATCCTCCCTCAGTTCATGTGTTGAAATCTTGTGGTTTGTTTATCATACTGGGGATCAAAGTCAGAGCCTGTGCATGCTGGACAAGCTCTTTACCACTGAGTGGCTCACACCCCTAGCCTCCTATGTTGATACTCTCATCCTTAAGTGACAGAACTTGGAAACAGAGGCTTTGAGAAGTGCTTGTACCATAAAGTCAGAGCCCTCAGAAGTAGGGGTGGTCTCTTATAAAAGGGACTCATGATGGACACTGCGGTGGTTTGGAAGAAACGGCCACCAAAGGGAGTGGCACTGTTGGGAGGTGTGACCTTGTTGGAGGAAGTGTGTCACTGTGGAGGTGGGTTTTGAGGTCTCATATATGCTCAAGCCATGCCCAGTGAGACAGACCACTTCTTGTTGCCTGTGCAAGATGTAGCACTCTCAGCTCCAGCTCCAGCACCATGTCTGCCTGCAGGCTGCCATGTCCCATCATGATGATAATGGACTGAATCTCTGAATTAAGTGTTTTAATTACATTAAACATTTAAACTCCAATAAATGTCTTCCTTTATAACATTTGCCATGGTCATGGTGTATCTTCACAGCAATGAAACCCTAAGACAGACACTCCATATCCTTTGCCATGTGAGGACTCAGTGTCAAGACAGCTGTACAAAAAGTCAGCAGACCTTTTCCAGACAATTACGTGTGCTAGGGCCCTGATGTTGGGTTTTGAAGCCTCTAAAACTAAGAACTATTTTCCTTCATACTTTGCTATAAGCTCTACACTCTACTGGATTTTGCTTGAGACGTCTGCATGGTTCAGCTAGACCCCCTGTGACAGTGTTATCAGCATGTGCTTGCTCTTGTGTTTTTGTAACTTGTTCCTTTATTTCTGCAGGATTGGGACATTTGTCTTTGATTATTTGGCATGTGGTGACTTCTAATGTGGTCTTGTGATACTCCAGTCTGAATACAAGGACGTCAGCAGGGTTTATAAGATGGTTATATTTAGATCATAGAATTATTTATTAGCTGGACGATTCCTGAAAAGATAAACTTCCCTGCACAAAATAGAGTGGTCTGAGAAATAGTCTGGATAAAAATGTTAAGACCTCCAGCCTGGACTACCAAGTGAGTTCCAGGAAAGGCGCAAAGCTACACAGAGAAACCCTGTCTCGAAAAACCAAAAAAAAAAAAAAAAAAAAAAAAAAAAAAATGTTAAGACCTGCATGATTCTTCCTCTTTATTTACCAGTCTTTGAAACAATGAATTATTTTCTCAGCATCTTGTGGATATGAGCAGTGAGGGATTTTTATTTAGTTAGTTTTTTAGATTTAGATTTAGGTTTGTTTTTTTTTTTTTAAAGGAAAGTGTTGCTATACAGTCCTGACTGGCCTTGAGCTCACTGTGATCCTCCTACCTCTGTTACCCCAAGATCTGGGGTTGCAAGTGTGCACCATGTCCAGCAGTGAGGAGGTTTTCAAAATCTCAATGTGAATCCATGGATTTAAACTTGTTTGGTATATTTCCATCCTTATTAACACATAAACTGCCCCATCTCCAGCCAGTTGAAACATCATCGAGTTGGTTCCTGGGTTGTTTTGATAGGACCCAGCTGGTCATTTATAATTTTCTTTCTTTTTGGTGTAATATGACTTTCCAGCCTCATCTGGCACAATCTCTGTTCCAGATCTAGAATCAGCCAGTTCTCCAAGGTGTGTGTGTGTGTGTGTGTTGTGTAAGGTATGTGTGTGTGTGTGTATGTATGTATTATGAATGTGGTGTGTGTGTAGCATGGTGTGTATGTGTGTGTATGTATGTGGTGTGGTGTATATGGTTGGTGTATGTATGTGTGTGTGTGTGTGTGTGTGTGTGTGTGTGTAATGTCTTGAAACTGTAATCATGTTTCTAGGCTTTTTCAGTGGACAGTTAAGAATTAAAAAAAAGAACAACAGAAAACACATGGTGAATTCAGACTGGTCCTTCTAATTAAAGCTCAAGATGAAGGAGTTTTTATTTCATACTCCAATCTTCCATCATCTGTATCTCTTTTCTCCATGCCAAAATTGGTTTGTTTCCAAGGATACCAGCATAATACTCAGTTGCTTTACCCTACAAAACATATCCCAAAATTAGAGCACGGACTTCATACTAACAATACTTTTACTAGAAAGAATGTGTGACTATTTATGTATTTCTCCCTTGTCTTTGGGAGACTTTCTACAAGGATCGTATTGTCAAATGATTGTGTCACAAAGTAACTTGGAATAATTTCTGTGAGTCATTTTTTAAGTTTGGTTGTTGTTTTATGAGAATTAATTTTTCCAAGTTTCATTTTGCTGCAGAGTCACTTAAAATACTTACGCACCTCCTAGTCAGACACAAAGTAAGATATACTCAGAGCAGTGTAACTTGCCTGTGTTTCCGCTCTATTCTCTTCCTGTACCATGAGTTTAAGTTTACTTTTTTGAAGTAGGCATGGTAGTGCATGTCCGTAATCCCAGCACTTGGAAAGCAGAGGTAGAAGAATCATGAGTTGGAGGCTAGTCTGAGGAAAGCCATCTCAATTTTTTTTTTAATTTAGTGTTTCATTATTTTTATTTATTTATTTTTAATAATATGTTAAAAGACACATTGTTCACAACTGGCTGGGATTATTAGCAGACAGACCATGTAACTAACCCTCCGAAGTGGCAGAGTCTGGGGTGAGACAAGAAGGGAGGTGGGGATGCATGCTCCTATGAGGCGTTGTGATTGTCATAGCAACCATGGTGGAGACAGTCTACTGTTTCTCGCTGGAAGAGAACGAGGTCTAATATAGGTGGTGGGGAGGATATTAGGAAAGCTAGTGACAGCGAGAAGGAGGGCAGGTGAGGAGTCCTTCATCAGTAACTTCTGCAGACCTGCTGGTTTCTGGAGACAGCGAGGGAAGCAAGGCTAACCAACTTTCGAGGGAGGTACAGTTTTACAATCACAGTCCATGTTTTATAAGCAGGGCACATGTTTTATAATCATGGCATGTGTCTGTTACAATGCTTTGGTTCTTGGATGTAATAGAGACAGCGACCATTCTGACAAGGCCCTAGTGCGCTGCATTTGGTGAAAGTACTGGCACATTAACCCATCTCCATTACCTTTCGGCTGAACTATGAGATGCCATGAGGTGCTGTAAAGATACAGATGTCTGACAGATGTGGTTCTGCTCCACCAAATATGTGGTTGTGACTTTTGGAACCAGTCAGAAGGAGTGAAGGAAGAGTGTCCCTTAAAATATAACTGTGGCCAATAAGTACAGTTGTGGGTCATGAAAACTTGATAGAGGAGAAGTTGATTTGGATCAGGGCTATCAGGAAGTGTTTTGGTGGCATGGTAAAGTTCTTTACTGTGTCGTTTCAGTACATGGCTCTTGAGTAGGAATTCACTGAATTCACTCACTTGTTGAGAGTCAACAAGAAGGGTTGTCCCTGAGAAAGGTGATGTAGAATTACGTAGGTATCTCAGAGGGACTTATTCAGTCAAGGCTGTTCTCATATGAATCAGTTTTTTTACAAGCAAGATTAGAACTAAAACAGTTCAACCTGCTTGGTTTATGGTTTGACAGAACTAACTAACATGGGTTTAAGTTGAACACTTTATAAGGTAGGGAGAAGATGTTTCCTCTTGCAGAGTTATGTAATTTAGAGTGTGATGGGTAAAGTCTATGTGTTGGCTCGACTCCATACGAGGTGCCCAGATGAACATCATGCAGAGGAGGGAAGGAGGAATTGGCTCCTTTTCCCTTCATATCTGCCTCTGTGACTCTAAATATCTCACCTCATCTTCTCGGGCCTCAGGCTAAGATTTACACAACTGACTCCCCTGGTTCTCAGATCTTCAGTTTTGTCCTGGAATTACAGTGCCATTGTTTCTGGATTCCAGCTTGGGTGAGGCTCACTGGGGGACCTTTCAGCCCACTGATTTTGGCTAACAAAACTCTCTCTTTTTCTTATACACGCACACGTAGCTGGAAGGTTTCTCAGGTCTTGCCCGGCCCTGTGATCCCTCAGCTGCTTATAAAATAATCATTCAAAAGCTTAAATTAATTACCAATTGTATGAACTATGGCAGGCTTCTTGCTAGCTAGCTCTTATAACTTAACCCATTTCTATTAATCTATAAGTTGCTACATGGCTGTGGCATTACCAGTCTGGTATCTTGCTGCTCCTTCAGAGGTGGCAGCTGGCGTCTCTCCAGATTCTGCTTTCTCTTTCCTGTCTCTCTCCTTGGATTTCCCACCTGCCTGTAAGCTACTTTGCCATAGACCACAGCAGCTTATTTATTAACCAATGGGAACAACATATATTATTCACAGCGTACAGAAAGACATCCCCCAGCACATATATATGATGTTACGTATCTGTGGAATTATACATCTCTCTATATCTATATATGTATGTATGTACTTATCTTTATCGTTTCTAGAGAGCCACAATAAAATAAATTAATTTTTTAAAAACAAGGCCAGCCTGTAGAAAGAAAAAAATTCAACCTTGAAGATTGTTCGACAGAGATCTTTCACAAAGATCTCTGCTGTCTTTTCACAGCCCCAGAAGGAGGCCCATCAGGTGAGATGGGGACTGTTCTTGGTCATTGGAAGCAGCTCGAGGCACCATTTATTACACTGCTACTTTTATTTTTGCTGTGTGACTCATTAGGTCTGAGAGGGAATAAATATGTTCTTGGATACCAAGGTCAAAGAAAGAAAAGATAAACACTGTATTTCATCAGACTTAAGATGTCATGGGCTATAAGATGTACTGTTATTTTCTATATTATTAAGAAAGAAGAAAGTTCTTAGGTGGTGGCATAATATAAAATTAATTCCAACTTGAGAGATGTTGAAATATGAAAATAAATAGGCACTTTAAAATCAATGACCAACTGTTTGCCCACTATATACTCTATTCTTGAATATTGACAAACAATAAATTAATTCTTTCAAAAACCTGTTGAGGGTATTCCTGCCTCTATTTCACAGATGAGGAACACAAGACACAGGAAAGCTAAACATATTGGTCACTGAGCTGGTAAGTAGAGCAAGCTTCCCAGGTTCTCAAATAGCTTTTCTTTTTTGAGACAATGGCCACCTGTCGTCTCTAGCAGTGACAGATGGTTAGGGTCTGGAGTAGTTAGGTGGAAGGTCCTATCTCAGGGGGCTCTTACCTGGCAGACATCGACTGCTTAACCTGCAGGCTTGTCTGAGACTGGAGTATTCAACTTGAAGGTGTCTCATTCACATGCCTGCCAAACTGGTGCTGGCTGTTGCCTGGGCTCTTAATTCTTGGCCTTTCTGTGGAGCTGCTTGGGTGTGCTGGCACACAGTGTTTGGATTCCTCTAGACTCAGTGATCCAGAGACAGATGGAGCAGGCCATGCCATGTATGGTCTATCCTTGAAGGACACACACTCCTGCTGGACAAACTTCTGTCTGTACCTGAGACTCCCTAGTCAAGCTGTGTGTTGACAAATTGTGACACTTCTGAGCGTCTGCTGCAGGTGACCTTGTCCACAATAAGGCAAAGCCTGATTTGTTCTAACTCAGATGGCCTTGGTCTCGAGGGCCATCCACGAGAATTTCTGGAGAGAAGCTATGTCTGCAGAGATTGATTATCAGAACTGCATCAATGTGGAGATGTTGGAATGTTGCCCATCCAGGGCTAATTACCTATCTTGGGCTAGCTTTCCTTGTCCATGTCTGTGTTGGATCTAACCTTTGACTAGTAGATAAAACCTTTAGGAATTTATTAACTTAGCAGACCACTAGCTTCCACCAGCCCCAAACCTACTAATATCATCTGCTAGCTTCTGAGGCCTATAGAAAAACTTGCGCCATCTTGCTGTTACTGCCTCTATAATGTACCCCCTGATGCATTTTAAACCAGCCCTGGCTTATGACTTTCTTTCTTCTGGAAAACTATCAAACTTCATGAAACTGCTTCCATTTTGGGACATAAAATTTGAGGAAACCTAAATCTGTTTTCCTAGGCCATGATCACTCAAAATGGTGCCAGAATAAGTTATCTCCCATTTCGTTTAGTGAGAGCTGTGGTTTTTTTTGTTGTTGTTCTTTGTGTGTGTGTGTGTGTGTGTGTGTGTGTGTGTGTGTGTGTGTGTGTGTGTGTGTGTGTTGACATTGGCTTGGTCACTTTTCACGTGTAGCAAACCCTCACAGGTTACACGGTAAGGCAAAGCCTGAGACCTGCTCTTAACTCAGTTGGGTTTGGCCACAAGGGCCACTGAGTATTCATCCACGATGGAAGGGTTTTAAAGGAAAGGCAGGGCTGGCCTGGTCCAGGAGGCGCTAGCATTTGGACAAAAGGCCACAGCAAAGAGTCAGGACTGACACAGCCAGCAATCTGCCAGAGGGATCCCCCAGGGACTTCCAGCTGGGGCAGTGTTGAAAATAGGACAAAGGGCCATCTCCGTGTTCCAGAAGGTTCATCCAGCTTCTTTCTTAGAACCTAAGGGGCAGGTCCCACCACCTGAGGGAAGTTAGTGGACTGCTGCCCAGGGAAGGCCTCTGATCTCAGCAGGAAACAGGAGCTTGGAAGGGCTGACCGTAGTTGTGTTGCCTGGCCTGAATTGTTCTAGAAGCAGGGAGGTGCTGAATTCAGTGAGCTTGAATAGGGGTCCCTGAGTCCTCAGGCAATGAGCCACCCTCTGCCTGGTGGAGGTGGAACCTGGTCCTCTCAGGCAATCTTAATCTGCCGCTGAAGGCTGGAGAAGGGAGGCCTCGTTCCCTAGGTGAGGAGCCAGGGATGTGCACTGGACAGCTTTTCCTCCCTGGTTGTTTTTGTCTATGTTTTCTGGTTTCCTCCAGTCTTAGTCAGGGTTTTTATTGCTGTAAAGAGACACCATGACCACAGCAATTCTTACTATGGAAGCATTTAACTGGAGTGGCTCCCTTACAGTTTTAGAGATTCAGTCCATTGTCATCGTGACAGGGAGCAAAGCGATTCCTTTTCCTTCTGGTCCTCTTAGGATTGAACGGCATTTTTACAGCTGAAGTGTGTCCCTCTTTACCCACCTTGCAGTAATAAGTGAGGTCTCTAATTTTCTAAAAGTTCTTCTAGTCATTACCCAAAATAGATGCTGATATATTATTTTAATGACTATTAATATTTAGTAAAATTGAACACTAATAAAAAGAGGTATCTAAGAATTTCCTATCGCAGAGAGGCAAGGATAGACAATATATTGATTTGGAAATTTAAATTTGTCAAATTTGGCTATTTGCAGGGAGAGTTGTTGGGAAATGTTTGAAGGCAGACTGACTTGCTCTGGGACCACACTGCAGCAGGATCTTGAGGCATGTTAATACAAATCTTTTTTTTTTGTTTGTTTGTTTGTTTGTTTTAAGACAATGTTTCTCTGTGTAACAGCCCTGGCTGTCCTGGAACTCATTCTGTATCCCTGGCTGTCCTCCAACTCACAGAGGTCCACCTGCCTCTGCCTCTCTAGTGCTGAGAGAGATTAAAAGCATGCCATGCACCACTATTGCTTGGCAATAAAAATCTTTTTGAGGATATATTTAGCACTAAATGATTATTGACTATCTGGAAAGTGGTTTTCCTTAATTTCTAGACAGAAGCTTTGTTTTACATCTAAGATCTCTGGAAAAGTTTTTTTTGTTGTTTATTTTTTGTGTGTGTGTTTGTGTGTGTGTGTTGTTTTTGAGACAAGGTCTGGCTATGTAGGTTGGGCTGACTGTGCGCTCTATATTTCTAACTCATTCTTCTAAGTCAATGATTCTCAACCTGTGAGTCATGACCCCCTTGACAAACCTCCATCTCTAAAAATATTTGCATTAAAATTCATAACAATAGCAAAATCAGTTATGAAGTAGCAATGAAAATAATTTTATGGTTGGGGGGTCACTACAACACGAGGTCACTACAACTGTATTAAATGGTCACAGCTTTAGGAAGGTTGAGAACCACTGTGTACACGTGTTATATAGGTGTGTGACATCATGTCTTGTTCAAAAGTATCTTTTAGGAAGGCAGGGTATTTTCAAGACAGAATTTCAGTATGGAGTACTGGCTGGCCTGAAACTATCTGTGTAAACCAGGGTTAAACACACAGAGATCCACCTACCTCTGGCTCCCAGATGTTAGGATCATAGGCAGCAGCCACCATATCTGACAATGTTTCATTGTTCTTAATATGCTCTGCCTGTGCTATTTCATTCAAAACTATGAGAACACAAGCACGTGGAAGAAGAATGTATATTCTATTGTGACGAAACACCTCACAAGAAGCAGTTAGGGACTGGGGACAAGGCCTGGGCGGTGGTGGCGCACGCCTTTAATCCCAGCACTCGGGAGGCAGAGGCAGGTGGATCTCTGTGAGTTCGAGGCCAGTCTGGTCTACAGAGTGAGTTCCAGGATAGGCTCCAAAGCTACACAGAGAAAATCCCTGTCTTGAAAGACCAAAACCAAACCAAACCAAAACAAAAAACCCCAAAAAACCAAAACAACAAACAAACAAAACACTTGCTGCCAGGACCCATGGGGTGGAAGGAGAGATCCGACTCCCTATAAGTTGTCCTCTGACCTCTACACATGCATGGTGGCATGTGCCCTGTAATCAGAAGTTTCTTTCCTACCCGCCAGTTCCCCAATAACCACTCAGAGGCTTAATATAAATTATAAATGTTTGACTGATGGCTCAGGCTTATTATTAGCTATTTCTTACATTTAAATTAACCCATAATTCTTATCTGTGTTTAGCCATGTGGTTGATGGCTTCTTACCTAATTTTTTACATGTCTTGCTTCCCCCTGCAGCTGGCTAGCACCTCCTGACTCCACTGTTCTCCTTCCCAGCATTCTTAGTTTGGTGGCCCCGCCTATACTTCCTGCCTGGCCAATCAGCATTTTACTAAACCAATTTGAGTGACAAATCTTTACAGTTTACAAGAGGATTGTTCTACAGCAGTGGCCCCCAAACCTCCATAAATAAATAAATGTAAAAAAACATTTTTGAAAGCATCTTAAAGGAGGAAGGTTTGTTTTGGTCTCTGGTTTGGGGGACACAACCCACTGTATGTGGAAAAGTGTGGAGTCAGGCCCAACTTCTCTCTGTGATCATGGGCAGCTGCTTGCCTACATCTTGGTAGATGGGGAAGTAGAGAAAGGAAAATGCTGACTATTTTTTGGCTCTCCCCCCCCCCCCCTTTTTGAGACAGGGTTTCTCTGCGTTGTTTTTGTATCTGTCCTGGATCTTGCTCTGTAGACCAGGCTGGCCTCGAACTCACAGAGATCTACCTGACTCTGTCTCCTGAGTGCTAGGATTAAAGGTGCGTACCACCACCGCCCAGGTCTTTTTCCTTTTTATTCTCTCAGTTAATTCTCTTTGGCAGCATGCTCACAGACACCTTAAAGGTATACTTTACCAAGGCCTTGGGTGTTTCTTAGTCTAATGAAATTGCAATCGCAATTACCCACACATATGCCCAATACTAAGTCTAGCTGAGAGCATAATTCTGATGACATTAGAGGTTTGGCTGATGAGCACAGTGTCTTAGGTGAAATTTCCCTTGGTTTTAGAATGGTCCACTTGCATGAATCCTTTAGTAATGTGTCTGCAAGGCCAACATCCGCATATTCCTCAGGGAAGCCCGGAATGTAGGGTAGCAATGTCAAATGCAAACACTTCACTGTATGATATGAAGATGTCTGTCTGCTGATGTAAAGGTGGAATACTAACAAGTTAGTGCAGAGAAATAATTTATATCTAGATTTAGGCTGTCCTTTGTGGGAAAGCAAATGTCTTAGTAGAGTTGCTCACATTTTAGTCCAAGTAGTGTCCAAGACTGCATACCAGTGCAGGAAGGTTCGGAGGGCCTGTCCTTCTCCTGCCAGCCTGGCAAATGGATGTCCACGGAAGAATGAGAGAATCTCGGTGCAGCTCAGAAGGATTGGAACTGGGTGTGCTACATGCGAGTCACTTAGATGGAGTCATTCCGAGGATGTGTTGTAGGGTCTCTAATGATTGTCTCAGGTGTGTCTTTGAGATGCAGCAGGAATTGGGTACCATCCTGAGGAGAGAAAGAGAAAGGCCCTGTCCTGAGTCTCTTCTCATTTGAGGGACAAAAAGAAAACTGAGGTTAGACTCTGTAATATGGAGGTTTACGAAGATTCCTGTGGGTGGGGTGTGGCTGGATCCATGGGAGGTAGGAGGAAGAGAGAGTCCCCTTGTGTTTTGATTGTGTCTCTGAGAAGTCACTATCATAGCATATGTAGGCTGACTTCTGGCTGAGCATCTTTAGCTGGGCACTGAAGCTTCATTTGAAGGGACTGTCCCTTCCCAGGAGTGACTCGAGGCATCAATAGAAGGGTCTGTGTCTGTGCCACTTACCTGAAAGTGAAGCTGGGGAATCAGAAAGAACACCCCGGGACTAGAGTGAGGGGTGAATGGAGCTGTGTTGTGAAGACTGGACCTGTAATGCAGAGGGAGCCTTCTGGACTAGGAACCTGGGGAATTTCTGTCATTTCTCATACCTTCATTCCACAGGGACAGGTAAGATCTCCTGCTTCCATGAGGATGTGGGGGAGGTTATTTACATTTGGGCACCAGAAAGAAGGTTGCACTTATAAAACTGGAGAATGTGGAGGGATAGAGAGTTGAGGTGCATATTTCTCAAAGTGTTCTCTTTCTCCTCCTCCTTCTTGCTGTGGAGACAGGGTCTCACGTAGCCCAGGCTGGCCTTGAACTCACCATGTAGTTAAGGATGATCTTGACTTTTTGATCCTCTTGCTTCTGTCTCCTTAGGGGCAGTATTACAGGAGTGTGCCACTACATCCTGTTTATGTGGCCCTGAGGATTGGCTTCCTGCATATCAGGTGTGCATTCTACCAATGATGTGAGGGAGCGGACGAAGTCCTGAGTGAACGTGTACCATTGACATGAGCACGGCCATGTAAAGGACTCCAAGGCCTCCCCCTGTTCAGACTACCAATGTTGACAGCCTGTGCAGAGTATCAGCCCCGGCGTATTCCTCTCTGAGGATAGCAGCCTGAGTGAGACTACTCCCCACCCCCACCCCCCACCCCCAGGCTCCTACTGAGATCAGCCAATCCACCTTCTCCTTCAGCTGTATGTAATAAACCTGCTGAGCTTCTGGGCTGCCGGTACACCTCCATCAGAGTGCGTGGCCCACCCGATCCCAGCTTTTGTGTCCGTTTGTCTGCCTGTCTGTCCTTCATTCCCTATTGTCACAGTCAGGTCAAGCCCAAAGCCATGCGTGTTAAATCCCAAGCACACTTGGTCTTAGGTCTGTGTGTCTGCTGAAGTCTGCTCAGTCTTAGGTCTAAGTTCAATGCCTTCTTGATGCTTAGTCAGCACCTGGGTACTGTTGCCTCTATAAGTAAGTTATTGTTGGTTTTATGCAGAGGCGCAATGTCATTCAGTCATTAAGTGGTGCGGTTACCATTCAAGAAAAGCCAAGAGGCACAACGAAAAAGCCACTATCAGAGTTTATTAGGGAAGGAGGGACAAAAGAAAATGTGCTGAGGCCTGTGGAGATTGTGCACAGAGGGAGGTGGGGGCGGGGGGAGAAGAAGAAGAAGGGGGAGGAGTCTGTGACCTGCTTTTTATGGATTCCCCTGCACGTGCGCACATGGGCTTACAGAGCTACGCCACACATGCACATAGATTGCACGACCACACAGCTCACGGATTATGTTCGACATAAGGCCCTGGGATGACTAGTCATTTTGCCAGCACATTCGTGGTCATGTAGCTGGGGGAGTGGCCAGTGGCCATGGATTCCAACAGTTATGGTAACAACTAATGTTTGCAGAGTGCTTACATTATATCAAACAGTAAGTTAAGGGCTCAGCATAAATTAGGTCTCATTCAGTTCTTTGCTTATCCCTGAAGGGACTCTAGATAGCCTGAGCATGGCAAATATGGCTCTGGCAGGCCTTGCCCTTCTCCCCGATTCCCTCCGCCTTGCTAAAAACCATTAGATTAAATTCCTAAAGCTAGCCACCACGGTCTTCCCTTATTTGGCCACTTCCTCCTCCTGAGGCTGACTACCAAGGTCCAGCCATCCAAGTGTTTAACTCCAGCAATCAAAAGCCCCATTATGGTTGCCCTAATTAATCTGTCCAATCAAAACGAAACACCTAAACCTAACATAGGGTTTCCCCTTTTACCTCTATAAAGCACCATTTTTCTATGGGCCACATCTGTCTTTTCCCTATCCAGAGGCAGTCCTTTGTCCCCTCTCCAGGACAAATACCCCTCCCCCATCTCCCTCATCCTCTATCTATTGTCTTTGTCTCTTTTTCCCTGCCCTTTGTCCCTCTGGGGCAAATCAATCTCCTTTGTGCCGAGAACTTGGTCTTAAGGTATCCTAAGCCAATACTGGTCTCTTCAGTCTCCAGTTCCAGTTGGGGACACTGAATCTTTAGAGGGACCATGTGATTTACTTCAAGTTCCCACAGCAAGGCATTCATAGAATTCACAGCCTTGCTTTCAAGAAGTAGTTGTTTTGTTGTCCATTTTCGAAACTGTGAGCTTTGTTTGGCTAGCATTTGTCTTTTGTCTGGGTGTCCCCTACGTGTTAGTGCAGCTTAGCTTTTTTTTGTTTTGTTTTGTTTTTTTGAGACAGGGTTTCTCTGTGCAGTCTTGGAGCCTGTCCCGGAACACGCTCTGTAGCCCAGGCTAGCCTCGAACTCACAGAGATCCACCTGCCTCTGCCTCCTGAGTGCTGGGATCAAACGCATGTGCCACCACCACCCGGCTGTAGTTTAGCTCTTAGCTCTTGGTATGTGTTTATGGAAAAGATGCTAAGACATACAGGCTAAAGAGAATATTTTCAGACAAGAGAAAGTACCCCAAAGGTTTGAATGACATGTAGTAATTGCTCAATCAATCATAAATGTTAAAATCTCTATTAAGGGCTGGTAAGATGGCTACATGGATAAGGGTGATTGCCCTGAACCTGACATCTTGAATTCGATCCTTAGATTCCACATGGAGAATGGAGAGAAATGCTTCTGCAAGGTGTCCTCTGATCTACCCATGCGTGCAGCAACACATGCATACCCCATACATACATAATTAAGTGATTTAAAAATTACGATTGAGAGGCTGGGGATACAGCTCAGTGATTATAGTGCTTACCTAGTGTTCATGAAGCCCTGGGTTGGATCCCCGACAGCACATAAAGCAGGCATGGTCTGCCTGCCTGTAACCCCAGCTCTTGGGAAATGGAGGCAGGAGGAGCAGTATGAAGCCATCCTTGACTTCCATAGTGAATCCAAGGTCAGACTGGGTTACAGGAAGCCCTGTCCTCAAAAGGAAAAAACCAAACAATAAAACTCCAACAATTACCATTGAAAATAAATATACATTTATTTATAAGGACAGGTCTTCATAAGGATGCATAATACTTT
Source organism: Peromyscus californicus insignis (assembly GCF_007827085.1). Lineage (NCBI taxonomy): Eukaryota > Metazoa > Chordata > Mammalia > Rodentia > Cricetidae > Peromyscus > Peromyscus californicus. Next base: position 54,527,640 of record NW_026294480.1, on the reverse strand, counting down.
TAATTTTTGCTTGCAAAGTGTCACACATTCTCATAATTTTTAAAGAAGGTCAGCCAACATTTCAAAATTGCCATGTCATATTTTGAGTGTATAGAAGTGAAATATCAGTTCTGATAGCATTTCCCTTTGAGATTTGGGCTGTGCTTACTTGGAATATGGATATAGTCAAGTAGAAGAGTAGGGCTCTGCAAGGTGGATTTGAGCAATCCGCAATGTGACAATGTAAGAGCACAAATGACCAGCATGTGAAGGGACTCCTTATCAGATGTGTTCAGCCACCAAAACCCTGAGGACAGACGCCAACTGCCAGATAAGAGGAACACTGTGATTTTAGTACAATATGAAATTTCATTTTCTCTCTCTCTCTTTTTCTTTATGGCCAATCTGGTTCCATTATCCTTGTTACAAAAGTAACAATTGATTTCACATTAGATGCTTTATAGATAGAAAATGTGCCCTGGTGCCCATTTATGGCATTGAGATATCCTGTTGTAAATATCTTTAAGGAACTAGACCAAGTAGATTATTGTTGTTATTACTATTATTGTTATTTTTTAATTTTAATTTTTATTTTTGGTTTTTCAAGACAGGGTTTCTCTGTGTAGCTTTGCGCCTGTCCTGGATCTAGCTCTGTAGTCCAGGCTGGCCTCGAACTCACAGAGATCCGCCTGCCTCTGCCTCCTGAGTGCTGGGATTAAAGGCATGCGCCACCACCGTCCGGCTATTGTTGTTATTATTATTGTCATGGCTACCCCCTTCCTGCTGTGCAAGTGTCTGATCCATGCACATCCCGATACTTCTCCCCAGGGAAAGAACTCTGTCTTTACATGGGGGCTGTAAAGCCTTTCTTGCAACTAAGCTTAGGTGTGATTGTGATAAAATTCTCCTAAAAAAGATAAAGGTGGAAGTGTTGTGACTTATTTCTGGAAAAATAAAAGGGCTGCGGGAGTTGACCTTCTTGCATTTCCTCCTTCCTGCTGCCTTAGATGTGTGTAATCTCAAGAGCTATTCGGGACAATGAAGTAACTGGTAATGGAGACCATGAATAGCACGAAGGATCCTAAATTTCTAAGCCCATGGAGCCTTTCTGCTCCCAATTGCTAGCTTTCACCTAGTTTTTTTTTTTTTTGTTTTTTTTTTTTAAAGTAAGGCAGTTTGGACCAAGGTGAATAGCTAGGTCTAGAGATAAGTTTATTTACTAGCATGTGATTCCAGCAAATAGTTAATGTTTCTGGGTCTGTTTTTATTAATCTAGTTATTTAAAATTGTTTTTCATTTTATGTGTGCCTTAGGGCTTTTGTTGCTATGGTAAAACACCGTGACTAGAGTAACTTGGGAAGGAAAGGGTTCATTTCACTCCTTATCAAAGTCATTTAGCGTTCCTTTGGCCTTGAGTTCCTGCCAAGACTTCCCTTCACGGTGGACTTAACAGAAAACTGAACTGAACCCTTTCTTACCCAAGTTGCTTTTGGTCATAGTGTTTATCACAGCAGTTCAAACCTAGGACACCCCACCGTGATGGAAGGCTGAGTAACATGCAGGAGAAACTAGAGTTTGAAGCTCTACTTATATATGTTCTTTTCAGAGCATACAAAAGTTCTATCCACCCACCTACTTCGAACGGCTGTACAAGTTCACTCTTCAACCTTACCAACCTTGGAAGCCTCAGGTTTATGGCTTTGCATGCTGCTGTGGTGAAGTCCATTTGGCTTTTGAATCATATGCTTATATGAACCTGCACATTTTTGTCTTACTGGAAGCTAACTCTCATAGTTTCTGGCTCCCCTTACTTTTTTTTTTAATTTATTAATTTTTTTTTTTTTTCATGAGGCAAAGGTGTTCCGGAAATAAACTCCTTGAAGGCCAGACTTCAATTAGCAGGTGTGGTGGTTCATCTAGCATCAACTCTATTAGAACACAAATGCCTGTGTGTATCTGTTACAGTGTTTCTTTTTAAGGATTCCCCTGCACATGCGCAGGTGGGCTTATGGAGCTACTCCACGCATGTGCAGATTGTGTGACCACTTGTGACAACTCCCCACCTCGTCCTAGAGAACCTCGGACACTTGGAGGGTTGCCTCTACTTCTGGCAATTTCTTCTGGTCCTATTGTTCAAACTCATTTTGGTTCGTTTGTAACTTTTCAGTTAGTCCTCTGAGGTTTTTTTTTTAAGTACCTCATTTTGTGTGGAGGCTAGCATTTCTCCTGGGATTTCAATTGCGTATTTTCATTTCAACATGTTTATGTTTCTGTAGGCATTATGCTTTAGAAAATACACCATTCAATGTTTCCTTAGTAATCATAGCAGTGCATCATAGTTCTTTTTCCTAAAACCAAATTACTGTCATTCCCCCCCCCCCCCCCTCCGCTGTTCCTTTCCAGTGAGGTAATTGATTGTAACGGCGTTGTTTACCCACAAATACTGTCTAGGTCAATTATTTGCCTGGTTATTTTGGAAAGAATTTAGCTGTCCTAACAGCCTAACTAGCTACCTATGTGGCATGTTGATGGGACTTTGGGGCTGAAATATTAATATTAATATTCTGACCTGCCCCCTTGAAATCCCTCCCCTTCGGCCGAAAAACTCCTCCCCTTCCTCTCCCCCCCCCCATTCCCGTGAGGTGTGCACCCCTCGACCCCCCTCTCTCTCTTCCCTTCTCTCTTTCTCTCTTCTTTCCTATCTTCTCTCCATCTCTCTATTATAATAAACCATTTCCACAAGGATGCAGTGTCTGGGTTGTGAATGTCCACCCATTGCCCCTCCGCCATGCCAGCACCAGAGTGTGTCGACCGCCAGCCTGCCGCTGCATCTGCCCAGCATGCCAGCATGGTTCCCTGCATGAGTGGGATACTCTGGCCTGGCCAGCTGGGGGTTTCCCACGCGTGCATAATTCATAACAATATTTCTGAAAATGAGTTAGCTGCCCAACAGAGGAAGGTAGCCTTCTGTGGGGAAATTGCTCTTTGTTTTGGAAGGATTGCTTTGTTTTTGTTTTCCTCGTGTGGACTTAAACCAAGGAAATGATCTTTTTGTGTGTGTGTGTGTGTGTGTGTGTGTGTTTTCGAGACAGAGTTCCTCTGTGTAGTTTTGCTGCCTGTCCTGGATCTCCCTCTGTGCCACCGCCCGCGCGGCTGTAAATGATCTTAAAACTCACAATGAGAATGGTAATTTAGGCCAGGGAGATGGCTCAGTGGGTAAAGGCACTTGCCTCCAAGTCTGTTGACCTGAGTTTGATTCCTCAGGACCAAAGAGAACTGACTCTGTAAGTTGCCTCTGACTTGCACACACCCGCCCTGGTCCTGGCATGTGTGCAACACACACACACACACACACACACACACACACACACACACACACACACACACACAAAGAGTAAATTTAAAAAATGTAATAATTATTTTTTTAAAGAAAGAACTAATTTATCAGGGCAGTGGTGGTGCACATCCTTAATCCCAGCACTTGGGAAGCAGAGGTAGGTGGGTCTCTGTGAGTTTGAGGCCAGTCTGGTTAGCAGTGTGAGTTCTAGGACAGCCAGGGCTGTTACATAGAGAAACCCTGTGGCACACACCTTTAATCCCAGCACTGGGGAGGCAGAGCCAGGTGCATCTCTGTGAGTTTGAGGCCAGCCTGGTCTACAGAGTGAGATCCAGGACAGGCACCAAAACTACACAGAGAAACCCTGTCTTGAAAAACAAAAACAAAAACAACCAACCAAAACCAAAACCAAACCAAAACAAAAAGAAAAGAAGAGAAAGAAAGAAAAAGAAAGAAAGAAAAGACTACTCATTTTATGAGGTTTCAGGGGGCTCTTCACTCAGGAGCATCTTAGCCGGGTAGCTCTCTTCCAGAGTCTTTCTTGAGTTTATAGGTAAAGTGTTGGCCAAGACTAAAGTCCTTAGAAGCGTTAACCATGGTAGACTGTTTCTTCAGAGTGATTCAAAAGGAAACAAGGAAGCAGTGGCAATGTTTGCTGAGGATACAACCTTGAAAGTCCCATTGTCATTCTTGATGCTTTCTATGGAGTACTCAGACCAACTCTGTGATGTGCCACAGTAATGGACTTATGGACTAGGAGAGGATACTCTTTCCGGAGCCATCTGCTGGCTGGCTACTGTGTTAAATAGCACTGGTTGTTTTCTTGCAAGCCTTTTAACTGTGGAGTGATCCAAATGCACGTGGATCCAGCTGGGACACAGTGTTATTTTGTTTAATGACATTCTCAAAGGCTGAGTTTTGGAGTCAAAGTGTATCTGTAGAGACTGATGTCAAGTGGCTTTTCTGTCTCCTCTGCTAGATGGACCTTTAGAGGAAATGATTACGAGTAAGGTCAAGAGAGGCCCACTGGGAGGCTTGTGGGGAATGGTGAGACCTTCTGTTCTTTTCAGGTAAAACCTTCGTAGCTCAAAGTTCCCGTAACCCAGCTTTCTCGAAAGGATTCAACAGAAATTTCAGTGATTCCATAAAAGGCACTGGCTTCACCCATGCTCACAATGCAGCCCATTAGGAACAGTCATCTCACAGCACTGCCCCAAAGTCCTTTTTTCTGGACCAATGTCATCTAACTAGGTTCACAGCCCTGCTCTCTCCATGCTAATTGTGCCCATCATGAGAACTCCACAATCGTCACCATAAGCTACACATTCCTAGGAGCCAGAGAAACTGGGCCAGTGCAGTTGTCCTGCACGTGGGCCAGTGGTCCCTTCTGTAGCCCCATGTTCTTCATGGCTAGGGTCCCGAGCAGCACCCCAGTTCTCAGTCCGTCTTTACTGTGAGCATCCCCTTTCCAGCTCTGAGTAGCTGCCCATCCAAGATCCCCATGCAGAAGCAGGATGTTTGAGGCATCGTTCAGTCTAAAGCCATAATCCCAGAAAAAAAAAAGAAAAAAACACCTCCAAAGGAGTCACAGAGCAATTCCTTGAGACGCAGACTTTTTTCCTTCTGTCTTCTAGAGAAGAGTACGTAAAACGATGTTAAATGCTGTTTTGGTTACTTTTAAATTGCTGTCATAAAGCCCATGACCAAAGCATCTTGTGAAAGGAAGCATTTAATTGGGCATATGGTTTCAGAGGGTTCAAGTCTGACCTCAGAGCAGAGGCAAGTGGAAGGAAGAGCAGAGAGTTTCTGTCTTTTTTTTTTAAATTCGGATCTGAGGACCGAACCCAGGGCCTTGCGCTTGCTAGGCAAGCACTCTACTACTGAGCTAAATCCCCAACCCCGAGCTTGCGTCTTAATCCCTAAGCAGGAGTCAGAGAGAGCACACTGGGAATGGCCAGTCTTTTGGAACCTCAAGGCTCTCCTCCAGTGTCATGCCTCCTCCAACAAGGCCACACCTCCTAATGCTTCCTAAACAGTTTTGCCAACTGGGACCAATTATTCAAATATATAAGTCTATGGGGGGGCATTCTCATTCACACCATCATAAGTACCAGAACAAAAACACTTTCCCCATCACCCAAAACACTCAACTACCACCACCACCAACAAAAATTCAAACCAGATACAAAATTCAAAGTGCTGTGGAACAATCTTTGTACACTGTGGATATGTATTGCTCTCATTGTTAATAAAAAGCTGATTGACCAATGGCTAGGCAGGATTTTCAGGGCAGAGAGAATGCTGGGAAGAAGGAGGGTGAAGTCAGAGGAAGACGTGCACCACGAGGCTTGGGTGGGGCAACACATAGATTAATAGAAATGGGTTAATTTAAGTTGTAAGGGCTAGTTAGTAATAAACCTGAGCTATCAGCATAGCACTTATAATTAATAATAAGTCTCTGAGTGGTTATTTGGGAAGCGGCTAATGGAACAGAGCTGATCAAGGTCCCAAATGAAAAACCCTGCCTACAACAGAGGTCTTCAGAGCTGGACATGGTGGTACATACTTGTAAGTCCAGAAAGCTCAAGGAGGGGGATTTGAAGTCCTAGCCGTGTAGCAAGATGCTGCCCCCCCTTTTTTTTTGCTTTTTCAAGACAGAGTTTCTCTGTACCAGCTCTGGCTGTCCTGGAACTCACTTTGTAGACCAGGCTGGCCTTCAACTGATTGCCTCAGCCTCCCCAGTGCACCGCCAATGTCTTGCACAAGACCCTATTTTTTTTAAAAATATGAAATTGGTTTAAAATATTTGATAGATCTCTGTAGTACAAAGCACCTCATCACCTCCCTCCCCCTCCCTTTCTCTTTCCCTCATCCCTGTTTTCTTTCTTCTCTCCAACAGACATTATTTTTACTCAAAATAATTTTTATACAATATATTCTGATCATGGTTTCTCCTCTCTCATCTCCTCCTAGGTCCTCCCTACCTCCCCACCCTTCCAACTCCATGCCTTTTTTCTGTCTCTCTTTAGAAAACAGGCAAATAAAAACAAACAAAACCAAAGAAAAAGCACGAGAAACACAGACACATGTATACACAAAACACTTAAATATGCAAAATTGGAAATCATAATACACAAGCAAAAGACTAATAAGGTTTTTAAAAAAATGCCCAAACAAAGCATGCTGAAGGATGTCTTTCTGTATGCTATGAATATGTGTTGCTCTGATTGGTTGATAAATAAAACTGCATTGGCAAGGCAGCTTAGAGGCAGGCAGAAATCCAGGGGGAGACAGGAAGAGAGACAGGAAGAAGGCAGGGAGAGATGCCAGTTGCCACTGAAGGAACAGCATGCCAGCAGATCAGTAAAGCCATGGAACATGTGGCAAAACATAGATTAATAAAAATGGGTTAATTTAAGATATAAGAGCTAGCTAGCAAGAAGCCTGAGCCATTAGGCCATATAATTTGAAAATAATATAAGCCTCTCTGTGTTTATTCGGGTCTGAGCAGCTGTGGGACCAGACAGGATACAGGAAAACCTCTGACTACAAAGCATTATGAGGGGAAAAAAAAAAGAAAAAGAAAAAGAAAAGAAAAATGAAAAAAGGAAAAAAAAGTCTCCAAAAGTACCATTGAGTTCATTTTATGTTGGCCATCTATGAAGGACATGGGGCTTTGCCCTTAAGTATAGTTTGTATACCCAGTGAGACTCCATTGTAGAAAATGAATTTTTCCTTTGTTAATGGTTGACAATTAGATACAGCTTCTTGGATAAGAATGGAGCATGTGTCCACTTCCTCCTCCCAGCGATGGGACACCATCTGGTTGATGCTAAGGTCTCTGTGAGTTCCTACGTGTGTCAGTCTTGTGGTGTCTGAAAAATAGTTTCCTTGGTGTCCTTCAGTTCCTCCAACGCTTACAATCTTTCTGCCTCCTCTTCCACAGGGTTCCTTGAGCCCTGAGGAGAGGGCTTTTGTGAAGACATTGCATTTAGAACTGAATGTTCCAAGGTCTCTTACTCTCTGTATTAGTTCCCACTTACTGCAGAAGGATAATTCTCTGATGATGGCTAAGCGAGACTGTTGCTAGAGTTTTCCTGCCTGGCCCACAGTCAGGACAAATCTCTGTCTACCGCCAAGTCCCACAGCCGCTCAGACCCAACAAAGTAAACACAGAGACTTATATTGCTTACAAACTGTATGGCCATGGAAGGCTTCTTGCTAACTGTTTTTATATCTTAAATTAATGCATTTCCATAAATCTATACCTTGCCACGTGGCTCATGGCTTACCGGCATCTTCACATGCTTCTTGTCATGGTGGCGGCTGGCAGTGTCTCCCCTGCCTTCCTGTTCTCTCTTTTCTCCTCTCTGTTAGTTCCACCTATACTTCCTGCCTGGCCACTGGCCAATCAGTGTTTTATTTATTGACCAATGAGAGCATTTGACATACAGACTATCCCACAGCATGAGACACTGATCTATGGGTAGAGCAGAATCCAATAGACCTTATTATTATTATTTTTTAGCATGGTTTTAGGTTCATAGCAAGACTGAGCAAAAGACACAGAAACTCCTATGTATCCCCCACCTTTACACACAGGTACCTTCTCCATGGTCAACTTCCCTCATTAAAAAGGTGCACTTAATTAGATTAGCTTCCATCAACAGACCACCACTTGATGTCTATAGTTCACATAGCTTTACTTTGGTGATGTAAGTTCTATGAACCTGTGCCATATTTCCACTATTACGGTATTATACAGAGAAGCTTCATTGCCCTAAACGGCCTCCAGGACCTGCCTATTCATTTTTCCCATCTCCACAAAGTCCTGACAACTGTTAATTTTTATTTTTTTTCACTCTCCATAGTTCTGCTTTCTTCAAGGATCAAGTCATTGGAGTCCAGCAGTATAGCCTTTTGATTGGCCTGTTTTACTTAATTCTGTTCATTTGAGTTTCTTCCATATCTTTCCACCCCTTGGTAGCTCATTTCTCTTGGGCGATGAATAATCCTGTTTTTCTGGGTGTAGGGTAGTTTATCCAGTCATTGACCAAAAGTCATATATGCTGCTTCCAAATGTTGGCAGTTATGAATCAACCTGCTGTACATATCCATTTGTAGGTTTTTGTCTGTAGTGCTGGGAATCTAACTCATGTAGCTTGAGTTTTCCTGCCTGGCCCACAGTCAGGACAAATCTCTCTCACCCGCCAGTCCCACACCACAGCCACTCAGACCCAACCAAGTAAACACAGAGACTTATATTGGTTACAAACTGTATGGCCGTGGCAGGCTTCTTGCTAACTGTTCCTACAGCTCAAATTAATCCATCTCTATAAATCTATACCTTGCCACATGGCTCGTGGCTTACCGGCATCTTCACATGCTGTTTCTCATAGTGGCGGCTGGCAGTGTCTCTCTGACTCAGTCTTCTACTTCCCAGCTTTATTCTCCTCCTTGTCCTGCCTACACTTCCTGCCTAGCCAATGGCCAATCAGTGTTTTATTTATTGACCAATCAGCAACACATTTGCCATACAGAACATCCCACAGCAAACTCAGGCCCTCAGACTCGGGTGAACTTACCCTTAACCATGGAGCCATCCTTTCAGGCCCTCAGAGTGATAACCGACCCACAGTCAGATTAATGTGCTGACATTGCTCTTTGTTCCTGGTTTTCTTGCACTTTTTCTACGTTTTTGTGGCTTTACTGTTTTATGTGATTCTCTTTCCCTTGGAAATAATTATTTTTTTTTTTTGCCCCTTTAACTAGTTGCTTTAGAATTTGCAATGTCCCTTAACAGCTAGTCCAAGTTTACACTATAGTATTATACTGCTCCATGGAAAGTGTAGGTAGATTAGAGTTAAAAGATCTAAATTCTTCCATCCTTTCTCTGTATTCTTACATTTATAATTTCTCCCATATATGAGGCTACATAAGTGTGTCCTTGTGCACATTAATCCACAATCAAATGCATTGTTACTATTATTATGAACGGTCTCCTATCTGTTAGATGAACTGAAATAATTTTACCGCCAGGCAGTGATGGTGCATGCCTTTAATCAGGGGCAGAGGCTGG